>NC_080587.1:57166450-57797219 GCF_029962835.1 Magnolia sinica | reverse complement strand
GTAGTGCGGCCCATTGATGTAACCCACTTGATGTGTATGAGGCCCATTGGTGCGGCCCATGCAATGCAACCCATTTAATGTATATTGGTCCATTGGTGTAGCCCATTAATGCGACCCACTTGATGTTTATATGGCTCATTGTGATGCATTTGAGGGACCATATACTGGGCCCACCTGTTATGTGTTTGTGGCCTTTTATCAAGGCCTAATATGATGTTTTTATGGACCACCTAGATACATTTGTGGCCCATCCCTGAGGCCCACCTTGATGTGTATTACTGCGGCCCACTTATGATATATGAGGCCCATTGGTGCGGCCCATCATGATGTATCTTTGGCCCATGAGCGGGGCCCACCTGTTGTGTATTTATGGCCCATAGATGAAGCCCACTTAATGTATGTTGAGGCCCATGGGTCGTAGCCCACTGTGATGAAATTCAAGCCCATAGGTCGTGGCCCTTGGTGATGTATATTAGGCCCATGTATGCGGCCCACCGTAATGTATGTATTATATATCTAGGTCGTCCATTTGTATGGACCACAGTGATGTATTTACGGCCCATATGATGAGGCCTAATGTGGTATAATTGTGGCTCATTGATGAGGCCTAAAGTGATGTATTCGTGGTCCATGTGTGAGGCCCATTGTGAAGTATATCAGGCCCTTGTGTGAGGCCATGGGCCCACTGTACGCTTAGCTCTATGTGGGCCACTTCTTGGGAGCAATGTTGGTTAAACGTCCACATTAATGGGTAATGTTGGTTGAATGTCCACATTGTGACCTTCCATTAGGCCTTGTTAGGCCCATTTTTACCGATTTCGATTATTGACCGATTCTGATTGTCACGGCCGATTGCCAATTAGTGATCGAGGCTGATTCTCATGACCGATTGCCGATTTCTGATTGACGTGACTGCTTTGTCGATTTTGATTATTGACCGATCCCGATTGTCGTGGCCCATTGCTGATTAGCGATCTAGGCTGATTCTCATGACCGATTGTCGATTTTGATTGACGTTACCAATTTACCGATTCCGATTATTGACTAATCCCGATTGTCATGGCCAATTGCCGATTAGCGATCGAGACTCATTCTCATGACCGATTGCTGATTTTCAATTGACGTGACTGTTTTGCCAATTTTGATTATTGACCGATCCCAATTGTCGTGGCCGATTGCCGATTAGTGATCAAGGCTGATTCTCACGACCAATTGTCGATTCCGATTGACATGACCAATTTACCGATTCCGATTATTAACTGATCCCGATTGTCGTAGCCAATTGTCGATTAGCAATCAAGGCTGATTCTCATGATCGATTACCGATTTTCAATTGACGTGACCAATTTGCCGATTCCGATTGTCGTGGCCGATTGCTGATTTCGATTGATTTGGCCGATTTTCTAATTCTGATTATCGAGGTCGATTTTGATTTGTCAAGGCCGATTGTATCGGCCGATTCCGATTGTTGAGGCCGATTCGGAGTGTCGATTCCGATTGTTGAGGTCGACCTCGATTGTCGAGGCCGATTTCGATTGCCAAGACCGATTGTCGTGACCTATATGATGTATATGTGACCCGTAATTGAGGCCCATGGTGACACATATTCGGCCCATGATGCATGGCCCATTTGATGTATTCAAGACCCATGTGTAAGGCCCACATGTCATGTATTTGAGGCCCATTGTGATGTATTCATGGCCCATGGGTAAGTCTCATTAGGATGTATTCATGACCTATGGGCAAGGCCCATTGTGATATGTATTAGGCCCATGAGCAGGGTCCACCTGTTGTGTATATATGGCCCTTGAGTGAGGCCATCGTGTTGTATATTAGGCCTTTGTGTGAGGCCGTGGGCCCATTATATGTTTGGCTCTATGTGGCCATTCCTTGGGGGAAATGTTGGTTAAATGCCCACATTGCCGAGGCCGATTGTTGATGCTAGTTATTGATACCGATTATGAGTATGTGACAGCATAACATCATAATACTTGCCCATACGCATCATATGCATGTTTGTTATGAGATGTGATTGACCATTGCATATGTCATAGGGTAGGTTATTCATAGGGCTCCCTGATAGGCGGAGTTGCCCCACATGAGAGCATGTCATGCACATGATTAATGCATGATTGGACTATGTGACTCATGCATCTCACATTTGTGTGACATGACCACCACACGCCCTAGCAACATCAGGGCCTTAGCCTCCATAGGTATTTCGTGGATGGCCAGATGGGACACCGAAAATCTGTTCTACATGGGGTACTATAGATATCCTTGGGAGAAAGTCCCAAAACCCTCTTGGTTCCAGAGGTTACTCCAACGTCTAGACCGAGTGGATGCATGAACGCATAAGGGCCGTATACTGTTAGGCCGCGTCTCCCAGTATGTCGTGGTCAGTTAGAAGGGGGTGCGGCCTTACCTGCCCGAGAGAGGGGCAGTGCTAGGCTGAGTCTGACCAGCTCGAGGAATGGGTCCTCTATCGACGAGCCGGACCCAATATTGGCAGGCAGATAGTGAGGTCTCTTTCACTCACCTTATTGTGCGCGATGGGGCGGCAATCTGATTCGAAGTATAATAGACCCTGGTGATTTCTAGAGGGAAACCGTACTGATATGTGGACTTATTGAGTAGGAGTGCTTACTCATGCATTTGTTTCATTCACTATTCACTCGGGCAAGTGGTGCACAACTAATTGTTGTGTTCCTTCGCATGGCCAGGATTTCGGTTGGGCGCGCGACTGACCTGAGATCAGGAGTTTATCACATTGAGTCTGACTATCTAAATTTAGGTATGGGACTGGTTTGGATAGAAGTCCCTTGTGATGGACCCCATAGCCTGTGATACTACGTACTATCATCCCGACTTCACTCCAGCTTAGTCATTTCTTTCGCACCTTATATCACATTGCATCTGCAGTACTTAGCATTTTGGGTTACCATGTTTCTGCATTGATATGGCCGTTAGTACTCATGCCTTGCATTGCATAGCCTTGGTATGGCTGATGACACTCATAGACTTATCAATATATTTCTGTTTATTTCGATATTGTATGATTTATGTCATTATATCCTTGGCATCTAATATTTGGCTCGCTCTGACACCTCATTTGCACCGGGTCTGCCTCATCTTGACCTAAATATGCGTATTTCAAATTAGAGGGCAACGACACCAAAAACTTGTTCACTCCCCAAGTATAGGGTTGTGATGTAGTAATAAACTCGGTGAGACCGAGGTCAAATCCCAAGGGACTGATACCTATACGTTATCTGAAACTAAGTAGAACTAGAACTAGACTAAGATGAAATCTAAACCGATTGTAATTTGAGGAATAATGATGAAATAATTATCTAAAACTTAAACAATTCAGGGAAAGGAACTAGGGATTCAGAGGATCCACTTATAGAGATTAGGGAGATCTTATGCCTGTTTTAAGAACTCAACTAGACTTAGAGTCCCATCTTCATGAAAATCAAGACTGAACTTCCCTTGATATAGTTTTTAAGAGATGAAAGGTATATGAATTAGAATAGATTCCATCACCAAACCATGCCCATGAGACAAAGTAAACAATAGAATTAAACTAATTACTAACCAATCAACAATGTATGAAGGTTAGGAAGGGTACCGTCATCCGACCATGCCCAGGAGACGATGGTGAACAATAGGGCTTCCTGACGTCATAAACATAAAAAGGAAAGGAACATGCTCAAAGCTATCACAGACCGATTGTAATTTTAGTCACAACAGACCATTAAAAACTAAAAACATTCCCTTAATTAAACTAAAATCAACATAAGTTCAGTCTAAACAAAAGGCACAAGCAAAAAGTCTCCCATCATGCTACAAGCTTCACCTCTTAGCCCTAGCTAAGAGGTTTAGCCTAGACTAGGCATGATTAAGCTAAACATCGTAAAAGAAATAAAAATAAACCGTAAAAATAAAATAAATAATTGTTACTCTCTCTCTGGTCCACACGTCCAGCTTCCTTGATCCCCCTAGCCAAGATGCCCTTTCTATCTCCCTCTCTCTCCTTTATAGAATTCTAGAAGTGGTGGCTGGAGTCGAGCACCGACGTCTCTTTCGTAGTCAGTTTGCAACGGAGCTGGACTCCCTATTTACGCAGTGGAATCAAAAGCAAAGCCTTACGCATCTATGATGATTGGTGGGCCTAGGATTGATGTCAGACGAGAAATCCGACCTGTCCATTGAATTCCTCTCAGAATTTCAGTCGAGGAGTGTTTTTGCTTGGGTTTAGTGTTGTCCATCGAATCAAATCTTTCCACCGTCTGTCCGCCGTTTGAATGGTTGAAATCATATCCTCACTGTTTCTTGGAAACTTGACACCTAGGCCTTGGCCAGTTGACCTGTGGAATTCTAATAGATGACCCAGATCAAAACATCACATCATGATGGTGGCCCACAAAGAAAAATCGCAAGCTCTGTTGCGAAACAGAACTTTCGCGTCGACGCTGTGAAAGTCGGTGGGCCCATGATCAGGGTATTCAGGAAAATCCAATCTGTCCATTGGAATGCTCTCAAAAAATAATTCAGAAAGGACTATTTTTGGAATGAAATCAGTGTGGCCCATACGATCTTTTGTGCTACCGTTCATCTTGCGTGCGGCTGAGATCTTCACACGTATGCTTACATGAAGGAGAAAGGACACACAGGCTAGGTTGTGGCTAACCCTTGGAACGAATGGACGGCTTGGATTGTCCATATGGACAATGGGTGGGGCCCACAACCTGAATCAGCGTCGGCACCCTGCGGACGCTGTTTACTTGAGATTGGATCGGTCAGCGCCTGCTGACCGATCTTGGTTGGTTCGGTGTAGCTCGCGTGTGTGTGCACTAAATGCACACACAACCTCATGTGGGATCCACTGTGATGTTCATTTTATATTTTCTCCGTCCATCCTTTTCCCCAACCTTGTTAAAGCGTTGACAACGAGAATGAAGCATATCCAGATATCAGGCAGGCCCCAAATCACTAATTTATAGGTTGATCTGTCCGTTGGGCTGCTTCCACGAGGATCCCACTGCTGAATTTCTACGTGTACGGTTAATATATGGTCTTCAAGTCCTGTATAAAGTTTTGAGTCGAATGGATGGTGAGAAACTTGTGATCTTGCATTTTGGACGTCTTTCGGGCCACTTGAGCTTCAGTTTCTCGATTTTCTCGGATTTCTGGCGTGTATATCCATCGATCTCGGTCTCCTGGGGTCCGTCCCATGTTTTGGTGAATTCTATGCATTAAATCTCAGCTTTTAGCACCCTGTTTCGGTCCAAGCTCGTAAATGTACCTTGCATCACAAACACGATTAAATCAGACCATTAAACAGTACCATGTTCATAAAATCCGGTAGTAACTGGGGTTTACTATGCAATATTTGACCCTCAACACATAGCTGATTTTCATTGTATACCCTGATATTGTATGACTAATGGACTTATCGGTACTTTCGCTTACTCTGATTACTCTGATACTACTTACTTGGCACTTACCTTATGCACACACTTTCACCACCCACTAAGCTTTCTATAAGCTTATGCACGATAGATGCGTGCAGGTGGCATTAGGTAACAACAGCGTTGAGGTTGGAGCGTGCAGCGGTCTTCTGGAGCTCGATTTTCAATTTATGTATTTCCCTTTTAGCATTGTACTCCAATGATTATATTAGTGGATATGTGATGATGATGTTGTCTTTGTGTTTCGGGTAATCTTGTGGTTATGCTTGTTACGAAATAAATGTACGTTGGAAAATCCTCCTTGTAGGATCCTAGGATCAGAATCTGGCGTATGTACGCTGGGAGCCGAGAATGGGGTACTACGGAGGCTGTCAGCACCGGATTCGGTGATCGGGAATTTTGTGAGCCCGGTTTTCGAGTTTGGGACGTGACACAGACTGAGTGGAGATAACTTGTTTCAACACTTGAGGTCTGGGTATCGATCCCTAGCGGGGGTGGCTAACATGGAGTGTGTACTGACGTGTCACGCAGCTGCTGACATGTGTGTACAACAGCTGTTACAGCGGCTATTGGCCCACCGTCCATTAGATGGATGATCTGGATGTAGATAGATGGACAGTGGGGATTTGACCCACTTGCTGATGTAAACACATTAGCTATATAGCTGGTGTGGTGGTAGACCAGCCAAACCTCTTTCATGGTGGGTGTGTCCCACGTGCTGGGCATAGCATGGTGTACTTCCACCTGAGATTTGCCTCTGCCTCATTCCAGGCCCATGGCCTGGGTCCGGGATGGACAGTGTGAATGAAGCATGTACGTCATGTGGGCCCCTCATCCAAGCCATGGACGGTGTGGATTAAAACTCATACATCATGGTGGGCCACACATCAAAAGGAAGAGAAAGAGAGAGAGAAATAGAGAAAAAGGGAGAGAAATCGATGAAGGGGAGGGACCCCGCCACTATGAGCCCTCCCTATACAATGCATATATCAAGATGGGTCGCACATATGTGGGCCCTCAAATCACAAAATTAATTAATAAAATCACCCACCATCTTCTTCTTGCTCCCTTGGCTTCCTTTACTCCTTAGCTTCGATCCTAACGGAGGAGATGAAATTTTGATGGTTGAGATGGGAGATGAGAGAGTACGGAGGTGGGCCACACTTGTTGCTTAGGAGAGCTTGGAGAGGCTTAGACGTGGGATTATTTTTCTTGTGGTTTGGGTTGCTTGGAAAAGAAGGGAGAAATAAGAGAGAGAGAGAGAGAGGATGGAATGGAGTGATGGATGGGAGAGAGAGGGATGGGGGGTGTAAGAGTTTGTTGACTTTAGGGGTAGGTTGTGTAAGAAAAGTATGGGCTTGTGTAAGAACTTTTTAACTTTGGGGTTACTTGGGAATGGGTGAAAGGTGATGTGTACTTGACATGAGGTGTGATGTGGTTGATTGATTGATGGGATTGATTTGACATGTTGTAGAGATTCTCTTTTTGCAACGCGTGATGTTTTCCTCGAACCGAACACGGGCCCACATCTCTTGGCCTAGGTATCGCCACGGTGCGCGAGATGCGGCATCGGAACCGCGGCGACGGCGCGGTTGCAAGGGTACAGGTCTCAGATTAAGTTGACTCTGGTTGACGGCATGCGTCTCAGGGTCACGCGTAAATGTCGGATAAAGGTCGAAGGTTGCCGAAATTTGACCAGAAAGACCGTGGAAGCCTATGGAATGGTACGGTCTAGGATACGGGGCTTACAATTTCTGACCCATATGATGAGGCCCATTATGATGTATTTTCAGCTCATTTGGTATGGCCCATAGTGATATATTTCTAGCCCATATGATGAGGCCCATTATGATGTATTTTAGGCCCATATGATGATGCCCATTGTAATGTATTTTGGCCCATTTGGTAAGGCCCACTGTGATATATTTCTAGCCCATATGATGAGGCCCATTGTGATGTATTTTTAGAGCATTTGGTAAGGCCCATTGTGATATATTTTCGACCCATATGATGAGGCCCATTGTGATGTATTTCCAGCCCATATGATGAGGCCCATTGTGATGTATTTCTAGCCCATTTGGTAAGGCCCATTGTGATGTATTTCTGACCCATTTGGTAAGGCCCAATGAGATGTATTTTTCGGCCCATATATTGTGGCCCATTTGACATATATGGGGCCCATGTTTTGCGGCCCATTGTGATGTACATAAGGTCCATGAGTGAGGCCCATGTGATGTAACCTATTATGATGTATGTGGCCCACCGTGATGCGACCCATTGTGACATATTTGAGGCCTGATGAGGCCCGATGTGCTATATAAGGCCCATTGGTGCAACCTATTGTGATGTATATTAGCCTATATGATGAGGCCCATTATCATATATTTGAGGCCCATGGGATATGGCCCATTGAGATTGTATATGGCCATTAATGCGGCCCACTGGATGTATATGAGGCCCATTGGTGTGGCCCTTATGATGCGGCCCACTTGATGTATGAGACCCTTGGTAAGGCCCATTGAGACTGTATATGGCCCATTATGATTGTATGAGACCCTTGTATGAGGCCATGGGCCCACAATAGTTTGGCTCTATGTGGGCTACTCCTTGTGAACAATGTTGGTTAAATGTCCACATTAATGGGCAGTGAAGATGTCTACATTGTGACCTTCCCTTAGGCCCTTCGTTAGGCCAATTGTTGATACCGATTATGAATATATGATAGTAAACATCATGATACATGCCCATACGCATCATCTGCATGTTTATTATGAGATGTGGTTGACCATTGCATATGTTATTAGGCACGTTGTTATCAGACTCCCTGATAGACAGAGATTGTCTCACATGAGCGCACGGTACGCGCAGGATTGATGCTTAACTGGATTGTATGACTCATGCATCTTACATTGTGTGTTGTGATTACTGTACGCCCTAACGACATCAAGGTCGTAATGTCCAAAGGCGTGTCGTGGATGACTAGATGGGACACCGAAAATGTTTGGTTCGAGCATATGGGCACTTTGGATGTCCTTAGGTGAAAGTCCCTAAACCTCTATGGCCAGGAGACTCCAACATATAGACCGAGTGGATTACATAAGCGCCTGAGTGTCGAATACTAGTAGGCCACATCTCCCACTGTATCGTGGTCAGTTGGAAGGGGCGTGGCCTTATCCGCTTGATTCGTAGTGGGCAAAACTAGGCTGAGTTTGACCAGCTCATAAATGGGTCCGCTATCGACGTGCCGGGTAGGTATTGGCTGACTTCTGGGTAGGCAGATAAAGAGGTCTCTTCCACTCACCTGGTTGCGCACGATGGGGCCGCAATCTGGTTTGGAGTGTACTAGATCCTGGTGATGATCCTAGAGATGTACAGTGCTGATACCTAAAATTATTCAGTAGGAGTTGCATACTCATTCATTCACTATCCACTCGGACTGGTGGTGCGCAACTAATTATTGTGTACCTTCGTAATGACAAGGATTTCGATTGAGGCACGTGACTAACCTGAGGTCAGGGGTTTACCACATTGAGTCTGGCTATCCAAATTTAGGTATGGGACTGGTTTAAATAGAAGTCCCTTGTGATGGACCCCATAGCCTATGATACTACGTACTATCATTCCGACTTCACTCCAGCTTAGTCATTTCATTCGCACCGCATATTGCATTGCATTCACAACATTTAGCATTTTATGTTACTATATTTCTGCATTTATATGGCTTATATGAGGTTGATGGTATTCATGGCTCATCAGGATTTGCATATTGTATTACATCCTCGACATCTGATGTTTGGCACATTATGATCTGCATTCCGTACTCTGATATTGTATGATTCATGATCTTGCCAGCATTTTCGATATTGTATGATTATGGCATTGTATTGAATACTTAGCACTTACCTTGTGCACACACTTACACCACCCTCTAATCATTCCATAAGCTTATGCATGATAGATGCGTGTAGGTGGCGTTAGGTTGCAGCAGCGTTGAGCATGGGGCGCACAGCGGTCTTCTGGAGCTTTGATTTTGACTTATGTATTTGCCTTTTAGCATTGTATTCAAAGTTTATATTATTGGATATTTGATGATGATGTTGCCTTTGTGAGTTCAGTAAACTTGTGGTTATGCTTCTTAAGAGATAAATGTACGTTGAAAAATCCTCCTTGTAAGATCCCAAGATCGGAATCTGACGTATGTGTGTTGGGAGCCAAAAATGGGAAATACGAAGGCTGTCGGCACCGGATTCGGCGATCAGGAATTTTGTGAACCCGGTTTTTGAGTTTGGGGCGTGACATCCCACCTGGTGCTATGATAGAATATGTGCGAACTACGAACTTATAAATTTAAACAATGTTAGTACAAGTGTATGAACATCAATATAATAAACACATTAAACTTTACAGTGCAAGTGGAATATACTAAAACATTATACAAGTAGTGTTAATGGTATAATGAATTTGTGCTTATGCTTAGAGAGATTATTAAAATATGATTAGACCATTACACTATAATGCAAACAGAAACCGTAAATATTCTAGTAAAATTTGAAAATTCCATTACACATTGTCATTTTATATTAAATATATGTATTTCATTGTAATACGAAATAACTTCAGATCAATTATCTGAAGTACTCCTTGGGCAAGTTATCGTACGTTGTAAAAGTATATATCAAGCTATGTGAAGCACTCGACATTGTTACAGCCAACATGCCGGTCACAATAGGAGAAATCTGGTCTCTCGGGACTTCATTCAAATGTGCAAGTGACAAAACTGCATCTTTTATACGAAGTTTCCGGCAGTTATATTCCTCCATCAGGTCTAGAATTTCTTTGAGATTGTATAATGTTTCATCTAAGTCATCGTCCATATATTCCTCTCTACACTCATCGACCAGACTGGGTATCTCTTTGGCCCTACCAAAAGAAGATAGGGATGAAAAATCCATCGCAACAGCTGATGAAGTATGTTGCATGCTTCTACTATGCTCTGGTTTGAGGAGGACATGATCAAAAATTGACTCAACTGTAAATGTGGATTATAAACAAGTCAATTAAAGGAATAAATCATGACTTGTAAAACACGTATACATGTAATAATCAAATTATTCAAACTAAAAAATGACATGTAAATCATGTGTACATTTAATAATTGTTGTCTGTATCACTATCGCTTAGGACTATTTCTTCTTCACCATCATAATCACTGATCAGTATTTCTTCTTCATTGTCTGCAACGTCGTCATCAATGAAACCACTATCATCTCTAACAATGTCATGTATTATTGAGGCATCAACATGATCAGGTGGCACATCATCTCTGTCCAATTGCACCACATCAATATCAACATTTGGATCAGTCCCTCTATCCCCAGATGACATGTCTTCTTGATATGCTTGTTCAACCCTAGACGTTTTAAAAATATTAGAGTCAGTTTGCGGAAATAGGTTTAAGATTAGATTGGGGTTATAGGTTTAGGATTAGGTGTAGGTTTAGGTTTAGGAATTCATGTTCGAGAGTAGGTTTAGGATTAGGTTTTCAAGTTTAGGTTTAGGTTTAGGTTAGGGTTATAGGTTTAGGATTAGGTGTAGGTTTAGGTTTAGAGATTCGAGTTTAGGTTTAGGTTTAGGTTTAAGTTTAGGTTTAGGAATTCGGGTTCGGTTTCGGCTTCGGAATCGGGTTTAGGTTTATGTTTTCAAGTTTAGGTTTTGGTTTAGGTTAGGGTTATAGGTTTGGGTTTAGGTGTAGGTTTAAGTTAAGTGAATTAAGTTTAGGTTCATGTTTAGGTTAAGGTTATAGGCTTATGTTTAGGTGTAGGATTAGGTTTAGGGATTTGAGAATAGGTTTAGGTTTAGGGTTTAGGGATTCGGATTCGGGTTCAGGTTCGGGTTTGGGATCAGGTTTAGGTTTAGGTTTTCAAGTTTAGGTTTAGGTTTAGGGATTTGAGAATAGGTTTAGGTTTAGGTTTTCGAGTTTAGGTTTAGGTTTAGGTTTAAGAATTCGGGTTCAGGATCGGGTTTAGTTTTAGGTTTTCGAGTTTAGGTTTAGGTTGAGGTTAGGGTTATAGGTCTAGGTTAAGGTGTAGCTTTAGGTTTAGGGATTTAAGAATAGGTTTAGGTTTAGGTTTAGGTTGAGGTTAGGGTTATAGGTCTAGGTTAAGGTGTAGGTTTAGGTTTAGGGATTTAAGAATAGGTTTAGGTTTAGGTTTAGGTTTAGGCTTAGGGTTTAGGAATTCGGGTTCGTGTTCGAGTTCGAGATCGGGTTTAGGTTTAGGTTTTCAAGTTTAGGTTTAGGTTTAGGTTTAGGAATTCGAGTTTGGGTTCGGGTTCAGGATTGGGTTTAGGTTTAGGTTTTCAAGTTTAGGTTTAGGTTTAGGTTAGGGTTATAGTTTAGGTTTAGGTGTAGGTTTATGTTTGGGGATTTGAGAATAAGTTTAGGTTTAGGTTTAGGCTTAGGGTTTAGGGATTCAGATTCGGGTTGAGTTCAGGATCGGGTATATGTTTAGGTTTTCAAGTTTAGGTTTAGGTTAGGGCTATAGGTTTAGGTTTAGGTGTAGGTTTAGGTTTAGGTGTAGGTTTAGGTTTAGGGATTTGGCATTAGGTTTAGGTTTAGGTTTAGGAATTTGGGTTCGGGATCAAGTTTAGGTTTATGTTTAGGTTTAGGTTAGGGTTATAGGTTTAGGTTAAGGTGTAAGTTTAGGTTTAGGGATTTGAGAATAGGGTTAAAGGTTTGGGTTAAGGTGTAGGTTTAGGTTTAGGTTAAAGTGTAGGTTTAGGGTTAGGTGTAGGTGTAGGTTTAGGGTTAGGTGTAGGTGTAGGTCAGGGTCGCAACTGGATGTATCCGGACGCGGATTAACTATTGACAAGTTGAGTGGCTATTGGCTATTGATGTGATGTCACCAACTCATGCAGCCCCCACCGTGATGTATGTGTTGTATCCACACCATCCATCCATTTGGAGAGATCATTTTAAGGCATGAGCTAAAGAATGAGACAGATTTAAAGCTCAAGTGGACTTCACCAAAGAAAACATTGAGGATTGATCTCCTACCATTAAAAACTTCTTAGGGCCACAAAAGTTATCGATCAATCAGATATTTGTGTTTTCCCTTCTTAGGTTTATGATCTATTTGACCTTATCAACATGTTTGATGCCAAATAAACATTATAGTGGACCCTACGAAGTTTTTAACGTTGGGCATTCAATCACCATTGTTTTCCTGTGGTGTGATCCACACTTGATCTTTAGATGTGCCTCAATTTGGTACATCCTCTAAAATGAGCTGTTGTAAATACAGATGGACGACGTAGATGTACAACACATACATCAAGTTGGGTCTCACAGTCAAGGCCTAACCCACTAAGCTAGTTATGCCTGAAATCGGATTACGTCCTAAGTTACTCAGTACGCTCAGTTAGGCCCACTGTAAATATATGTAGTTTATCTACACCATCCATTTGCTTTTCTAGATCATTTAAGGTGTTGAAACCAAAATTGAATCATATCCAAAACTCAAGTGGACCATACCACAAGAAATGGTGGGTATAATGATTTTCCATCATTGAAGCCTTTCTAGGGCCTGTAGTGATGTTTATTTATCATCCAACCTATTCACAAGATCACACAGACATTGATGAAGGGAAAAAATAAATATTAGCTTGATCTAAAACTTCCACAGCCCCCCAAGAATTTTTGAACGAAACAAGTTCAATTCACATTCTTTCCTGTACGTGTGGTCCATTTAAGATTTATATATATACTTCATTTATTGTCTTAAGACATAAAATTATCTATTAAAAAGGATGAACGGAGTGGATGAAATACATAAATCATGATGGACCATTGTTTACTGTATTATGGTCCACCTGAGATTTGGATCCCACCATGATGTATGTTGTATCCAACCGTCCATCCATTTGGAGAGATCATTTTAGGGCACGAGCTAAAGAATGAGGTAGATCCAAAGCTCAAGTCGACCTCGAAACTAATTGGGGCCACAAAAGTTTTCGATCAAGCTGATATTTGTGTCATCCCTTCTTCCGGTCTAGGTCTGTGTGAACTTACCAATAGGTTGGATCTCAAATAACCATCATGGTGGGTCCCATGAAGGAATCAATGGTTGGGGGCACTGTCCCCACCATGATGTTTAGTTTTAGGTTTAGCATTTAGGAATAAGGTTTAAGATTTAGGGTTTAGGTCTTGGAGACTTAACCAACTCACGGATAGCTCCGACGCACATCCGGGTCTGCTTCACACAAACACGGGCTTGTCCAAATGGCCAGGCCACCCATATTGTTGTCCATAGGAAATGTACAGCTTTATCATGGTCGTGATCGAGTTTAGGTTTAGGTGTAGGTTTAGGTTTACATTAATTAGCATGCAATGGAAGCATTTACATTAATTAGGAAGAAAGTTTTCATTAAATGCAGAGCTAGTTGGACGAAAATGTAATGTCCAACTAGTGTGTGAGCATTACTCATGTGTGTGTGTGTGTGTGTGTGTGTGTGTGTGTGTCATAGGCCCAAAATCTGGTCCATGTGATGTGGCACCCATGAAACCCCTGAGACCCAACTTTCAACTTAATTCAAAACTTTAGTAGGCCATTGCAGAGAGAGAGGCAAATTACGGGAGGAAATTGTTTCCTTTAACCATACATCCACGCACAAATACATATAGGTTTAAGTTAGGGTTATTGGTTTGGGTTTAGGTGTAGGTTTAAGTTAAGTGAATTAAGTTTAGGTTTAGGTTTAGGTTAAGGTTATAGGTTTAGGTTTAGGGATTTGAGAATTTAGGTTTAGGTTAAGGTTTAGGGTTTAGGGATTCGGATTTGGGTACGGGTTCGGGATCGGATTTTAGCTTAGGTTTTCGAGTTTAGGTTTCGGTTTAGGTTAGGGTTATAGGTTTAGGTTTAGGTGTAGGTTTAGGTTTAGGGATTTGAGAATAGGTTTAGGTTTATGTTTAGGGTTATATTAGGGTCTGCTCCATCAATTTCGAGCTAATACATAAACATGGGCTTGTCCAAATGGCCAGGCCACCCATATTGTTGTCCATAGGAAATGAACAACTTCATCATGGTCATAACAGTGGTTCTCACCTTCCAGGGACCCCCGCTCAACATCCGGATAGCTCCGACGCACATCTGGGTTTGCTTTATCAATTCTGAGCTAATACATAAACACGGGCATGTCCAAATGGCCGGGCCACCCATATTGTTGTCCATAAGAAATGGACAGCTTCATCATGGTCATAATAGCGGTTCCCACCTTCCACGGACCCCTGCTCAACATCTGAATAACTTTGACGCACATCCGGGAATGCTCCATCAGGTGGGTCATGCTTTTCAAAACTCAGGTGGGCTAAAGCACATAGAACAAATGGATGGATAGAAAGCATCTATTTGATTGTCAGTTCACTTTGCATATTGTGGCCCACCAAGGAGTAAAACTGCTTACTTTTGAGAAAAAGCTGCCTCACAAGTCACAACTTGTAACATCTCAGAAAAATTCATACAAAAAAACCGAGTATCACCTCAGGCAGAAACCACTAAGGATCAAATTCTGTGGAAATTAGGCGAAGATTAACTAAGTACTAAACTGAATTAATCGGTGAATTAGCTTGAACCACGGTCTATACGAACTACAAGACCCAAAACTAATAGAATCACTGACTCAACATTATTTAGAAACCTAGGATCAATCTCAAAACCCAGCTACTCTCGGGAGCACGTTGAAACTCCGTATCGGACCTGGACCGCGCATCGAAAGTTCGATGACCATGAAACTATAAGGCTATGACCATCTTACTGGGCTTGACAACAATCGTGGGAATCAAGTGCAGATAGTACCCAAAAATGCACAACTTGAGCCTGGAGCGAAGTGTGTGAGAAACGCGAATATCTTTAGAAAATGAACTCAAACTTAAGTGAATTGGGTCGTTTGCTTACAGGCCGAATTTAAGGTTTCAGACCAACAGATTCTAAGCCAACTATACCCTTAGATCAGGAAAATTTTCCTGCACCCATTGGTACACTTGTGGCCCTGATCGAGTAACGATGACCGTTGAACTGAATCGGGTCCTCCATGATCGATTCACTAATCTGATTGGACCGAAATCTTAACCTGGCTTGGATTTATGGTTAGGAAACTTACTCCATGATGCAGGTGAGTAATGGGCCTTCAGATGACTCTCGTTTGCTCAAAACAGACATCTTTTGGCTATAACCTAAGTATACGATGGCCCTGGGGCCATTGACATCATTCCTGGGCCTATATAATGCCCTAAACCCACCCCTCTCTCATTCCATACGAATTTTCCTAACCCTAGGAGAGAGGAGAGAAAAGAGGAGAAAAGAGTGGAGATTAAAGGGAGATCCTTGAAGTTGGCTACAATACTTCTGTTCTGCTACTCCACGCATCGAATCACCTTTACGTCTAACTAGTCAACTTGTTTCAACTCCATTTTTGGGTAAGAAATCCTAACACTAATCTATTTTAGGAATCCAAATAGAGAAACTGGTGAAATAGCTAACCCATTTCAATATTTAGGTAGTCGTTGTACCACAGACTGAAGCATAGTGTACGAACCGAGTTCGTAACGAGTTCACCGATGAAAGGTGTGGAATATAAATGTTTAGGTTATGGTTTTCAAGGATTTCAATGCCAGCAATGATTTGTGTCTGACTTGATTGCTGCCATCTGATCTTAGTTACGATTTTTTTGATATATCATGTATGTGTAAACTAGGCTATACACTAAAATGCATCCCATGTGATTGTTGAAATGTTTGAATGAATAGAAAATTATGATTTATGTTTCCCATGACTATTAACCTAGAATTCATGTTTTTTGTACATATGACAACTCCTTTGTGAAAGGATTTGCCATAATATATGTTATAACTAATTTGGTACATGTATGTTGAGATGTGTAGTCTAAGTGTTGGATAAAATGTCTGAATGAGAAATTTCTTGTGGAAATGTATTTAATGAGGGTGTTGAGATAGGATTCTCAATTTCCTTATCTATAGTTACAGTTTCCTTCATGTAACCTATAAGTGCTATGGTTTCCTGCTCCTTTGGTTGTCAAATTTTGTGATGCCAAAACCTCAATTTATGTCTTATCCAGCTCATAGGTATATACGTTCAAGACATTAAATCACCTCTCTAAACACTTTGCTTAAAGTCAAGAACGAAGAACTACTTCGAACCATTTCAAGAAATGCAAGTACAAGATACAATGAAAGAAGTGATCTTGTTCAAAGACTCAAGTTAGTGTACAACACAAGATGAAGTGTAATTCAAGCTCTAGCAGATCTCAAGCTTAAGATTACATCAAGTAGAAAGATCTCAAGCTTCACAATCTTCAAAGGTCAACTATCATTTGAGGAAATGAAGTCTCAATGTTCATACCTCACTTTCAAGGAATGATTGACCTTAGATTGACCTTAGGGTAAGTCCTTTTGTATACATAATTCAAATTGAATCATTTTATAGATGTTTAGTCTGTTCTAAGACTAGTCCTGAACTCTGTTCGACTAGTCCTAGCTCTGGCTCGACCAGTCTAAGAAATTCCTAAACTAGTCCTAAGTTGTTGCAATTTTTTCAGAATTTTTTTGGTTGAGCTAGGACCAGTCATGGAGACTTCTTGACCGGTCATAGGAACAATGTCGACTCGTTCTAGGACCAGTCATGCACCTTCGACTTAAACTACAGCGATCAAATCAGGTGCCTCACGACCAGTCGTAGGATGCTCACGACCAGTCGTGGAGGGCTCACGATCGGTCGTGGATACCATACGACCAGTTGTGAAATGGTTTTATCCTATCGCACTTAAAATTTCAAAAATCTATTTGGTTTGCGACCAGTCGTAGTGTCCTCAAGACCAGTCGTAGATGCGATGTCTGTAACTATAAATAGAACACGAATTTCAGAGTTTTATAACTCAATTCAAGTAAAATCAAAGCATCACTCTGAGATAAGTCTGTGTTCATTCTTAAGCTAATTATACATATTTAATATTCTCTTTTGTTAGGTTTTTCTTATATGATTTTGTTTTTGCATTCCAAACTAATTTGAAGGAGAAATTGGGATATTCCACTTCTTGAAATCAAAATCAAATAAAGCTAGCCCTAATTGGATTTAATTTAAAATCAAATAGAACTTAGAACCATTTCAAAGTGAGTATTGGACATTGAACTTCCACATTCGAACTTCTACTCCGATTGGTTCTTCCGGGCTGCTATAAAAGGAGAAATCCAGGTATTTTACTGTATTGTAAAATTTCCTTCATTGTGGATTTTGTTTGAGATTAAGCCAGAAAAATCTCAATCTATTGGTTATCTGAGGAGAGCCATGAAAACTCAGAAAGTGGGGTTTTTGAATTATGTAAGCCCATTTGAAAGACACAATTGTATAGGTTTTAGGTTGTAAGTACTATGGTTGAAAGCCCCTTTATGTTGTCAAATTTGTGGTGCTAAAAACACTGCTTGTACTTTGTGAAATTATATAAATGCAAATGTTCGAGACACAGTATGGATGAAGCATGTATGGATGAAGCGAGTCTCAGTGTATGAAAGTTGACGACATTAGTGAAGCACAATGCTCAACTCAAGATATGTCAAGCCACAACATTGTCTCACAAGATCGACTTCAAAGAACAAGACATGTTTACAAGTCAAGTCTCGAGAATGTTCAACTGAATTTATAAGTTACAAGTCAAGATTCAAGATTGCATAATTGAAGCTTTTAAGGAAAAGCTACATCAAGATTTCAAGCTTCACTTTCTTTAAAGGTTACATATCTTAAGGATTCAATGTCCTTACCTCACTATTAAGGTATATTTGACCTTAGGTTAACCTTTAGAATAGGTCATTTCAGATACATAATGCAAATGTTTTATATTTGGAAATCTGGTCTGCTCTAAGATTAGTCCTAGATCTTTCTTGACTAGTCCTAGTACTGCTTCGACCTATTTAAGATTTTCATGGACCAGTCGTAAGTTTGTTGCAAAAATTCATAATTTTTTGTTAAGCTTTGACCAGTCTTAGGGTCTGTTCAACCAGTCGTATAAACAGTGTCGACTGTTCCTTCGACCAGTTGTGAACCTACGACTCAAACTATAGCGATGTATTTTGCTGGGCTTCGACTAGTCGTGATCAACCTAAGACCAGTCGAAGGTGTCCTTCGACCAGTCGTAGACTACCTACGACCAGTCGTGAAATTACCTTATCTTATCGCGCTCAAATTTTCAAATATCTGTTGGTTCTAAGACCAGTTGTAGCGACTTTTGGACCAGTCAAATATGCGATTTGCTTACCTATAAATAGAGCACGAATCTCAGAATATTCATCACTACTCAAGCAAATTTAATCCGGCCCTCTGAGAGATAAGTATGTGCTCCATTTTACGCTAAGTGTGCATATTTAATATTCTCTTTCTTTAGCTTTTTAAATTGATTTTGTTTCTTGTATTACAATCTGATTTGAAAAGAGGAAGTGTTATTTTCCTTTTTCTGAAATCAAAATCAATTAAAGCTAGCCCATTTTGGTTTAATTTAAAATCTATTAGAACCTAGAACCATTATAAAGTGAGTATTGGACATTGAACTTTGACATTCGAATCTCTACTCCGACTTGGTTCTTCCGGGCTGCTACAAAGGAGAAATCCAGGTATTTTATATTATTGTAATTTACATTCTATTTTTGGTTTCTTTTGAGATTAAGCCAGAAAAATCTCATTGTGTTTGGTTATCTGAGGAGAGCCAAAAAACTCAAAAAGTGTGGGTTTTTGGATTGTTTAAGCCCAAGTTAAAAAGACACAATTGTGAAGGTTTTAGGTAAACCTATGAAACCTATTTTGATAGTGAACGCTAATATCCCCTGTGTGAGGATATTAGGAGTGGAGTAGCAATCTATGTGGCTATTGTTTAACAGTTGGTGAACACACAGGCAAACCACAATAACTCCTTGTGTATTGTGGTTTGAATGTTTGCTTAATTTCCTATCTTTTATCATTCAAGTTGTGGAATGTATGTGTGAATGTGAATGTTGTAATTTTTACATTTCAAGCATAGTGAGGAATGTTGTAATAACTTAGATTTAAATTCCTGCAATTTATTTTGATTCCTTGTTATTTATTTATTCCTCTTTAGTTTGAATTTTTGATACAAATAACGTTCTAGAAATAAGGTTATCCTGCCATAAACCCTTGGTTTTTATGGTGTAAGGTTGTCCTTAGAACTGCATTTGTTTCAATCTCTCAATAATTGATTATTGAGGCTGCTTTTCATTTTAAGCATTGTGAATTGATTTATTTTATTTGGTTATCATTTTTCCGATGTTAAAGTTTTATTTGGCATAGTCCTATTCAACACCCCCCCCCCCTAGGACAGATAGCTTGGCCTTTTCATAGGTGACTTCAGAAACCTATTTTCATAGTGAACGCAGATATCCCCTGTGTGAGGATATTAGGAGTGGAGTAGTAAGTTGTGTGACCGTTGTTTAATAGTTGGTGAACACACAGGCGAACCACTATAACTCTTTGTGTTTTGTGGATGTGTGATTTATTTTTTCTATCTTTTATCATTCAAGTTTGTGTGATGTATGTGTGGATGTGAATGTTGTAATATTTATATTTCAAGCATTGTGGGAAATGTTATAATAGTTTAGAATTTATTTCTTACTATTTCTTTTATTTCTTTTCAGTTTGAGTTTTTAATATTCAAATTGTTCTAGTAAGGTTGTCCTGCCATAAACCCTTGGTTTTTATGGTGTAAGGTTGTCCTGCCATAAACCCTTGATTTTTATGGTGTAAGGTTATCCTGCCATAAACCCTTAGTTTTTATGGTGCAAGGTTGTCCTTAGAATAACATTGGTATCAACCTCTCTGTTCTAGTATTTAAAGGTTGCTTTACATTTCCATATTGTGATTGGTTTAAAGTGCTGTCTTTACTTTATTCATTTTAATTTTGTTGTTAAAGTTTTAATTTGGTATAGTCCTATTAACCCCCCCCCCCCCCCCCAGGACATATAGCTTGGCCTTTTTAAGTGGTATCAAAGCCTAATAGCTCATTTTAGTTATTATATTTTTGGATTTATTTCCTGAGCTAATCGATCTAAGCTATTTATAAGATGTCAAATTTTGATAGCCTTTCTGTCACTAGGCCTCCACCATTTGATGGCTCTAATTATGCCTATTGGAAAGCCAAGATGAGGATTTTCCTTAAATCTATGGATGAGAGCATGTGGCAAGCTACAGTGACTGAATGGAACCCCTTACCACTGAAGTTACTGGTATCGATGGTTCAAAATCAATAAAAGTTTCACCATATTTCACTTGGACCACAGTTCAGAAAAGTGAGAGTAGTGCCAATGCAAAAGCACTAAATGCAATCACTTGTGCACTATCATCAGATGAATTCAAAAGAATTATATCTTGTGATACTGTAAAGTAAGCTTGGGATATTTTAGAAATGACACACGAGGGTACTTCAATTGTCAAGAAATCTAAAATCCAACTCCTCACAACCAAATTTGAGGAAATTCATATGGAAGAAAATGAAATGTTTATGGACATTTATATAAGATTAAATGACATTGTAAACTCTATGTGGGGTCTTGGCAATAAAATTCCAGAAAGTAAAGTGTGTGCAAAAATACTACGCTCATTTCCTGAACGGTTCAATTCTACGGTAACCACGATCCAAGAACTTCGTGATACGGACAATATGAGGGTAGAAGAATTAGTTGGGTTTTTACAAACCTGTGAATTAAATTTTAAAGCTCCTAAAGGTAAGTCTATTGCCTTTAAATCTTCTAAATGTATTTCTCAAGAAAATTCTGATTTTGAAAATTCTGAAGATGATATGGCTTTTTTAGCGAAAAAGTTTTACAAGATTTTCAAAAGTAAAAAGAGGGTTGACTTTCAAAAATCAAATGATAAAGATCTAAATCTAAATCTAAAACTTGAAAATCTTTAAAAGATAGTCAATGTTACAACTGCCAAGAATATGGGCATTTAGCAAACAAGTGTCTTACAAAGGACAAACCTAAAAAGAAGGGTATGTTGGCTACTTGGGATAAATCTTCTGGCACTAAAGCCTCTTCTGAATTAGAAGATTCTGAAATCGAGTCGGGCACTGAAGTTAAAGCCCTTATGACTCTAGCCAAGTTCACTTTTTCAAATCATGATGATTTTACTAGGGAAGAAAATCTAAATAGTGATCATGAAAATGAAGAAGATCTTCAAGATACTTACAATGCCCTATACAAGGAAAGTTGTAAAATTACCGTAAAACTAAAACTTCAAAAAGAAAATTTTTTAAAACTTAAAGAAAATTTTGAATCACTTGTTTTAGAAAAATCCCACATTTCAGATTGTTTTGAAAAATCAAAATGTGATTTAGAGTTCAAAACTTCCTTGATTGAAAACCTAAAATCTGAAAATGAAAAACTTAAACTTGAAGTCTCTTCTCTTTTGAGTTTAAAGGATACATGGAGATATGCCCAAGGTGATCCAAAGTTAGAAAAATTTTTATCTGGATCAAGAAAATGTGGCGACCGATCTGGTTTGGGCTACGATAAAAGTGTTCCTCCTAAACAGAAGAATACTTCTCCTAAGTTTGTAAAAGGAGAATCTTCAAAATCAAAAGGAAATAGTTCAAATCAAAAGTTTTCTAAAAATGTTAAAAATTTTCAATCTTTCAAACCTAAAAGTAATTATATTAACTATAAAAATCAGAATCAAAACCCTTTGGCTGAAAAGATAGTTGATTTGCTTAAGGAGCTCTTAAAATCTAACTCAGTGGGTCATTCCTACAACAATTATAAATACAAAAAGACCAACTATACTCCTAAACCCAAAACAATTATGAAATGGGTTCCTAAGGTTACTTGCTTGGTTGCTCACACAGCTTTCAAAGCTTCAAGCCATTCAAAGTGGTACTTAGACAGTGGATGTTCAAGGCATATGACTGGTGATAAAGGTCTATTTACCGATCTTAATGACATGGTTGATGGTTCAGTCACATTTGGTGATGGCAGCAACTGCAGGATTATTGGCCAAGGTACGGTTCAACTTTCTAACCTCCCCTTATTTGAGAATGTTTTGTACATTAAAGGGTTAAAACATAACTTGTTAAGCATTTCTCAAATATGTGATAAAAATTATAGTGTTAAAATTTCTAACCTAGGGTGTGAAATTTTAAACAAAAATGGTTTAGTAATATTAACTGGTCGTAAAACGTCTGAAAACTGCTACATCGTAAGTGATTCTAGCTCATCTAATCAACTGTGTTACATGGTTCATACCGATGAGATCGAGTTATGGCATAAATGCCTTGGACATGTATACTACCGCAATCTCTATAGATTGAGCAAAAGAGAACTAATAAGAGGTCTACCTAAATTGTAAAAAGTAGACAAAATATGTGGTGAATGCCAGATTGGCAAACAAACTAGGAGTTCTCACAAAAAGGTGGACTGTAATGCCACATCTAAACCTCTCGAACTTCTTCACATAGATCTTGTAGGATCAACCAGGACGGAGAGTCAAGGTGGCAAAAAATACATATTGGTAAGTGTGGATGATTTTACCAGATTCACTTGGGTAGCCTTCCTAAGGAATAAATCAGAAACCCTTGATGAAGTAAAAAGGATTATCAAACGGATCCAAAATGAAAAAGGTTCTCAAGTCGGTAAGATCCGTAGTGATCATGGATCCGAGTTTGAGAATAGCAGTTTTGAGAAATTCTGTTGCAATCAGGGAATACTACATGAATTCTTTGCACCTAAAACACTACAACAAAATGGTATTGTTGAAAGAAAAAGTAGAGTGCTTCAAGAAATAACTAATGTAATGTTGAATAGTATGAAGCTCCCTAAAAATCTTTAGGCTAAAGCCGTAAATACTGCATGCTATACTATCAACCGAGTTTATACAAGTAAGTCAAATAATAAATCTGCTTATGAACTGTGGTTCGATAAGAAGCCTACTGTCAAATACTTTTGAGTTTTTGGCAGCAAATGCTATATTTTACATGACCATGAAAATCTGAGAAAGTTTGACACTAAAAGTGATAAAAGAATCTTTTTAGGATATTCTTTAAACAATCGTGCATATCGTGTACTGAACAAAAGGACTGGTGTTATTCAAGAATTTATTAATGTGGTCATAGACGATCACTTGAATACACCTGCCCAAAGTTCAAATAATGATGAAGTTCTTTAATTGACAAACCAGATACTTCATCAAATCAAACTGACTCTGAACTGAGGACTGTTAAAGATCAACCACTCAGATTCTTGAAAACCCTCTCACTGGTGTACGCAATCATAGATAACTAGAAGACATGTAATTATGTATGTTTTACATCCAAGATTAAACCGGCAAATGTAAAAGAAGCTCTTACTGACGAAAACTGGATTGTTGTGATGCAAGAAGAGCTTAATAAATTTGTGAGAAATGTTGTTTGGTATCTTGTTCCTAGACCTAAAGATAAACATATTATAAGAACTAAGTAGATTTTTAAAAATAAGTCTGACAAACTTGGTAATATAATTCGTAAAAGGTTAGACTGGTTGTTCAAGGGTACACTCAAATTGAGGGTATTGATTATGATGAAACCTTTACCCCAGTAGCTCGTCTTGAGTCAATCAGACTATTCATATCCATTGCTTGCTTTAGAAAATTCAAAATTTATCAAATGGATGTAAAGAGTGCCTTCTTAAATGGTGATTTACATGAAGGAGTATATGTTGAACAACCAATGGGTTTTGAAGACCCTAAGAACACTGATCATGTCTATCGCCTTAAAAAGGCTCTCTACGGTTTAAAACAAGCTCCCACGGCATGGTACGAGAAATTAACTAAGTTTTTACTAAGTCATGATTTTTAAATGGGAAGTGTAGATAAGACTCTCTTCATTAAGAAACTTAATGATCATATCTTAATAGTACAGATCTACGTTGATGATATTATTTATGGATCTACCTGTTCTAACATGACTGTTGAGTTTACAAATTTAATGAAATCTAAGTTTGAAATGAGCAAGGTTGGGGAATTGAATTATTTCCTAAGATTGCAAGTGAAACAACAATCTGATGGCATTTTTATTTCTCAAACCAAATATGCTCTAAACTTAATCAAAAAGTTCAGATTTGAGAACGGTAAGAATTTTGATGCTCCTATGAGTACAACTTTAAGTCTCTCAAAGGACTCTACAGGTAAAAATGTTGATCCTAAATTATACCATGGTATGATTGGCAGTTTACTTTATTTAACTGCTAATAGACTTGATATTGCTTTAAGTGTTGGTATTTGAGCTAAATATCAATCTGATCCTAAAGAGTCACATTTAACAGTTGTTAAAAGGATTATGCGATATGTCGCAAGTACTGCTAAATTGGGTCTCTGGTATCCATATGATACTAGTGTTCAACTAGCTGGGTACTCTGATACTGATTAGGCTGGTAATATTGATGACAGGAAATCAACCAGTGGTGGTTGTTTCTATATTGAAAATTGTTTAGTTTCTTGGTTTAGCAAGAAGCAAAGTTCTATATCACTCTCAACTACTGAGGCTGAATACATCGCAGCAGGAAATGCATGCACTCAGCTTGTTTGGATGAAACATATGTTAAGCGATTATGGAATTGCACAGGAATCAATGACATTATATTGTGATAATTCTAATGCTATAAACATTTTAAAAAATTCAATTCATTATTCACGTACCAAGCACATTGACATTATGTATCATTACATTCGTGAATTAGTGGAAGAAAAGCTGATATCTTTGGAGTACATTACTACCGAGACTCAACTTGCTGACATTATCACTAAACCGCTTGACAAAAGCAGGTTTAATAAATTGAAATTTGATCTTGGTATGTAGATTTTAAATTGATTATTCATGTATATTTGTATCATAGTCTATATATTTGATAATTTATTGATTTAAATTTTAAATTTTTATGAAAAATACATGTTTTCTTGATGGTACACGACCAGTCGTGGACGTGCTTGACCAGTCGTGGCATGATCGGTCGAGGACGACCCACGACCAGTCATGTAGCGCGCTGACCCTTTTAAAATTTGGAGAAAACTTCATCTTCCTCATTTCCTATTTCCTCTCTAACGAGCCGACGTCCGACCGGTCATACCCACCTTCCTAGATCTTCAAGGTTAGTGCACCTTTTATATTTTTCTTATAGATTCTAGTCAATATTACTTCATTTTCTCTCTTGGAGTAATTTATTTTGTCATCCATTGCAATTTTGGAGTTTTATCTTGAAAAATCTGATCTATCAAAACCCCACTTCACATCTTTTGAAGTTACTTGTTTCTTTGATTATTCTCTTACAAATGGATGTTAGAGGGAAAAAGAAAACTTCCCGTGGTCCATCTTCTTCTTGATCAACTCCTATCACTCGGCGCCATCTTCAGTCACCCGAAGATGATCCCTCATATGTGTGGGATTTACGTTTGCGTAATGTCATTGTTGAGCGACCTGTTGATCTTGACCACATTGCTCCTTTTGGTATTCTCCCACTTCTTCAAGCTGTAGGATGGGCTAACATCTTACATTGGGGTGGGCCTGCATACCAATCTATTGCGCAGTCCATGTTTGCATGTATCTCTGATTTTTCAACTAAGAATTTATCATTTAAAATTGATGCTAGAGAAGGTCCATTTGAAGTAGACCGCCATCTGATTTCGGGTCTTATGGACATACCTGTCAACGATGAGGGTATTCCTATTCATACTTTAGCTGAAAAACCCTCAGAATTGGAAAAATGCATGCTCACTAGAGATCTATGTAATATGAATGTGCAATGGACTCATAAAGGGAATGCGCTCCCCTCCAAGTATTTGTTACCCAGATACAGAGTTCTCCAAAGAATCTTTATTTCAAATCTATATCCTCGTTCAGGTAACAAAACTGAACTGACTTTGTTTATAGTTCGGGTTTTGCATTCTGTTATCTCTGGTACTAAAATTTGTCTTCCTTCATTGATATGTCATTCTGTCATTCAGTTTCGTCTCCATCCAAGTCATAGTGATATTCCATATACCTATCTTATGACTGTGTTAGCTAATCACATGTTAGTTGTTATGTCGGTTGGAGAGGCTCATATCTATCATCTTATTTTTAACAATTTGAATATTAACAAGATTTAATTGGAATTGGCTCCTGGCCAAGTGGATGTGGGTGGTGGTGGAGCTGAAGCAGGGAATGAAGAAGAAGCTGGTGATCTTCCTCCTGATGATATAAATATGGATAATATTTTTGATGAAATTAAATCTAATTCTACTAATGATCCTGACTATGAGCCATCTGATTTTGATGCTTGTCTTCGTGCTCTAGAGGAGAAGGTAGAGAATATGAATGTGACCCATGATTTACGGTTTAAATTATGCGCAAGTATCTTAGGCGCTTAAACAAGGGCCTTCATCAACTTGATCCTACCATTCCTGCGCCCTCTTCAGGATCTAATTAAGTGCTTTACTCTTGGTCTGTAATAACTTTACTTCTACTTTTATTGGCTTGTGAACTTTGTGTTGTTAACTGAATTTTGTTTAAACTAGTTAATGGCTTGTGGACTTTAATTTACTTATTTCTTAACTAGTTAATCTATTTATTACTCCTATTTATTATCCTGTTCCATTTTTCTACCTTTATCATATTGTGACAAAAAGGGGGAGTATTTATTTGGTTTTGCATATGGATTGATATATTGCTATTGATTATAGATAATATGGACTGAATATATGTGTGCTACTCGAGGGGAGTAAGTAAGGAAGAATTTGTGCATGATTCTTTAACCAGGCTGTAACTGGTTCTCTTATATATGACTGGTGCATGATTCCTTTTTGAGCATGTAATGCTTCTCTTATTTTGATTGAAGTATGTTTTGTCACAAATTTGACAAAGGGGGAGATTGTAAGTGCTATGGTTTCCTGCTCCTTTGGTTGTCAAATTTTGTGGTGCCAAAACCTTAATCTATGTCTTATCCAGCTTATAGGTATATATGTTCAAGACATTACATCACCTCTTTAAATACTTTGCTTAAAGTCAAGAATGAAGAATTACTTCAAATCATTTCAAGAAATGCAAGTACAAGATACAACGAAAGAAGTGATCTTGTTCAAAGACTCAAGTTAGTGTACAATGCAAGATGAAGTGTAATTCAAGCTCTAGAAGATCTCAAGCTCAAGGTTACATTAAGTAGAAAGATCTCAAGCTTCATAATCTTCAAAGGTCAACTATCATTTGAAGAAATGAAGTCTCAATGTTCATATCTCACTTTCAAGGTATGATTGACCTTAGATTGACCTTAAGGCAGGTCATTTTGTATACATAATTCAAATTGAATCATTTTATAGATGTGTGGTCTATTCTAAGACTAGTCCTGAACTCTGTTTAACTAGTCCTAGCTCTGGCTCGACCAGTCCAAGAAATTCTTAGACCAGTCCTAAGTTGTAATTTTTCAGAATTTTTTTAGTTGAGCTATGACCAGTCCTGGAGACTTCTCGACCGGTCGTAGGAACAGTGTCGACTCATTCTAGGACCAGTCGTGCACCTTCGACTCAAACTATAGCGATCAAATCAGGTGCCTCACGAGCAGTCGTAGGATGCTCACGACCAGTCGTGGAGGGCTCATGACCGGTCGTGGACACCCTATAACCACTCGTGAAACGGTTTTATCTGATCGCGCTTACAATTTCAAAAATTTGTTCTGTCTACGATCAGTCGTAGTGTCCTCAAGACTAATCGTAGATGCGATTTCTGCAACTATAAATAGAATATGAATTTTAAAGTTTTATAACTCAATTCAAGTAAAATCAAGACATCACTCTGAGATAAGTCTGTGTTCATTCTTAAGCTAATTGTGCATATTTAATATTCTCTTTTATTAGCTTTTTCATATTTGATTTTGTTTCTGCATTCCAAACAAATTTGAAAGAGGAATTGGGATATTCCACTTCTTGGAATTAAAATCAAATAGAGCTAGCCCTAATTGGATTTAATTTAAAATTAATTAGAACTTAAAACCATTTCAAAGTGAGTATTGGAAATTGAACTTCCACATTCGAACTTCTACTCCGATTGGTTCTTCCGAGCTACTACAAAAGGAGAAATCCAGGTATTTTACTGTATTGTAAATTTTCTTCATTTTGGTTTTTGTTTGAGATTAAGCCAGAAAAATCTCAATCTATTGGTTATCTGAGGAGAGCCAAGAAAACTCAAAAAGTAGAGTTTTTGAATTGTGTAAGCCCATTTGAAAGACACAATTGTAAAGGTTTTAAGTGAACCTAAGAAACCTATTTTCATAATAAACACTGATATCCCCTGTATGAGGATATTAGGAGTGGAGTAGCAAGCTGTGTGGCTATTGTTTAACAGTTGGTGAACACATAGGCGAACCACTATAACTCTTTGTATTTTGTGGATGTGTGATTTATTTTTCCTATTTTTATCATTCAAGTTTGTGGAATGTATGTGTAGATGTGAATGTTGTAATATTTACATTTCAAGCAATGTGGGGAATGTTGTAATAGTTTAGAATTTATTTCTTGCTATTTCCTTTATTTCTTTTCAGTTTGAGTTTTAAATATTCAATTTGTTCTAGTAAGGTTGTCCTGCCATAAACCCTTGGTTTTTATGGTGCAAGGTTGTCCTTAGAACAACATTGGTATCAACCTCTCCGTTCTAGTATTTGAAGGTTGCTTTACATTTCCATATTGTGATTGGTTTAAAGTGTTATCTTTACTTTATTCATTTTAATTTCACTGTTAAAGTTTTAATTTGGCATAGTCCTATTCACCCCCCCCTCTAGGACATATAGTTTGGCCTTTTCATAACCTATCTTACTACTACGTGATTTATGAATGAAATGTCTATGTATGATAATATGTGCAATATGGTTGTTAAAATGCCCGAATGAGAATTGTATTTGAATTGGTTGTTAAATATTGTTTTAACTATTACATGTTATTACCTATTGCAATTGAGTATGATTGGGACTACTACATAGTCCAGGCAATTGGTAACGGTTCTCGATTGAGTGGCCGAACTAGATCCGCCACATTGGATACGTTTGATGAATCTGAGTCGTACGATGATTGTCGACAGTGGTTAGGCAACATGGAGTGTGTTCGCGTTCTATGTCAATTAACTCAGCGTGCGCTCGTACTAATCGAACTTGTCAAATAACCCGATTGGCCTATTGTGTGTTTACCATGTATGGACGCTACTGCTTGAATCTAAGGTACCACTTACCAATGTAAAGACTGTTTCAACCTTGGTACCGCGATCCACTAAGACTCATGAGCTGGGCATGGTGGTATGGGACACTGTGGTCGAGCTGTCGACCTACACTGTGGTGACAAGCCTCCCCGTAGTGTCCAGTGAGCAACCCAAACTCGTGAGCCGAATACGGTAGTATGGGACATTATATTCGAGCTATCAGCCTATGCTAAGGGGATGAGCCTTCTCGTAGTGACCTTAGGTAAAAACTACGCCTACACTGAGGTGACGAGCCTCCCGTAGTGACCTGAACTTGTTTATCCACTGTTTTTCAAATCAAGGGTGATGTTGCTCTATAACTTGCTTATCGTATGTGATTAACTAGGAATAACGACCCTAAATGGATCTTTGTTTGGGTAAGTGATATAAAGGGAGGTACATTAGCTTCCTGAATCTACTATATAAATAAGCCTAATCAAGAACTCGGCTAACACGTGCATGCATCGCATTGCAATGCTTTAGCGATAAAGGCACAGTGGGAGTAACATATTCGACCGTGATATGGTGTCGCTGAGGGAGTGTAGGCGAGGGCATGCATCATTATAGCATATCATTCCTGCATTAACAAGAGTACTTAGGACATGATTGTTGTACTGCTTTATCATTACTACTTGACTAAATTGATAACATGTTAACCTTCGCCTTATAGTACCACTAAGTTGATCACTCACTCCCACTTTAGGATGGTGTTTTAAAACATCAACTAGACTCTGTTTTAGCTGCAAATGATGGCGAGGCTTACGAAGCAGAGACTGGCTTATATGACGATGAGGAGGAGTTCTCCTATATGCAGCTATCAAGCGGGTCTATGTAGATCATGTACTGATCGAAGGGATTACAGGGATATGAATTAGTTGGATATTACACATTGTCATTTTGTATATTTTGGAACAAACATGTACATATTCAGCCTGGTGACATGATCATACTCTGGGGATTTATAACCACTTATATATATTATATACGTACCTAAGTCTTCCACTTGCTTAACTTAATTCTCTCTGGAGTATGATATGCTATTTTTGTATAATCTCACTCATGTTTAATGCACTAATATGGACAACATTTAATCATCATTATCTATGTTGCATAAGTGATGCGTCAGAATTCAGGAGTTGAGCTTATGCTCGACCCTCAATTTTCGAAGCATTATAAGTTGGTATCAGAGCATGATTTAGATTAAACTGGACCTGGATTATGGTAACACGATGTACACTGACATACTTTAACTTAGGTGGGGGCGAGAAAAATGTAAAAACGAACGTAAGATTCGCAGTTTCACCGACGGGCGAGACTGACCATTGAATTTCACCCCATATGCATATAAGATCATGTGAAATGATCCCCACCTCTTTTTAAACTGTCAATTGATGGGTTGGGACGATGATTCGGGGAATCCCATGCTCAAAACACGCCAAAAAGCGTGAAGATGTGCGAGTTAGAACCCGAAAGCGCCACAAACAGATGTGGGGGCCACACCATAAATTACAAAGGGACCCCGGGGGGTCCCGCGTGCTTTTAGCATCTCGGGGAGGGGTGGCCACTGCCCCCAGGCGGAGCCACCACTGGAGGTCCAGAGCCCGGTCGGTGGCGCACCACTAACTGCCCAACCAGGTGGGCCCTTCCACACATGTGGGGCCTCTATTTTACACCCTAAACCCCCTTTTCCCCCATTTCATGTATTTCAAACCCCTCCTAAAACCCTCAAACCCTCTTGTCTCTGTCAAAATCCCTCCTACATACAAACCCACCTTTCAAATCCTCTACCCATTACATCTACCCACCTTCATTGCCTTGAAACTTTCATCTTCATCTTTCTAACTTTCCTATTTTCATCCCTTTAAGCATAAAAGCCCTCTTTTGTGTCTCACAACCTTTCAAATCTACATACCCATCACATCTTACAAGTTTTTCCACTTCCAATGGCTCTTTTCGAGGTTGTCATCGCCATCTTCTCAATCTCTATGCTCCTTTCTCTCATGGGAAAGAAGAGAGCGACCCCGGATGAGGTCGGGCCGAGCCGACCACGTCGTACTACGAAGAGGGCAGATGGCGAAGCCAATGCGAGTGTCAAGCGTGAACGAAGGTCCAAGTGGGACCTCGATCCTCGAGTTCCATTGGGGAGATCGCTACCGCCGGACGTCAATCTTGGTAAGTTCCGCAACCACAAGGTCATATTTGAGGCACATGTTGATGAGAAGTTGTTTGAGATGTATCTAGTCATTAACTTTCTCCTGGAAAATGGGTGGGGTCCCATATTTGAGGGGAACACTCATGCGAGTGAAGGCATTGTGTGCGCCTTCTACGCCCACATTTAGAACCCACTGTTGAAGCCTCTCCAGTTTACTATCCCTTTGGGAAAGGTAGGCGGCTATTATTGACGTAGAAGAGATAGCCTGCATTATGGGAGTTGAAAGAGCTGTGGTACACGCCAGTGAGAAGAACCTCGCTAGTGAGCGAGAGAAAAGACTTCGCACACGTTTTCTATGTGGCCAGCTCGAGCGTTGGAGGCGGGGAAATAGCCTCGCTTCATCTAAGATGACGAACGACTTCTACCTGCTCCACCACATATGCACATATAACGTGTATCCTAGGTGAAGTAATCGCACCAAATGTACAAGGTTCATAATAGATTTCTTGTATAGAGTTGGGCAAGGAGAGAAAGTGTGCCTGCTTACTCTTGTCCTATCTCAGATAATCAGCACTGTGAGGTCTATTAGGGAAAGCTCCTCGCTACTTTTTGGTCGACTTGTTTACAAAATTGCCCGCCACTACTGTTTCTGATTCCATATGGATAACATCGCCCCAATCCACATTATCAGTAAAAACACGCTCGACAACATGGGCATTAACCTTAGGCGACGCCAAGCCCGACTTGAGGAGCAGAGCGATGATACAGAAGAAGAGAGTGAAGATGTCGAGGGAAGTGAAGGTGAGGAAGAAAGTGGTGACGAAGAATAAGGAAGTGGTGAGGAAGGCAGCAAAGATAAGGGCAGTAATGAAGAAGGGGATCAGGAAGAAGAAGAGGAGGCCTAAGAGTCTGATGAGGGACCTCCTCCTGCTACACATGAGCACTGCCGTGATCGGGCCGCCATAGAGGCCCGCTTGGCTCATATTGAGGAGAGCCAAGTCGCCCTAAGACAGGAGGTCAGAGAGACCCGGGCCAAACTTGAAGAGAATCAGGCCTACATGAAGCAGAGATTTAAGAAGGTGTCTCACACCTTGAAAGCTCTCCTGTGCTATATGCAGGACAAGGGTGCTCCTCCACCATCACTAGATTCGGATGACTAGTCATATGTGTAGTGGTCTTTTAGTTTGCTTGGTTGCTACTTTTCTTTTGTACTAGCTTGGTAGGCTTGATTGGTTGTTAGTGTGTTTTAGTGTTTAAAACTTGTGTTAGAATAGCTCACGTGCATCTTTTGTCATGATCCATGTAAGACTATATCTCATGTATTATGACAATTTTGGTAAATGAAATGCATGAAGCTTCTTTTGATTTGGAATGTGAATGATGTTTGGATGAGTGTGTTCTTATGCTAAATCTTGCACTGGTTGCACCCTATGTTGTATATAGGGAATGCCACCTAAGAGCACTCGGAGCACTGCGCGTCTCGTACGTGGTGAATTGTTTGATGGGGTACCTCCCCTAAGCGATAGCCACACAAACCCTACTTTGGGCCCTGATAGTGACACCATGCCGAATTCTCAGCAAGCTACTGGCCCCACGAATGGGCCAACACATAGTGCACCACCAGTTTCAGAACAAAATCGTACAACTGCCTCGACGCCATACATGCCTCAGGCGGCTCCTCCTGATAGGTTGGAGCAGATGATGCTCCTAATGCAGTAGCAGCAGCAGATTTGGACCACGATTACGGGGGCCCTTGCCCAGAACATGAATGTGGTCCCGCCTGCACCACCTGTGTAGCCTGCTGGGCATCTGAATGTCAGCATCTTGTTCTAGTGCTTTCAACATTTCCGACCTCCCGCCTTTGCGTGCACTCACAGACCCGAGGAGGTCGAGTACTGGCTTGATCACATCTCTAAGATGCTGAAGCCGCTGCACTGCACTGAGGCAGAGTAGGTTGAGTTGGTTACATACATGTTCAAGAAGGAGGCTATTCTATGGTGGGACAGCATCCTACGGACGGTGGCTGCTGGGTATGTATGGACATGGGAAGCTTTTAAAACTCGCTTCCATGAGAAGTACTTCCCCCTCACTTACCGAAATGAAAAGGAGGGTGAGTTTCTTCACCTCCAACAAGGATGGATGACCGTGGCAGAGTATGAGAACTAAGAAGGATAGGGATAGACTGTCCCATACACATGTACCCATGGGTTTGAGGCTTCAACCTGATTTGCCGAACAGGTCGTTCCTCGGCAAGAGGCCAAGTCCAGATTCGCCTCCCAAACTCATAGCTCCACCGACACAGCCTAAGCAATCAGATGTGTGGTGCACTTACTGCAAGAGGTTGGGCCATACTAACACTTACTTCTTTACAAGGATGAGGGACAACGGTTTTGCACTGCCTTAGAAGATCAATCGTTAGTTACCTCAAGCTATCTCAGCTCCACCTCTACGATCAGCACCGCCTGCACAACCATCTTACCGTCCACCTGCACCTCGATTTAGGCTGCCTCAACGACCTATGGCAGCGTAACTGAATCATCCTCAACAAGCTCGGGTGCACTCACTTGCAGCTGAGGCTTCCGAGATAGCAAGCGCAGCACCATTGGCTTTTGAAGTCACAACACACATCTAAGGTACACCCGTATTTCTGTTAGTGGACATCGGGTCCACTAGTTTGATCATATCATGCGCAGCAGTCAAGCGACTAGTGTTGAAAACTATTCCTATGGTTGGGGTGAGACTCCTTACCGTCACAAGGACCTTTTTAGACTCCACCAAGACTTGTAGAGGTTGCTCGATAGACTTAGGAAGCAGAATAGTGCTCGTTGACCTGATGGTCGCCCCATTGTGTCATTACGATGTCATCCTTGGTATGGATTGGCTCACCGAGATGAAGGATGAGATCGATTACGATACTAGAGTGGTGACAGCCCATGGATCTGAGGCCACGACCTTTACTTTACCAATACAAGTCAATTGGTAATACGGCATTAGTTGTTATGCTACCTTGCTAGAGAATGTTGATGGTCTGACACTTGAAAACACACTTGTAGTCCGAGATTTCACAGATGTGTTAAGGACGATACCTGAACTACCTCCTCGACGCGAGATCGATTTAACCATCGACTTAGCGCCAGGTGCGACATTTATATCTCTACCGATGTTCGATCCCGTCGGAAATGGAGGAGGATAACAGTGAGATTGTTGGTCACTTCCCTTTCGGGAAATATTGCATATCGGAGAAATTCAATTTTACGATATGATAATGCTTAATGGAGTATTTTAAGTGTATTTTTGTTAAGAATTTATCATTTAAAATTGATGTTAAAGGCATGGATTTCATGATAAATCTCGAGCAAGGCTCGAAATCAATAATAAGATTTTACACCCCTTTCCAAAACAACCAAGGGGCGAAAGGGTCAAAACAAATCACATGGTTCCCGCTTCCATCTTCAAACTTCATACAGGGTGAGGGCCAAATTAACCTACTATTAAAACCATTAAGACTCAATGGTCCAAGGAAGATTAGCCTATTAACCCAAGGGGCCCACGTATTTGGAACTCCTAATTGGTTTGATTTACCATGATAAAGAGGATATGGTGTAGATTTCTGAAAATCAGGGGGCCCATAGGAGGTGCACCCCCGTTTCCAAACCCCCCCCTCTCCCCCCTTCCTTTCAAAAATGGAACTTTGTTTCGGCCCGCGGGGAAAGCCCTTAGGATATGGGCCCCCCTACTCCGGCGAGCCGTTCTCTTGGGGTTAAAAAAACCATTTTCGGTTTGTGCTCATGCGTGCACACATGGTATACAGGCCACAACTAGTCTTTGCTTAAAGGATTTTGTTATTTCTTTGGCCGATCCACGAAACAAAACCATCCTATTTGGGAAATCTCATCCCATCCAATGGACGGGGTGGATTTCCCCAAAAAGTTATGTGGGGCCCACCGACCCTCAATACCATCAGTCAAATGCACCATCCATCTTGATGGATGGAAGATCGATCCTCCATTGGATTTTGGGAACACGCCTATAGTCCGAGATTTCACAGATGTGTTAAGGACGATACCTGAACTACCTCCTCGACGCGAGATCGATTTTACCATCGACTTAGCGCCAGGTGCGACATTTATATCTCTACCGATGTATCGCATGCCTCCGTCGGAAATGGAGGAACTGATGAGACAGATCGATGATCTGTTGGATGCAGGCTTCATACGACCGAGTGTATCTCCTTGGGGATCACCCGTGTTGTTTGTGAAGAAGAACGATGGATCACTGCGATTGTGTATTGATTATCGCAGTTGAACCAAGTAATGAAGAACAAGTATCCTTTGCCCAGGATAGATGATCCGTTCGATCAGTTGAAAGGGGTGCAGTATTTTTCAAAGATCGACTTACGGTAGGTATCACCGATTGCGCATCGAGGATGAATACATGGAGAAAATAATGTTCAAGACTAGCTTTGGGCACTACGAGTTTCTTGTGATGTCGGTTGGACTCACAAACGTACCCGCCGTGTTCATGGACCTTATGAACTAGGTGTTTCGTCCTATTTTGATTCGTCATTGTATTCATAGATGACATTCGATATACTCCAAGAGTCGAAGGATCACAAGGAACACATGCGAGCAGTCTTTGATACGCTCAGAAAGAACCAATTGTTTGCCTAGTACAAGAAGTGCGACTTCGGAAAGAAGAAGTCAAGTTCTGTGACATGTGGTGTCCAAGAAAGGAATAGCTGGACCTTGCTAAGGTGACCGCAGTTCGGGGGGAGCAGCCGGTTCGGTTACTAAAGTGAGAAGTTTCCTCAGGCCTGGTAGGTTACTATCGTCAATTCATTAGGAATTTTTCTAAGATGCCAGACCATTGTCTCAGCTCACTCGGAAAGATCTTAAGTTTGCCTGGAGCGAGAAGGCAGAAGCAGCCTTTCAAGAACTGAAGGACAAGTTGACGTCTGCACCCGTGCTAGTATTGCCAGAGCAGGGAGTCAAATATACTATATACACTGATGCCTCTCATGTTGGTTTGGGTTGTATTCTTATGCAGAAGGACAGAGTGATCACTTATGCATCGCGACAGTTAAGGAAACACGAGGAGAACTACCCTACGTATGACCTGGAGTTGGCGGTCGTCATCTTTGCATTAAAGCTCTGGAGACATTACCTCTACGGAGAGGAGTTCGAGCTCTTTTGTGACCACAAGAGCCTCAGGTACATATTCACGCAGAGAGACCTGAATATGAGGCAACGACGATGGATGGAAACCTTGAAAGACTTCAAGTTTAAGGTCTCCTACCATTCTGGCAAGGCTAACCTTGTGGCAGATGCGTTAAGCCACAAGAAGACAATAACATTTGCAGCTTCGCTGATGATACAGGAATGGAATATGGTCGAGTTTGTGTGAGACTTCAAACAGAAGCTTACGGTATAGGAGCCGTTCGAGATCGCCACAGACATCCACTTGTAGCCACTTATTGATGATCGAATCATTGTGGCTCAGAGAGAAGATGAATGTTTGATGAAGATGAGAGAGCATGTAACCGACAACAAAGAGTCTGAATGAAGAGTTGGTTCGGCTGGAGGCTTACGTTATTGTGGCTGCCTATGTGTCCCGAATTTTCGTGACTTGAGAAAGGAAGTTTTAGAAGCTACTCACAATTCGAGGATGGCAATGCATCCTAACAGTATGAAGATGTACCAAGACATGAAGCATTCATACTGGTAGGACAACATGAAGGCTCACATAGCAGAGTATGTGTCTCATTGTCTCACGTGCCAGTAGGTCAAGGCCGAGCATCGCCGACCTCCTGGTTTACTTCAGCCCATGCTTATATCTAAATAGAAATGGGATTTCATCTCTATGGATTTCATTTCGGGGTTACCGAAGACAAGGAAGGGACATGACTCCATTTGGGTGATTGTGGACCAATTGACGAAATCGGCTCATTTCGTCCCGATTAGAGTCTCAAACTCAGCAGATGATTTAGCTAGGCTATATATCAAAGAGACTGCGTCTGCATGGAGTTCCTGTAGAGATCGTGTCGGATCGAGACACGCGATTCACATCTATCTTCTGGACTCGAATCCAAGAAGCAATGGGAGTGAAATTGAGGTTCAGCACCGCATTTCATCCCAAACAGATGGGACGGAACGGGTAAATTAGGTGTTAGATGATAGTTCGGGCATGTGTACTCAACTTCAAAGATAGTTGGGACTGACGTATCTTCCGTATGAGTTAAATTTTTTTTGTCAATAAACCTTAAATCCAGGGGTTCCCAAAAATGGGCCCCGCGGAGTAATGGTACCTGGACCAGTAATAAACTTCCCGCAAACGTAATTTTTTTGCAGCTAAACCTTAATTCACAGGGTTTCAAAGCCTGGGCCACCGATCACGCTCGAAAAATGACTTGAGTCTCTACGACTGCCACCCATCCGTTAGAAGGAGATTTTGGACGTGGGAAAGGCATTGAGAACCAGAGGATTCCAGATCTGGAGCAAGGAAGAGAAGAAAGAGATGAAAGAGAAGAGAAGAGAGAGAGAGATGTTTGGTTTGATGTTTTTTTATGAATTTTATTTAATATTTTTATGGATTTTATGGGTCACTAATCTCTCTGGGCTGAGATGAAGCCCTTAATTTGATCAGCTCTTGTGTTGGTTGATTTACTTTGAATTTCAATTAATTTGTTTCTTTCTCTAAGTGGGCTTTATGGGTTTAAATTCTATACTTCTCCATCTATGAATTTGATTAAAGTATATATATGGATGTTGTTTGGATGCTTATTATAGGTGCTTGTGTCTGATCAAGAACAAGTTTCCTATAGAGGAAGAAACAGGGTGCTTGAATGAATGTACATTCCATGTACCCGACCAAGGATATGGGATATGTCATTCATGGCATTGCTTAAAGGAATTAGACAGTTTGTATGCCCGATTAAGGACACAGATTGTGCTTTCTCTGTATAAGTGGTATCAATCTAGATCAAGGTGAATCAACAGACAAAACAAGGTTAGGATGATTAGGGGTGGATTCGAAAGTCCTAGTGCTCTCTCTCTGATTGAATTTTCTTCCCTGTTCTTAATTAATTGTTTTTTTTTCATAAAATTGTGCTTAGTAATTCATTCCATTATTTGTTGGATTAGTTAAGGAGAATCGTAGATTTGAATTGTGACGACCAGTCCTCGTGGGAACGATCTCGTAATACGTACCGTATCTGCATCTGATTCGTATACTTGCGAGTTTAAATATCATTTAAATCGTGTTGGTTTAAATAAAACATCACATACAACCAAGTGTATCTCCTTGGGGAGCACCCATGTTGTTTGTGAAGAAAAAGGATGGATCACTGCGATCGTGTATTAATTATCGCAGGTTGAACCAAGTGCAGTGAAGAACAAGTATCCTTTGCCTAGGATAGATGATCTGTTCGATCAGTTGAAAGGGGCACAGTATTTTTTAAAGATCAACTTACAGTAAGGGTATCACCAGTTGCGTGTCAGGGATGAAGACGTGGAGAAAACAACGTTCATAACTAGCTTTGGGCACTACGAGTTCCTTGTGATGTCGTTTGGACTCACAAATGCACCCGCCGTGTTCATGGACCTTATAAACCGGGTGTTTCGGCCATATCTATACCGATTCGTCATTGTATTCATAGATGACATTCTGATATACTCTAAGAGTCAGAAGGATCACAAGGAACACATGCGAGCAGTCTTTGATACGCTCAGGAAGAACCAGTTGTTTGCCCAGTATAAAAAGTGTGACTTCTGGAAAGAAGAAGTCAAGTTCCTGGGACATGTGATGTCCAAGGAAGGAATAGTTGTAGACCTTACTAAGGTGATCGCAGTTCAGGACTGGGAGCAGCCCAGTTCGGTTACTGAAGTGAGGAGTTTCCTCGACTTGGCAGGTTACTATCGTCGATTCATTAAGGACTTTTCCAAAATAGTCAAACTGTTGTCTCAGCTCACTTGGAAGGATCTCAAGTTTGCTTGGAATGAGAAGGCGGAAGCAGCTTTTCAAGAACTGAAGGACAAGTTGACGTCCGTACCCATGCTAGTATTACCAGAGCAGGGGGTCAGATATACCATTTACACCGATGCCTCTTGTGTTGGTTTGGGTTGTGTTCTTATGCAGAAGGACAAAATGATTGCCTATGCATTGCGACAGTTGAGGAAACACGAGGAGAACTACCTTGCGCACGACCTGGAGTTGGCGGCCATCATCTTTGCATTAAAGCTCTGGAGACATTACCACTACGGAGAGGAGTTCGAGCTCTTTTGCGATCACAAGAGCCTCAGGTACATATTCACGCAAAGAGACTTAAATATGAGGCAGTGACGATGGATGGAAACCTTAAAAGACTTCAAGTTTAAGGTCTCCTACCATCCTGGTAAGGCCAACCTTGTGGTAGACGCGTTGAGCCGCAAGAAGACGATAGTATTTGCAACTCCGCTGATGATGGAGGAATGGAACATGATAGCGTTTGTGGGAGACTTTGAGCAGAAACTTACGGTAGAGGAGTCATTTGAGAGCGTTGCACATATTCATGTGCAGCCACTTATCGATGACCGAACCATTGTGGCTCAGAGGGAAGATGAATGGTTAATGAAGATGAGAGAGCAAGCAACCGACAACGAAGAGTCTGAATGGAGAGTTGGTTCAGATGGGGGCTTACGTTATTATGGCCGCCTATGCATCCCAAATCTTCATGACTTGAGAAAGGAAGTTCTAGAAGCCGCTCATAATTCAAGGATGGAAATGCATCCTGGCAGTACGAAGATGTACCGAGACATGAAGCGTTCATACTGGTGGGACAACATGAAGGCCTACATAGCAGATTTTGTATCTCGTTGTCTCACATGCTAGCAGGTCAAGGCTGAGCATCGCCAACCTCCTGCTTTACTTCAGCCCATGCCTATAGCTGAATGGAAATGAGATTTCATCTCTATGGATTTCATTTCAGGGTTGCCGAAGACGAGGAAGGGACATAACTCCATTTGGGTGATTGTGGAGATAGTATGTCCGTATGAAGTACCTATGGAGATTGTGTCGGATCGAGACACGCGATTCACATCTATCTTTTGGACTCAAATCCAAGAAGCAATGGGTGTGAAATTGAAGTTCAATACTGCGTTCCACCCTCAGACCGACGGGCAGACAAAACGGGTAAATCAGGTGTTAGATGATATGTTGTAGGCATGTGTACTCGACTTCAAAGACAGTTGAGATGACTGTCTTCCCTATACTGAGTTCGCTTATAACAACAGTTTTCAAGCGAGTATTGGTATGACTCTCTACGAGGCCTTGTATGAGCGCCCTTGTCGAGCACCGCATTGCTGGGCAGAAGTTGGTGAGAAGAGTTTAATTGGCCCAAAGTTAGTGCAGGTAACCTCAAAGAAGATCGACACAGTGCATCTGTAAGTGCTATAGTTTATATCCTATTCATGTTGTCAAATTTGTGGTGCCAAAATCATGTTATATATAACTTGCATAAGTGAAGCTCTCTCAAGGATCAACATTCATAAACAAGCTAAGCTCACAACAAGCAAAGCTCACAAGTACAAGGATCAATCTTGAATGTAAGAACCGCTCACAAGACAAGACTTAAGCTGTAAGACTTCAAGAAGAGTTCAAAGCAGTTTGTAAAGAACTCAAGACTCTTTCAAGATTGAGCTACATCAAGATTTCAAGATCGATCTACATCAAGACTTCAAGGCTCATACTTCAAGGTCACTAGTTCTTAATGTTTCAATGTCCTTCTTCATGGTTAAGGTTTGACTGACCTTAAGTTGACCTTAGAAGTAGGTCATTTTGGATACATAAGTCGAATGTTTATTCTACATGAGTTTGGTCTGTTCTTCGACTAGTCCTAGGCCTTCTTCGACTAGTCCTAGAGTTGCTTCGACCAGTCTAAGAAATTCCTCGATCGGTCGTGAGTTTGTTACAAATTTCGGATAAATTCGACTAGTCGAAGAGCTCCCTAGACCAATCGAAGACTCGATCTGCTCACCTATAAATAGTGCACGAATCTCGGAAGAAATCATCGAATTAATTAATCTATTCAAGTCAATCTTCGTCGAACTTCTGAGAGATAATTCTGTGCTCCATCTAAGCTAAGTGTGCTTATTTAATATTCTCTTTCCTTAGCTTTATTTAATTGATTTTGTTTCCTTATTCCAATCTAATTTGATAAGAGGAATTGTTATTCCCTTTCTTTGGAATCAAAATCAATTAAGGCAAGCCCTATTTGGTTTAATTTAAAATCTATTAGAATTAGAACCATTGTAATTGAGTCTTGGACATTGAACTTGGACATTTAATCATCTACTCTGATTTGCTTCTGGGTGCTACAACGAAGGAGATAATCGGGTATTTTACATTTAATTGTAAATTCCTTTCTTTTTGTTTCTTTCAAGATTTGCCAGAAAAATCTTGTTGTATTGGTTTTCTGAGGAGAGCCAGGAAAACTCAGAAGTGGGGTTTTTTAATTGTGTAAGCCCACAGACAAAGACACAATTGTAAAGGTTTTGGGTGAACCTGGGAAAACCTATTTTTAGTGAACGCTAATATCCCCTGTGTGAGGATATTAGGAGTGGAGTAGCATTTTGTGTGGTTGTTGTTTAACAGTTGGTGAACATACAGGCGAACCACTATAATCCCTTGTGTTGTGGTTGAATGATTTATTCTTCTGATCTTTAATTATTCTTTTGTGGGATGTATGTATGGTGGTGAATGTTGTAATTATTTAATTCAAGCTTTGTGAGAATGTTGTAATAGTTTAGAATTTATTTTCTGCTATTCCTTTTTCAGCTTGATTTTCAATTTCTTTTAAAAGTTGTTCCAGCAAGGTTGCCCTGCCATTTTTATGGTGTATGGTTGTCCCTAGAACAATACATTTGTAATTACAATTTATTTCAATTCAGTTTGTATTTATTTCTGTATTCCTCTTCGGTTTGAGATTTGATACAAAGATCTTTCTAGAAATAAGGTTGTCCTACCATAAACTCTGATTTTTGGTGTAAGGTTGTCCTTAGAACAATGTTTGTATCAACCTCTCAAGATCTGAATTTTGAGGTTATTTTACTTTCCTGCATTGTGATTTACTTTGGCTATCATATTCTTTTTAATTCCGCTGTTATAAGTTTTATTTGGCATTGTCCTATTCACCCTCCCCTTTAGGACATATAGCTAGGCCTTTTCAAGTGGTATCAAAGCCTAACAGAGCAGATAAAAGAGTTACGCCGATACGAGACGGTGACATCTAGAGTTCGAGGTTTCCCCCATGAAGGGAGTCCTTCGATTTGGTAAGAAGGGGAAACTCACGCCACGATTTATTGGTCCGTTCTAGATTCTAGACCGAGTGGGTATGGTAGCATGCCGCCTCACTTTGCCCACACCACTCGCCAATGTGCATAATGTATTTCACGTATCGATGCTGAAGAAATACATTCCTGATCCTTCCCACATTATCAAATGGGAGCAAGTACAGTTAAGTGAAGATGCTACTTATGTACTCCAACCAACGCGTATCCTAGACAGGAAGGAGCAGGTGCTGCGCAGTAAAGTTATCCTGCTTGTGTAGGTACTGTGGACACATTACACTGAGGAAGAGGCTACTTGGGAAACAGAAGTCGAGGTCCATAAGAACTACCCTCAAATTCTTGAGGAGTACAAAAAGGTATTAATTTTGAGAACAAAATTTTTCTTAAGGGGGGTAGATTGTAACGTCTCGAAAAAATCCGTACAAAAAAACCGAGTATCACCTCAGGCAAAAACCACTAAGGATCAAATTCTGTGGAAATTAGGCGAAGATTAACTAAGTACTAAACTGAATTAATTAATGAATTATCTTGAACCACTGTCTATACGGACAACAAGATCCAAAAATAATAAAATCACTGACTCAACATTACCTAGAAACTTAGGATTATCTCGAAACCCAATTGCTCTCGGAAGCACGTTGAAACTTCGTATCAGACCTGAACCGTGCTTCGAAAGTCCGATGACCGTAAAACTATAAGGTTATGACCATCTTACTGGGCTTGATAACCATCGTGGGAATCAAGTCCAGATATCCAGAAATGCACAACTCGAGCCTGGAGTGAAGTGTGTGAGAAACATGAATATCTTTAGAAAATGAACTCAAACTTAAGTGAATTGAGTCATTCGCTTGCAGGCCGAATTTAAGGTTTCAAACCATTAGATTCTGACCCAACTATACCCTTAGATTAAGGAAATTTCCCTGCACCCATTGGTACACTTGTGGCCCTGATCGAGTAACGATGACCATTGAACTGAAACGGGTCCTCCATGATCGATTCACTAATCCGATCGGAACGAAATCTTAACATGGCTTAGATCTATCAAGAAACTTACTCCATAACGTAGGTGAGTAATGGGCCTCCAGATGAGTCTTGTTTGCTCGAAACAGACATCTTTTGGCTATAACCTAAGTATACCATGTTCCTGGGGCCATTAAATCACTCCTGGGCCTATATAATGCCCTAAACCCACCCCTCTCTCATTACATACGAATTTTCCTAACCCTAAGAGAGAGAAGAGAGAAAAGAGGAGAAAAGAGTGGAGATTGAAGGGAGATCTTTGGAGTTGGCTGCAGTGCTTTTGTTCTGCTACTCCATGCATCGAATCGCCTTTACGTCTAGCTACTCAACTCATTTCAACACCATTTTTGGGTAAGAAATCCTAACCCTAATCTATTTTAGGAATCCAAATAGAGAAATCAGTGAAATAACTAACCTATTTCAATATTTAGGTAGCCGTTGTGTCGTAGATGGAAGCATAGTGTACGAACTGAGTTCGTAACGAGCTCACCAACGAAAGGTGCGGACTATAAACGTTTAGGTTATGGTTTTCAAGGATTTTAATGTCAGCAATGATTTATGTCTAACTTGATTGCTGCCATCTAATCTTAGTTATGACGTTTTTGATATATCATGTATGTGTAAACTAGGATAAACACTAAAATGCATCCCATGTGTTTATTGAAATGTTTGAATGGATAGGAAATTATAATTTATGCTTCTCATGACTATTAACCTAGAATTCATGTTTGTTGTATGTATGAAAACTCCTCTGTGAAAGGATTTGCCATAATATATGTTATAACTAATTTGGTACATGTATGTTGAGATGTGTAGTCTAAGTGTTTGATAAAATGTCTGGATAAGAAATTGCTTGTGGAAATGTATTTAATGAGGGTGTTGAGATAAGATTCTCAATTTCCTTATCTATGGTTACAGTTTCCTTCATGTAACCTATCTTGCTACTACATGATTTATGGATGAAATATCTATGTATGATAACTTGTGCAATATGGTTGTTAAAATGCCTGAATGAGAATTGTATTTGAATTGGTTGTTAAATGATGTTTTGACAATTACATGTGATTACCTATTGCAATTGAGTATGATTGGGACTACTATGTAGTCCAAGCAATCGGTAATGGTTCCCAGTGGCCGAACTAGATCCTCCACATTGGATACGTTTGATGAATCCAAATCATACGATGATTGTCGATAGTGGTTAGGCCACGTGGAGTGCGTTCGCGCTCCATGTCAATTAACTCAGCGTACGCTCGTACTAATCGAACTTGTCAAATAACCCGATTGGCCTATTATGTGTTTACCATGTATGGATGTTACTGCTTGAATCTAAGGTACCACTTACCAATGTAAAGCCTGTTTTACCTTGGTACCACGATCGACTAAGACTCATGAGCCGAGCATGGTGGTATGGGACACCGTGGTCAAGCTGTCGGCCTACGCTAGGGTGACAAGCCTCCCCGTAGTGTCCAATGAGCAACCCAAACTCATGAGCCGAATACGGTGGTATGGGACACTGTATTCGAGCTGTTAGCCTACGCTAAGGTGACGAGCCTTTCCATAGTAACCTTGAGTATAAACTAGGCCTACGCTGAGGTGACGAGCCTCCCGTAGTGACCTGAACTTGCCTATCTACTGCTTTTCAAATCAGGGGTGATGTTGCCCTATAACTTGCCTATCATATGTGATTAACTAGGAATGACAACCCTAGATGGATCTTTATTTGGGTAAATGATATAAAGGGAGGTACATTAGCTTCCTGAATCTGCTGTATGAATAAGCCTAATCAAGAACTCAGCTAACACGTGCATGCACCGCATTGCATGTGCTTTGCCGATGAAAGCACAGTGGGAGTAGCATGTTCGACTGTGAGATGGTGTTGCTGAGGGAGTGCAGGCGGGCATGCATCATTATAACATATTATTCCTGCATTAACAAGAGTACTTAGGACATGATTGTTGTACTGCTTTATCATTATTGCTTGACTGAATTGATAACATGTTAACCTTTGCCTTATAGTATCACTAAGTTGATCACTCACTCCCACTCTAGGACGGTGTTTTAAAACACCAACCAGAATCTGTTTTAGCTATAGATGATGGCGAGGCTTACGAAGCGAAGCCTGACTTCTATGATGATGAGGAAGAGTTCTCCTATAAGCGAAGCCTGACTTCTACCATGTACTGATCGATGGGATTACAGGGATACGAATTAGTTGGATATTACACTTTGTCATTTTTGTATATTTTGGAACAAACATGTATATATTCATCCTAGTGACATGATCATACTCTAGGGATTTAAAACCACTTATATACATTATATACCAATCTCAGTTTTCCGCTTGCTTAACTTAATTCTCTCTGGAGTATGATATACTGTTTTGGTATAATCCCACTCATGTTTAATGCACTAATATGGACAACATTTAATCATCATTATCTATGTTGCATAAGTGATGCGTTGGAACTCGGGAGTTGAGCTTATGGTCAACCCTCGATTTTTGGGCCGTTACACAACTATAAACTAACAAGTCACAATAATAATTTAAGAAAAAAATATAATACACATTAAGCTAACTATAAACAATGCACAATAATGAAAAAAGTGAAGAAGCAATGTAATACAATTAGTTAATTATACAATTGTTAGGATTTAGATGTCTAATTTACGGGCTTGGGGTTGGCTTCTTCATCGATTTTGAATTGTTTGAGCTGGGCCTTTTGGGCCAGTCCTATTCAAAATTTTGATTATGGCAGGCTCACACACGGCCCATTGACAGTAATTTTATCCCTAAAGCATTTGTCAAACAGATTATTGGGAGATGTTACAGTTCTTTTATATCACTATAAGTTTCAATGCTCTGAGTTGCAGTGGTACACTTCAACAATTTATCTGTCTAGATTTTCAAGTAGGTCCAACACACATTTAAGGTACTTAGAAATTACTTAGAATTTACATTGGCTACATATAAGTAGTTCAAATCAAACTATCCAGTTTAGATGGATCATTCTATCTAGGGAATTGATGTTTAATACTAAGAAATTATTTACAAATTGCATATACAGCATACAAGTAGTTCAAATCAAATAGTCCAGTTTAGATGGATCATTCTATCTAGGGAATTAGAGTTTAATATTGAGAAATTACTATGAAATTGCATATGCAGCATACAAGTGGTTCAAATCAATTAGTGCAGTTTAGATGCATCATTCTATCTAGGGAATTGATGTTTATGCACACCCTCATTGATTTACATACACCCATTTTAATTTATAGATTGTTACATCCAACGCAAAAAAAAAAAAAAAAAAAGGTGCATGCAAATGGATGCCATTAATTCCCTGACAGAAGGATCCATTTAAACTGGACTATTTAATTCAATAGCCTCTTCAATCATGTGGGTGATGGGCGTGCTAAAATTGAAAGAAGAATTCAGGAAGGCCAAACAAAAGAGACATGATGCAGTAAATGCCAAGGGTTAGGATCTTCCATCCTTGTTAAGCCCCACCAAATCAACAATGTCCAAATCACAGGCTTCACTTTGAATGCATAGTTCAGAAAATGGTGAATCTTCAGCCCAGGAATATGCAAAGTATCCTCTGGTTTTAAGGCTGTAGGTTCTACGACCTAGACTGTTAGTTTGATGGAACCAACATGATGGACCATGCTCCAAAACTCTCCCAGATTCGAACATCTTTTGCCATTTTCAGTTGAATGTGGACCATTGCTCTACTTCTTTCCCAAATCATCTGTTTTTAGATGCAACCAGTGAAAGGGTTAGGATCGTCACATCTAGGAGAGTGTAGAGGCATTGCCCATCTATGGTGAGATTCATCTTATCAACAGTCAGGATTAGTAAGCCATGGCTCAATCTGTGCAAACTGAAAGTAGTCGTTAGTAAATGCAGTAAAGGAAAGATATGGTACAAGAACTTCAACATCTGTTACAGGAAGCAGAACCTATGTGACAATATCCACTCCATCCATCAGTTTTTTTAGTTATTTTTAGGATGTGATCCCAAAATGAAGCACATTCAAAATTCAAGTGGGCTACACAACAGGAAACAAAGGTGATTGGAACTCCCACCATTAAAACCTTACTAGGGCCCACTGTGATATTTATATGCCCACCTTCATATTTATAGGATCCATTAAAATAATTAAATTAAAAATTTTAAAATAAATAAAAATGGTCCACCTCAATAGACCGGACGATGGGGAGCTTTAATGGTGGACATTCAATCACCACCGTTTCTTGTGGTGTGACCCACCTAAGATTTGGATATACTTCATGTTTGGGCTTGGGCCCTAAAATGAGCTGGTAAAAGTAATAGATGGCATAGATATACCAAAATAAAACACAAATTACAGTGGGCCCCATTGTCACAACCTAACTAAATCTGTTTATTTGAATACAAGAAAAAGAAAACAGCAACCCCAAATGCATGCAAAGAACGAGCGAGGGGAAGAGAGATGGGTGCACAGAAATACTAATTGTAGAGAGGGAGAGAGGGAGGCACACAACGCCATTGCAGAGAGAGATAGAGAGAGAGCTTGGTGGAGCTTCTTCAATGGCCAGAGCTTTTCGGTAATGGAGGTGTGTTTTCCCCCTCTTCCTCTTGTTTAAAAAATCAGACCGTTGGCCTGTAAGTCACTTACAAGGAAATGACTTCTCACCTCTAGCCCCTGGAAGTTTCCTGGTAGTTTTGCCTGTAAGTCACACTTACAGGCGAATTTCTTCCCCCAAACAGCACCTGACTTACAGGCGAATTTCTTCCCCCAAACAGCACCTGCAAGTGACTTCCCAGTAAGTCACTTCCCACTAACCCAACTTACAGGCATCCAAACAGGCTTTAAACCATTTATGGGCATCTAAACGAAAATTGATTTACCACCATTTAAAAAAGACTAGAATCATAAGAACGAAATAAAATACCTTTTCAACCAACATAAGAGATTTAAGATGAGAGAGACAAAGAGGGAGACAATTGGGTGTCGGGCAGGCAGCAGCAAGTTAGGGTTTAGAGTGATTGGAATAGGGGCGTCAGGCAGGCAACAACACTCGTTCGGGCGGGAGAGGGGGGTAGGGTAAGAAGAGGGAGAGAGAGAGAGAGAGAGAGAGAGAGAGAGAGAGAGAGAGAGAGAGAGTGAGAGATGGGCACTGGAGTCGGTTCGAGTTAAAAAATATCATTATTACCGACGAAACTTTTTTTCGGTAACACTTTTCATTATTCATCGGTAAAAGGCTTCAAAAATATTTGGGCCCACCCGTGATCTATCAGACCCATCCACTTCGTACATATGTTTTTAAATATACTTATTAGTTACATCAAAAACAAAAATTACAAATCAACAGCCATGATCAACCACACAAAGTGAAATAATATGTCCACCGTTCATTTTGTCCAACGATGTATCTATTTCATTAGTGAAAAGTTCTTATTGACAATATTTTATAACGTCGGTAAAAATAGCCTCTCCGTCATTGGAAAGGACACCAAGGGATCTTTCGCTAACGAACTATTTAGTTCATCGGGAAAATTACATTTACCGATGAAATAATCATTGGAAAAATAGTTCTCATAAACGATACATAATGTCATCGGAAAAGTTTCCAAGCCATCGTTGTAAATGGTGGTGGGAACATATTTGGTTGTGGCGGGAATCTTTTGTCGACGAAATATGATTTCGTCGAGGAAAGTCATATGTACTGACGAAATTTAATAAGTTCATCGGTAAAAGGCCAATTTCTTGTAGTATCCTTTTATAGGCATAAAGGTTGGGAGTCGATGGAAGGGCGTGTGTAGGTTCCTTACGCAGCAGAAACTGAAAAAATGCAAATAAGCTGTGTTTGAATCGAGTTCTCCACCAATCGACGTTCAAGAAATCAATTTGGACTCCACGGTTGGGGTAAAGACCCCCCTCGGAAGGTTCTGAATGGTTTGGATCACCCATCCGACCACAAACAATGGCCCACAACTCCTCGCAATATCCGGGAAAATCGGCCATGCGTAGGGTGCGAAAATTCTTCCGCTGTGATGCTCGATGGGCCCTATAATGATGTTTTCTGAAAAATCCACCTCGCTCATTAGATTCCTGGCAAAATTTCAGTTGGAAATAAGTGGTTTTGGTCGAGTTTTAGCGTGGTCCACTGTATCAAATCAACTCATCGTTCATCCTACATTTTCTGGCAATTCACGTGTGTACGTGTGCATGGGGCCAAAAGGCCAACATGGTTAGGGTCGTCCCTACCCCAGGGATGCAATGAACGGCTCAGATCATGCGTTTAGATGATGGGTGGGGCCCACTATCAAGATCCAATCAGCTCGGGTGCGTCCGCTGGGCATTTTGAAAATTAAAAAAAAAAACTATCGGTCAGTGCAACGCTCACTAATTTGGTGGTTGCGGTGGACGACGAGAGTGTGCACACTGTGCAGATACGTGTTCTCAAGTGGGGTCCATCGTGATGTTTATGAGAGATCACTCCGTCTATCCGTTTTGTCATTTCATTTAATGGGTTGAGACCAAAATTAAAACATATCCAGGTATCAGGTGGGCCCCCAATCAGAGTTTTATGGGCTGATCTGTCCGTTGGGCATCTTCCACAAGGATCTAATGGTCGGAATTTGACGTGTATGGTTAATTTGGGGTCCTCAGGCCAGATATAAAGTTTCAAGCTGAACGGATGGTGGGAACCCTGTGATCTTGCATTCTGGATGATTTTCAGTTCCTTTAACATTAATTTCTTGATTTTCTTGGATATCTAGCATGTAAATCATTCGATCTCGGTCCCTTAGGGTTTATCCCTTGCCTTAGTGATTTTAAAGCGTTAAATCCATGCTTTCATCACCCTTTTCAGTCCAAGCTCTTTAAATTCACCTTGCAACAAAAAAATGATTAAAATAGGACATTAAACATTATCATGTACGTGAAATTAGGTAATAATTGAGGTCTAATATGCAATATTTGACCCTCAACATCATGCCTAAGTAAAAGCCTACCAAAGTGGGGTCTTCATATTTCTACTTTGGTCCATATGATGGGCAATCCAAGTCGTTCATAAGAATGAAAATATCCTACTACGAATACCTATGAGCTTTCCTCAGTCAATGGATCCCAAAATCAACGATTAAGGGGTTGATTTGTCAATTAGACCACTTTTACAATGATCTAATGGCTGAAATTTGAAATGCATGGTTAATTTTTGATACATAGGCATGATATGAAATTTCACATCAAACGGATCATGAAAACCATGTGATGTGGAATTCAATGGTCTAGGTTAATGGCATTTTCATAATTATTCTTAATCTGAGAGTTTTGAGAAATCTAATAGTTCCACATGGTTATATGCATATTTCTAAACAATTCTTACAAAAGAACTTACATCTGAATCATTATGGATAAAGAGTTATTTACTAATTTAATTAAGGAAAGGTATATATATCAAACCACATGATGGATGGTCTTGTCTTAAAATCAACAGTCGGATGACTTGGTCTTATGGATGAAGATCATTCTTAATTGTCAGATTCATGTTGGAGAATAGATGTAGGGTTGGGATAGCTAAATTGGTATCGTACACATGTACGTACTAAGTTAAACTTCATGGTAACACTTGAGAACTTTCAATACTCGGGTATTGAAAAGTTAGGGGTGTTACATATATAAACAGTGCCTGAATTGTTCAACAGACCATCACCAACACTCGAACCATACTCGTTTACAACCTAGCAAGAAGAGTAACAATGTACTCCATTTAGTCAACAAGGTTCATACGAACCTTAGCCAGAAGAACTCAAGAAACGGACCAAAGCAGTGGTCTAATTTTTTTTCTAAATTTCTTTTTGAATTTGGGATTTTTCTTTTATTTATCTACCAGAAAAATTGTATATGCAGAGTTCCATTCACGGTTCTTCATATTTTCTTAACACAGAACCACACTTAGGCTCGTTGTATCCTAAAAGCGATTTGCCTGAAACCTATCAGCATTCTCAATCATTTTAAGAAGGAGCGAATAACGCTTTAAGGATAGCGTGATCACACATGCTTTAGTATATTTTCAGTTTCTTAAATTATTTTTACAGAAATTGTAAAATCTGTAATTTGCCCTAACAATCTTAAAGCATTATCCGAATGGAAACTGAATGTGTATCTTTCACTAAGCTGATGAATCAGGATCTGATTCGTCTTAATCAGTTCGACATAACCAATTTTATAAGGTGACGAGACAAGATCAAGTTTCTCCTGACAACCTTAAAGATCTATTATATTTTAGATCCAAATCTGAAGCCACTACCTAAAGCTATCGACGAGGACACACCTAAACAGATCGCTGCCCGCAACAAACAAGCTGAAGATGAACTTTTGTGCCAGGGACACATACTAAACGCCACCGATTATATGATCTTTACACACAAACTTCATCTACAAAATAGAGTTCAACTGCAAGGCTAAAGAAGGTACCAAAAAACTCTTGATAGCCAAGTACTTCAACTATAACATGGTAAATAATAAACTGTTGCTGGCCCAAATTCAAGAATTAATTACAGCTAATAGTGAATAAAATCAAGGCCATTAATATTAATTTCTTGAATCATTTCAAGTTGGGGGGCTATTATCGTAAAATTGCCTTCGATGTCAAAAGATTATAAAATAAAAAATTGTTGCATTAGACTGAGGATTACACACTGAAAAAATCTATAAACATCTTCAAATTAAGGAATAATCTCACAACCGCGATAAAAATGCTGAAAATGAAAATTCCTTGTCCAAAGTACATGCAGTAGAAAACATGAAAAACAAGAATCCCGAGAAAGACGATTCCCTGAAACCCAATAAAGAAAAATTTTAAAAAAAAACACAAAAGAAAAACAAAAAGTTCAAAGGCCCTTGCCATGTCTGTGGAAAAACCGGGCATTATACTCAAATATGCCTATATTGCAAATCCAAAAAAGAAGCAAGTACAGTAAAGGGCGATATAGTTGCAATCATCACTAAAATTAATACTATTCAAGGAAAAGTTTTCAGTTGGTGGTACAATACTACAGTTACAGTACATATCTGCTACGACAAATCAGCCTTCAAAACTTATGAGGATGTGACCAATGGTCAAGAAGTCCAAATGGGTATTGAAGTTCAATCGAAGGTCGTTGGCAAAGAAACCGTAAGATTAGTGTTTATTTCTTAAAAGAAGGTAATCCTGACAAATGTACTGTACGTCCTAGACATGAGACAAAACTTAGTTTCTGAGGATTTTATGGGAAAACATGCAATAAGAGTGGTGTACGAGTCAGGAAAACTAATTTTGTCAATGAATGGGAACTTTGTCAGAAAGGAATATGTTTATAACGGTACGATAAAGTTTTCATTGAATGAAAATAGTACTTCTGTGTATATGGTTTAATCTGTTGAACTATGACATGGAAGATTAACACACATAGGGTATAGTACCTTAAAATTCATGGCTGAAAATGGTCTAATCTCATACACAAATAATGAGAATGATAAATGTGAAGTGTGCATACAATCCAAAATGACAAAGAAACCGTTTCCTAGTGTTGAGAGATTATCTTAAGTATTAGATCTTATGCATAGTGATATTTATGAGTTGAACGTTATTCTTACTCATGAAAATAGAAGGTATTTTATAACTTTTATTAATGATTGCTCTAGAAACGCATATGTATACCTATTAAAGAGCAAATATGAAGTATTAAACATATTTAAAGTGTATAAAACAGAAGTAGAAAATCAAGTCAATAAGAAAATAAAACTTCTCCGTATTGATAGAGTGGGAGAATATTTTTCAAATGAATTTGCTCACTTCTATGAAAAACATGAATTAAGACACCAATGTACTACACCATACATACCGCAAAAAAAAAATGGTATAGCAGAAAGGAAGAATAAGACGTTAGTAGAAATGGTTAACTCAATGCTAATACAAGCGAAGTTGCCACTAAGTTTATGGGCTGATGCACTGTTTGTTGCGTGCCACATTTTAAATAGAATTTCTTTTAAAAAAACATAAAATATCACAATATGAGACATGGAAAGGTAGAAAACCTTACATAGGATATCTTAAAGTATAGGAGTGTCTCGCTTATTGCGGGACTCATGATCTTAAAAGAACTAAGTTAGAACCTAGAGCTATAAAGTGCACATCCATAGGGTATGCACAAAATAGCAAGGCTTATAAACTCTTATACCTAGAGTCTAATATACCATAATAAAATGAAGAGATATTGAGTTCTTTGACAACTAACTATCCTTGGAGTTAAGGAATAATGAAGTCCAAACTCCTAATAGAGAACCAGTAAGTATAGCTCCACAACAAGTGGAAGCTTCAAACGAACCTTGTAGGAGTCAGAAGGTAAGAATAGAAAAGAGTCTTGACGCTAATCAGATAGACTCTCAACCTATTATTTTCCATCTATTAGAAGGAGATCGAGAAAATGTTATTAAAAAAATACATATAGTAATGACTATAAAAGATAACCCTAAAACATACAATAAGGCTATGTCTTCTAGAGACTCAGCTTTTTGTAAAGAATCCATTAATAATGAAATAGAATCTATAGTGTCAAACTAAACAAGAGAACTAGTGAACACCTTCGGGTTCTAGGCTTATAGGATGTAAGTAAGTATTTAGGAAAAAATATCACATAGATGAGACTATCCAGACCTTTAAAGTTAGATTAGTAGCTAAGGAGTTTAGACAAAAAGAAGGTATAGATTATTTTGACACATATTTTCCATTGACTAGGATAACATTCATTAAGATTTTATTTGTGTTAACATCCATACATCATCTTTACATTTACTAAGGTTGAGACAACAAAGAATTTGACTCTTTACCGACACAACAGTGGACCCCACATTGTTAGGCAATTCTCTCCTTATACACAGTTCAATATGTTTTACCACATGTGTTCCACCTGTGGCTGCAAGGTCATAGTGAAGTCAGAAACGAATTGGCTACTGACCTTGCCAGTAGCCAATGGCTAGTGTTGCTATTCCGTGGGCCCCACCATGATGTATGCGTTCCATCCATGCTGTCTACCCATTCTTCCAGAACATTTTATTTTATGAACCCAAAAATAAGTTTGATCCAAATCTCGAGTGGACCACACTGTGTTGATTCAACGCACACTATTAAAAACTTCTTAGGGGCCACAAACATTTTGAATCAAGCTAATATATATTTTTCACATTCATCCAAGTATGTATGACCTAATCAACTGGTTAGATTTCAAATAATCATTATAGTGGGCCCTAGGAACCTTTTAATGCTAGACATTCAATCACTACTGTTTTCCCATGGTGTGGTCCACTTGAGATTTAGATCTACTTCATTTTTGAGATAAAGCCCTAAAATTATCTTTTAAAATGGATTGACGGCGTGGATAAAATATGTACATCATGGTGGGTCCACATTGCACCGACCACTAGCCACCTGGATGGTGGCAGCCTCTCTAGCCAAACCAAGTCCACAATTCTCTCCCTTGCTTGCTGAATTCACCATGACCCCTACAGCCGCAGGAGGAATCTACGTGGCAAAACATATTGGACTAGAATAGTTTAATATACATTAGCACGTCAAACACCCACTCTCCATGGGGCTATCATATTGTGTATATGTGAATCCACTCCGTCCATCAGATGGAAACCCTCATTTAAACTATAGATACGAAAGATCATCCTACAAAAAAAATACCACAAGGTCCGTAGAAACAGCAATCATGTAAAATTGCTACTAAAACATTCAAGTACACGGAGGTGGGGCCCTCTAAGCTTTGTATCAGGCTGATTTTTATATCTACATTTCAAGCATGCCATCTAAGTTTTGTATCAGGCTGATTTTTATATCTACATTTCATCCATTTATGTAACACGTAATTAAGGGGTCTGACGGTAGATATACACCATGGTGGACCTAAGAAAAATCTATGGTTGGCATCCCATTCCCCTTATTTTCCATAGTGTGGCACACCTGAGCTGAGGATCTGGCTAATTATTTTTTTTCCCAGTTTTTACAACAAAGGACAAACGGAAATATACAACTGGTGGGCTCGAATAGCTTGGGTATTCTACGTGCTGTAGGGGTACGTAGTCCTTCTCGAAGAAGTTGCTGCGATTGGCAAATGAGTCTGAAAGTCTACCTGCATGAATACCGCGCGTGTACGGAAAAGATGTATGGTTTGGAATGGAGTTACCCCCAATGGACTACATTCATCGTGCTTAGCCAGTCGTTGTGCCGATCAACGGTATTTATCTAAAGAGGACATCTGGCCTAGATTGGCCTAATAATAGAGTTAGGCATCGGACCGAGTCAGATTGGATTGGGTCCAACTCGATCCGATCCGAAATTTACATGGCCTAACTCAAACTCAATGTGATCTGGGACCAAGTCCAGGTCACCTGACTCGAATCGATCCGAAATGTACAGGCCTAATCCGATCAGAGTCTGACTCGGTCAGGAAAATCGAGTCAGATCAGATTAGGCACAATTCAGTTTGGTCCAAATTTTTTATTTTTTATTTTTAAATTTAAATAAAATAAAATAAAAACAAAAGAACAAAAGAACAAAAAAATTCTGATTTCATTCGAGTAGCTGTTGTACGTGAGAAAGGAAGAGATTGGTCGTTGCATAGACAACTCTGAGAGAAGAAAAAACCTAGCTTGGGTAAGTTAGGAACTACACGAATGGAAGAAGTTATGCCACGGATGCGGTGATCTTCTTCTTTGGTGGCCGACATTGTTGAAGAAATCTGAATTTGATAGAAAGAGAGAAGTTCCAAGGAGAGAAACAGAGAGGAAGAAGAGAAAGTGAGGGATTATTTATATAGACGCTCTGCACGAGAGAGGCCTTGGAACTGTACGTATGCAGGTAATCACCTTGAGCCGTAAGAGGTTCGTCCTCATCTGTCTCATATGGTATGGATGGACTATATCGGAACCGTTCATTTGATATGTAAAATAGTGACTAGACCATGAACAAAAAATAACGTTGTTTGGAAAATCCTAACCATTTGATCATTGGCATAAATAGAGAATCTGAAATTTCGGCAATGGCTCAATGTTACCGAGAAAGCGTCCATCCACTAGATGTTTGGTATGGTCCAACCAAGAATTTTTAACCGTAGATTAATAAAAGGTGGAGCACTGATAGATGTATGGTTCAAATTATTATACATGTGTGCCACATCTATGACGCACGATTTGGAGGTACCGAACTGTCGTCCCTCCAAGAGCAGTGGATCACCTACCCAACCATAGTTTCACGAGATTGGCCGAGGCTACTTCGTGAATTTTCCCGCAGAGAGAGATTCTCTTCTTCGTCTATTTTTTTAATTCGGTGCTCTGGCAGGGTATGACACTTGATACGCAGGCACTCGAAACATGTAGATGAGTTAATCATCGACTCATATCAAACCAACTAAAATTTTCATCTTTAACGGAACGATTTGGATCGGATTGGTCCGGATTCATTCGGATTGGGTTTCAGATCGGATTGGTCTGGTTTGACCACGATCCGAATCCAATCCGAAAATCATTCGGTTTTAAATTACCCAACTTGATCCGCACCGATTCAGGCCGTCAGTTCGGTTCGGATCGGGACAAATCGAGTCTGATCGGGTCGGATCGACCGGATCGGATCAGTTTTGCTCAACTCTACCTGAGAAAGCGCTCAAATCTTGCACATGTACCTACGAGCAGGACTAATCTTACTCAAGAAACTACAACGAGTTTGTGGACGTAGATTGCACATAAAGTTAAGTGAGGCCCACCATGATGTTTGTAAGAAATCTAGCCTGTCTATCCAATTTTTCCGATCATGTCAATACATAGGTCTAAAATTGAGGCAGATTCAAAATTCAAGTGGGCCATATGAGAGGAAAATTGGGGTAGGGAAATGCCTACCATTAAAACTTCGCTGGGTCCACCATAATGTTTATATATCATCCGTACTGTTTATGAGATTATTCTTAGCGCATGAACTGTAAAAACAATAATGAGTGTGAATAAATTCATAGACTGTGGTGACGCCCATGGTTGTTTGGCACCTTGGATTGGAGGGGATTGGAGAGGATTAGAGGGGGTTTCAAATCCCCATGGTTGTTTGGCAGCATAAAGCAACTGGGGATTGCCAATCCAGGGGGTTTCTAATCCCCACTTTGAGGGGGTTTCTAATCCAAGGTGAGAGCTTGGATTACACCTAAAATCATTTGAATAGTTGCAGGTATAAATGTATGTCACTGTACACTATCATTCTACTAGGCACATGGCCCACTAACGATGATCAGCACTATCCAAACATTGTTCATGTAGATCAGCACCGTCCAAATATTGTCCAGCATCGTCCAAACATTGTCCATATCAATCAATGATTAAAAATCATTGGTTAGTCACTCAGACATGATCTTGTGCTTGCGGTCCATCTGAGACTTGGAATTTCATCACTTTTAGGCAAAACATATATTTTAGCGGGCTTATCGCAACCATAGTGTCAAAAATTATATATCTCACTAATTGGGGGATATTAAAGTTGATTTAGTAATTAAATTCAAACCCCCGTGAATATACCATGTATAGGTATTTTTGAATTAAAGTTGATTCACACTCAAGGGTACCAAACACACCGAGAGGATTGCCGCTCCAGGGGATTTCCAATCCTGGGGGTTGCGAATCCAAGGGGGTTCCAAATCCACGCTCCCAAACAGGCCTTTAGAATCCTAAGCTGGGCGCGGATTGGCCACTGACAAGTTCATAGACTGTGGTGACGCCCTTAGAATCCTAGCCTGGGCGCGGATTGGCCACCGACAAGTTGAGTAGCGAGACCACTATTGAAGTGACGTCACCAAGTTCTGTGGGCTCCACCATAATGTATGTTTTGTATCCACACCGTCCATCCATCTGGAGAGATCATTTCAGTTTAAGATCCAAAGAATGAGTCACATCCAAAGCTCCAGTAGACCCCACCAGAGAAAAAAGTGGGGAGAGTGACACCACTGTTAAAAAATTCTAAAGTTAAAGTTTTATATCAAGCTGATATTTGTGCTTTCCCTTCTTTAGTGTCTTTGTTAACTTTGAACAAAACATCATGGTGGGCCTTAGGAAGGTTTCAACGGTGGGCATCAATCTTCCCGCAGTTTTCTTTGGTGGGGTCCACTAAAGCTTTGGATCTACCTCGTTCTCTGGGTCATGCCTTGAAATAATATATCCAAATGAATGGACGTTGTGGATACAACACATACATCATAGTGGGGTCCACAGAACTTGGTGACGTCACTCCAGTAGGGAGTCTCGCTACTCAACCTGTCAGCATCTAATCTACGTCCGTTTGAGCTTGGGACAGGCGGGGCAGTACCTAATGAGTGTCAGTCGCAGGCATTTGGCGTCCTTTCCTTTCCTGGGCGGGTGAAGAAGAAATCACCAGGTCAATGGACGCAGCTGAGTTCTCCAGATTCCCATTTATTTGAAGCCAGTCATCTGCAATCGCAAAATTCAAGCGCCACACAAGAGCTACCGTGAAACGTGTCTAAACTTTAGATCGTCAATTAGAAGATGATTATAACCCTTTCCTTGGTTCCGTGCAAATTAACACTGAAGGAAAAAAAAAAAAAGAAGCAACGGTTCCCCCATTAAGTGAGGAGAGAACCATTTATTAGATGGTTAGAATAACACAATCAAAGGTAATTTTCGTGAGGGGCTGATCAGCAGCTGAGCCCACAAAATGCATGGTTCAGATCATTATACACATGTGCCACTTGTGTGAGGCGCGTAATCCGTTCACGTTAGGGCATGAGTCATAAATGTGTGAGATGTTTTGGTTTGAGTGGGCCTACGGTTCTAACATTCCAACAACCGTTGATTATGTAAGCCCTATGTTGAAGCTAACAAAAGAACATACAAAAGGCAGCCAACAAAGAAGCTGTTAAGAAAGAACAGACAGCATCCACTGATCATGTGGTCCCCACCTCGAATGGTCCATGCATCAAATAAAGAAAATACGCAAATTGCTGATCTTGCAGGCCCCACCAACTTGAATGGTCCGTTCACCAAAGAATCCCTAACCCTTCCAGAAGGCAACCAACAGAGAAACAAACGTCTAAGAAAGAGAACGTAGTAACGGTTGATATGTGGGCCTCACCTGGACTGATCCATGCACCAAAACAAAGCATATATATATATATATATATATATATATATATATGGGAAAGGTACTATACGCTCGACCGTATAGAACCATCCCATAAGGTCGAGCGCTATCACCACCTAAGCTGTTAGATAGAAGAAATATCTTCTTACAGTGAGATTTAGAATGGTATATATTAACCGAGTAAATACTCGGCCCTATAATCGAGGAAATTTTACCACATTCGAAATCTGAGATACCGCAGCCCTCTCTCCCTCAGTCCCAACGACTGGACGCTCTCTCTCTATCTATCGCCTACATCTCTCTCTCTCTCTCCAGACGCCCTCCCCCACCTCCACCTCTCCCTCAATCCCTACAGAGTATATACTCCTTGGCCTTTGTTTTCCTCCAAATTCCACTGATGCTGGTATGAAGAAAAAAAAAATGTGAGTTTGGCAGAACCATATGCAATATCTATGGCAGTCCCGGCCCATCCATTTTTACGGTTCATTTTAATAAAGTTTGATTTTTCATTTAAAAATAATTATAGTAAAAATGTCTACTAAAATGGACAATTGACTACAAAGCTAACCTTTCAAACAGGTGGTTGTCTTGAGCACAATGACAAATCTCAATCTCAGCAATTTCTCGGCTTGGGAATATCTAGGGAGGCTTGGGAATTTCTAAGGAGAGTTTTAGATTTGGACATTTTTCTCATGATATTGAAAGCAAGTGGATGGGTTAGAAAACTTCGGCCATGTTTTTCATATCTGTTCATTTATTCACAGACTGTGGCCCACATGACTAGTGGATCAACCTGATTCTTGGGCCAAGTTATCAATATAGTGTTTCCATTTCGATGGATGGATTGGATCTTGTACCAATTGTGCCATGCTGACACTTGTACATGAGCTTTACTACACACGTGTTGCTTAGCAAATTTATGTTTTTCATTTTTATTTTATTTTTAAAATTGAAAGCTTATAACCCTAAGATTGGCATCTCAATCTTATCATGCCTCAATGCACTTCCCTGAAGGTCATCATGCTTATATTCTCCAGTAAATATTTTCAGCTTATCTGATCCTTAAGTTATATTTCCATTAGAGCCTATTTGGTTGACATTTATGATGTCAAGCTGACAAACAACATTCTTATCAAAGAATGGTCCAATAAGTTATTTAATATACATTAAAATTTTAAAAAGAAACTGAGACTTGATATTTGATATCTGCTATGCTAATACAAGTTTCCATGGATAATTAATCGATTTCTGCATGACAATAGTATTGATTTCTACATGACAATAGTATTAATACAATTCTCCATATAATTTTGCTAGTTCTGGTCAAATCGACAATGAATTCACCGAAGAGGTCAAAAGCTGAGATGGATGCTCTAAATGGAGCCAAAGTGGTCAGCAAGTTTGTGGAGGTTTCATGGGCTCCTCCCAGACTTGAGGTCAAAATGAATGTTTCTCATATTTCTTTAAAAACTCAATAAATAAATAAACTTTTTGATATATGATCTATCTCACATTAAATAATAAAAATTTAAAATTTAAAAACAAAGGGGGGGAGAGAGAGAGAGAGAGAGAACTACAAAATGCATTAAAAAGCTATTAACTAAATGTCATCCTGGGACTTGATTCCTTCACTAAAGGTTTTACGGGCACAAACACAAGCTGAACATCCAACGCATGTGTTGATCTCAATAAGCATCTTCCATCCCCAGGCAAGCCTGCATCTGAATTTGGTGCCTCTGCTCTTCATTGATAATGTCTTCTTAATCTATTTGAATTTCCGGTTTCACCCTTGCAGGATTACATGGCTATTCTCAGGAGTAGCCATCAAATTGTTGGTTTCACCGTTGCAGGATTACATGGCTATTCTCAGGAGTAGCCATCAAATTGTTGGTTTCACCCTTGTAAGAAACTACTGTCTACCCCATAAGTCTAAGTACTACAATGTTAGCCGAGTTCCTGTGTACCTTATTTTTTATTTTTTCTTTTTGTAGTTCAACGGTTTCATTGACTTGGATGCACATGATACACTAGCCTTGAAGCTCAAAGGAGATGGGAGATGTCACATATCTACTATAGGTTTCTCCTTCCACCACCCATGCAACTGATAAGAACAAATGCTATACATTGATCTTAGGTTAGAATGATGTTATTTGTTGTAGACTCATGCAATCCATCGGTTGTATTGGAGTATGTTCTTGTTACTATGGCTTCCAGCGACCAACTCCTAATAATAACAATACATAGGTAGTGGTGGACGATTCAAAACAACTCAATCTCACATCTGTTTTCTCTACCCATCTGATTTTTCAATGAAAATTCTGCCTATCCCACTTTCATGGTGATTGGTGTATTTTCATCGCCGACTACAAAATCATTGCTGGTTGAACCCTAAAAATGGTGTAATTCCAATACACTTTTGTATCTTCCTTGCTTCAACTGATGCTGCTTGTAATTGCATCTTAGTCACTGCTGGTTGTGTTCTGTTTTGAAGGATATTAGCTCTAGGTTTCACATACTAATCCAAGTACTAACAAAATTATTACTATTTTAAGGAATCCAGTTGGATGGTTAGGATTGTCCATCAATAGGATTTGCATCTCTTCAAAGTGTTAATGAAGTATTGCCACATCCTAGCCGAGGAGGGGATCATAGTGGTCCAGTCGAGGAGCAACAAATCAATGGTGCCACAGCCTCAGGTTCAATTGCTCCTACATTCCTAAATGCTCTTCTGGAGGAGTTACAAGCCGAAGTTCTTAATGCTCAACAGATCAAGTGGCCCAGCCATCAAGTGAACCACCTTAATCTGCGCGAGACATTGATCCTGAATTCCTTGCTGCCCTTCCCCCAGATATCCGAGCAGAAGTGCTGGCACAATAACAAGCTCAGAGACTACATCAATCACATGAATTGGAAGGCCAACCAATTGAAATGGACATTGTTTCAATAATTGCGACATTTCTGCTAATTTGTGGGAAGAGGTAGCTTCCTAGCAAGTGCTTTTTTTCTTTTCTTTTTTTTGATTGAAATATTTGCTTCCGTAGGGTATACGTCATATTTCAGAATGCATGATTCTTCAGTTTCTCATGCCTGTAATGGTTTAATTTTCAGGTGCTCTTAACATCTTCAGATGCTATTCTGGCCAATCTAACACCCGCCCTTGTTGCGGAGGCAAATATGTTACGTGAAAGGTTTGCTCATCAATATCATAGCCACATGCTTCTTGGCATGTACCCCAGAAACTGGCAGGGTGAGTGTTCTAGACGGGGTAATGTTGTTGAATCAAGCCTTGATAGACCTGCAGGAGGCATCTCCTCGCGCACCCAATGACTTAAAATGCTCTACATTTACATCAATCCCTTTGGGATCTGAATGTGGGATGGGTTTGTGGCGCATGAAATGTAATGGGCTACTAATTTTGTTGTGTTAGCTGTTGTTGGTCTCTTGTGCCAGTGTTGTAACTCAATTGTCATATTTGATAGGTGAGGCCTGGATTTTTATTTATTTAAGCCCCGCCCAAATAAATGTGTATATTTTTCAATTAATAAAATTTCATGTGGTGTGATAAATTCGATGGTATGGTCTTTGTATCTATTCTACAATGGTCACTACAGGTGTTGTGCAATCATGGTCTTATCAGGCCCACTTTCCATTTTGCTTAACTTATTAGTTCCCAAGTTCGTACATGCCCCGTACATTCTGAAAATGGTACCACCCTACAAAACCATCGCTTTGGTGCAGAATGGTGTGATGGATCTAGGACATTCAATCAGGGGGCCACCAAATTCAACTTCATCACCATTATCTTATCATTTCTCCCAGCAATTAGAGCAGCTCCTAATTAATGAGCCATTAACCCAATAATCATGCCACTTGAAGTCCATGACTATCGGATCAATTGCACATTTCCGGAGAGAAACATATATTAGAGTAGGGATTCAGGAAGCAATTTACAGACAGAAACTGCTTCCTGAATCCCTGTTAGCCTATCAGTTTACAGATAGAAACTGCTTCCTGAATCCTATTAACCTAATAATCATGCTGCTTGAAGTCCATCCACTATTAGCCTGTCAGTTTGGATTGATTCACATGTTTTCCAATCTCATGAGCTTTATGGTCAAAAAATAGATTTAAACGATACAGCATTTACATTAATAAAAGCTTATTTAACCATTTTGATAGATTTTTAACCTCCTTTTTAAGGCCATCCCTTCAAGTAATGAGATAGACTAATGTAGCTACATACTAGGGTGGAAGTTTCTTTCCATGTGGACAATACGTCTTCCCCAAACCTTACCCTCACCGCCAAACAGAAAGGAAAAGGGCAAAGCCAAAAGACATTAAAAAAACCGTATTATTTGAAAAGAAAGGAAATAAGAAATAAAAGAAATAAGAAAAAGGAAAAAACAGAACGAGGATTTTGATGCATAATTGAACTAGAATTTGAAGGTTCAATTTAATAAAAGCCACGGTTTCCGAATTATACTGATTTTACCTGGTATCATCATGAGAAAGGAATTGAAATACACGACTAATGAAAACTGGAAACCACAACTACACCCACCACTACCAAAAAAAAAAAAGGTTCAAAGGCTACAGATAAAAGCCGTAGCTAAGAGGAGAATAATACGGTTTTAGTCCGTAGTAAGACCGTAGCAATTCATCTAAGCTAATACATATAAAGATTCATTCAAATACAACCATTCATTTTAATCCATTGATAAACCAACAAAATAGTTGCGTCTATTTAAAGTTCTCTCTGATGATTGATGAAGAAATACATCATGCTTATAAATACAATATCAAGATTTGAATTCTTCATTTTCACACTACTCATGCACCATCTCTCCTTCATATGCTACCATCAAAATAAAACCATTATCTTCATCAATAACACATCTAAAGTTGCAGCTCGCGCAAGCTTGATCATAGCGGGGAAAACAATGGTAAACCATCAAGGACAGTGACCATCTTCCTCTTTAAGTAGCTTCTCAGTATTTGCATGAATAAATTGCAATCCTGAAATTTTCAAAGAAGATGAGCTTATCAAGTTAGAAAGGTTATATAAGATTAAACAATACAAAGCCATATATCTTTAAAAGAAAAGAAAAAAAAAACATAGCCATGGTGAACATAAAATACAAACTACAAAACAGAGCCACATGATCCACTACCACGGCTGCAAAAATCAAAATTACACCATGAAGCCAACACAAGATAGTCCAATTAGGATAGCAAGCAACACTTCCTTAGGCCATGAGACACCCACAATGAACCTGAGACATCACTAGCATCTCTAATTTTATTCCCAGTCCACTTGCGCACACCCTTTAAAATGTTGTAAGGGATAGCTATCTGTCCAAGTAACAAAAAACAACACGAAACAGATATAGTAAAAGAAACATGATCTCGATTCTTCATGTTCTCCATGTTGCGCAGCACGCTAACAACACAGTGAACCGAGATCCAATCTTCGGTCTCACCCACAAACGATAAACAAGAAGAAATAAACTAGAAGAAAAATCAAAGCATTCCAAACAAACTACAAGACAAGATATATATGGAAAAACCCCAACAAGGGTAAAAAAAACTACGGATGCAAACTTCCACTATGAAGAAAAATGAAGATTACAAGGCAATATACTAACCTCTCCCTTGGAAGTATAGAGAAAACCCTTTGCCCACACCTTGGAATAACTCTCATAATACCTAGAAAAGCCCTAGGGACCCCTATTTATAGTTTAGGCAACTCCCCTTTTGCACCTCTGTGAAAAACCGACTCAAAAATCAGCAGTCCACATCAAATCTGGAAACGAATCTGCATAACCTCGACTGGTCGAGCATGGGCCTTGACCGGTCGAGTACCACGGAACTCAAAAACTGATGCTCGCTGGATTTTGAGTAGAACTAGTCCATGACTAGTCGAGTGGGCCACTCGACCGATCGAGCGGCCGTCCAGATGTAACTCCACATCTCAACAATCTTCCACTTGAAGACACATCACCATAAACTTTTGTCTTCTTCATCCAAAGTGCACCATCTCCCTATCTTTAAGCCTAAATACCAATCAAAGCTTAATAGAGCTTCAACTTCTCCCGTGTGGCTGTCTTAGTCAGCATATCCCCAGAATTCTCACTTGTATGAATCTTCTGCAGAGCAATCGATCCATCTTCCAGTAACGAACATATAAAGTGATATCTGATGGCAATATGCTTGATCCTTGAATGAAAGGCTAAATTCTTATCCAAGTATATTACACTCTGACTGTCACTGTACAGCTTGCAATCTTCTTGCTTCTTACCCAACTCTTCCATGAAACCTTACATTCACACCATTTCCTTACACGCTTCTGTAACCGCAACATATTCTACTTCCGTCGTACTGATAGATACTATCTTCTGTAACTGAGAGACCCAACTGACTGCAGCACTACTCAGAGTAAAGACATAACCTGTAGTGCTTCTTCTGCTGTTGATATCTCCTGCCAAATCTGAATCTACGTAGCCTTATAGCTTGATTTTTGATCCACCATAGCATAACCCTATATCCATAGTACCTACCAGGTATCTGGGGACCCATTTCACAGCTTCTAAATGTTTCTTCCTAGGGTTGTTCATGAACCTGCTAACAACTCTCATTGCTTGAGCAATGTCTGGCCTCGTGCTCACCATAGCATACATGAGACTCCCAATAGCTGACGCATATGAGACTTTCGCCATTTAGTCATGTTCCTTTTGCGTCTTTACACCTTGCTCCTTAGATAGCTTGAAGTGGTTGGCTAATGGAGTGCTAACCGGCTTAGCACCTCTTATATTGAATCGATCAAGTACCTTGGCTATGTACTCTGTCGGTGACAAAACTAATTTCTTATTTTTCCTGTCACGCTTTATCCTCATGCCTAGAATTTGTTTTGCAGCTCTTAAATCCTTCATGACAAATTCTCTAGATAGTTGTCTTTTAAAATCTGAGATGTCCTTCATGCTTAAACCGACCACATACATATCATCAACGTACAGAAGAAGGATGATGTACACCATATCAAACTTCTTCAAATAACAACAGTGGTCTGCATGACATCTCCTAAAACTATTTCCTAATATAAAACTGTCGAACTTCTTGTACCACTGCCTCGAGGCCTGCTTCAGGCCATATAGAATCTTCTTCAGTCTACACACCTTGTTCTCCTTTCCTGGTGTCATGTATCATGTCGGATGATGCATATATATTTCTTCTTCAAGGTCCCCATGAAGAAAGGTTGTCTTAACATCTAGTTGCTCTAGATGTAAGTCCTCTGTAGCCACTATACTCAAGACCATGCGAATCGTAGACATTTTCACTACTGGTGAAAAATTTTCTGTGAAATCAATACCTACCTTTTGTTGAAACCCTTTCACAACCAATATGACCTTGTACCGTTTCGAACCATCATATTCCTCTTTCAGTCTGTAAACCCACTTCTTATGAAGAGCCTTTTTATCATTAGGTAGAGTGACTAACTCCCATATACGATTAGACTCAAGAGAGTCCATCTCATCATTTATGGCCTGCTCCTACTTAACTCATATATCTGACTGTAATGCCTCTTTAAAACACTTTGATTCACCATTATCTATCAGTAGTAGATAATGTAAGGAGGGTGAGTATCGGACCGTGGGTCTTCTCTCCCAAGTAGACCTCCTCACAACCGATGTTTATGGCTTTGCCTCATAATGCTCTTGTGCATGATCATCCTGTGGCGCTGTAACACCCGTGCCCAGTAACTCTTCTAACTCTATGAATTCTTTCTCCTCGACCTTATTTTCTTGCACACTATCCTTATACATCACTTTTTCATTGAAAACTACATCTTTGCTTTTGATGATTTTTCTATTTTCTGTATCCCAAAACCTATAGCCAAAATCATGCTGCCCGTAACCCATAAACCTGCACCTCCTAGACTTCGCATCCAGCTTGTTTTTGTGCTCTGCATCCATGTGAACATATGAAGTGTAACCGAGAACTCTGAAATGTATAAGGTTCACTTCTTTCCCAGTCCACGTTTCTTCTGGTAGCCCACCATCCAATGGTGATGAGGGACTTCTATTGATGTAGCCTCATGCTCCTAGCTCGCTCAAGGATAGTACTGTTAATGCGCTCAACCATACCATGCTGCTACAGTGTCTATGGAATCATTTTCTAATGTTTAATTCCATTTGCTGCACAATACTCCTCAAACCTCTTATCACAGTACTCTCCCTCATTATCTGATCTGCGACATTTTACTATTTTACCTGTCTTGTTTTCTACCATTACTTTCCACTTCTTAAATACATCAAATATATCAGATTTGTGCTTTAAGAAATAAACCCATAGTTTTCTACTACATCATCAATAAAAGAAACAAAGTAACATAAGCCACTAAGAGATGATACCTGTGTCGATCCCCACACATCAATGTGTACAAGCTCCAATATATGCGTCTTTGGAGCACGTCCTGTAAGCCCCGTATCCTAGACCGTACCATTCCATAGGTTTCCGCGGTCTTCCCGGTTGAATTCTGGCAACCTTCGACCCTTAACGGGTATTTGCGCGTGACCTTGATTCTCATGCTGTCAACCCAAGTTGACTCAACCCAGGACTTGTACCATAGCGACCGCGTCGTCGCCGCGGTTCCGATGCCGCGACTTGCGCGCCGAGGCGATACCCTGGTTGGGAGATGTGGGCCAGCGTTCGGTGCGAGGAAAACGCCGCGCGTGCGAATTCCGAGAGAATCTCTACAAGGTGTCACATCAATCAATCAATCCCATCAATCCCATCATGTCAAGTACACATCACCTTTTACCCATTCCCAAGCAAGCCCAAAAAGTCATAAAGATCTTACAAACCCATGCTTTTCTTACAACTTTTGCCTAAAAAGTCAAAAAGCCTCTTACACTCCCATCCCTCTCTCCCATCCATCACTCCATCACTCATCACTCCCTCTCTCTCTCTCTCCCTTACAAGTCTCTCTCTCATTTTCAAACTCTCCCAAGCAAGAAAATTTCATACGTATGAGCCTCTCCCCTTATCTTCCAAGCTTCAAGTGTGGCCCACCTTTACTACCCCTTCATCTCTCATCTCAACCATCCATTTCTCATCTTCCTCCATCAAAGAGAAGCACAAGGAGCGAAGGAAGCCAAGGGAGCAAGAAGATCAAGCGGTGGGTGCTTTGATAGGGTAGTTTTTAATATTTTTTTAAGATGGGCCAAGTGAGGCCAACCGATCAATGGTTTGGATCTCACTTTGGACCCTAAGATGTGGCCGATGGCCCACTTGGATCATCATGATCATGCCATGATGGGGCCATTCTCCATGGACCCCATCACGATGTTTATTTTCCTTGCATATTTAGGGTCATCTAGACCGTTTAATTTAGTGGAGAAGGGATCTCCACCATTGGATTTTAATTTAATAGGCCCACATGTAATGGGACTCACTTGATGTATGATTTAGTGTAAGGGAGGGCCCATAGTGCCGGGGTCCCTCCATCACGCGGGTCTCACTCTCTATCTCTCTCCCTTTTTTTGTGGTGATAATGAAGTTGTGTGGCCCATTAGGTTGGACCCCACCATGAAGTAGGTATTTTATCCGACCCATTTATAAGTGGGGCCCACCTTATATGTGTAGTACCCGCGCCATCCATCATTTGATGGCCCACCCCAACGTATGTGGGCTGCCAAACCGTCCAGCGTCCCTGGACGCTGGACAAAAAGGGAAAGCATAAATGCTAGTTTGTAACCAAGCATTTGAGTTGGCCTACTCTTATAGGGCCCACCTTGATGTAGGTATTTAATCCATGCCGTCCATTCCTTTTCCAAGCTTGTTTTAGGCGTTGAGCCGAAAGATGGGACCGATCAGACTTTCAGGCGGGCCATAACATGGCAAACAGTGGGCTTACCGTTGAAATATCCCCTATTGCTTCTATACATCGAAATAGGCCCAATATTGGGCTTATTTTGCTTGTCTTGAGCCATGGAGGGCCATTGGACGGAGTGGATTATCGGACGTGGGCCCCACCTGTGAAAAACCACAGGAAAACTTTTTTTAAAAAAATTAATAACAAAGCCACCGCAGCAACAGCGCTGCTATGCTGTGTCAGAGATGCAGCAGGCGCTGCCTGCGCACCAGCGTCCGGGCGAACGGGCGGTCGGGTAGCCACCCACGGCTGTAGCCATGGGCCCCACCTTGATGTTTATCTGCCATCTAATCCGTTCATAGGGTGGGCCACTCCCTGACGTGGGCCCACTCCAAAAATCAGACTGATCCAAGACTCAGGTGGCCCACACCGTAGGAAACAGTGGGATTGAACCTCTACCTTTGAAACCGTTTTTGGGTCCACAGAAGTTTTGGATCAGGGTAAAATTTGTTTTCACCCTTCATTTAGGCCCACGTGGCCTTATCAATGGGTTGAATGGCATATCAACATTATGGTGGACCCCACATGGAGCCCACAGTGATGTAAGTGTTTTATTGCCACCGTCCGCCTGGACGGTGGAGGCCACTGTGAAGTTTGTGTTATATCCCCACCGTCCAGGGACGGTGGGCCTATTGTGTGCGTGCGTGTGTGGTGTGTGCATGTGTGTATATTTATATATATATATATATATATATAATATTATATTATATATAATATTATATGTACTATATATATATTATATATCATATTTAATGTACTGATGGTGGGAGGCCTATCTCAGTTTACTTGTGGCCCGTGGTTGAGGCCCACCTTGATATATATGTAAGGCCCACCTCAGTTACTTGTGGCCCATGGGTCGAGGCCCATTTGATGTATTAGGGGCCCATGGGTTAAGGCCCATTAAAATGTATTGGGGCCTATGGGTTGAGGCCCATTTGATACACATAAGGCTCATAAGATTAGACCCATTCGATGCATTCTAAGGCGCACAGGTCATGGTCCATTGCAATGCACATAAGGCCCATTGGTGCGGCCCAATGATGTGGCCCACTTGATGAATATAAGGCCCATATGATATGGCCCATTTGACGTATTTAAGGCCCAATGGGATGTACCTAAGGTCCATTGCAATGTACGATCCCAACATGGGTTATGTAATGATGTTTACGTTGGGCTATGCCTTGGGAGCAATGATGGTTTGACGTCCACATTGCAAGTATAGTGTTGGTTAAATGTCCGCATTATGACTTTCCCTAGGGCCCATTGTTAGGCTCGTACGTGTTATGTGTAGGCCGTCTAGGCCCATCTTCGTCACGAACATCATCCATCCCATATAACATGTTTAGTTCCATGATTCATGATCATATGCATCATACGTATGCTTGATATGAGAAATGACTGATCATAGCATATGCCTTCGGGCAGGTTGTTTAGGGGCTCCCATAAAGGGGGTGTTGCCCTACATGAGCGCACGATACGCGCAGGATTACTGTATGACTAGATAGTGTGATTCATGCATTTGCATTGTGTGATATGGTTACTGTACGCCCTAGCGACATCAGGGCCGTAGGCTCCACAGACGTATCGTGGTTGGCATGATTGAATACCGAAAATACTGTTCTACATGGGGTGCGATAGATATCCCTGCGTGAAAGTCCCTAAACCCTTATGGTACCAAGAGGTTGCTCCAACGTCTAGACCAAGTGGGTACATGAGCGCTGAGTGCCGATTACCAGATGATTGCGCTTTCTACTGTGTCATGGTCGGTTGGAAGGGAGTGCGGCCTTACCCGCCCCAGAGTAGGGGGCAAAGCTAAGTTGAGCCTGACCAGCTCGAGGAATGGGTCCGCTATTGACGAGCCGAGCCCGATATTGGCAGGCGGATAGTGAGGTCTTTTCCACTCACCTTATTGCGTGCGATGGGGGGCAATCTGGCTTGGAGTGTACTAGACACCGGTAATATTTCAGATTTTGAGCTGTATTGATATGTGGACTTAGATGATGATTTGTATGCTTGAGTTACATTTCGCATTGCATGGCCTTGGTATGGCTGACATCATTCTTTGCACCGCATGAACTTAGTACGGCTAATGGTATTCTTGGCATTCATCAGCATGTTCCGCATTACTCTGATACTGCATAACTGCATTACCACCTTGAGCATACACTTTCACCACCCTTTAAGCTTTCTATAAGCTTATGCATGACCGTTGCGTACAGGTGACGTGGGATCGCAGCAGCGCTGAGGCTTGGGCGCGTAGCAGATCTTTTTGGAGCTTTTGGTCTATCATCATTGTATTTCCCTTTATGCTCATTGTACTTGTAAAGTTTTTTATCATAGTGGAAATGTGATGGAGTTTTTGGTTATTGTTTGTGGGTTATGCCTTTGGTTATGCTTCTTACGGATCAAACTGATGTTGAAAATCCTCCTTGTAGCATCCCAGGATCGGAACCTGGCGAATGGGGGCTGGGAGCCGAGAATGGGGTTCTATAGAGGCTATCGGCGCCGGATTCGGCAATCGAGAATTTTGTGAGCCCGGTTTCCGAGTTTGGGGCGTGACAGAAGTTGGTATCAGAGCATAACTCGGGAATAACCAAGAACAACATTGCATATCTGCTATGAATGATTTAAGTCCTTAGTTCGGATAGCCTAGCGATCTTTTATTATCGACCCTTAACGAGCGTGCCTTCGAGAGTTTTCAAAGTTGATAGGCACCTTCGCTCTTTCCTGTAGGACATGCCGCCGCGTAGGAGAGTGACTCGATCGACTCCGTCTCCACCACCTGCGGCTCCCGCACTACCACCTACGATTCCTGCTCCACCACTCGAGATTCCTGCTGCCCAGGTTGAGGATGCCACTCCTCTACTAGGGATTCATGCTGCCTAGCCTATGGATGCAGCTCCTCCACCAGAGACCGGTGTGGAGCCGACCGTATCCGTGAGTGCTTCCCAGTTACAACAGATGCTGCAGGCTGTGACGGCCGTACTTCAGGAGCAGAGTAGACACCCTATTGTTTCACCAGCGCAGGCAGAGCAGGAGCGTGCGAGTGCCCTCCTTCAAGAGTTCCGACGACTCGATCCCCAGCATTTTCAGGGTGAGTCAGACCCGACGGTAGCTAAGAGATGGTGCGCCGACGTAGAAAAGATATTTGAGACGATGGGATGCGCGACTGAGCGGCGAGTCCGATTAGCCGTATTTCTCCTTCATGGTGAGGCTGAGCACTGGTGGGCGTCAGTCTCCCGAGCAGCAGGCGCTGATTTTGTATGGACTTGGGAGGATTTTGTGGATTGGTTTGACCGACAGTATTTTCCTGATCACATCCGACGTTAACGAGCGTTGGAGTTTGAGGCCTTGGTGCAGGGCGATATGACAGTGGCTCAGTATACTGCTCATTTTGTAACACTGTCTAGATTTACACCATACCTAATGGATGATGATGAGCGGAGAGCCCGCCGATTTAAGGGCGGCTTGCGTTACGGTCTTCGAGGCCGTGTTATTGGGCATGAGCTCCCGACTTTCGAGGAAGTGGTGCGAAAGGCCCAGATTTTTGAGGCTGAGTGGGATGGTTCTCAGTCTGATTACGGTCAGAGGAGAGACCGGAAGAGGCAGGCTCCTTCCAGTGATACGCAGCAAGGTCGACCATAGCAGAGGTGCACAGGTCGCCCAGTCTTCCGAGTGCCAGCACCACCTCCGAGACAGTTCACCGGCACTTGTTTTAGGTGCTGTGCGGCAGGACACCGTATGTGGGAGTGTCCTCGCCCCCAGCAGCAGTAGTAGAGAGGTCCACAGTAGCCCCCACCACCGCAGCAGCAGCAGAGGCCCCCACAGCAGCCGCGATAGCAGCCCCCACCACCGGACCACCTCAGCAGCAACATCAGCACCAGCCTCCGAGGCCGCAGCAGCAAAGGCAGTAGTTTCGACCACCTCAGCGATAGCAGCAGCAGCAGCACGCTCAGAGGGGACATGCACCTCCCCAGTCGGCTCAAGCTAGATTCTATACGACCCAGCAGGATCCTCAGTCATCTGGAGGAGTCGTTGAGGGTATACTTCCTGTATCCGCATGCATTGCACGTGTGTTGTTTGATTCTGGTGCATCACATTCTTTTGTGGCTGAGAGTTTTTACCGATCGACTGGTTTGCCATTGGAGTCTGCTCGTGAGGGGTTGACAGTATCGACTCCCTTGGAGAAGACTGCAGTGTTGGGCCGATTTTGCTCGTCTTGCCCCGTTTTGGTTGGGGATATATTTTTACCTGCCGACCTGTTTGCTTTGCCTATGTCCGAGTTCGATGTCATCCTGGGCATGGATTAGCTTGCCGAGTACCACGCCATATTAGATTGTTCCGCGAGGACAGTCACGTTTTGTATACCTGGCTTGCCGCAGTTCCAGTTCATTACTGAGCCCAGAGGAGAGCCGTTGTCTTGTTTGATGTCTTGTGCCATTGAGGAGCCTATAGTGGTGAGCATCGACCAGTTGCCTATGGTTTACGATTTTCTCAATATTTTTCAGGAGATTCCGGGATTACCGCCTCGTCGACTCACTGAGTTTCAGATTGATCTCGTGCCCGGTACTGCGCCTATTTCAAAGGCCCCATATCATATGATACCATTGGAGTTGCGGGAACTGTAGAAGCAGTTGGACGAGTTGCGCGAGTTGGGCTTTATCCGTCCGAGCAGTTCACCGTGGGGAGCGCCGGTACTCTTCGTGAAGAAGAAGGATGGCTTGTTGAGGCTCTGCGTAGATTACCGCGAGCTCAACAAGGTCACGATCAAGAATAAGTACCCGCTCCCGAGGATTGATGATTTGTTTGATCAGCTGCAGGGTGCACAGTTCTTTTCAAAGATTGACTTGCGTTCCGGTTATCATCAGATTCGGGTCCGAGAGGAGGACATTTCGAAGACAGCATTCAGGACGCGTTATGGTCATTTCGAGTTTCAGGTCATGTCCTTCGGACTGACCAATGTGCTAGTAGTATTCATGCAGTTGATGAACGAGGTCTTCCGTCCGTACCTCGATCAGTTTGTTGTAGTCTTCATCAACGACATTCTGATCTATTCGAGGACCCGTGTGGAGCATGAGCAGCATTTGGAGGTTACGTTGCAGACCCTCCGCGCACACCAGTTGTATGCGAAGCTGGAGAAGTGCGAGTTTTGGCAAGAGGAGGTGAAGTTCCTCGGTCACGTGGTGACGAGGGAGGGTGTCACAGTGGACCCCTCGAAGGTTGAGGCAGTGCGTCAGTGGGGCCAGCCCACGACTGTGTCCGAGATTCGTAGTTTCCTTAGTTTAGCGGGCTACTACCATTGAAGGCTTCTCTCGTTTTGCAGCCCCGTTGACCAAGTTGACTCGGAAAGGCGCGGAGTTTATTTGGAGTGATGCCTGCGAGCGAGCATTTATGGAGTTGAAGGACCGCCTCACGTTCGCTCCTGTCCTCACTCTTCCCTCTGGGAGTGACGGATTTATTGTATTTACTGATGCCTCGCATATTGGTTTGGGTGCTGTCCTGATGCAGCACGGGAGACCAGTGGCCTTCGCGTCTCGCCAGCTCAAGGTCCATGAGCTGAACTACCCCACGCATGATTTAGAGTTGGCTGCAGTTGTTTTCGCACTGAAGGTGTGGAGACACTATCTCTATGGGGTTAGGTTCGAGCTCTTTTCTGACCACAAGAGCTTGAAGTACCTCTTCTCGCAGTCTGAGTTGAACATGAGGCAGAGGCGCTGGATGGAACTCCTGAAGGACTATGATTTCGATCTCCAGTACCACCCGGGTAAGGCGAACGTGGTGGCTGATGCTCTCAGTCGTCAGCCACGAGGCCTGGTGGCGGATGCCCTCAGTCGTCAGCCACGAGGCCTAGTGGCGCATATGATGATTCAGAAGTGGCGGATGCTCACGGATGTAGCAGAGTACGACTTTGAGTTTGGCTTGCAGTCTTCTATTGTGCAGTTATCGAGCCTGTCGATTCAACCCTCTCTTGTCGCAAGGGTGATCGAGGCTCAGCAGGCAGACGAGTCGTTACAAGATTACCGAGCAGAGGCAGCATCTAAGAGTCAGGCAGATTGGCAGATTGGTACAGATGGTGGACTTCGTTTTAGAGGCCGATTATGTGTCCCAGATATTCCTGAGTTATGTAGAGATCTTATGACCGAGGCACATCGATCGCGGTTTTCTATCCATCCTGGCTCGACGAAGATGTACCACGATATGAGGCGACAGTATTTTTGGACGGGGATGAAGCACCAGATCGCCAGTTTTGTGGCCGAGTGTGACACATGCCAGCCTGTCAAAGCCGATCATCAGAGACCCCCTGGTCTATTGCAGCCGTTAAGTGTCCCGATGTGGAAGTGGGAGCACGTGTCAATAGATTTCATTATGGGCTTACCGAGGACTCAGCGCGGTCATGACGCCATCTGGGTTGTTGTTGATCGACTGACGAAGTCGGCACATTTTAATGCGATACGTGCGACTTCGCCTTTGGACCGGCTTGCGAGATTATTCATCGAGGATATTGTGAGACTGCATGGCGTTCCAGTCTCGATCGTTTCTGACCGATACCCGAGGTTCACGTCTCAATTTTGGGGGAGCTTCCAGAGAGCGATGAGTTCTAATTTGCAGTTCAGCACCGCGTACCATCCGCAGACCGATGGCCAGACCGAGAGGGTCAACCAGATCCTTGAGGATATGCTTCGGGCCTGCGCGATTGATTTCGGGGGTAGCTGGGGTGAGCATCTGTGATTGGCTGAGTTCGTATACAATAACAGCTATCCGGCGACTATCGGCATGTCTCCTTTTGAGGCACTATATGGCAGACCATGCAGATCACCGAGTTATTGGACCGAGATTGGAGAGCGTCGTCTCTTAGGTCCCGAGCTTGTGCAAGAGACGTCAGAGGCTATTGATATCATCAGACAGAGGATGCGCACAGCTCATAGCCGGCAGAAGAGTTTTGCTGATCGTCGGCGTCGTCCCTTGGAGTTTGATGTAGGGGACCATATGTATCTCAAGGTCTTGCCCATGAAGGGCGTAGTTTGATTTGGAGCAAAGGGCAAGCTTGCCCTGAGATTCATAGGACCTTTTGAGATCACTGGGCACGTTGGCACCTTGGCCTATCGGCTTGCCTTGCCATCTCAGTTGTCTGGCGTCCACAACGTTTTTCATGTCTCCATGTTAAGGAAGTGTGGGTCAGACATCGTTCCTGTTATCGATTGGCAGCCGTTAGAGGTTCGTGAGGATGCTTCTTACATCGAGCAGCCAGTCCGTATCCTTGATCGGAAGGAGCAGGTCCTCCGGACCAAGGTCATTCCGTTGGTGAAGGTTCAGTGGGGTCCCCATTCTGTTGAGGAGGCTTCTTAGGAGCGCGAGGCCGAGATTCGAGAGCGTTATCCCCATCTTTTTATTGATTGATTGTGTTGTATTTTGTAGGTTATCTCTTATGTTATAAGATGATGAGTATGTTTCTTCTTCCTTTTGAGTTCTGCTTAGTTGCGATGATTATGTAAATTTTGAGGATGAAATTTCTATTAGGAGGGGAGAGCTGTAAGCGCCGTATCCTATACCGTACCGTTCCATAAGCTTCCGCGGTCTTCCCGGTCGAATTCCGGCAACCTTCAACCCTTAACCGGTACTTGCGCGCGACCTTGATTCTCATGCCGTCAACCCAAGTCGACTCAACCCAGGACTTGTACCATAGCGACCGCGTCATCGCTGCGGTTCTGATGCCGCGACTTGTGCGCTGAGGCGATACCTTGGTTGGGAGATGTGGGCTAGCATTCGGTGCGAGGAAAACACCGTGCGTGCGAATTCTGAAGAAATCTCTACAAGGTGTCACATCAATCAATCAATCCCATCATGTCAAGTACACATCACCTTTTACCCATTCCCAAGCAAGCCCAAAAAGTCATAAAGATCTTACAAACCAATGCTTTTCTTACAACGTTTGCCCAAAAAGTCAAAAAGCCTCTTACACTCCCATCCCTCTCTCCCATCCATCACTCCATCACCTATCACTCCCTCTCTCTCTCTCTCCCTTACAAGTCTCTCTCTCATTTTCAAACTCTCCCAAGCAAGAAAATTTCATACGTATGAGCCTCTCCCCTTATCTCCCAAGCTTCAAGTGTGGCCCACCTTTCCTACCCCTTCATCTCTCATCTCAACCATCCATTTCTCATCTTCCTCCATCAAAGAGAAGCACAAGGAGCGAAGGAAGCCAAGGGAGCAAGAAGATCAAGCGGTGGGTGCTTTGATAGGGTAGTTTTTAATGTTTTTTTAAGATGGGCCAAGTGAGGCCAACCGATCAATGGTTTGGATCTCACTTTGGACCCTAAGATGTGCCGATGGCCCACTTGGATCATCATGATCATGCCATGATGGGGCCATTCTCCATGGACCCCATCATGATGTTTATTTTCCTTGCATATTTAGGGTAATCTAGACCGTTTAATTTAGTGGAGAAGGGATCTCCACCGTTGGATTTTAATTTAATGGGCCCACATGTAATGGGACTCACTTGATGTATGATTTAGTGCAAAGGAGGGCCCATAGTGCCGGGGTCCCTCCATCACGCGGGTCTCACTCTCTATCTCTCTCCCTTTTATTTTTTTATTTTTTTTTTGTGGTGATAATGAAGTTGTGTGGCCCATTAGGTTGGACCCCACCATGAAGTAGGTATTTTATCCGGCCCATTTATAAGTGGGGCCCACCTTATATGTGTAATACACGCGCCATCCATCATTTGATGGCCCACCTAAGCAAGGCCCACCCCAACGAATGTGGGCTGCCAAACCGTCCAGCGTCCCTGGACGCTGGACAAAAAGGGAAAGCATAAATGTTAGCTTGTAACCAAGCACCTTGATGTAGGTATTTAATCCACGCCGTCCATTCCTTTTCCAAGCTTGTTTTAGGCGTTGAGCTGAAAGATGGGACCGATCAGACTTTCAGGCGGGCCATAACATGGCAAACAGTGGGCTTACCATTGAAATATCCCCTATTGCTTTTATACACCGAAACAGGCCCAATATTGGGCTTGTTTTGCTTGTCTTGAGCCATGGAGGGCCATTGGACGGAGTGGATTATCGGACGTGGGCCCCACCTGTGAAAAACCACAAGAAATCATTTTTTTAAAAAAAAAAGCTTGGGCAGCAGCAACGCTGCTGCCGTTGTCAGAGAGCAGCCAGCGCCTGCTGCTACCTGCGCAACCACCCACGGCTGTAGCCGTGGGCCCCACCTTGATGTTTATCTGCCATCTAATCCGTTCATAGGGTGGGCCACTCCCTGACGTGGGCCCACTCCAAAAATCAGACTGATCCAAGACTCAGGTGGCCCACACCGTAGGAAACAGTGGGATTGAACCTCTACCTTTGAAATCATTTTTGGGTCCACAGAAGTTTTGGATCAGGGTGAAATTTGTTTTCACCCTTCATCTAGGCCCACGTGGCCTTATCAACGGGTTGGATGGCATATCAACATTATGGTGGGCCCCACATGGAGCCCACAGTGATGTAAGTGTTTTATTGCCACCGTCCGCCTGGACGGTGGAGGCCATTGTGAAGTTTGTGTTATATACCCACCGTCCAGGGACGGTAGGCCTGTTGTGTGGTTGCGTGTGTGTATATATATATATATATATATATATATATATATTTCTAGATAATATTATATTATATATAATATTATATGTACTATATATATATATATATTATATATCATATTTAATGTACTGATGGTGGGAGGCCCATCTCAGTTTACTTGTGGCCCGTGGTTGAGGCCCACCTTGATATATATGTAAGGCCCACCTCAGTTGCTTGTGGCCCATGGGTCGAGGCCCATTTGATGTATTAGGGGCCCAGGGTTAAGGCCCATTAAAATGTATTGGGGCCTATGGGTTGAGGCCCATTTGATACACATAAGGCCCATAAGATTAGACCCATTCGATGCATTCTAAGGCCCACGAGTCATGGTCCATTGCAATGCACATAAGGCCCATTGGTGCGGCCCAATGATGTGGCCCACTTGATGAATATAAGGCCCATATGATATGGCCCATTTGATGTATTTAAGGCCCAATGGGATGTACCTAAGGTCCATTGCAATGTACGATCCCAACATGGGTTATGTAATGATGTTTACATTGGGCTATGCCTTGGGAGCAATGATGGTTTGACGTCCACATTGCAAGTATAGTGTTGGTTAAATGTCCGCATTATGACTTTCCTTAGGGCCCATTGTTAGGCTCGTACGTGTTATGTGTAGGCCGTCTAGGCCCATCTTCGTCATGGACATCATCCATCCCATATAACATGTTTAGTTCCATGATTCATGATCATATGCATCATATGTATGCTTGATATGAGAAATGACTGATCATAGCATATGCCTTCGGGCAGATTGTTTAGGGGCTCCCATATAGGAGGTGTTGCCCTACATGAGCGCACGATACGCGCAGGATTACTATATGACTGGATAGTGTGATTCATGCATTCACATTGTGTGATATGGTTACTGTACGCCCTAGCGACATCAGGGTCGTAGGCTCCACAGACGTATCGTGGTTGGCATGATTGGATACCGGAAATACTGTTCTACATGGGGTGCGATAGATATCCCTGGGTGAAAGTCCCTAAACCCTTATGGTACCAAGAGGTTGCTCCAACGTCTAGACCGAGTGGGTGAATAAGCACTGAGTGCCGATTATCAAACGGTTGCGCTTTCCACTGTGTCGTAGTCGGTTAGAAGGGGTGCGGCCTTACCCGCCCGAGAGTAGGGGGCAAAGCTAAGCTGAGTCTGACCAGCTCGAGGAATGGGTCTGCTATTGACGAGCCGAGCCCGATATTGGCAGGGATAGTGAGGTCTTTTCTACTCACCTTATTGCGCGCGATGGGGCGGCAATCTGGCTTGAAGTGTACTAGACCCCGGTGATATTCTAGATTTTAAGCTATATTGATATGTGGACTTAGATGATGATTTGTATGCTTGAGTTACATTTCGCATTGCATGGCCTTGGTATGGTAGACATCATTCTTTGCACCGCATGGCCTTGGTACGGCTAATGGTATTCTTGGCATTCATCAGCATGTTCCGCATTACTCTGATACTGCATAATTGCATTACCACCTTGAGCATACACTTTCACCACCCTCTAAGCTTTCTATAAGCTTATGCACGACCGTTGCGTGCAGGTGACGTGGGATCGCAGCAGCGCTGAGGCTTGGGCGCGTAGCAGATCTTTTTGGAGCTTTTGGTCTATCATCATTGTATTTCCCTTTATGCTCATTGTACTTGTAATGTTTTTTATCATAGTAGAAATGTGATGGATTTTTGGTTGTTGTTTGTGGTTTATGCCTTTGGTTATGCTTCTTACGAATCAAACTGATGTTAAAAATCCTCCTTGTAGCATCCCAGGATCGGAACCTGGCGAATGGGCACTGGGAGCCGAGAATGGGGTTCTACGGAGGCTGTCGGCGCCGGATTCGGCGATCAGAAATTTTGTGAGCCCGATTTCCAAGTTTGGGGCGTGATACGTCCTGTCTTCTTGAAACTTACCCTCTTCTGCTTGTCATACACACAGTCCTTGCAGAATTCCAAGTCAATAGACTTCAACCCTGGTAGCTTTCCTTTTGATAATAGCACTTTCATCCATTTCTCAATCATATGTCCCAACCTCTAATGCCATAACTGCTCATTCACTTTAGTTGATGTGACTGCAAGTGAACTATATAATCCTAAAGTCACGTATAAAGTACCTTCCTTCTTGCCTCGAGATATCACTAAGGCACCTTTTGTGATCTTCAAGAATCACTGGTGAATTTCGTCACATAACCGGTATCAGCCAACTGCCCCACTGAGATCAAGTTTCGTTTCAAACTCGGTACATGTCTGACATCCTTCAATTTCAAAGTCATTCCGTCTTTCTGATTTATATGAACGTCTCCATTTTCAACAATATTGCACGACTCATCATCACCTAGGTAGACTCTCTCTAAGTCACCTGATACATAATTACGCAGAACTTTCTTACATGAAGTGGCATGAAACTAAGCACATGAGTCTATAACCCAAGACTCATTCCTCGCATCAAGAGACAAGATCAACGCCTCTATGTCACTCTCCTCAGATAGATTCACTGAATCCTTCCCGCCTTGAGAGCTTCCTCCTTGCTTCTTAAGTGCCCTGCAATCACGTTTCATATGCCCCTTCTTGCCATAATGCCAACACCCGTCTTTGTCTTTCGGTCCCTTGGACTTCTTCCTTGACTTAGAACGTCTGTGTTTATTGCCTCCTTTGTTCAATGATCTTCCTCTTCCTTTAACGTTTAGGGCATTTCCTGAATCCCCTGAAACTCCTGATGCCTTTCTTCTAGATTCATCACTGAGAATTAGACTGGCCACATTATCAAATTTCAGCTTTGTCGACCCTGAAGAATTGCTTGCAGCAATCACCAAACCATCCCAACTGTCTGACAAATTGGACAAGATCAATAACGCTCTGACCTCATCCTAAAAAATAATGCCAACGGATTCCAACTGGCTCGTGATTGTATTGAACTCGTTTAGATGTTCAGCCATGCTCCCACCATCTGACATCTTCATGTTGAACAGCTGTTTCATAAGATGAACCTTGTTGGACACTAAAGGTTTTTCATACATCGTAGTGAGGGCTTCCATTAATTCTTTTATGGTTTTCATTTTGGAAATATTGAAGGTAATCCTCTTAGATAAAGAGAGTCGGATCATTCCTAAAGCCATTCATTATCTGTCATCGTTTCTGGTTTCTTCTCTTTTCCTCCTAGAGGAATATAAAGGTCCTTCTGATACAGATAATCCTCCATTTGTATCTTTCAGAAGGCAAAGTTTGAACCATCAAACTTCTCAATTATAGTATTCTCTTATTCTATCATCGCTCCCAATAGAACTAAACCAATAGTTTTAATATTAGTTATTGCGCAGCACGCCAACAACGCAGTGAACCGAGATCCAATCTCCGATCCCACCCACAAACGATAAACTAGAAGAAATAAACTAGAAGAAGAATCAAAGCATTTCAAACAAACCACAAGACAAAATATACGTGGAAAAACCCCAACAAGGGTAAAAAAAACCACGGATGAAAACTTCCACTATGAAGATTACAAGGCAATATACTAACCTCTCCCTTTGAAGTACAGAGAAAACCCTTGGCCTACTCCTTGGAATAACTCTCATAATACCTAGAAAAGCCCTAGGGACCCCTATTTATACTTTAGGCAACTCCCCTTTCTCACCTCTGCGAAAAACTGACTCAAAAATCCACAGTCCGCATCAAATCCGAAAACGAATCTGCGTAACCTCGACTGGTCGAGCATGGGCCTCGACCGGTTGAGTACCGCAAAACCCAAAAACCGATGCTCGCTGGACTTTGAGTCGAGCCCATCCACGATTGGTCGAGCAGGGCACTCGACTGGTCAAGCGGCCGTCCAGATGTGGCTCCACATCTCAACACTCTATTACCTTAGACAACCACATTGGGTAAATTATTTAAGTAGTGGTGTTGAGAGACAAATTTTTTTGAAACATAACACAATTTTATTAAGAAAATTATAGGTGAAGCCAAGATATTTTAAGTAGTGGTGTTGAATACAAAAATGAAATAGAAATACAAACCTGAAACTTTCTAAGTCATTTGGATTTCCAAAAAGGGAATGCTTCCATTGTGGTTCATCAATGTCATTAAAGGATTTAACTACTTCTATCTACACAAATTTCAACAGTGTAAGAAAGACTAAGAACTTTATAGTGTACAAAATTTCAAAAAGGAAAAAAAGAAAAAAAAAAGGGAATGATGGTCACGGAAGAGGAACTCTTCAAAGAATATAAACAATTCATGTCATTCAATCTCCTTTAGTTATACAATCCACTTAAAAATATTAATACAAATGATCAGATTTCTCTCTTATATGGAACATCTAAGGGATCAATCAATAAGCTTCCTTTTGATCTTTTACAATGCAGGTTATATGAATACTATTATGATGTAGCGGCATTTATTCTTTCCCAAAAGAGGTCAGAACTCTTGACATTTCTTTAGAATCTGTTGAGCTATGCTAAAACAAATCTTAAGTTTTAACAATTTCTTCTTCTTTTTTTTGAAAGATTTGAAATGTGCTTATGTTTGCAATCTTTCAATTCGAATGTGCATCCAAACACAACCTATGTTTGCAATCTTTCAATCTTGATCATCAGACCAAGTTCAAAAGGTTGAATTATAAAACAGATCCAATGCAATTGTGAGTGTGTAACAAGGACAAAAACTGTATCTCAATTGCCTTTACCTATTACTGCCGCATTATAATGCAAATCACATGAAAACTTGATAAATCAAATATCACATTCTGGCACAGGGTATTTCTGAAGAATGTCAACCACGCCCTAAGAGGAAAATAACATAAACATTGTTAAAGATGTGGAAAGATAAATTACTCACACATACAAACATGATAAATACCTGAATCTACATAAATAGCAAGCTAGTGCAAGCTCCTCCAAGGATTCTATAATCTATAACCGAGTCAAAACAAAATTCATTTGTAATGATGAATCAAGTTGTTGTTTTGGGTATATGCATGCAAATTAATCCGAGTTATGGAATGCATGCAAATTAATCTGAGGTGCAGGTTGTGGTTTAGACATATAATGAACTAAACAAGTAGTAAAATGAAACAGCCTAGCTATATGTACTAGAGGGGGGGTGAATAGGACTATGCCAAATTATAATTATAACAGTGGAATAAAATAAAGAGATAGCCAAATAAAATAAATCAATTCACAATGTTGAAATAAAATCAACCTCAATAAACAAGTATTGAGAGGTTGATACGAATTCAGTTCTAAAGACAACCTTACACCATAAAAACCAAGGGTTTATGGCAGGACAACCTTATTTCTAGAACGTCCTTTGTATCAAAAACTCAACTGAAGATAAGTAAATAAATAGCAAGGAATTGAAATAAATTACAGGAATTTAAATCTAAATTATTACAACATTCCACACACTTGCTTGAAATGTAAATTTTATAACATTCACATCCACACATATATCCCACAAACTTGAATGATAAAAGATATAAAAACTTAAGCAAGCAATCAAATCACAAGACAAAGAATTATAATGGTTCGCCTGTGTGTACACCAACTGTTTCACAACAGCCACACAAAATGCTACTCTACTCCTAATATCCTCACACAGGGGATATTAGCGTTCACTATTAAAATAGGTTTCACAGGTTCACCTAAAACCTTCACAATTGTGTTTTTTTAACTTGGGCTTACACAATCCAAAAACCCACACTTTTTGAGTTTTCTGGCTCTCCTAAGATAACCAACACAATGAGATTTTTCTTGCTCAATCTCAAAAGAAACCAAAAGAATGTAAATTAGATAAAAGTTAAATACCTGGATTTCTCCTGTTTGTAGTAGCCCGGTAGAACCAATCGGAGTAGATGTTCGAATCAACGTTCAATGTCCAATACTTACTTTACAATGGTTCTAAGTTCTATGTGATTTTGATTCCAAGAAGAAGGAATACAGCAATTCCTCTTTTCAAATAAAATTGGAATATATGAATAAAATCAAATAAGAAAAGCTAACAAAAAGAATATTAAATATGCATAGCGTAGCTTAAAATGAATAAACTTATCTCAAAGTGGAGGCTTGAATTTTCTTGAAATTAAATCGATGAAAAACTCTGAAATTCATGTTCAATTTATAGATGAAAAGATCATGTCTACGACTGGTCTTAGGAACCCTTCGACTGGTCGTAGAGCCAATAGCATTTTGAAAATTTTGAACATGATCTTAAAAACTGTTCTACGACTGGTCTTAGGGAGTTTACGATTGGTCGTGGACCACCTACGACTAGTCATAGACAACCAGGTTTGGTTGCTGGAGTTTGACTTGTAGTTCTAGGACTGGTCGAAGGTCGAGTCGTGACCTCCCTACGACCGGTCGAACAGTCTCCAGGACTGGTTGTAGAGTAACCAAAAAATTCTGAAAATCTTCAACAACTTAGGATTGATCGTGGAATTTCTTGGACTAGTCAAACCAGTGCTAGGACTAGTCGAACAAGGTCCAGGACTAGTCTTAAAACAGATCAATTCATATAAATAAATTCATTTTGAATTATATATACAAAATGTCCTACCCTAAGATCAATATAAGGTCTATCATACCTAGGACATGAAGTATGAATATTGAACTTTATCCTTTCAGATGTATGTTGACCTTTGAACCTTATGAAGCTTGATATCTCTATCTTGATGTAGCTTGATCTTGAGATCTTCGAAAGCTTAAACTTAAACTTCAACTTAAACTTAAACTCTTCCTATCGATGTAGCTTTGAACATTGATGCTTAAAGTACATGACTTTACATTTCTTGAAGCAGAGCACTGTACATGTCTTAAACCATTGTGATACAGTGTCTTGATCATATATATATCAACGTACAAACACAAGACACAGATAGAGGTTTTGGCACAAAAAAATTTGACAATCAAAGGAGGATGAGACCATAGCACTTACAATCTCCCCCTTTGTCAAATTTGTGACAAAATACACTCATATAAAAATAAGAGAAGCACCACATGCATAATAATCATGCACCAGTTGTCATAAACTAGCAAGCACACAACATTCATCTATACTTACTCCCCCTGAGTAGCAGCACACATATGAATAATATAATGATTGCTACACATATTATTGTACTACTCATATCCATAAGCAATCAAACCAAAAGCTTCCAAAAGAGCTTCCAAAAGCCTTCTCCCCCTTTTTGTCACAAAATGACAAAGAAAGAAACAATGTAAAGGATTAAAAGATGGAGTAATAGATAGATTTAATCGACAATATATAAGCAAGTAAAAGTTCACAATCCATATACCAATTTAACTAAAAAGTTAGCAAACCAACTAAGGTGTACAATCCAACATAAGTATGAAAGTTAACACAGACAAAGAATTAAAATCACTCAATCAGATCCTGAAGATGGAGCAAGAATGGTAGGATCAAGTTTATACATCCCCTTGTTCAAGCGCCTAAGATACTTGCGTATATATTTAAACTGAAGATCATGGGCAATATTCATATTCTCTACCTTCTCCTCTAGAGCACGAAGACGAGCATCAAACTCAGATGGCTCATAGTCAGGATCATTTTCAGAATCTGAATCAATTTCATCGAAAATATCATCCATATTCACATCAGCAGAAGGAAGATCACCAGCTTCTTCATTCCCAGCTTCAGCTCCTCCACCACCAACATCCACTTAGCTACGAGCCAATTCCAATTTCATCTTGTTAATATTCGAATTGTTAAAAATAAGATGATGGATAGGAGCCTCTCCAATAGGCATAGCGACTAGAATGTGATTAGCTAAAACAGTCATGAGATAGGCAAAAGGAATATCACTATGACCTAGATGGTGACGAGACTGAATAATGGAATGACATATCAATAAAGGAAAGCAAATTTTAGTACCAGAAATGACAGAGTGCAAAACACGAACCATAAACGCAATTAGTTCAGTTTTGTTACCAGAACACGAATACAGATTTAAAATAAAGATTCTGTGAAGAACCCTGTATTTGGGTAACAAATACTCTTTTTCCCTTTAGCATCCATTTCCAAGAATAAACACACGGAAACAAGAAGATTCAATAGATTTGAAATGTGGTTTTGATAGATCAGATTTTTTAAAAGGAAACCCCAAAATTATAATGAAAGATCAAATAGATTACTCTAAGAGTGAAAATGGAGTACTATTAATGAGAATCTATAAGAAAAATGCAAAAGAACCACTAACCTCGAAAAACAATAAAGGTGGGTTCGACTGGTTGGGCCTCGGCTCGTCGGAGAGGAAAAAGGAAATGAGGAAGATGAGATTTTTCTCAAATTTTAAAAGACCCAACACGATCCACGACCGGTCTTGAGATGTCCTCGATCGGTCGTACCACGACTGGTCGAGTACATCCTTGACTAGTCATGTACCGACTAAAATATGCAATTTTCATAAAAATTTAAAATTTAAACACATAAATTATCAAATATAAATACACTATGATATAAGTATGCAAGAATATTCAATTTAAATTGCACATACCAAGATCAAATTTCAATTTACTAAATCTATTTTTGTCAAGCAGTTTAGTGAAAATGTCAGCAAGTTGAGTCTCGGTCGGTATATATTCCAAAGATATTATCTTTTCTTTCACTAATTCACGAATGTAATGATACCTAATGTCAATGTGCTTGGTACGTGAATGCTGGATTGAATTTTTAGAAATGTTTATAGCATTGGAATTATCATAATATAAGACCATAGAATCTTATACTATTCCATAATCACTTAACATACGTTTCATCCAAACAAGCTGAGTACATACATTTTCAGCCACAATGTATTTAGCCTCAGTAGTTGAGAGTGATACAGAACTTTGCTTCTTGTTAAACCAAGAAACTAAACAATTTCCAATATAAAAACAACTACCACTGGTTGATTTCCTATCATCGAGATTTCTAGCCCAATCAGCATCAGTGTACCCAGCCAACTGAACACTAATATCATATGGATACCAAAGACCTAAATTAGCAGAACTTGCGACATATCGAATAATCTGCTTAATAGCAGTTAGATGTGATTCTTTAGGATTAGCCTGATATCTAGCGCAAATACCAACACTGAAAGCAATATCAGGTCTACTAGCAGTTAAATAAAGCAAACTACCAATCATGCACAATACAATTTAGGATTCACATCTTTACCTGTAGAGTCCTTTGAGAGTCTTAGAGTTGTACTCATAGGAATCTCAAAACTCTTACCATTCTCAAATCCGAATCTTTTAATCAACTTTAAGGCATACTTAGTTTGAGAAATAAAAATTCCATCAGGTTGTTGTTTTACTTGCAACCCTAGGAAATAGTTTAACTCCCCAACCATGCTCATTTCGAACTTAGATTTCATTAAATCTGCAAACTCAACAGTCAAGTCAGTACATGTTGGTCCATAAATAATATCATTCACATAGATCTGAACCAATAAGATATCATCGTTATGTTTCTTAACAAAGAGCATCTTATCGACACTACCCATTTGAAAATTATAACTTAGTAAAAACTTAGTCAATTTTTCGTACCATGCTCTAGAAGCTTGTTTTAAACCATATAGAGCTTTTTTAAGACGGTATACATGACCAGTAAACTTAGGGTCTTCAAACCCTGTCGGTTGTTCAACATATACTTCTTCATGTAAATCACCATTCAAAAAGGCACTCTTGACATCCATTTGATAAATTTTAAACTTTCTAAAATATGCAATGGATATAAAAAGTCTGATCGATTCAAGGCGAGCAACTGGGGCAAAAGTTTCATCATAATCAATGCCTTCTATTTGAGTATACCCTTATACAACCAGTCTTGCCTTGTTTCAAATAATATTACCAAGTTCATTATACTTATTTTTAAAAATTCATTTTGTTCCGATAATATGTTTATCTTTAGGTTTAGGAACAAGATACTAGACATCATTTCGAACAAATTGATTAAGTTCTTCCTGCATAGCTACTATCCAGTTTTCATCAGAAAGCGCTTCTTTTACGTTCACCGATTCTATTTGGGAAGTAAAGCACACATAATTACATGTCTTCTAATTGTCTATGAGTGTGTACACTAGTGAGAGGGTTTTCAAGAATTTGAGTGGTTGGATGATCTTTGACAGTCCTCAGTTCAGAGTTTTTTTGATTCGATGAAGTATCTGGTTTGTCAATTAAAAGAACTTCATCATTATCTGAACTTGGGGCAGGTGTATTCAAGTGATCATCAATGACCACATTAATGGACTCTTGAATCACACCAGTCTTGTTGTTCAGTATACGATATGCCCGACTGTTTAAAGAGTATCCTAAAAAGATCCCTTCATCACTTTTAGTGTCAAACTTTTCCAGATTTTCATAGTCACGCAAAATATAGCACTTGCTACCAAAAACTCAAAAGTATTTGACAATAGGCTTCTTATCAAACCAAAGTTCATAAGCCGTTTTATTATTAGATTTATATGTATAAACTCGGTAAATAATATAGCAGGCGGTATTCACTACTTCAGACTAAAGATTTCTAAGGAGCTTCATATTACGTTTCTCATTTCTTGAAGCACTCTATTTTTCCTTTCTACAATTCCATTTTATTGTGGTGTTTTGGGCGCAGAGAATTCATGCGATATTCCCTGATCAATACAGAATTTCTCAAAACTACTATTCTCGAACTCAGATCCATGATCACTACAGATCTTACAGACTTGAGAACTTTTTTCAGTCTGGATCTGTTTGATAATCATTTTCACTTCATCAAGGGTTTCTGATTTATCTCTTAAGAAAGCTACCCAAGTGAATCTGGTAAAATCATCCACAATTACCAGGACGTATTTTTTGCCACCTCGACTCTCCGTCCTGGTAGGTCCTATAAGATCCATATGGAGAAGCTTGAGTGGTCTTACTGTAGCATTGGAGTTTACCTTTTTGTGAGAGCTCCTTGTTTGCTTGCCATACTGGCATTCACCACATATTTTGTCTACTTTTTGTAATTTAGGTAGACCTCTTATTAGTTCTCCTTTTCTCAATCTGCATAAATTACAGTAGTGTACATGTCCAAGGCATTTATGCCATAATTCTGTCTCATCAGTATGGACTATGTAGCACGATTGATTAGATGAGCTGCCATCGCATACAATGTAGTAGTTTTCGAAAGTTTTGCGACCAGTTAATATTACAGAACCCTTTTTTTTATGATTTCACAACCTTGATTAGAAAATTTCACACTATAATTGTTATCGCATATTTGAGATATACTTAACAGGCTGTGTTTTAGTCCCTCAACATATAAAATATTCTTAAATAAGGGGAGGTTATAGAGTTGAACCATACCTTGGCCAATAATTTTATAGTTGCTACCATCACCAAATGTGACTGATCCATCTGTCATATCTTTAAGGTCGGTGAATAAAGCCTTGTCGCCTGTCATATGCCTGGAGCACTCGTTATAAAGGTACCACTTCTAATGACTTGTTGCTTTGAAAGCGGTGTGGGCAACCAAGCAGGTAACCTTAGGAACCCATTTCATAAATGTTTTGGGTTTAGGAGTATAGTTGGTCTTTTTGTTTTTGTAATTGTAAGAATGACCCACTAAGTTAGATTTTAAGAGCTCCTTAAGTAAATCAACTATTTTTTCCGCTAAAGGGTTTTAGTTCTAATTTTTATAGTTGACATAATTGCTTTTAGGTTTTTGAAAAGATTTAACATTTTTAGAAAAACTTTGATTAATACTTTTCCCTTTTAAGTTTGAGGTTTCTCCTCTTACAAACTTAGGAGGTGTATTCTTTTGTTTAGAAGGTCTATTCTTATCATAGCCCAACCTGGATCTAACGCCACATTTTCTAGATCCGGATAAAAGTTTTTCAAACTTTGGATCCCCTTGGGCATACCTCCATGTATCCTTTAAACTCAAAAGTGAAGAGTTTTCAAGCTTAAGTTTATCATTTTCAGATTTAAGATTTTCAATATGGGAGGTTTTGAATTCTAAATCACTTTTTGTCTTTTCAAAACAATTTGAAATAAGGGATTTTTCTAAAACAAGTGAATCAAAATTTTCTTTGAGTTTTAAAAACTTTTCTTTTTGAAGTTTCAATTTTACGGCAATTTTACAACTTTCCTTGTATAGGGCATTGTAAGCATCTTGAAGATCTTCTTCATTTTCGTGATCACTATTCAGATTTTCTTCACTAGTTGAATCATCATTATCTGAAAAAGTAAACTTGGCTATAGTCATAAGGGCTTTAACTTCATTGCCTGACTCAATTTCAGAATCTTCTGATTCAGAAGAGGCTTTAGTGCCAGAAGATTCATCCAAAGTAGTCAATATTCCTTTCTTTTTAGATTTGTCCTTTTTATGACATTTGTTTGCTAAATGCCCATATTTTTGGCAGTTGTAACATTGACTATCTTTCAAAGATTTTCAAGTTTTAGTTTTAGATTTAGATCTTCTCTTATCATTTGATTTTTGAAAGTCTACCCTTTTTTTACTTTTGAAAATCTTGTAAAAAATTTTTGCTAAAAGAGCCATATCATCTTCAGAATTTTCTAAATCAGAGTTTTCTTGAGAAATACATTTAGAAGATTTAAAAGTGATAGATTTACCTTTAGGAGTTTTAAAGTTTAACTTATAGGTTTGTAAAGAACCAACTAGTTCTTCTACCCTCATATTGTCTGTATCACGAAGTTCCTGGATCGCAGTTACCTTAGAGTTGAACCGTTCAGGAAGTGAGCGTAGTATCTTTGCACATACTTTACTTTCTAGGATTTTGTCGCCAAGACCCCACATAGAGTTTACAATGTCATTTAATCTTGTATAAAAGTCCATAAACATTTCATTTTCCTCCATATGAATTTCTTCAAATTTGGTTGTGATAGTTGGACTTTAGATTTTTTGACAATTGATGTACCCTCGTGTGTCATTTCTAATATATCCCAAGCTTGCTTTGCAGTATCGCAGGATATAATTCTTTTGAATTCATCCGGTGATAGTGCGCAAGTGATTGCGTTTAGTGCTTTTGCATTGGCACTACTCTCACTTTTCTGAAGAGTGGTCCAAGAGAAATAAGGTGAAATTTTTATTGATTTTGAACCATTGACACCAGTTACTTCCATGGTAGGAGGAGTCCATTTAGTCACTGTGGCTTGCCACACGCTCTCATCCATTGATTTGAGGAAAATCCTCATCTTGGCTTTCCAATAGGCATAGTTGGAGCCATCAAATGGTGGAGGCCTAGTGACTAAAAGGCTATCAAAATTTGACATCTTAAATTAGCTTAAATCGTTAGCTCAAGAAATGAATTCAAAAATAAAGAATTTAAAAACGAGCTATTAGGCTTTGATACCACTTGAAACGGCTTAGCTATATGTCCTAGAGGAGGGGTGAATAGGATTATGCCAAATTATAATTATAACAGCGGAATAAAATAAAGAGATAGCCAAATAAAATAAATCAATTCACAATGTTGAAATAAAATCAACCTCAATAAACAAGTATTGAGAGGTTGATACGAATTCAGTTCTAAGGACAAACTTACACCATAAAAACCAAGGGTTTATGGCAGGACAACCTTATTTCTAAAACGTCCTTTGTATCAAAAACTCAATCTGAAGAGAAGTAAATAAACAGCAAGGAATTGAAATAAATTACAGGAATTTAAATCTAAATTATTATAACATTCCATACACTTGCTTGAAACGTAAATTTTACAACATTCACATCCACACATACATCCCACAAACTTGAATGATAAAAGATATAAAAACTTAAGCAAGCAATCAAATCACAAGACAAAGAATTATAGTGGTTTGCCTATGTGTACACCAACTGTTTCACAACAGCCACACAGAATGATACACCACTCCTAATATCTTCATATAAGGGATATTAGCGTTCACTATCAAAATAGGTTTCACAGGTTCACCTAAAACCTTCACAATTATGTCTTTTTAACTTATGCTTACACAATCCAAAAACCCACACTTTTTGAGTTTTCTGGCTCTCCTCAGATAACCAACCCAATCAGATTTTTCTTGCTCAATCTCAAAAGAAAACAAAAGAATGTAAATTACATAAAAGTAAAATACCTGGATTTCTCCTTTTTGTAGTAGCCCGGTAGAACCAATCAGAGTAGATGTCCGAATCAACGTTCAATGTCCAATACTCACTTTACAATGGTTCTAAGTTCTAATTGATTTTAAATTAAATCAAATGGGCGTAGCTCTATTTGATTTTGATTCCAAGAAGAAGGAATACAGCAATTCCTCTTTTCAAATAAAATTAGAATATAGGAATAAAATCAAAAAAGAAAAGCTAATAAAAAGAATATTAAATATGCACAACGTAGCTTAAAATGAACAAACTTATCTCAGAGTGGAGGCTTGAATTTTCTTGAAATTAAACCGATGAAAAATTTTGAAATTCGTATTCAATTTATAGATGAAAAGATCATGTCTACGACTGGTCTTAGGAACCCTTCGACTGGTCGTAGAATCAACGGCATTTTGAAATTTTTGAGCGCGATCTTAAAAACCGTTATACAACTGGTCTTAAGGAGTCTAATACTAGTCATGGATCACCTACAACCGATCATAGTTGACCCAGGATTGGTTGTAAACAACCAGGTTTGGTTGTTAGAGTTTGAGTCATAGTTTTAGGACTGGTCGAAGGTCGAGTCGTGACCTCCCTACGACCGGTCGAACAGTCACTAGGAGTGGTCGTAGAGTAACCAAAAAATTCTAAAAATCTTCAATAACTTAGGACTGGTCATGGAATTTCTTGGACTGGTCGAACCAGTGTTAGGACTAGTCGAACAAGGTCCAAGACTAGTCTTAGAACAGACCAATTCATATAAATAGATTCATTTTGAATTATGTATACAAAATAACCTACCCTAAGGTCAATCTAAGGTCTATCATACCTAGGACATGAAGTATGAATATTGAACTTCATCCTTTCAGATGTAGGTTAACCTTTGAACCTTATGAAGCTTGAGATCTCTATCTTGATGTAGCTTGATCTTGAGATCTTCAAAAGCTTAAACTTAAACTTCATCTTGAGTTGTTCTTGAGTCTTAAAATGTACTTGAGTCTTGAAATGTACTTAAGTCTTAAAATGTACTCTTCTTATCGATGTAGCTCTCAACATTGATGCTTAAAGCACATGACTTTACATTTCTTAAAGTAGAGCACCATACATGTCTTAAACTGTGATGCAGTGTCTTGATCATATATATATCAACGTACAAACACAAGACACAAATAGAGGTTTTGGCACAACAAAATTTTACAATCAAAGAGGCATGAGACCATAGCACTTACATAAAACCAGTCCACTGTGCACACATTTTCTATGATGTTTTGCTAAACAAAATGGCCTCCTTTTTTTTCTATGCTTAGCACGAAAAATGCAAAAGTGAGATCCAACTTTTGGTGACCCAGTGTGTTCGTCTTACAACCCCATTGTGGATTGACTATGCCCCAAAACGCTCCTCCATCTGATGATATTAGCAATCAGATTGGTGACCTGTAAAACAGAAGATTTGTCCATCTATCCACATTTAACCGGAGAAAACTACCCAATCATGTTAATAAGATTTCCTAATGGGGGAGATTTTGCAGATGGCATTGATAACCAAAACGTGGGCTTACCTGTACAGTTTCAGATAGATAGAAACATAAACATTCAATGTGCGAATCTATATTGTCTCAAAGAGATCAGAAAATATATAAAGCACAAGCTGAACAGGCTGTAAGACGGCTGTAAGGCTCCAGTTCAGGGCAGAGCCCCTTGTAGTGAGGCCCACTTCACACATACAGATTACAATTTTTGTGGGCACTGCTGCTTAAACTGCCCCACCAGATAATCCTACCCATCTTATTATTCGCCAACAAATTATCCCTATAGGAACAAGATAAAGCCCACAAATTAGAGGACTAGAATTCTTTAACAGATTAGCATTATGGTCGATCATTCATAGAAACCAAAGCGCAAAAATTTAAATAACTAAAAGGTGGGTCTCACCAACGCTGATTGCCATATCAAGCACTGTATATTTCCTCATAGGTAAAATGGCAAAAGAAAGATGAGAAAGAGAATCACTGTATGAATCCAACAATCGGCATACCTTTATGGGACTTGAAAGAATACACTGAAAATGAAAAAAAAAAGTGTCCTCAAATCAATCAACAGGGTGTGAATATCAATTCCAAGAGGAAGGAAATTATCATAGAATTGTGACAGATGATCTTCTCCAGAGTGTGCCTCAATTCAAGAAGCCCTCGTGCGGCAGATGTCGAAAGATCACACCCTCTGAGCTCCAAAATCCTCAACCCTTTTGCCCACGGAGAAAGAGAGAGATAGAGAGAGAGAGAGGTAGGTGGGGACAAGTGTGTCTAGAGAGAGAGAGAGAGGGCTAGGCGAGGGCAGGCATGGCTGGAGAAGAGAGAGATGTAGGCGAGAGAGAGAGAGAGGGGGGGGGCAGACGGGGGGCGTTCGGTCGTAGGGATTGAGGGAGAGAGAGCTGTGGGATCTCAGATTTGGAATGGGGTAAAATCCCTTGTTTATATGGCCGAATATATACTCGGTTAGTATATACCATTCCAAATCTCACTGTAGGAAGATATTTCTTCTATCCAACGACGGCTTTGGTGGTGACAACACTCGACCTTAGGGGATGGTTCTATACGGTCGAGCATACAGTACCTTTTCCCATATAGGGAAATGGTTCCATGCGGTCGAGCTCATGAGAACTTCCCATGAGGTCGAGTTGTGTGGGGCCCACCGTGATGCATGTCGAACATCAACACCATGCATTTGATGGGTCCCCTTTAAATAATGGGATATCCCAAAAATCAGTTGTATACGGAACTCAGGTGGGCCATACCATCTAAAATCATGTGAATACATGCCTAAAACATATAAAAGCACTTGGTGGGGCCCACCTAAAATTTGGATGCATCTGAAACTTGGTCTGACCCCTCATCCAAGTGGGACACACATAATGGATGGGCTGGATTAGTGAACCACACCTCAGTGGGCCCAAAAAATGATTATGAATGTTTTAATGGGAGGGTAACCCCTCTCAACTTTTATACGTGGTGTGGCCCACAAAAGTCATTGATTGACTTGATTTTTAAGCCCAAGGCCCATCATGGAGTGGTGCATCTGACTAATGGGGTAAGATGTTCGACATGCATCACTGTGGGGCCCACACAGCTCGACCTCATGGGAAGTTCTCATGAGCTCAACTGCATAGAACCATTTCCCATATATGTGTGTGTGTCCGATTTAGCAAAAAATCTACCCACTAAAAGAAGAAAGGAGAGACATCAATCCCTTACTTGGGTTTGTAGTAGTGACCATAGAGGCACCTTTAAAATAACACATCCCTGGCACCATCCCCATCTGGTGATAATACGCATCAAAAGCATGTGTTGCATGTTCCTATACAGTGTTCAGTTCATAGCATGATTGACCTTGCAACAGAGGTGAACAATCTACCTTACCGGGCCCACATGCCCAATCCAATCCTGCCTGCAACATCTTCAAATCCACACCATCCTTTGTTATGCAATACGTCTGGTTTATCGTGTCATTCGCCAAAACCATCCCTAAGCCTGTCAAATGAAGGGTGTAAACTGGAACCCCACTTGCTTCAAACAGACCCCAGTTCTTCTCAGATATTGACCCGAGTCTCAAATCCTCATTATAAAGCCGGTATATATATATGTACTAATCGACATGCTAGGGTATTTTAGCGTACCAGTTTTGTTTAGCACGTGTCGTATCAAATTGCTATTGTAGGTGTTAGCATTGTCCAAGGTGGCATCCCGCTCCGAGGCATCACCCTTAGAGGGCCACCCCGATTCAGTTACAACAATCGGATCATTGGTGAAGTTAAGTAGGACATGGAGAAGTGGGCCGCATCAACAACCACATCAAAGAAATCGGTGTAATGTAGGAGGGTGTTGGCATCGACAGCTTCTTTGTTGGGTGGGAGGGGACAGAAGAGTGCATAATCTTGTTGGGGGCCTTGCACAAAACATTAGGATCTAACCTCCAAAAACACCAAAGTTATAGGATAATAAAGTAATGAAAATAATTAAATTATAAACCACACGACACAAGAGATTTTATGTAGAAAACCCTCAAAGAGGTAAAAACCACAGGACCTCGTCCAGATCAATAATCCACTATCAAGTAGAACGTTACAACTGATCATAAGCACACACCGCTTGGATCAAACCTTCCTCACTCATGCGGGAGCGGATAAACAATAAGAGAATAAAAGAAAAATGGAGAGATCTCACCGATTACGAGGACGTAGAAGCGCTGAGATGTCAAGTGCACAGTAGATCACCTCTACGAGCAAAACCTCCCTTCCACAAGCTTCCTCTCTCTCTCTCTCTCTCACACACACCTTCGATAGCTCTAAACCCTTTAGCAAACCTTTGTAAAGCTTTAGGAAACCCTCTTACATTGCCTGGAAAAGCCCTAGGCACACTTATTTATAATTTAGGAAACTCCCTTTCGTACCCCTTGCGAAAGGGCCTCAAAATTTCACAATCTGCACAAAATCCTGAAATGAATCTACGTAACCTTGACTGGTTAAGGTGAATCCTTGACCGGTTGAGCACCTCCCTCGACTGGTCGAGCACCTTAGAGAAAATACATCAGATGGTCGATGAACTTTGAGTCGACCCCCACTCGTCCGGTCGAGCGCCACCCACAACCGGTCGAGTAGCCCACTCAACCGATCGAGCAGCGCAGTGAATCACTCTGAATTTTCAACCCGTTGCACTGTCTCTCCCCTGAACTGAGGAGGAAAACTCCATCAAATCTCCCCCTTTCCGACTTAGGGAGAATTCACCTTCTTCAAGCCAACCTGATTGCTACAAACCTCAAACTTGCCCTTGAGTAAAGCCTTGGTCATCATATCTGACCCATTGTCATCCGTGTAAACCTTCTCAAGCTGTAACACCTTATGTTCCAAAGTATTCCCGATCCAGTGATATCGAATCGCTATGTGATTCGACTTGGAGTGCTTACTTGGATTCTTGCTCAAGTGTATAACACTTTAACTATCGCAATAAACCACGTGTTGTTCCTGCCTTAGGCTAAGTTCTTGTAGGAACCTCTTCATTTAAAGCATCTCTTTACATGCCACTATGACTGCAATGTACTTGGCTCTGTCATCGACAATGCTACGATTTTTTGTAGCTTGCTCTACTAAGAGACCGCTCCCCCTGCAAACGTGAACATGAACCCCAATGTAGACTTCCTGGAGTCTATGTCACCTGTCATATCTGCATCTGTGTAGCCCTCTATCGCAGGTTTTTTGTCACTATAGCATAGGCTCAACCTAGATGAGCCTCTTAAATATTGCAGTATTCACTTCACTGCTGCCCAATGCTCTTTGCCAGGATTGGCAAGATACCGTCTGAGAACACCAACCACATATGCTATGTCTAGGCGTGTACACACCATAGCATACATCAAACTTCCTACCGCTGATGCGTAGGGTATCTTCTGCATCTCATCCACCTCTGCCTTCGTCTTAGGACACTGCCTATCGTTCAATCTGAAGTGACCATCCAGTGGAGTACTGACCGGTTTCGTTGTATTCATATTGAACTGCTCTAGGACTTTCTCAATGTACCGCTCTTGTGACATCCAAAGCTTCCTGATGCTTCTATCATGGCTTATCTCTATTCTTATGATCTGTTTAGCCGAGCCCAAGTCTTTCATCGCAATTGACTTGCCCAACTCCTGTATTAGCCTGTAGATCTTCTTAATGTCTTTTCCCATGATGAGCATGTCATCAATGTATAACAGTAAAACTAATCACCATATGAGAACTTACGTGTGAACACACAATGGTCCGACTCCATTCTGTCACACCCATGTTGTAACTTGAATGAGTCAAACTTCTTGTACCAATGTCGTGGAGCTTGTTGCAGCCCATACAAGCTCTTCCTCAGCCTGCACACTATATGCTCCTTGCCCTTGACTTCGAACCCCTCTAGTTGGTGCATGTAGATCTCTTCTTTCAGGTCCCCATGGAGAAAGGCAGTTTTAACATCTAACTGCTCTATCTCCAGATCCAGCTAGCCTCCAACCCAAGCAACACCTGTATGGATGTCATCTTCACCATTAGTGAGAATATCTCCTCGAAGTCTATACCCTTCCTCTGACCGAACCCTTTCACCACAAGTTTGTCCTTAAACCTCGTCCGTGAATTCTTCTGCTTAACCTTCTTTCTGAATACCCACTTGCTAGTCAAAGCTTTCTTGCCCTTAGGCAATTTCACCATATCATAGGTGAGGTTCTTATGCAAGGATTTCATCTCCTCTTGCATAGCTTTCAACCACTCCCCTTTATGCTCATCGGTTAGGGCCTCAAAATAATCTTTTGGCTCTCCCCCATCAGTGAACATAATGTACTCATGTAGTGAGTATCTCTTAGACGGTTGTCTGTCCCTAGATGACCTCCTCACCTATGGCTCAAAAGGTGAATCAAGTCGGGGCTACTCCCCCAGTCCATCTTCTGTAGAAACTCCCTCATCCTCTGCACCTTATTGTACTCCCCCATCATCAGGCAGCACGGGAGGAATAACCAGATCCATGTCCTCTAGATCACCTGAACTAGGTGAATTCTTCTCTGGCTTACCAATGTCTTCTATACATTGATCTTCAAAGAAAACCACATCTCTGCTCCAGACAAGCTTCTTCTTAGTCGAATCTCACAATCTATAACCGAACTTTTTATCACCATACCCCAAGAACACACACTGTCTAATCTTCATATCGAGCTTGGACCTCTCATCCTTTAGTACATGAACAGATGCCTTGCATCCAAACACCCTGAGATAACTGTACGATGAATCCTGTCTAGTCCACACCTTATTGGGTACTTTTCCATTCAACGGGGCTGATGGAAACCTGTTTATCAAATACACTACCGTGTGCATTGCTTCTCCCCAAAACGTCTTGGGCAACTTCACATGGGATAACATGTATCTGATTCTCTCTACAATTGTGCGATTCATTCGCTCAGTTACACATTATGTTGGGGGGTCTTCAGAACCGTCCGTTCATATCGTATACTCAGGGACTTACAATACTCATGGAAGTGGCCAATGTATTCACTACTATTGTCAGTGCGGATACACTTCAATGATCTACCTATCTCTCACTCGACCATAGCATGAAATAATTTAAACACACAAAAGATCGCGTCCTTGGATTTCAAAGAATAAACCCAAACCCTCCTAGATGCATCATCTATAAAAGTAATAATACAATGCCCCACCCATGGTTTTGTCCTCATAAGACCACAAACATCAGAATAAACTAAATCTGATGCATGCACTTTATTAACATGAGAAGTAGATTTAATAAATGAAACTCTATATTATTTCCTTGATAAACAATCAATACAGGTTTTGAGAGGTATACATGTCACGTCTAGAAGGAGGTGCTTTCTCGCTAGTATTTGAAACCCTTTTTACTTATATGGCCTAGACGCCTGTGCCACATATCAATAGCTGAATCTTCCGCTGCGTTCAACCCACCCTTGCACATACTGACACTTGCCTTGTAAAGGGTGCAACACTTCTTTTCTCTGTCTACGATCAACGAACCCTTGATGAGCTTCCAGCGCCCACCAACAAATCGGCTTTCATAGTCATCATCATCATCTAACCTTCCCGTCGACATCAAGTTGAGGCGAAGGTCTGAGATATGCGTCACATCCCTGAGAACCAATGTGCAGCTCACATCGGTCTTCACGCAAATATCACCGACCCCTGCGATTTTTGATATGCTAGAATTTTCCATCTTCATGGTCCCATTGTCGCCTGACTTGTAGCTTATGAAGAAATCCCCGTGTGGAGTCGCATGAAACGAGGCTCCCGAGTCTATCACCCAGTTGGTGTCCTGACTCGTAGCTGTGAGGTAAACATCATGATCTGCTGAAAGAATAACTACAATGTCGCCATTTAAAGCGACCGCAGTGGAATCTATTTCGTTTTCCTTCTCCTTTCCTTTTCCTTTCTTGTCGTTCTTATTCTTATGACATTCATACTTATGTTGCCCTTCTTGCCACAATTCCAGCATTCAACATCCTTCCTAGTGCTCGACTTGCCTCTTGATTTATCTCGGGCCTTCCTGCCTTTTCTGTTCTTTCCTCTCCCTCGTTCTTGTGTTACAAGGGCCTCTTACTGAGTAAGCCCCTGAGACTTCCTCCTTGTCTCCTCATTGAAGAGACAGCTAGTTACCTATTTCATGGATACCTTTTCATCTGGCACGAAGTTACTTAGAGACACTACAAATGTCTCTCAACTGTCAGGTAATGAGCTAAGAAATAGCAAAGCCTGTAATTCATCATCTAGGACCATCTTCATAGCGGAGAGTTGGTTCAAAATATTGCTGACCCCATTCATGTGCTCAGCAATAGAACCACCATGTTTGAACTTGTTCACAAGTCGTCTTATCAGGAAAATTTTATTGTCGGCTTTCTTCCTCTCATATAACCCTTGCAGTTTCAGCCATAGGCTAGCTGTTGAGGTCTCCGTAGACACATGGTGGAACACGGAATCATTCAACCATTATCTAATAAACCCCACTGCCTTCCGGTCTAATTTCTTACAATCATCATTTGTCATATCCTTTGACTTTGCTGATATGCCTTGAATTGGATAATACAACTCCTTGCAATAAACCAAGTCCTTCATCTTAGCCTTTCATATGGTCCAGTTAGAACCATTGAGGCTGATCATCCTTCATGAGCCACCTTCCATAATTCAGAACCGATCCCACTCCGTTTAATGAACTTAGCTTTGATACCACTTTGTTAGGGGCCTTGCACAAAACCTTAGGATCTAGCCTCCCAAAACACCAGAATTATGGGATAATAAAGCAATGAAAACAATCAAAGAATAGACCACATGACACAAGAGATTTTACGTGAAAAACCCTCAAAGAGGTAAAAACCACGGGATCTCATCCAGATCAATAATTCATTATCAAGTAGAACGTTACAACCGATCACAAGCACACACCGCTTGGATCAAACCTTCCTCACTTACACAGGAGTGGATAAACAATAAGAGAATAAAAGAAAAACGGAGAGATCTCACCTATTACGAGGATGTAGAAGCGCTGAGATGTCAAGTGCACAGTAGATCACCTCTACGAGCAAAACCACTCTTCCACAAGCTTCCTCTCTCTCTTTCTCTCTCTCTTTTCCTCACACCTTTGATATCCTGAAACCCTTTAACAAACCCTCGTAAAGCTTTAGAAAACCCTCTTACATTACCTAGAAAAGCCCTAGGCACCCCTATTTATAGTTTAGGAAACTCCCTTTCGCACCCCTTGTGAAAGGGCCTCAAAATTCCGCAATCCATATAAAATCGCGGAACGAATCTACATAACCTTAACTGGTCGAGCCGAATCCTCAACCAGTCAAGCGGCCCACTCAACCAGTAGAGCACCTCCCTTGACTGGTCAAGCACTTCGGAAAAAATACATCAGATGTTCGCTGGACTTTGAGTCGAGCGCCACTCGATTGGTCGAGCGCCACCCATGACCGGTCGAGTAGCCCACTCGACTGGTCGAGTAGCGCGGTGAATTACTCCGAATTTTCAACCCGCTGCACTGTCTCTTCCCTGAACTGGGGAGGAAAACCCCATCATATCCAATAGAATTACACCATTGGATTGCATGTAGTCATAGTATGGATAGACATTGAGCATGAGGAAGGAGTCTGTAGACTGCAGGAATATGGCAAGGGTACTAAGACCGGGTCCCACGTGTGGTTGAAGAAGGCTTGGGAGGGCGGGAAGGAGTCAAGGATGATAGAAGAGGATAGGGGGGTGGACACTTTTATCTGGTTGTCGAGGTTGGATGCAACAAGCGCTGAAAAGATGAATCGGAGGGCGGAGACTAATACAAGAGCAGCATTGGGAAGTGTAGTGAGCACCTCGGATCCAACCGCAATGGCAGTGATGTTAGTGGCAGGGACATGGGCCGCGACATTGCGGTCGACCCAGTTGGCAACAGTGGCATTCGACTGGCCAACACCAAGGAGCTCGTCATTGGGGACGGAGATGGTAACACGGATACCGGTATTGGCAAGTGCGACGAGCAAGGCACCGTCTGCATCATAGAGGCAGACATGGCGGATCTGCTGGGCCTTGAGGAGGGCAACCACCTGGGATGGGGATGGCATGTCGGAGAGGTCTGTTCCGATGTTAACACCAATGAATGCATCTGCAAAGCAGGAGAAAAGGGGTGAAGGTTAGCAAGTTGGTCCACAACAGTAGTTCCTATTCAAATTTACTAACATGAACTAAACTAGATTATGGATAACATAACCATTACATAAAAATCCGCCAGATACACTGAGTATAAGTACAGATCAGGCCCATGATTCGGTATCCATATGCTGACTTGATTGTCAATTCCCCAAAAAGGATCTCCCATATTGGATGATCTTCAACACATCATAGACCTTCTTCATTTGAACATGAAATGTTGCCATATTACTTGTAAATTGTCTATTTGCAGTCCACAATTATAAGATTGTACTATCGATGAGATTTTGGGGCAAGCAGGCAAATCATCTAGAAGACTGAAATGGGTGGTCCCACTTGTAAAAACTCCGGACCACTTCAGTGATTTGCAAAATATATTGCAAGAAATTAGGATATGGATAAACACATAAATCAGACTGAAAATCCAACACGCAAGGCTTACGTTTGGCAATATATACGAACCAATGTCATCAATGTGAGGCCCACCGGAACGTGGCATCATGTGGCATGTGTACCATTTTGCACCAATAGTTCAGCTTCTTTTTCTTTGTTTGTTTTTTTTTTTTTTTTTTTTTTTTTTTTTAATGAATTCCATTCAAACAAATATGACCACGTGATATGCAGTACACAACATTATTTAGGTGTGCACATGGTCTTTTGACTAGAAAAACGGAGCATATTCGTATTTAATTATAGCAGGAAAAAAAAAATTCAAAAGAAAACCCACTAGAGAATCTGATAATTACATAAGAATTACACCATACTGCAAAAGAATCTTCAGACATGTGGCCAGAACTTACCTCAATCCAAGCCATCCAAAGTTTGAACCCCATTGAGGATGGGGCCTAACAAAAATATCACATTGAACTATAGTTTTTTAAAAGAAATAAAATAATAATAATAATAAATCGACTCGACTCAATCATTCTTGTTAAAAGTAACGATGTATAAGAGATCTTGATCTTTAATACATAATCACTGTTAACATGGGTATGCAAAACCTTCAGACACATGCTGAATCCAGGCCATTCAAGTTGTGAGCCCCATTGAGGATGGGCCCAACAAAAAGATTGCATTGAACCATATTTTAAAAAATAAAAAACAAAAAACAAAAAACAAAAAGTTCGACTCAACTCAATCATATTTCACTAAGACAGAAAAATAAACCCTGTTTAGTAGATGCCTAAAAATGAGTTCGTCTCATTTTAGTTAACAGTGGTTATGTATTAGATATACTGAGCTCCAAACAGAGCCTTATTTATATTTCAATCCTGACGAAATATGATTGGGCTGTTCGAAATCTTTCTTCTTCTTTTTTTAATGAGTTTTTAAAGTATGGTTCAATGTGATATTTTTGTTGGCTCATCCTCAGTGGAGAACGAGATCACAATTTGGAAGGCATGGGGATTCTAAGATTATGTTATCAGTGATTATATATTAAAGATCAAGATCTCTAATACATAATTAGTATTTACTAAAATAAGATGAACTCATCTTTAGGCATCTACTAAAAAAGGGCCTAGAACTCAATTTAGTCACCACTCAATCAAGACTGAAAGAAAAATAAAATAATAATAATAATAATAATAATCAACTTATACTGTCAAAAGTTGGAAGAAAAAACTTGATGGAACTCAATAAAACTCGACTGGCCGAGAGGCACAAGACTCAACAATATTTATATATTATTTTAAATATTGAATATTTAAAAATAAAATAAAATAATTGACCAAGTTACAAGACCATATTCAACCGACGTTCACTTTGAATTGAGTTCTGAGTTTTTGAACGAACATAACTATCATAAACAACTCTTATACAACCACCAAATGTGATGTAAAAGGCCAATGGGTCAAATGTTCTGATTTGGCAAGAAGATGTCCATTCACCAGAAAGTTAGAACTTAGGATCATTTAAGCAATGGCGTTTTCCAGTTTTACCCCATTGTAGGTCTGATATTCTAGGACAGTTTCAGTTTGGTGCATGCATGCCAAGTGTGCAGTGGGCATCTACATGCATATGAAAACTAGACAAGCCAAAGTATGACACAATATGGTATAAATACTCTTACTCTATGCAGATAAAACAATATACTTTTTTCATAATTATATGATTAATGACTAATGATGTTTTAATTCTTACCATTTTTACCTTTCAAATATATATATATATATATATATATATATATATATATATATATATATATATATATATCATTTTCAAGGGACATTTTCACATATTTCAAATGTAAACTATTTGATATACATCATGGTTTAAGAACTTGTTGAGTCTGACTTGAATCTCGATCCAGTTGACCCATGAATACTTTCGATTTAAAAAAAAAAAATCCAGTCTCATCGATTTTTTAAACCAAGTCCGGTCAAATAGAGTGAAATCGCCAACCGAGTCGAGTTGAGTCTTGTCTTTCTTTTTGGGTTTTCTATCAAGTTTTCATATTTCTATCAACCGATACGTTTCCTAATGCATTTTTATATTTTAAAATGAACTAATAATAATAGAATTTAAATTTCTAGTCATTTCACGTTTTCAAGGAGTCTTTCAGGGGGTGTTTGGCGCATGGTATTGGAAGGGATTAAGTGGGATGGGATTCAAAAAACCAAATGATTGTAATATATCAGGTTTTGTCATGGAATTGCAGTAGGCTTGGATGTGTTCCATGGCAATTTGGATTGCATGGAAGAAGACAATCCAACCTTCAATATCTGCATGTTTCTGTTTAGATGGAAGTGTGGGCTTGGGTTATGCAAGGATCATAATCCACTGCTGTTTGGATACTGAAATGAAAGGTCCCCATAGTGATAGATTTCATAAATCCACCACAATGAGGAGTGTTGTATCGACACCGAAATGAAAGGTCCCCACTATTTGGATACCAATTTCAGTGGGCCCACCATGAGTGGTTTTGTATCCACACCATCCATCCATTCGACATGAGATCATTTCAGGGCATGATTCAAAGAATCAAGCAGATCCAAAGTTGGAGTGGACCCCATGAGGCCACGATAGAAAATAGTGTGGAGGGGGACGCCCACCGTTGAAACCCAACTAAGGCCCACCATCACGTACCTTTGTGATCCAACCTATTCATGTGTTAACGTAGACATGAAAAAAGGGAAAACACAAGTATCACCCTCATCAAAAACGGTTTGGCCCTTACAAGGGATTAATGGTTGTGTGTCACTGTTCCCACTGTTCTCTGTGGTGGGGTCAACTCAAGCATTGGATCTTACTCATTCTTTAGATCATGCCTTAAAATGATCTCTCGGTGTGGATACAAAACATACATCATGGTGAGCCCCAGAGAAATTGGTAATGTTACTACCGTAGGAAGTCTCGTGATTCAAAACACCCATAACCATTGCAGTGGAAGCGGATTGCGTCCTAGTCCCACTTGGATGGTAATCCTTCCAGGCAGAGCTCTGTGGGGGGCACCATGATGTAAACGTCTTATCCACACCATCTGTCATGCCCAAACTCAGAAAACGGGCTCACAAAATTTCTGATCGCCGAATCTGGCGCCAACAGCCTACGTAGTGTCCCATTCTCGGCTCCCGACATTCATATGCCAGATTCCGATCCTGGGATTTTACATGGAGGATTTTTAATATGAATTTTTTTTTGAAATGGAGTATAATCAAGTCACAAACAACATCACCATATATCCACTATATCAAAAGCTTTAAGTATAATGCGGAAAGGTGAATACAAGGTGATTAAAAGGCTCCAAAATAATCTGATGCGCGCTTCTGCCTTAGCGTTGTTACGATCCAACGTCACCTGCATGCAACGATCGTACATAAGCTTATAAAAGCTTAGAGGGTGGTGTAAGTGTGTGCGCAAGGCAAGTGCCAAGTATGCAATATCAGAGTAACACGAAAATATGTTGGCAAGTCCAAGAATACTATCAGTCGTACCAAGGCTATGCGATGCAAGACATGAATGCTATCGGCCATACCAAGGCCATGTGATGCAAGGCCTATGTAGCCAATGTCATATATGAGATGCAATACAAGCATGCTAGTCCTCATCAAGTACATATATCAGTATAGATCCCCTCTGGAATATCACTGGGGTCTAGTACACTCCACATTGACTGTCATCTCCCTAACCGCACAGCTCAGCGAGTGAAAGAGACCACACTATCTGCCTGACCAGTAGTCTGCCAATACCTACCCGGCTTGTCGATAGCAGATCCATTTGCAAGCTGGTCAAACTCATCCTAGCTTACAACCCCCTCACTCGGGCGGATAACGCCACACCCCCTTTCAACCGACCACGACACAGTGGAAGACACCGCCTACTGGTATTCGGCACTCGTGCACTCGTGTATCCACTTGGTCTAGACATTGGAGCATCTCTTGGTACCAAAAAGGTTCTGAAATTTTCACCCAAGGACATCCTATGTGCCCACAGTGCTAGAGCCAATATTTTCGGTATCCAATCCGTCCATCTACGATGTATCTGTGGAGGCCACGGCCCTGATGTCGCTAGGGCGTACAATAATCATGTCACACATATGCGAGATGCATGAGTCACACTGTCCAGTCATGCAGCATTCTGCGCGTACCGCGCGCTCATGTGGGTAACTCCTATCAGTGAGTCCCATAAATAATCTGCCCAATGGTATATGCTATGATCAGTCACTATTCATATCAAGCATACATATGATGCGTATGGGCATAAGTCATGGAGTTATACTAAGCATGTTATAAGGTGATGAACTATCCTCACAACGAAGATGGGCCTAGATGGCCTACACACAAAAAGTATGGGTCTATCAATGGGCCTTAGGGAGAATTACATTGCGGACATTTAACTATCATTGTTCTTACAATGTGGGCATCAAACCATCATTTCTCCCAAGGCATGGCCCGTCATAAACATTATTACACAAACCATGGTGGAATCACACATTGCAATGGACCTTATATACATCCCATTGGGCCTCAACCCATAGGCCTCAAATACATCAAATGGGCCGCATCACATGTGCCTCATATATATCAAGTGGGCCGCATCAATGGGCCGCACCAATTGGGCCTTACATACATTACAATGGGCCATAACCAATTAAGAGATCATTCTAGAGCATTTCCAAAGGAATTAATCGTATCGAAAGATCATCTGGACCATACAACAACTAGCAGTGGAGATAATGATTCCCACAGTTAAAAATCCTACAGGGCCTCCACAGAAAACCATGAGAGCACCCACACCCACAGTCTAAACATTTATAGGACCCACCGTTATGTATTTTTGAGATCCGACCTATACATAAGTTAACATGGAGATAGATGAAGTGAAAGTAAAAACATCAACTTGATTGGAACTACCGTGGCCCTTAAGAAGTTTTGAACGGTGGATGTCACTATCCCCACTATTTTCAATGGTGGGGTCTGCTTGAACTATAGATCTGTCTCATTCTTTTCTCATGCCATAAAACGATCTCCCAAAATGGTTGGGCTGTATGGATACAACACATGCATCATGGTGTGTCCCGTCGTACAACGTCTGGACGATGTGGCTACACAAAGCATACATCATGGTAGGGTCCACATGGGTAGACGATCCAGCTGGAAAAAAACAGATGGACGGAATAAATATAGCACATACCTCGTGCGTAGGGCTCACATGGCTTGGGACGTCAATACAGCAGCTATTATGCTGCTGTATGCGTACACCAACCAATCTCTTGCAGGTGGGTCCCATGTGGGGCCCACCATAACATTTATCTTCCATCTAATCTATTAATAAGGTCACAAGGACCAGAATAAAGAGGAAAAACAAATTTCATAACGATCCAAAACTTCTGTGACGCAAACAGGGTTTCAATGATAGTCGTTCAATCTCACTGTTCCTTGTAGTGTGGTCCACCTGACTTCCTTGCATGACTGATTTTTGGGGTGGCCCACAGCTAGAAGGGGCCCCATCAAATGCACGGTATTGATGTTCTACACACATCATGGTGGGGCCTACAACTGGGACCCACGGTCCCTGCCATTCCAGCACACAATAAGACGTTACTGTAGCATCCTTTGGACGTTACAATAGCAGTGCCTGCTGCCTTATTTTATTATTATTATTTTTTGTTTATCCGCAGTTTTTCCTAAGTGGGGCCCGCATCAGGTGGATCCACTCCACCCATTAGATTCTCTGGCTCAAGACAGTCCAAACGAGCCCAATATTCGGCATGTTTTGGCATGTAGAAACATCAAGGTGGGCCTTAATAGATATGAATGGTAGAAATCACTGTTTTCTATGCTATAGCCTGCTAGAAAATCGGATTAGCTTCATTTTTCGGCTTAACACCTAAAATGGGTTTAGAAATAGGATGGACGGTGTGGATTAGATTTATACATCAATGTGAGGCCTACATGAGCAGCCCACCCAAAAGCTATTGAATCAAGCTAATATATTTTTTGGTTAGCTGGTTAGTACACCCCACTGTTAATTCACACTTCACTGTGTGGCCATGTCTAGCGTCCTTAGACGCTGGACAATTGGATACAACACATATTTAAGGTGGGCCCCACCTACAGACTTGCTACCGGGGGGTGGGCCCTGCCCAGGTGGGCCACCAAATGGCTGGATGGTGTGGATAAGACATACATCAAGGTGGGGTCCATTCAGGTGGGCCCCGTTCAGGTGGGCCACACAGCCACATCATCGCAAAAAAGGATGAAAGAGAGAGGGAGAGAGAGAAAGAAAGAGACACGTGCGATGGAGGGCTCCACCACTATGATTCCTCCCTTTCATGCATTCAATCATACATCAAGTGGGTCCCAATACATGTGGGCCCACCAAATCAAAAATCAACGGTGGAGATTCCTTCCCCAGCAAGATGGAAGGTCTAGATGACCTCTTTCAAACTTAGAAAAGTAAACATCATGATGGGGTCCATGGAGAATAGCCCCATCATGGAATGATCATGTGAATTATGGTGGGCCATCGGCCACATCTAGGGTCCAAAGTGAGATCTGTACCATCAATCAGTAGGCCCTACTTGGCCCATCATCAAAACATGAAATCTAGGCCTATAAAATACCCACCATTCGATCTTCTTGGTCCGATGGAACGCTGATCTCCTTGTGTCTCACTTTGATGGAAGATGATGAGAATTAAAGGGCTAGGATGATGAATCTTGGGATATAAAGTGGGCCACACACAACACACTCTTTTTCTCTCCTTAGAAGTGCTTGGACGTGCACCTCTTTTTTTCTTTGTTGCTTGGAAAATGTGTAGAGAAAGAGAGATAGAAATGGTGGTTGTAAGAGAGTGGTGATGGTTGTGAGTGATAGATGTACTAAACTTGAGAGTTGACTTAAGGTAGGTTGCTTGACTTGGGGAGAAAGAAAGCATGGGTTGTGTACTTTGATTGATTGATTGATTGACTGATTAATGGATTGATGGGATGGGTTGTAAAGATTCTCTTTGGTTTGTAAATATGCGGCGTTTCTTCGAGATAAACATAGGCCCACATCTCCTGGCCAGGGTACCGAATCGGTGTGCAAGACGCGACGTTGGAACCGCGGCGACGGTGCGGTCGTAATGGTACAAGTCTCGAATTGAACTAACTGAGATCTATGGGATACGACTTAGGGTTACGCGCAAACGTCGATTATAGGTCGCGGATTGCTGAAATTCGACGGGAAAGATCGGAGGAATCTACTGAATGGTACGAATTAAGATACGGGTCTTACAGCTCTCCCTACCTATAAAAATTTTATCCTCAAAATTTACACTACCTCGTAACTAAACATAACTTATAAGGGAATATAAATCATAACATCATATATATTCAAAACACAATACAACATACAATCAAACATCGAAAAGATGGGGATAACGCTCTTAAATCTTGACCTCGTGCTCCCAAGACGCCTCATCCACACTATGATGGCCCCATTGCACCTTCACTAAGGGAATGACCTTGGTCCGACCTACTTCTTCCGATCGATGATACGAACTGGTTACTCAATGTAAGAAGCGTCCTCACGAACCTCCAATGGTTTCTAATCAATAATAGGAATGATGTCTGATCCACACTTCCTCAAAATAAAGACATGAAAAATATTGTGGACGCCAGACAACTGAGATGGCAAAGTAAGCCAATAGGCCACTGCGCCAACGCACCTGGTGATCTTTAAAGGTCCTATGAATCTCGGGGCAAGATTGTCCTTCGCTCCAAAATGAACCACACCCTTCATGGGTGAGACCTTAAGATACACGTGGTCCCCAATGGTAAACTCCAAGGGATGACGTCGATGATCAACAAAACTCTTCTGCCAGCTCTGAGCTGTGCGCATCCTCTGCCTGATGATGTAGATGACCTCTGATGTCTGCTGCACAAGCTCAGGACCTAAGAGACGTCGGTCCAACAACTTAGAAATCTGCAACGTCTGTCGTATAATGCCTCAAAAGGAGCCATGCTAATGGTCGCCTGATAGTTGTTGTTATATGCGAACTCAGCCAATCGAAGATGCTCATCCCAGCTACCCGAGAAATCAATCACGCAAGCCCGCAGCATATCTTCAAGGATCTAGTTAACCCTCTTGGTCTACCAATCAATCTGTAGATGATGCGCGGTGGTGAGCTGCAAAACAGACCTCATTGTCGTCTAAAAGCTCCTCCAAAACTAAAACGTGAACCTTGGGTCTCGGTCAAAAATGATCGAAATTGTAAGACCCGTATCCTAAACCGTACCATTCCGTAGGCTTCCGCGATCATTCCGATCAAATTTCGGCAACCCTCGACCTGTATCTGACATTTGCACGTGATTCCAAGCCGAGTCCTATATATCAATGATGGCTCGACCCGAAACTTGTACCCTAACTACCGCGTCATCGCCGCGGTTCTAATGCTTTGACTCATGCACCGATCCGATATCCAGGCTAGGACTTGTGGGCCTGTGTTCATTTCAAGAAAAACGTCACGTATTGTAAATTTTGAGGGAATCTCTAAAACATGTCCTATTAATCAATTAATCAATCAAGTCAAGTACATTCCATACCTCAAGTACAAGCAACCATCACTCTTTTTCCCTAAGTCAACTCTCTCTCTCTCCCTACCCATTCCCTTTGTATACAATTTTCAACCTAACCCATACCTCTCCATCTCCTTTCCTTACAACACTCATCCCATATCATCCCATCACTCTTCTCTCTCTCTCATTCTCTAGCAATTTCCCAAATCCCATGAGAGCTCCAACGTACAAGTTCCTCTCTCCCAAATACTAAGTGTGACTCACCTTCTTATCTCTCATCTCAACCGTTCATCTTTCATCAACCATCATCAAAAGTGAAGGCAAGGAGCATAGGAGTCCAAGGGATCAAGGAGGAGTGCGATAGGTGGGTGATCCACCGTTGAATTTTTTTAATTTAATGGCCCACTTGTTGTGGAACCCACATTGATGTATGCAATGTAAAGAGGGGCCCATAGTGGCAGGGACCCTCTATCTCACCATTTCTCTTTCTCTCTTTCTCTCTTTCTCTCTCATGTATGGAATGATGTATGTGGCCCACCTGATCTAGGCCATCCATGTGTTGGGCCCCACCTCACTACCTGTCTAATGGATGGGCCTGGACTGGATGAAGTAAAAACACAAATATTTGCTGATCCAAAGCTCTGGTGGGTCACCACGTGGGCCCCATTCATTGCTTGTGTGCAACCGTCCATTCATGTGGGACCTACCATGATGGATGTGTACTACTTCCAGACCGTCCATTCATGTGGGACCTACCATGATGGATGTGTACTACACCCAGACCGTCCATCCATGTGGGACCTACCATGATGAATGTGTTTCATCAGCCGACCATCCAGCGTCACGCTAACTTCCCTCACTCTCTCTCTCCCACACACACACATGTATATACAGATATGATATATATAATATTATATATTATAATATAAATATATGGTGGGCCACACCAAGTGGACCCACCAGCTGCACCCAACCGTCCAACCAGCTTTATATATATTATAATATATATATATATAATACAATATATATATATATATATATATATCTGTATATTATAATGAATATATGGTGGGTCCCATGTGGGGACCCACCCTTTTTGTGATAGGCTGGCCGTTAGGTGGACCTACATGCAATATCCACACCGTCCATCCATATCAGTGGGACCACCGTGATGTACGGGTATTATCCACACCGTCCAGCAATCTGGACGGGTGGGACCCACCCCGTGTGAATCCATCAATGCCATTCATCTGTATGGCCCCCTCCTGATGCATGCACAGCATCCAAACAGTCCATCCACCAGCTAATTAGCTGTTGGATTGATGGCAGCAAGTTTTGTGGGGCCCGCTGATGTACGTGATGCATCTAAACCGTTCATCCATTTGGCGACTCATCTCAAGGCTTAAGATTAAGGGAAAAAAAGGGGATAAGACAGATCCAGATATCGGGTGGACCACACTGTAGAAACAGTGGAGATGAACGCCTACCATTGAGACCCTTTTTGGGTCACAGAGGTTTTGGACCATTGTGAAATTTGTTTTTCCTCTCAGTTCAGGTCTTTGTGACCTTATGAACTGACTGGATGGAAAATAAATGCTATGGTGGGCCCCTCTGAATTTTAATAATGGAAATCATTATCACCACTGTTATTTATAGTATGGTCCAGATGATCTTTTAATCTGATTCATTGTTTGGATACTGCTTTAAAATAATCTCTATAGATGGATGAATGGTGCGGCCCAAGTAGTGCGCCCCACTTGTTGTATTTAGAGGCCTAATATGATGTATTTGAAGCCCATGGGTAGAGGCCCATAATGTTGTGTATTAGGCCCATTTGTATCGGCCCATTAGTACCATCCCATTTGATTTGGCCCAATTGATTCGGCCCATTTGTATCGGCCCATTTGACCCGGCCCATTTGACTCGGCCCATTTGACCCGGCCCATTTGAATCGGCCCATTCGACTTGGCTTATTCGACTTGGCCATTTGACTCGGCCTATTTGACTCAGCCCATTCGACTTGGCCCATTCGACCCAGCCCATTCAACTCGGCCCATTCGACTCGGCTTATTCGATTCGGCCATTTGACTTGACCTATTTGACTCGGCCCATTCGACTTGGCCTATTCAACCGACCCATCGACTTGGCCCATTCGACCCGACCCATTCGACTTGGCTTATTCAATTCGGCCATTTGACTCGACCTATTTGACTCAGCCCATTCGACTTGGCCTATTCGACTGACCCATTCAACTCGACCCATTCGACTCGGCCTATTCGACTCTGCCCATTCGATTCGGCCCATTGATTCGGCCCATCTGTATCTGCCCACTTGATTTGGCCCACTTGATCGACCTATTTGAATAAGCCCATCTGATCGGCCTGTTTGAATCAACTCATTTGATTTGGCCCATTTAATCCGGCCCATTGGATGCAATTGAGGCCCGTGATGATGTATATTAGGCCCTTATGTGAGCTCGTGGGCCCACTGTATGTTTGGCCCTATGTGGGCCACTCCTTGGGAGCAATGTTGGTTAAAGGACCACATTGGTGGGCAATGATAGTTGAACGTCCTCATTGTGATCTTCTCTTAGGCCTGGATAGGCCCATTCTCATCATTCTCTACTGGGTTAACCCAAACGCTTAGGCCTCATTGATTTTATCATCAGCCGTCTAACTATAGACCCCTGCCTTGTGTCGAGGTTGATTATCGATGCCGATTATTGAAGCCGATTCCGATTGTTGATACCGATTCCGATTATCAAGGTCAATTATCGATGTTGATTCCAATTGTCGAGGCCGGACATTGAGGTCGATTGTCGAGGCCCAATGTGATGTATATGAGGCCCGTATTTGAGGCCCATTATGATGTGTATTCATCCCATGTTTAAGGGCCCCTTGATGTATATGAGGCCCATTGAGATGTATTTCTGGCCCATAGCAATATGTATTAGGCCCATGTAATGCAGCCCACTTGATGTATGTGGCCCTTGCGTGAGGCCATGGGCCCATGATATGTTTGGCTCTATGAGGGTCATTCCTTGGGGGCAATGTTGGTTAAATGTTCATATTGTTGAGGTCGATTGTCGATGCCAGTTATTGATATCTATTATAAGTATGTAACAGTATAGCATCATGATACATGCCCATACACATCATATGTATGTTTGTTATGAGATATGATTGACCATTGCATATGTCATAGTGTTGATGATTTATGAGACTCCCTGATAGGCGAAGGTTATCTCACATGAGCGCACGGTATGCGCAGGATTGATGCATGACTGGATAGTATGACTCATGCATCTTTCATTGTGTATTGTGATTACTGTACACCCTAACGACATCAGGGTCGTAGCCTCCACAGGCATATTGTGGATGGCCAGATGAGATACTGGAAATCTGTTACTAGCATCGGGCTGCCATAGATGGCCCTGGGTGAAAATCCATAAACCCTCTTAGTACCAGAGGACGCTCCAACATCGAGACTGAGTAGATATAAATGAGCGCATGAGGGCAGTATACCAGTAGGCCGCATCTCCCACTGTGTAGTGGTTGGTTGGGAGGGGGTGTGGCCTTACCCGCCTGAGGAAGTAGGCATAGCTAAGCTGAGTCTGACCAGCTCCTAAATGGGTCCGCTATCGATAATTCGGGTAGGCATTGGTATACTATTAGCATGGGGGTAGTGAGGTCTTTTCCACTCACTAAGTTGTGCGGCCTGCAGAGGAGGTAGCCAACTTGGAGTGTACTAGACCCCGGTGATGATTCCAAAGATGAACAATACTGATATGTGGACTTATTAGGCAGGAGTTACATATTCATACATTCATTCATTCACTTTCCACCCAAGCTGGTGGTGCGCAACTATTTGTTACGTGTGCCTTCGCAAAGGCCAGGATTTTGGTTGGGGCGCATGACTAACCTGAGATCAGGAGTTTACCACATTGAGTCTAACTATCTAAATTTTGGAATGTGACTAGTTTGGATAGAAGTCCCTTGTGATGAACTCCGTAGCCTGCGATACTACGTACTATCATCCCGACTTCACACTCCATCATGATCATTCCATTTATACTGCATATTGCATTACATCCACGACATATGGTATTTTAGGTTACTGTGTTTCTGCATTTATATGGTCTAGATATGGCATCTGATATTTGGTTCTTATGACTCCTCATTTGCATAGCTGATCTGTATTGCGTACTCTGATATTGTTTGACTCATGAACTTGTCAGTAATTCCACTTACTCTGATATCGTATGACTATTGATCTTACCTGTATTTCCAACATAGTATGATTGTGACATTGTATTTGTGTACTTAGTACTTATCTTGCGCACACACTTTCACCACCCTCTAAGCTTTCTATAAGCTTATGCATGATAGATGCGTGCAGGTGGCGTTAGAGTGCATCAGCGTAGTGCTTGGAGCATGCAATGGACTCCTGGAGCATTGATTTCGACATATGTATTTCCCTTTCAGCATTGTATTCAAATGTTTATATTAGTGGATATATGATGATGATAATGTTGTCTTTGTGATTTGGGTATACTTGTGGTTATGCTTCTTATGGGATAAATGTATGTTGGAAAATCCTCCTTATAGGATCCCAGGATCGGAATCTGGCGTACAAGCGCTGGGAGTCGAGAATGGAGTACTGCGGAGGCTGTCGACTCCTGATTCGGCGATCGAGAATTTTATGAGCTCAGTTTCTGAATCTGGGGCGTGACAGAAACTGGAACGTCGTGCAGTCTCACAATCTCCATGATGAATAACCTCACAAGTCGGTCCAAAGTTCAGGTCGCATGAATCACAAGAAAATGTGCCGACTTTGTCTGACAATCGACAACAACCCAGATGACGTCGTGACTACGCTGAGTCCTTGGCAAACTCATGATAAAATCGGTGGATACGTGCTCTCACTTCCACAACGGAATGCTCAACGGCTGCAAGGTACACGGGGGTCTCTGATGATCGGCCTTGACACGCTATCATGTGTCACACTCGGCCACAAAACTGGCTATCTGGTGTTTCATATCGCGATACATCTTCGTAGAGCTAGGGTTAATAGAGAACCGCGATCGATGTGCCTCGGTCATAAGATCTCTACGCAACTCAGGACTATCCAGGACACATAATCGGCCTTTGAAGCAAAGTCTACCATCAGAACCAATTTGCCAATCTGACTGACTCTCAGATGCTGCCTCTGCCTGATAACTCTGCACTGACTCATCTGCCTGCTAAGCCTCGATCACCCTTGCAACAAGAGAGGGTTGAATTGACAGGCTCGATAACTGCATAATAGAAGACTGTAAGCCGATCTCGAAGTCAAATGCTGACACATCCTTAAGCATCTTCCACTCCTGAATCATCATGTGCGCCATTAGGCCTCGTGGCTGACGGCTAAGGGCATCCGACACTATGTTCGCTTTGCTCAGGTGGTACTGAAGATCAAAATCATAGTCCTTTAGGAGCTCGATCCAATGCCCCTGCCTCATATTCAGCTCAGACTGAGAGAACAAATACTTCAAGCTCTTGTGGTTGGAGAAGAGCTCGAACCTCACCCAATAGAGATAGTGCCTTAAGACCTTTAGTGCGAAGACAACTGCTGCCAACTCCAAATCATGCGTGGGGTAATTCAGCTCATGGACCTTGAGCTGACGAGACGCATAAGCCACCGGCTTCCCGTGCTGCATCAGGACAGCACCCAAACCAACTCACGAGGCATCGGTAAATACAACAAATCCATCACTCCCAAAGGGAAGAGTGAGGATAGGAACAGACATGAGGCAGTCTTTCAGCTCCACAAATGCCTGCTCACAAGCGTCGCTCCAAACAAACTCGACACCCTTCCGGGTTAACCTGGTCAATGGGGCTGCAATACGAGAGAATCCTTCAATGAAACGTCAGTAATAGCCTGTCAAACCAAGGAAACTACGGATCTCGGACGTGTTCGTGGGCTGGCCCCACTGACGCACGGCTTCGATCTTCGAGGGGTCCACTGCGACGCCCTACCTTATCACCATGTGACCAAGGAACTTCACCTCCTCCTTCCAGAACTCGCACTTCTCCAACTTCGCATAAAGTTGGTATGTGCGAAGGGTCTACAAGGTAATCTCCAGATGCCGCTCATGCTCCTCACGGGTCCTCAAATATATTAGAATGTTGTCGATGAACATCACAACAAATTAGTCAAGATATGGACCAAATACCTTGTTCATCAGCTGCATGAATACTGCGGCCACATTAGTAAGTCTGAAGGACATGACCTGGAACTCAAAATGACCATAGCGTGTCCTGAAGGCTGTCTTCGGGATATCCTCATCTCAGACCTGAACCTGATGATAACCGGACCCAAGTCTATCTTTGAAAAGAACAGTGCCTCCTGCAGCTGATCAAATAAATCATCGATCCTCGGGAGCGAGTACTTGTTCTTGATCATGACCTTGTTAAGCTCGCAGTAATCTACGTAAAGCCTCAACAGGCCATCCTTCTTCTTCATGAAGAGTACCGGCGCTCCCCACAGTGAACTACTCGAACGGATAAAGCCTAGATCATGCAACTCGTCCAATTGCTTTTGCAGTTCCCACAACTCCAATGGGGCCATACGATACGAGGCCTTCAAAATAGGTGTAGTACCGGGCACGAGATCAATCTAGAACTTGGTGTGCCGACGAGGTGGTAACCCCGGAATCTCTTAGAACGCATCGAGAAAACCACAAACGACCGGCAGCTAGTCGATACTCAAAGCAACTGCCTCCTCAACGACACACAACAACAGGCTAAAAAGTTGCTCTCCTCTTAGCTCGGCAACAAACTGGAACTCTAGCACGACGGGTATACAGAACGTGATTGTCCTTGCCGAGCCGTCCAATATGGCGTGGTACTCGGTGAGCCAATCCATGCCCAGGATGGCATCAAACTCAGACATCGACAATACGAACAGATCAGCAGGTAAAAAAATATCTTCAATCAGGACGGGGCAAGACAAGCAAAATCGGTCTATCACTACAGTCTTTCCCAAAGGTGTCGATACCGACAAACCCGCACGAACAGACTCTATTGGCAAACCGGTCGATCGACAGAAATCATCGGCCACAAAGGAATGCGATGCACCATAATCAAACAATACACGTGCCATGCATGCAGAAACAGGGAGAGTACCCTCGACAACCCCTCCTAACGACTAAGGGTCCTGCTGGGCGGCATAAAATCTACCATGGGCCGGCTGGGGAGGTGCATTCCCCTCTGAGGTCTCTTCTGATGCTGTTACTGCTGTGGCGGCCAACCTTCCTTATTATAGGATGAACCCTGCAGAGCATGCCGAGTTGCATAAGTAGGTAAACGATCTTCTGCGAAAGGGTTTCATCCGTGAGAGTATGATTTCGTGTGCCGTACCAGCACTATTAACACCTAAGAAAGAGGTACATGGCGGATGTGTGTGGATAGTAGGGCCATTAATAAGATCACGATCAAGTATCGGTTTTCGATACCGAGGCTTGATGATATGTTAGACATGATGGCTAGATCCACCATTTTTTCCAAGATAGACCTCAAGAGCGGGTATCACTAAATACGCATACACCCTGGAGATGAGTGGAAGACAGCCTTCAAGACGAAGGATGGGTTGTACGAGTGGTTGGTCATGCCCTTTGGCTTGACTAATGCACCCAGTACTTTTATGCGTGTGATGACTCAGGTTTTGAGACCCTTTATGAGAAAGTTCTTAGTGGTTTATTTTGATGACATACTCATATATAGTACCACTAAAGAGCTGCATCTCGACCACTTGAGGCAGGTCTATAGTGTCCTGAGGGCAGAGAGGTTATGTGCGAATCTTAAGAAATGTTTGTTCTTGTCTGATAGGGTTGTCTTCTTAGGGTTCGTAGTGTTGTCTGTAGGGATGCGAGCAGATCCAGAAAAAGTCAAGGCCGCTGCGGATGGGGACACTCGTGCCGACGATGTCCTGTCTTACGCATCCAAAGCAAGTACTTGGGAACAGTCCCAGAGGTGGTGCTAGGGGTGTCACTGGTACTTGGAATGCTGGGTGGGTCACGCATCGCTGCTGTGGATGATGATGTTGCTACTGGGAGCTACCTAAGGGCGCCTTCCTCTTCCGGTCTCCTCTCTGATCGCGGGCCCTCTGCAAACTGGCACAATCTACCTCGTAGACCTGGGCCCTCTGCATAATCTGGTCAAACGTCAGAAGCATGTGTCTGATCACACGGCTCCTGAGGGCAGGACGCAAGCCATTCTTAAAACGGCGGGCCTTCTGCCCCTCATCATCGATAAGATATGTAGCGAACCTCGATAGCTCAACGAAACGTGCCTCATACTACGACACGGACATGTCTCCCTAGACTAAAGTCTCGAACTCTAATACGCACTGCTGTCGAACATGCTTAGGAAAGAACTTCCAGTCGAACAGGTCTACAAAGTCCTCTCAGGTCCACTCGAAAGCGGCCTCTGCCACTCGGGTGACTGATGCCCACCATTGCTAAGCCTCACCTTGGAGAAGAAATACAGCTAACGGGACCCACTTCTGGGTCGTACATCTCATAGTATCAAAAATCTTCTCCAACTCGAAGCGCCATATCTTTGCTGCAGGAAGGTCTAGCACACCTTGGAAGCACGGGGGATCGTGCCATTGGAAGTTTTTGAGAAGGGCGCTCTCGTGCTCCTACTCTGCCTGGGCTGGCGTAACAACGGGCCACCCGCCCTGCCCCTAAAAGATAGCGGTCATCGTCTGCAACATCTGTTGAACCTGCTCTTTAGTTACGGGTGCTGTCGGGGCTACGCCATACTCACATAAAGGAGCGAGAGTCGCTGGGTCGCTCTCCTAGGCGGCATTTCCTAAAGGAAGGAACAAGGGCCTATCAGCCTTGAGAATTCTCGAAGGCATAAATGTTAAGGGTCTATGTCGAAAAATTGCTAAGTTATTCGGACTCGGGATCTATTTATTCTAAGTTCATAGTGGATATGTGATGTGATCCTCAAGTATTCCCAAGTTATGCTCTGATACCAACTTCTGTCACGCCCTAAACTCGGAAAACGGGCTCACAAAATTTTCGATCGTCGAATCCAGCGCCGACAACCTCTATAGTGTCTCATTCTTGGCTCCCAGCATTCATATGCCTGATTCTGATCTTGAGATCCTACAAGGAGGATTTTCAATATGATTTTTTTTAAAAAAATAGAGCATAACCACAAGCATAACCAAGTCACAAAACAACAACACCACATATCCACTATATCAAAAGCTTTAAGTATGCCTCAGCGCTGCTGCAATCCAATGTCACCTGCACATAACGGTTGTGCATAAGCTTACAAAAGCTTATAGGGTGGTGTAAGTGTGTGAGCAATGCAAGTGCTAAGAATGCAATATCAGAGTAACACGAAAATATACTAGTAAGTCTATAAATACTATCAGTCGTACCAAGGCTATGCGATGCAAGACATGAATGCTATCGGGCATACCAAAGCCATGTAATGTGAGGCCTACGTAGTCGAATGTCATATGCGAGATGCAATACAAGCATGTCAGTCCTCATCAAGTACATATATCAATATAGTTCTCCTCTGGGATATCACCGGGGTCTAGTACACTCCACACTGACTGTCGCCTCCCTAATCACACAGCCCAGTGAGTGAAAGAGACCACACTATTCGCCTGACCGGTAGTCTACCAATACCTACCCGGCTCGTCAATAGCGGACCCATTTGCGAGCTGGTCAAACTCATCCTAGCTTACAACCCCCTCACTTGGGCGGATAAAGCCACACCCCCTTCCAACCGACCATGACACAGTGAGAGATGCGGACTACTAGTATTCGACACTCGTGCGCTCGTACATCCACTCGGTCTAGACATTGGAGCATCTCCTGGTATTAAAAAGGTTCTGAAATTTTTACCCAAGGACATCCTATATGCCCACAGTGCTAGAGCCAATATTTTCGGTATCTAATCCGGTCATCCACGATGTGCATGCGGAGGCTACGGCCCTGATGTCATTAGGGCGTACAATGATCATGTCACACATATGCGAGATGCATGAGTCACACCATCCAGTCATGCAGCAATCCTGTGCCTACCGGGGCTCATGTGGGTAACTCCTATCAGTGAGTCCCATAAATAATCTGCCCAATGGCATATGCTATGATCAATTACTATTTATATCAAGCATACATATAATGCATATGGGCATGAGTCATGGAGTCATACTAAGCATGTTATAAGGTGATGAATTATCTTCACAATGAAGATGGGCCTAGACGGCCTACACACAATAAGTATGGGTCTATCAATGGGCCCTAGAGAGAATTACAATACAGATATTTAACCTTCATTGTTCTTACAATGTAGGCGTCAAACATCATTGCTCCCAAGGCACAGCCCGTCATAAACATCATTACACAAACCATGGTGGAATCACACATTGCAATGGACCTTATATACATCCCATTGGGCCTCAACCCATGTACCTCAGATACATCAAATGGGCTGCATCACATGGGTCTCATATATATCAAGTGTGCTGCATCAATGGGCCACACCAATTGGGCATTGCATACATTGCAATGGGTCATAACCCATTAAGAGATCATTCTAGAGCATTTCCAAAGGAATGAATCGTATCGAAATATCATCTGGACCATATAACAACTAGTAAAGGAGATAATGATTCCCACCTTTAAAAATCCTACAGGGCCCACCACAGAAAACCATGAGAGCACCAACCCAATTTACTTAAGTTTCAGCACATTTCCTTTAGATATTTGCATTTCTCATGCACTTAACTCACGGCTCAAGTTAAGCGTTTCTGGACACTATTCGGGCTTGGTTCCCACGATAGTCATCGAGCCCAGAAGGACGAACATTGTCCTACAATTTCAAGGTCAGTGAACCCCCGACATGTAGTCTAGGTCTCTTATAGAGTTTTAGTGTACTCTCTAGAGGGATAGGCCCTCGAGATTTCTCCTGGGTCTTCGAATGGCGTTAGGCCAGTGATACCCATGATTCTAGCCCTTCCCATTTGTGAAAATGGTGACCCGAGCTTAACCCATCCAATGCTTAGTATCTAAGTAAATCTCGTCGATATTAGATAACTGGGTGTGGTCCTCAGGTGGTTTCGCCCGATGTTGTACTCGGGTCTTTGTACGGATTTTTTTCTTGGACGTTACACCTTTAGAGAAGATACGATGGGGCTTAAGCTTCTGTTAATAGTGTTGGATTGGGGACCCAGTCTTGTTTTATAATGCAGAGGCAAAGGATTTTGAAACCTATCAAAACTCCTCTCCCTATGGCTTCACATGAATTTGACAATCCTAGTTCCTCTAAAACACTGTGTGTGCATCACAGTTGTAGCACTCCACCCCTTACACGAATTTCTGAATGTATCACAACTTAGTGGGGCCCATTGGTATACCCGATCACATTATCCAACCCTTAGGACAATCCAAACTGTTGATCAATAAAGCCCACCTTACAGAATTCTTACACTATATACAAAAACACAAGAATGTAAACAATGCTCACTTAGTTTTTTAACATGGTTTCTCAGGATAATGTGTGTTTGGATGCTCAATAGAACTCAATTGCAATCTATTCAACTTGTTATCGAGGAAGAGATATTAAGTTGGGTGTCACTAATTTTAATTCATACTATTCATCCCCATTATCGCCACTCCCTGTTGTTTGTACCCTATCCAGTCAAGGTCTGTGTCGACCAGATAGGCCAGAGTACTTGTACAGAGCATATATTGTGGTCAAAAGATTTTCTGCATATATGTATAGTTACATCTCGAGGAAGGGATTACAACAAATCAATTATATTAAAGTGGTTGATACGTATGTGACCGAATCCAAGTGACTAAGCAATGGATGGTTAACAGTCAAAATACGTACAACCGTTGGCTAATTGGTTTAAGAAAGATTCAAAGGAAACAGATCATGGGAAGCATATGGAAACAGAGTAATGTAGAAATGCTTATGATAACCGTCGGAACGTGAGAAGGATTCAGAATGCCTGGATCAGAGCTATAAATAGAAGATCAAAGCAAGCATGAAAATTAGTTTTATACCAACCAAACCAATCAAAACCAAAAAATTTCTTTCAATTATCTTTCAATTGTCTTTCAATTATCTCATCATATTTACATTACATAGTGTAACTGTCTACTTTTCTTATCAAGTAAATTACTTTTCCTAGTATAATCATTTACTTTCCGAACTTGCCATTTGCATTCCTTAGTGTAATTAGTAGTGTTAATACAATAGCCGATAATTATAATTGTAATTGGAACTTCATCCCATCACTGGTAGAGCATCTTGTAGAAGTTAATAGTGGTCAACTATAAGGAATTCTCTCTTATTCTGTTTAATTTATACTGGAAAGTCCTTTCGTACGAAAGGCAAAAGAGTAACCCATCATCAAAGGACGAACCCCACCCTCTGACTATTGCCTGATCAATTTATACATTGAGCGAGTGGCTGAATAGGCGACTGATCTCTTCAAATCTCGATCATACTCTGTGTCTGCCTACTTCGACGCTCGGGGTCATTGTTGTTCGGTTTGAATTGGAACCGCAATCCCAATTTTGGTATGCCCGGACACCACCCGTGCCAGAAAGGGATCGCAAGAGCGACAAACAATTTTCTGGCATGCTCGGTGGGGCCCTATGTATTTAACTATCAGTTTAGTTGTTTTTAAAAATACAGAGAAGAAGTGGTCAAATTGCTAGAATTAAACCTGTAACACCAACTGCGTCACCCTCGAGTGATGATGTGCAGGTTTAAGTACCCCCAGAAGAAATTAATTTGAATGTTAACCCAACCGGAAATAAGGTTGGACTGTCCACATCCCGCACCATCCTTACGAATGAGGTATCGATTGTACTTTGGGATGTTCATATAAGCAACTAAATGATACATGAGTGTGGGAGAGCCTAGGAAGAGCAATTTCATTAATAGGCCGAAAGCACAAATCGTTACATGGCCAGCCAGACTGAGGCTATGTAATGATTGTTGGCCGTAATGATAGAGCAGATGTTCACAACCACAAGTGCAGGTGTCATGCCCCAAACTCAGAAACCGGGCTCACAAAATTTTTGATCACCTAATCCGGCGCCGACAGCCTCCGTAGAACCCCATTCTCAGCTCCCAGCGCCCATTCGCCAGGTTCCGATCCTGGGATGCTACGAGGAAGATTTTTTTTAACATCAGTTTGATTCGTAATAAGCATAACCAAAGGCATAACCCACAAACAATAACCAAAAACTCCATCAGATTTTCACTATGATCAAAAACTTTATAAGTACAATGAGCATAAAGGGAAATACAATGATGATGAATAAAACTCCAAAATAATCTGTCACGTGCTCAGGCCTCAACGTTGCTGCGATCCAACGTCACCTGCACGCAATGGTCATGCATAAGCTTAAAGAAAGCTTAGAGGGTGGTGAAAGTGTGTGCTCAAGGTGGTAATGCAGTTATGCAGTATCAGAGTAATGCGGACATGCTAATAAAAGCCAAGAATACCATAGCCGTACCAAGGCCATGAGGTGCAAGGCATGAATGATGTCGGCCATACCATGGCCATGCAATGCGAAATGCAACTCAAGCATACAAATCCTCATCTAAGTCCACATATCAATACAGCTCAAAATCTGAAATATCACCGGGGTCCAGTACACTCCAAGCCAGATTGTCGCCCCATTGCACGCAATAAGGTGAGTGAAAAAGACCTCACTATCCACCTGCCAATATCAGGCTTGGCTCGTCAATAGCGGACCCATTCCTCGAGCTGGTCAGACTCAGCCTAGCATTGCCCTCTACTCTCGGGCGGGTAAGGCCGCACCCCCTTCAAACTGACCACGACACAGTGAAAAGCGCAACCGTCTGGTAATCGGCACTCAGCGCTCAGGCACCCACTCGATCTAGACATTGGAGCAACCTCTTGGTACCATAAGGGTTTAGGGACCTTCACCAAGGGATATCTATAGCACCCCATGTAGAACAAGATTTTCAGTATCCAATCCTGCCAACCACGATACGCTTGTGGACAACATGGACGTCAAAGCAACATTCCTCCCAAGGCATAGCCCATCGTAAACATCATTGTATAAACCATGTTGGGATCACACATTGCAATGGGCCTTACGTACATCCCATTGGGACTTCAATATATCAAATGGGTTGTATCACATGGGCCTTACATTCATCAAATGGGCCGCATTAATGGGCCTCACCAACGGGTCTTATGTACATTGCAATGGGCTATAGCCTATGGGCCTTAAAATACATCACAATGGGCCTAATCACATGGGCCTTATGTGTATCAAATGGGCCACACCAATTAGGCCCCATATGTACATCAAATGAGCCTCAACCCATAGGCCCCAATACATCGAATGGGCCTCATAACATGGGCCTTACATCCACATCAAAGTGGGCGCCAATGGACTACTGCAGATAAATAAAGATGGGCCTCATCCACATACCAAGGTGGGGTCCACTCGAGCTATGGATCTGGCTCATTCTTTATGCCCATGCCATAAAATAAACTTTTAAAATGGATGGACAGGTTGGATGCAGCACCTGCCTCATGATGGGGGTCCACATGAAGGCCCACCACCCAGTATATTATATATAATATAATATATATTTTATATATAGTATATACAATATTATACATATAATATAATATTATATATATATACGCACACACGCCCACACACACACACACACCCACCGTCCCCTAGATGGTGGGGATATGACACAAACATTACAGTGGGCTCCACCGTCCAGGCGGACGATGGAAATGAAACACATATATCACTGTGGGCTCCACGTGGGGCCCACCATAATGTTTATACACCATCCAACCCGTTGATAAGGTCATGTAGACCTAGATGAAGAGTAGGAACAAATTTCATCCTGATCCAAAACTTCTGTGGACCCAAAAAGGATTTCAAAGGTCACCGTTCAATCCCACTGTTTCCTACGGTGTGGTCCACCTGAGCTCTGGACGTGGATAAAATTTGGAGGGGGCCCACTTAAAGAAGTGACCCACCTCGTGAACGGGTTGGATGATAAATAAACATCAAGGTGGGGCCCACGGCTCTAGCCGTGGGTGGCTGTCCACCCGCCCGTTCGCAGGCAACGCCTGCCGCCTTCTGACATAGCAGCGTTGGCTGCTGTGTTATAATTTTATTTTTTTTCAATTTTTTTGTGGTTTTCACAGGTGGGGTCCACATCTAGAGAATCCACTCCGTCCAATGGCCCTCCATGGCTCCAGACAAGCAAAACAAGCCCAATATTAGGCATATTTCGGCGTATAAAATTATTAGGGAAGGTTTCAGTGGTGAAAACCACCATTTTCTACGGTATGGCCCGCCAGGACTCTGGTTGACACCATTTTTTAGTTCAGGTTGCGAAAGGAATGGACGGCGTGGATTGAAGACATACATCAAGGTGGGACCAAAATAAGTGGGCCTCCCCCATTGGCTTGGAACCAAGCTAATATTTGTGTTTTCCAACAAACGTCCAGTGTCCCTGGACGCTGGACTTAGCAGATACATTAGAGGTGGGCCCTGCTTGGGTAGGCCACCTCATAGAGGATGGTGTGGATACTACACACACAAAGTGGGCCCCACTTGTAGATGGTTTGGATAGAATACATGCCTCATGGTGGGGTTCATTTAAGTGGGCCATACAACCATGTTATGATCACACATAAAAAAAAGAAATAGAGAGGGAGAGAGAGATAGAGAGTGGGACACGCGTGATGGAGGGACCCCGGCACTATGGGCCCTCCCTTGCACTAAATCATACATCAAGTGGGTCCCATTACATATGGGCCCATTAAATTAAAATTCAACGGTGGAGATCCCTTCTCCACTAAATTAGACGGTCTAGATGACCCTAAGTATGCAAGGAAAATAAACATCATGATGAGGTCCATGGAGAATAGCTCCATCATGGAATGATCATGATGATCCAAGTGGGCCATCGGCCACATCTTAGGGTTCAAAGTGAGATCCAAACCATTGATCGGTTGGCCTCATTTGGCCCATCTTAAAAACATTAAGACTACCCTATCAAAGCACCCACCGCTTGATCTTCTTGCTCCCTTGGCTTCCTTAACTCCTTAACTTCGATTCCAACGGAGGAGATGAGGTTTGGATGGTTGAGATGGGAGATGAAGGGGTAGGAAAAGTGGGCCACACTTGTGGCTCTCTTGGAGTGGAAGAGCTTAGACGGATGGTGCTCTTGGGTTGCTTGGGAATGACTTTGAAATTGAATGAGAGAGAGAGACTTGTAAAGGGAGAGAGATGGGTGATGGATGTGTTGATGTGGTGAGTAATGGGTGTAAGAGCCCTTTTTGACTTTTGTGGCAAATGTTGTAAGAAAAGTATGGGCTTTGTAAGAACTTTTTGACTTTTGGGGCTTGCTTGGGAAAGGGTGAAAGGTGATGTGTACTTGACATGTACTTGATATGATATGATGGGATTGATTGATGTGACAAGTCGTAGGGATTCTCTCGGATTTTGTAACGTGCGGCGTTTTCCTCGCACTGAACGCTGGCCCACATCTCCCGACCAGGGTATCGCCTCGGCGCGCGAGTCGCGGCATATGAATCAGGGTCGCGCGCAAATACCGGTTAAGGGTCGAAGGTCGTCGAAATTCGACCGGGAAGATTGCGGAAGTTTATGGAATGGTACGGTCTAGGATACGGGGCTTACAGCAGGGTTGCAATATAGTAATAATTCGGTGAGAACGAGGTCGAATCCATAAGGAATGGGGAACACAATTTAAAACTAATCTAAATCTAACTTAGTTATCTGGGTTTTTAATCCAGTGATTTAGAAAAAAGTTTTGAAATAAATAAAGATAAAAAGACTAAAGATCCAGTAATCTACCTATAACAATCTCGATATTAATTTACTTGATTCAATGATAAGTTGATTGGAATCGAAGTCCTATCCTATCCAATCGGATGATGGAGCAATTTTAAAAAAATCTGAACTTTTCATTAGTTTAGTTCCCAAATATTCGTCTAATTGCAATGATCGTAGGGAATTCAATCATCCACCATGTCCATAGACGATAGTAAACAACAACTTTTACAGATCACAGAATTTTAAAATTAATAAGATCATTTTAAAAGCTTTCACAACATCTATTGTAATTTTAGTCACAATAAACCATAGAAAACTGAAAATATATCTTTATTTAAACTAAAACTTAATGGACATCCAACATATACTTGAATCAAAGCAAACTAAACATCAAAATAAGCTATAAGTTTCATCCATTAGCCTTATAGCCTAAGAAGACTAACATCCCATAAGAAAAACAAAAGATCAACTAGAAAAAGTGATCGAAGTAGAAGAACATTGTCGGCGCTCCACCTTGGCCTTCTCTCCCTTTCCAAGCTTTAAATGATGCTTTGGAACGTCTTAGGGACTCCTATTTATAGTTTTGGAACTCCAACTTTTGCACCGACTTGGAGATTTCGCAAACCAACCTTGGATTTATAAACTTCTGTTATGCTTCGGTCAAATCGAAGTTGGCTTCGGTCGGACCAAAGTCGCGTATGAAAAATCGGTGCAGAATCTATGAAATTTAGGTGGGATCAAAGTTGATTTCGGTTGGACCGAAGTTGGCTTCGGTCTGACAAAATTAAGGGTGAAAATCCCACTTTCTCGCTGGATTGTGTTGCACGATTTCGTTCGGACCGAAGTTGGCTTCGGTTGAACCGAAGTTTATTTTAAGATTTTTCTTTTTTTAACTCGAAATTCTAGAATATGATTTTTCTGGCCAATTTTCAGGTTTCCTTTTATTCACTTCAAATCTTCGAATCTCTACATTCCTCGCTTGGTTTCCTTGGATCTGTGGCAAGTGAATTCTTCATTAATGACTTCTAGATCTCCAAATCTTCATTATCTTCTTTTGAGCTCTAAATCCATCCTTTTAAGCGCATATTCATCTTTAGGTCCAAAACCATATTACATGACAAAAACATATATAATTAAATCAAATTAACACTTAAATGCCAGAAAAATTAATGTGATTGAAGGGTTAAATGTGCAATATTTGAGTCGATATCCACCATTAAAATTCACAATAGTGATTAGATATCCACCATTAAAATCCTCATAAGGCCCACTGTACTGTTTATTTGACATACAATCTGTTGATTATATCATACAGGCCTAGATGAAGGGAAAAAAACAAAGATCAGCTTGATCCAAAAATTTTATGGCCCCCAAAAGGGTTTAATGGTCAACGCTCATTCAACATTGTTTCCTGTAATGTGGTCCACTAGAGATTGGGATATACTTCATTTTTGGTCTAATACCATTTGCCCCTATCTCTTGTTAGGAAATGTTTTACATTATAAAGAAATCATTTTTTATTAAATGAAAATAAAATTATTTTATTTAATTCAAATAAACTAAAGTACTTAATAGAAAATTAAAATATCATTATTAATTTAAAAAAACAGATAAAAAAATTAATGATTTACATGTATAAGTGTGGCGACAATTTCTTCTCGCATATTGGACATAATAGTCAGTTTCAATGTCTCAAAATACTCCTTCCACTTTAGGCATATCATTCTCTGATTCGATATCCGTCTCTAAAAGAACATTTTCATCATTATATTATTGAAAGAGCAGATCGGAGATGGATTCTTTTCTGATGTAGTTTTGTAGTGTCATGCATGTAATAACTATGTCTCTTTGCGTCGAGAAGGATTTCTCACAAACATGAAGGTGGACCCCACCTATATTTCCAGCATAGGAAATTCCTGCAAGAGGCTTTAGCAAGAAATCCCGCATCCAGTAGATTAGTGGATCTAGGGAAGCGGATTGGCAGGTGTACCACGCACCACCTATATAGCTGGTGTATTGACATCAGCAAGTTTTGTGGGTGTCATCATGAGATATGTGTTATATCCAAACCATCCATCCATTTTTCAAGCTCGTCGTAAGGCTGGAGATGAAAAATAAAACATATATAATGATCTAGTGGACCACACTAAGAAAAGCAGTGGGGGATTGCACGTCTACCATTAAAACCCTTTTGGGGTTTAAGTTTTGGATCAATATGAAATTTGTTTTACCTCCTCATCCAGGTCTTTGTGACGTTATGAACAGATTGGATAGAAAATAAACGTTATGGTGGGCCCTACGAAATTTTTAATGGTGAAAATCATTATCTCTGCTGCTATTTGTGGTGTGGTCCAGTTGATCTTTGGATATGATTCATTTTTTAGATAGTACTCTAATGATCTCAAAAAATGTATGAACAGCAAGGATATAATAAATACATCATTATGGGGCCATGTAACTTTGATCTCCTTTGAACCGTTTGTACAACTCATTAGCTCGAGGAGCATCAGCGCTCGTCTTCACACGACACAAACATGCACCAGCTATATAGCTGGTGTGTGGTACACGAAATCGGATTGTGCAATGAGTTACTCAATACGCTCTTATAGTATTGAGTAAACTCAGTTGGGAACATGTATGTAGTCTATCTACACCATTCATCCGTTTTTCCATCTAAATTAATGAGTGGAGTCCAAAATTGAAGCATATCCAAAGATCAAGTGGATCATACCAAAGGAAATAGTGGGGATAATGATCTCCCCTGTTGAAACCTTTCTAGGCTCCTCAGTGATGTTTATTTGTCATCCAATTTGTTCATTATATTATCAGACATGGATGAAGGGAAAACAAAAATATAATCTTAATCCAGAACTTATGTGGCCCCCAAGAATTTTTCAATGGTAGACGTTCAATTCAACTATTCCCCATGGGTGTGGTCCATTCGAACACTATATACTTCATTTTTAGGGTACTGGCTAAACTATGTGATGTCTACCATGATTTTTGTATCCGATCTGCTCCTTCCATCAATTTTATCAAATAATTTTAGGACCTGAACCCAAAAATGAAGCATATAGAATGTTGAAATGGACCACACCATTGGAAACAGTTGAATTGAACGTCTACCTTTGAAAAATTCTTAAGGCCACGGAAGTTACTATTCCCCATGGGTGTGGTCCATTCGAACACTATATACTTCATTTTTAGGGTACTGGCTAAACTATGTGATGTCCACCATGATTTTTGTATCCGATCTGCTCCTTTCATCAATTTTATCAAATAATTTTAGGACCTGAACCCAAAAATGAAGCATATAGAATGTTCAAATGGACCACACCATTGGAAACAGTTGAATTGAACGTCTACCTTTGAAAAATTCTTAGGGCCATGGAAGTTTTGGATCAAGCTTATATTCGTGTTTTCGCTTCATCCATGTCTGTATGATCTTATTAACAGGTTGAATGACAAATAAACATCACTGTGGGGCCTAGAAAGATTTCAACGGTGGAAATCATTAACCCCACGGTTGCCTATGATATGATCCACTTGATCTTTGGATATGCTTCAATTTTGAGCTCAACCCCTTAAATTAGATGGAAAAATGGATGAACCGTGTAGATAGACCACATATATTCAAGGTGAGCTGAACTGAGTTTACTCGGTACCATGAGAGCGTACTGAGTTACGATTTCTCGCATTCACTATTAAGCTAAACTCCTATGGTCGAAAGAATTCAATGAAAAATCATTTAGCAGTTTCGCAGCAACAAATAACTCTTGATGCGGAGCATTTTCTTAATTTCCCGTTAAGTACTGTTTTTCAGAGTTAACAAACGGGCCCTTGTCATTTCTTCTTAAACCGTTGGGCCATGAAATTTTGATTCCTTTAAACTGGCAGTACAACTTTGGCGCGGGAGGAGTGTCGGGAGGAGAAAAACGTTGCAGTTTTTTTTTTTTTTTGGGTTAGCTTGTTAGTACACACCCATGTCAGTACACATACTCCATGTTAGCCACCCCCACTAGGGATCGACACCATGACCTCAAGTGTTGAAACGAGGTATCTCTGCTTAGTCTGCCAGTTGAACTACGGATCTGGGTGTAATAACGTTGCAGTTGTCAGAGGAAGGTTACTCCTATTCGCATATGCACATGCAAGGTTTGTGCGCTTTATCAGGTCAATCTAACCCGCACGTTTACTTGACATAAATTCCATTAATCGCACATCAAGTGGCTACGCTTGCACATTAAATGTGGGCCATTGGCCAAGTCCTTTCCAAATCATATAGCTTTTCCATACATGTATGGCAACTTTTGATCAACCGATTGGATTTTAGGGCCTGTTTGGACAGTGGTATGAAGTTGTATAAAATGGGACTGCATTACTAATCCCACTATGAAATTCAAAATGATATGTTTAGAAGGAGTGTGAGATGGGATTAAAATTAACTTTTTATGCTTTGAAAAATGAGTTCTGTTCTAGAAAGTGTGAGATGAGATTACTAATCCAATGAACTATTTATCCATATAATCAATTCAAATACAATTTGAAAATAAATCTTGAGATTTAGTTTTTAATGTATGCTTTCCAAATATAGTATTAGAAAACATGGGATACACCTAATCCAATTCAGGGATAATACCTTACACATACATTTACTGTAACTTACAATTTCATTCACCTCCTAATGCAATGGCAAAAAATGCCCTTGCGTACTTTTCACGTTAGCATTTATATGATGCTGGTGTTTTGCCATTTCAGATGGCTGGCTTGAAATAAACGGAAAATGCAGCAACATTTATTGACTTGACTATTCTTTCTTTAAAAAAAAATAAAAAATAAAAATAAAAAAGAAAGAAGAAAAAGAAAAAGAAGGGAATTCCTTCTTAAACGGCCCAAACAAAAAACGGACGCGAATATATTGCCCACTAGTCAGTCCGGTTCTCTAAACAGACGGGGCATTTGAGTGTCAGTCGCGGGCAATTGCCGCCCCCTTCTGATTTAGGTGGTTGAAGAAGAAATCACCAGGTCAGTGGAAGCCGCTGAGTTCTCAGCGTTCAGATGTACCTGCGAGGAGGACTTATTTTAGTCTAGAAACTACAATGTTTGTGTGGACGCGGATTTCACCTAAAGTTAGGCACGGCCTACCGTGATGTTTGTGAGAAATTTAGACGGTCCATCTGCTTTTTCATATCATGTCAAGATATGGGTCCAAAATTAAGGCAGATCCAAAATTCAAGTGGGGTGGGAAAATGAGGGTAGAAATGCCTACCATTAAAATCACACTGGGCCCACCATGATGTATTATATATCATCCATACCGTTTATAAGATTATTCCTACTGGGATTAACCGTAAAAACAATAATGTGAGCCTAATTTCTGTTCCCATGTGAACGTTAAATCCTCACTCTTTCATGTAGTGTAGCTACATTAGTTTTGCATCTACCTCCTGGCTCTCGCGTATACTAACATGATCCGGTAAGATGTATAGATAAGGTGAATTTGTCATAAACATCATCATGTCCCCACCTAATTTAGGATCTTGATGTACGCAGGCAGGTACTCTCCGGCCTGTCCTGAGCTCCAAGCGTGCTTGTGTTCTGATGGGGCCACCATAATGTATGGATTGCTCCACACCGTCTATCTAATTATCTATATCATTTTTAGGATATAAACTAAAAAATGAAACAGAACCAATGCTAAAGTGGACCTAGAGTTGGGATTAAATGTTCATCATTAAAAATTTCCTGATCAAGCTTATGGTTGTTGCCTTCATCTAGGTTAATGCGATATTATGAGCAAGTTAAATGGCAAACAAACATCAAGGTGGGCCCTAGAAATGTTTAAACCGTGGGTGTCATTATCACTGCTGCATCCTGTTGTGTGGTCCGTTTAAGCCTTGGATCTACTTATTTTTTCAATTTTTTACTAAAATGATATGGAAAAATGATTGGACGGCATGGATAAACCCATGCATCACATTGGGCTCCTCATAGGGCAATCCACATCGACAAAAATGTTGCAGTTGTTTCGAGGAAGATAATGGAAGCTTTATCAGGTCAATCTATCTTATAGCTTTTCCGTACACGTGTGGCAACTCCTTTCCAAACCATATAGCTTTTCCGTACACGTGTGGCAATGGATCTGCCTTATTTTCGGTGGTATCCGTCGGACTCCAATCAATCTTATCTTTATAAGCATTTATTATTATTATTATTATTTATTTTTTTGGGAGGCGGCTAATAAATACGTTCGTTGGCAACTTCTGATGGACGGCTTGGATTTTAGGCACTTTTATTTTAGCATTGAAATCAGAGGCATTTATTGACTTGATGATTTCTTCTTAAACTACCCAAATAAAAAAGGGTCGCGGATTGCCTGCGACTGACCTGTTCTCTAAACGGAATACACTTCTGATGGTCCCAACGTGATGTATGGGTTTATCAACACAGGCCATCTAGTTTTTCATGTCATTTTATTATATAACACAAAAAAAAAGAAGCAGATCCAAAGGTAATTGGACCACACAACTGGATGCAATAGTGATAATGATGCCCACCGTTGAAACATTCCTATGGCCCTCGTTATGTTTATTTGCAATCCAACCTGTTCATAAGGTCAAATTGACCTGGATGAAGGCAAAACACAAATATCAGCTTGATCAAAAACTTTTAGGAATCCCAATAAATTTTTAATGGTAAGCATTTAATCCCAATTCTGTGGTCCCCTTAAGCATTGAATATGCTTTGTTTTTGGATTTATGTAATGAAATGATATGAAAGGATGGATGAACCGTGTGATTAAATTCATAGACTGTGGTGACGCCCTCGTAGTCACGGCCTTTTAGGGATTGGGAGAAGCGTGTTAGTACCCAATCGGCGTCAGTCGAAGACAATTAGCGTCCACTTCTTATTTGGGCGGTTGAAGAAGAAATCAAAAAGCCAATGGACGCGGCTGAGTTTCCCAGTTCCACATTTATTTCGAAGCCAGCGATCTGCAATCGCAAAACACAAGCGCCACACGAGAGCTACCGTTAAACGTGCCTAAAATCCAGATTGTCGATCAGAGGGTGCTAATGGACGTCGTCCTTGGCCACGAAAAAATGCCTGTAAAGATAAAATTGAGGGGTATCGGACGGACATCTAAAGATAAAATTTCAACAGTCCAAATTTCACCTGCAAAAGAAAAATCGGACGGTTAATCTTCTCCTATCAGTGTGATTTATGGGTCATGCTCCATACAAAATGGGGCACTGAATTTGGACGGTCCAGATTTCTATACATGTATGCCATGTGTACAGTGGATGACGCCATCTGATGTGATGTCGTGCATCTGCCCGACCATAAGATCCGACGCAGCGTGATCTAACCAGATGGATGGTGGGCCCCACAATCGACAAAAGGGTTGAAACAACGAAACTGTCGTGGAATCTCACTCATGTTTGGCCAACCTCGACAACCTTATATATAAGTGGCAGGATTGGTTTGCCATTCCAAAAAGCAGAGCTGGTGCGTTCATTTTTCAATCCCTCACATCTTGCCCGTCCAAAATGGCCGGAATCACCACTCATCAAACTGCCAACGGCATGATCGTAGACCACATAGGAATTTCTGGGCCCACCCCATCACCATCGGAGGCTGCCAATGATCAGAAGATGAGACAAAAGGCCATCATCAAGGCCGCGGCATCTACGGTCGTGATTGCAGCCTGTGGGACACTCAACTCCCGTGATAGAATTCTTGAGAGCCCATTCTACGACTGTTTATCAAAGGCCCAAACCTTTGTAAACTTCCTGGCATTCACTTTTGGAATGGCCCTACTTCTCTTCTCAGTGGTACTCCCTGATCTACCTGATTGGACGGCTGAGATGGCAGCAGCCGCGGCAAAGAAGATGATGATGATGAGTACAGCTTTTGGGTCACTTCTACAGCTTGGCCTCATGTTTGGAATGTATTTGGATCGATCAGTTGCCTAACGATAAATCTGGGCCGTTTATCAGGTGGATCCCACTGTGAACATGCCCTGACCCACAAAAATAGGCACAGCAACTCATCCGCAGTAGAAAGATGATCAGTGGTCCATCCAGATTCATCATACAGATCTGCTCTGCCTGGTGATTTGAGGACACTGATTTCTGGGCCGGGACATGTTTCGGTGGAGCCCACTTGATAAATGGTCCACATTTCTTTTCCTTGTTCCCAAACAACCCTATAGGAGTAAGGTTTCAGATTTTGTTTTACTTGGTTTTTTGGTAATTGTAATGTAAATCAGGGTTTATCTTTATTAGTCTGTTTGTTTTAATGGTATTTAGGCATGAGTGCAGATTGGGTGCCTGCATGTAGTTCAGTACACGTGGCACACGTGGATGAAATCCAAGCCACTGATTTAGAATTTCCTGCTGTGAATGGATCCTGATGGTTGAATGATTGATAACCCTTTCCTTGGTTCCATACAAATGAACGCTGAAGAAAAATGGAAAAGCAACTGCTCCCCCATTAAGTGAGGAGACGCCCATTTATTAGATGGTTAGATTAACACAATCAAAGGTAAATTTCCTGAGGGGCTGATCAGAAGCTGAGCCCACAACATGCATGGTTCAGATCATTATACACATGTGCCACGTGTGTGAGGGAGGTAATCTGTTCTCGTCAGGGCTTTGAGACATAAATGTGCCAGACGTTTTCGTTTGAGTGGGCCTACGGTTCTAACATTCCAAAAAACGTTGATCAGAAGCTAACAAAGAACATACAAAAAGGCATCCAACGAAGAAGCTGATAAGAAAGAACAAATAGCATCCACTGATCATGCGGTCCCCAACTTAAATGGTCCATGCATCAAAGACAGAAAATACACATATGGATGATCCTGCAGGCCCCACCTACTTGAATGGTCCGTTCATCAAAAAATCGCTAACCCTTCCAGAAGGCTAAGAAAGAGAACACAGTAATGGTTGATCTGTGGGCCACACCTTGAATGATCCATCCACTAAAAATCTCCCAAATGACAAACGAAAAAGGGAAAAAAAGAAAAGTCATAAGCCTGGTGGGAATGCAGCATAGAAATCTCACAACGAACAAAGATCCAACCAGTCTACTCGTCAGAAGACCACACGTTGATGAGAAAAATGCAAAACAAAACATATATATATATATATATATATATATATATATATATATATATATATATATATAGTGATGCGGTATAATTCCCAACGTAGAGAGGAAATCGTATTGTGTTCCGAGTAAACTCTGTTGAGCCCCGTGTGAATGGATGTGGTCTATCCATGCCATCCATCCGTTTTTCAAGCTCATTTTAACGGTGGAGACAAAAATTGAATCATTTCCAATGCTCAAGTGGACCATAGAACAGGAAACATTGGGAATAATAATTTTCACCATTGAAACCTTTTTAGGGTCTATAGCGATATTTATTTGTCATCCGATCTGTTGGTGAGATCACACAGATATGGATGAAAGGAAAATACAAATATCAGATTGATCCAAAACTTGTGGAACCCAAGAAAATTTTCAACGGTTGACATTCAATTCACACTGTTTCATGTGGTGTGGCCCACTTGAGCTTTGGCTATACTTCATTTTTGGGCTTAAACCTTAAAATCATCTGTTAAAATGGATGTAAGGAGTGGATGGAATATATAAATCACGGAAGGCCCAACAGAGTTTACTCAATATGCAGTCTGCTTCCCCGCAGGAGACGTGGGCGGGGATTGGCTAGGGTGAGAAATGACGTCACCAAATTTTGTGGCCCCAACATGATATATGTTTTGTATCCATGCTGTCCATCCATCTGGAGAGATCATTTTAGGGTAATATCCAAAGAATGAGTCACATCCAAAGCTCCAGTGGACCCCACCATAGAAAATAGTGGCGAGAGTGACGCCACTGTTAAAAAATTCTAAAGGCCACGAAAGTTTTCGATCAAGCTTATATTTGTATTTTCCCTTCTTTAATGTCTTTGTTAACTTTTGAACAGGTTGGATTTCGAAAAAAACATCATGGTGGGCCTTAGAAAGGTTTCAACGGTGGGCATCAATCTTTCCACTGTTTTCTATGGTGGGGTCTACTAAAGCTTTGGATCTGCCTCATTCTCCGGCTCATGGCTTAAAATAATATCTCCAAATGGATGGACGTTGTAAATACAACACATACATCATAATGGGGTCCATAGAACTTGGTAGCCTGCTGTGAGAATTGGACCGCACTAAGGTACCCTGCAGGATGGTTCGCAGGAGACCACTACTCACAGAAATGGTCTCTTGGGCACAAGGTCTCACAGTGCTTAAATGCGAGCTTATATAAACACTCTTGGATTACACTCGGGCTTTAATAGCTCTCTCAGCGAGAGAGTTTGCAAAAGGATGACTCGTGTGCCAAAATTTTCGCAATCTTCGGGAATTGCATGTTGAGTAACGAGGCTCCTACTGACGTGACGTCACCAAGTTCTGTGGGCCACACCATGATGTATGTTTTGTATCTACATCGTCCATCCATTTGGAGATATCATATTAGGGCATGATCTAAAAAATGAATCAGATCTAAAGCTCGAGAGGACCCCACCAAAAAAACAGTGGGGAGAGTGACACCCACCGTTAAAAAGTTCTAAGGGCCATGAAAGTTTTCGATCAAGCTAATATTTGTGTTTTCCCTTCTTTCATGTCTGCTTTAACACATGAACAGGTGGGATCTCAAATAAACATCATGATAGACCTTCGGAAGGTTTCAATGGTGGGCGTCACTCTCATCACTGTTTTTTGTGGTGGGGTCCACCCCATCCTTGGATCTGCCTTGTTCTTTGGACCATGCTCTAAAATAAACTCTCTAAATGTATGAATGGTGTTGATACAACACATACATCATCGTGGGGCCCACAGAAGTTGGTGATGTCACTTCAGTAGCCAACCTGTCAGTATCTAATTCGCGTCCTAGCGCAGGATGCGGATTCCCTGCCAAAGCCTTTCCCATGAAGTTCTTGCGCAAGGATTTTGGGTGGGGCCCACTGTGATATTTGTGAGAAATCCAACCCGTCCATCCATTTTTCGAGCTCATTTTAAGACATGAGACCTAAAATGATGAGGATCCAAAGCTCAAGTGGGTCATACGAGATGAAACAGTAGGGAAAGGAATTCTTACCGTTGGAACCTTCCCAGGATCCACGTTGATATTTATATTTCATCCAAACTGTTTATAAGGTCATTTTCCCTAAGGTGAAGTGAAAAAACTAACAAATTAAACCAATACAAAACTTTTGTGGCCATATAAATGTTTCAACGGTGGTCACTAAATCCTCACTATTTCCTCTCGTGTGGCCCACTTGAGTTTTTGATCCTCCTCATTTTTGGTCGCATGTCCTAAAATGAACTCGAAAAATGGATGGACAGAGTGGCTTTCTCAAAAACATAGTAATGGGCCCCACCCAGAATCTTGCGTAGGAACTTCCTCAAAAGGTTTTTGCAGGAAATCCGCATCCCCTCGCGCACGGTACCTTCCCTGACGCGGATTGCGTCCTGCCCCTGCCCGAACAGTAATCCATCCGGGTAGGGCTCTGTGGGGCCTGCCGTGATGTAAGTGTTTTATTCACTTCGTTCATGGCTTTTGTCAGATCATTTTAAGGTATGATCCTTAAAACATAGCTACTTATCATTGCAAATTCCTGGTTATGCCCCATCTACGGTTGAGTCAGTGATTTAGACCATCTGGATTGCCTTGCAACTATGCCATGTGCATGTTTGATGAATCACAACCATTTTAAATGGTGCAAAACTAGTATAGGATTATGGCACTAACAAGTTTTCAAGATGACCATACTGTGTAATGAGTTAATTTGGCCTTTGTCACAGACTCAACACCCAACACGTGTTTGCTAGACACTAGGGCCCAAATAACCTGTGGTTGCAATGATCGAAACCATTCATGTTGTGAACTCCATGCTATCTGGGCCACCATAAGAAACTTAGGTTGAATGGATGATCATGACCATCACTATAGGTAGATATACTTAGACAATGAAAAGAAGTTTTCCAATGGCTTGCATTCAACTCTAAATATCAACAGTGATAATCGTCACTGAAGCATGGAACATTGTTTAGTGACGATTGTAGATAGGTGGTGGGGTCCACAGAGTCCAAACACCTTGTAGATAGGTGGTGTGTCCCAGTGGACCATCCTGATTTTTCCCCCCATGTGATCTTCATGATGTGGCCCACCATTTGCATGTAATGGGTGTCCTGCACGAGTGACAAATTGGCAGGACCTATGAAATGCTTGCAATGAGAATATACATATATATAATGATGGGTGTTCAATCACTGTTGCTTTCCTGTTCCGTGAGTCCTTGAGATTTGGATCTACCTCATTCTTAAGCTCATGCTCCAAAATGATATGAAAAAATAGATGAACGGCATGGATAAAACACCTACACTATGATCGGCTCACAAAGCACTGTCCAATAGCTACAACTGTGAACATGGTGCCATTGCTGTGAGCACAAGGGAATCTTTGTAATTCCCTTGATATTGCAAAAATCTTGGCGTGCTGTCATCTTTTGCAGACTCTCTCATTGTCATGGCTATTGAATCCCAGCCGATGAGTGTAATCCAACAACTCTTATAAAAGCTCGCATTTAAGCACCGTGCGACCTTGTACGCAAGTGACCGGACTCTCTCTCTCTCTCTCTCTCTCTCTCTCTCTCTCTCTCTCTCTCTTATATATATATATATATATATATAGCAGAACGCTCACCTGCAAACTAGTTCGCATATACTACAAACGAACTTTTTTGAGAACTCATCATATCTGATGAGTCTCGAAAATCTGAATAGTCCACATGAAGCAGAACCTCATAAAACCCCCTGGTACCAATTTTTACTTTGAACCAAAACTTCAGTGAGCCATGAAAAATGCAAACAGTTTCTTCCCTTGATTTGAATTTCTCTTTGCTGTGGCCCACCAAAATCTTAGATCAGGGTGAAAATTCACCTCCTGAGGTTTCATGGGATTCCGCATCTTATGGACCATTCGGATTCGACACCCATGACACGTGTGCAAAGGTGCGCAAGTGCGTAGGTGCGTAGGTGAGCATGCCTCTACATATATATATATATATGTATATACATAGAGAGAGGGCAGAGAGAGAGAGAGAGAGAGAGGCATGCTCACCTACGCACGTACGCACCTTTGCACACGTGTCATGAGTGTTGAATCCAAACGGTCCATAAGATGCGGAATCTCACAAAACCTTAGGAGGTGAATTTTCACCCTGATCTAAGATTCTGGTGGGCCATAGCAAAGAGAAATTCAAATCAAGGGAAGAAACTGTTTGCATTTTTCATGGCCCACCGAAGTTTTGGTTCAAAGTAAAAATTGGTACCAGGGGGTTTCATGAGGTTCTGCTTCATGTGGACCGTTCAGATTTTTGAGACTCATCAGATATGATGAGTTCTCAAAAAAGTTCATATGTAGTCCGTGGGACCATTATGTGACTATATATATATATATATATATATATATATATATATATATATATATATATATATATATATATATATATATATATATATATATATATATATATATATTCATGTTGGCATAACATATATGACCAAAGTTTTGTGCAAAGCTTATGAAAAAAATAATAATTTAGAACAAGTTCCTAGGATAACACAGGTCGATGCTATTGCTTGAGCTGGACCCCTCTAAAACCCCAACCATCTATGGCCCCACATGCATGGGTTTCAATAAACCTCGTTCCCAACCAACCCATCAGTAACCACGTTCATGTGTCCCATGTGTGCATCTTGCATGACCATGCTCTGGTTCAAAAATCAGGCCATTCTACTCATCAAATGTCTCACAAGTGCAAGTTGAATATGGATCATTAACCAGCATTTCTTTACTGTCCAATTTTCTTTTCCTTTTCCTTTTTTTTTTTTTTTTTTTTTCTGTACACTGGTGCACCTGATGAGTAGACTAGCCTGATTTTTGGGATAGAGCATATAAACATCAGGAAAAATGAAAACAGTTTCCTTCCTTGATTTGCATTTCTCTTTCCTATGGCGTTTCATGGGATATATATATATATATATATATATATATATATATATATATATATATATATATATATATATATATATATATATATATATATATATAGCGAAATGGTTCTATGCGGTCGAGCTCATGGGAACTTTCCATAAGGTCGAGTTGTGTGGGCCCCACCATGATGCATGTCAAACATCAACACCGTGCATTTGATGGGTCCCCTTTAAATAATGGGATATGCCAAAAATCAACCATATACAGAACTCAAGTGGGCCATACCATCTAAAATTATATGAAGACATGCCTAAAACATATAAAAGCACTTTGTGGGGCCCAGCTAAAATTTGGATGCATCTGAAACTTGGTCTGACCCCTCATCCAAGTGGGATACACATAATGGATGGGCTGGATTTGTGAACCACACCTCGGTGGGCCCAACAAATGATTATGAATGTTTTAATGGGAGGGTAACCCCTCTCAACTTTTGTACACGGTGTGGCCCACAAAAGTCATCGATTGACTTGATTTTTAAGCCCGAAGCCCATCATGGTGTGGTGCATCTGAGTAATGGGGTAGATGTTTGACATGCATCACGGTGGGGCCCACATAGCTCGACCTCATGGGAAGTTCCCATGAGCTCAACCACATAGAACCATTTCCCATGTGTGTGTGTGTGTGTGTTTGTGTGTGTGTGTGTGTGTGTGTGTGCCCAGTTTAGCAAAAAATCTACCCACTAAAAGAAGAAAGGAGAGACATCAATCCCTTACTTGGGTCTGTAGTAGTGACCGCAGAGGCACCTTTGAAATAACACGTCCCCGGCACCATCCGCATCTGGTGATAATACGCATCGAAAGCATATGTTGCATGTGCCTGTACAGTGTTTGGTTCATAGCATGGTTGACCCTGCAACAAAGGCAAACAGTCTACCTTCATGGGCCCACATGCCCAATCCAATCCTGCCTACAACATCTTCGAATCCATACCATCCTTCCCTATGCAATACGTCTGGTTTGTCGTGTCATTCACCAAAACCATCCCTACGCCCGTCAAATGAAGGGTGTAAATTACCGGAACCCCACTTGCTTCAAGCAGACCCCAGTTCTTCTCAGATATCGACCCGGGTCTCAAATCCTCATTATAAAGCTCGTGTGTGTGTGTGTGTGTGTGTGTGTGTGTATATGTACTAACCGACACTATTTTCGACACTATTTTCAATATCCTCAATGGATCTAGCATTTCCAGTCTTTAACGATCCTGATAGAGTGGGAAAGACAGTAGAATTGATAACCTTTAGACTTTTTTGGGTATCCTATAAAGAAACAACTTATGGTTATGAGATCAAGCTTTCTATCATACGGGTTATAAACTTTAGCCTCAACAGGACATCTCCAAGTATGCAGATATCGGAGACTTGGCTTTCTCCCATTTTACAACTCAAAAGGGGTTTTACTTACAACCTTGCTGGGGACCCTGTTAAAGATATGCTGCGGTTTTGATCACATCACCCCCATAGAGATTTTGATAATGTCAAATTACTAACCATGCTTCGCACTATATCCATAAGGGTGAGATTATGCCTTTTAGCCACACCATTATGCTATGGAGTACCAAACATAGTGTACTGGGTGAAAATACCACAATCTTGTAGGTATCTAACGAATGGCCTTGGATTGTGCCTTGATTTGTCATATCTACCATAGTATTCGCCACCACGGTCAGATCTGACAACTTTAATCCTTTTATCAAGTTGATTTTCAATTTCGGCCTTATAAATTTTAAAAGCATCCAGGGCATCTTATTTTTCACTAATAAGACAAAGGTGTCCAAAACGAGAATAATCATCTATGAAGGTAATAAAATATTTGTGTCCACTCCAGGATGCCATAGGAAATGATCCACAAATGTCTATATTTATCACTTCTAAGAGTCTTACACTCCTTATTGCACCTTTCTTTCTGGTTCTGGTTTGTTTTCCTTTTATACAATCAATGCACACTTTATAGTTAGAGAAGTCTAGAGAATGAAGAATCCCTTCTCGTACAAGCTTGTCCAATCTCTCACGAGACACAACATTGAGGAATTCTCACTGTCTAGTCTATATTTAGATCTTGTTTTATTTCCATACAAGCCATTAACATTATAGACATATGAGACAATTAAGTCTAGCTGGTATGGGTTGTTCACCATAGAGCCGGTGCCAGCTTTAATCGAATTAAGGTAAATATTGAATCCTTTATTGTCAAATTGGAATTGATATCTCAATTTATCCAAACGAGAAATAGAGACTAGATTGTGCCTTATAGAAGGCACACAAAATGTATCTACCAAATCCAATAAACAAACAGAATCTAACCTAAGCTTATAGACTCCAATTGCCTCTACATCGACTTTAACACCATTGCCTATGTATACTGAACGTTCTGCATCAGTTGGTGGCTTGGTCTGTAGTAAGTCCTGTATAGAAGTACATATGTGAATAGTGGTTCTTGAATCTATCCACCATGAATTCACCAACACATCAGTTAAATTAGATTCCAAAAGACAAACTAGAACAAAATTATTACCATTCTTTACGAGCCATTGCTTATACTTTATGCAGTCTTTCTTTTTATGACCCAGCTTCTTACAAAAGAAGTAATTATTACCTTTAGCCCGTTTGCCGATCCATCCATTCCCAGGTCGGTTTTTAACTGGAGAACCTGGAGGACCATGAGGTCCTGATGATCCCTCGTTAGAACCATGTCCAGGTACATGTCCTGAGGTACAATATTAATATTCTGACTGTTTTCAAAGGATTTTGAAGGTTTAAATTTTTCTAGAGTAATGTCTAAATGTAACCATCTCAGGACTGTCTGTACAGACTCTATCTGTTGAACATAATCAGACTCAATTAGGATAAGAACTTGATGTGTTTGAGTTGAAAATTTAATTAGCTGTAAAATATACTCACATTAGTAGATTATAAAACAACTTTGAATAAAACCAAATGTCAGGCAAACTTATCAATTCAATTGATTGGGGCTTTCAACTGAACTATCCAGGATGACGATGGGCCCAAACATTCGATCCTGGCGAGAATCGGTTACATCATCATTACTCTTCCAGTGAGACGTAATCATAACATGTAAGTGACTCTCCTGAACCTGAAGTTAAGTAATGCCAATTATGTAAATCGAAGAAACTTAACACCTGTGGGTAGGAAGAGTCTTTCAGTTTTACATTACCAACACCATTACTCCATCTCATTCATGCCCCTGCCAAACGGTAATCATTTGTGTTTTCATTACCGTTCACATTGGACAGAAACACAACTGAATGCAATCTTTTAACCAAATTCCCAATATCACAAGTCCTGATTCGTGAAAATTTTCACTGATTGAGGTCACTGTGGTGGCTAACATAACCGGATTCAATCCCATAAATTTTGACTTAGATCGCAATTATAATCATGCCCTCAATGGATTAACTTTTAAGTCTAATTTGGCCCACAAGGCAGTTAATATTGATCGTTGGAAAATAAGGAGTCTTAAAGAGAAACAGATGAGTATGTTTCACCTCCCTCATTCCAAACGATCTATATCAACTCCTAAAGGATGGGTAATGGGCCCCACAAATTTAGAGGTGTACACGAACCGAGCTAGCTTGATTCGACTCGGTTCCAAGCTGAGTTCAAGCCAAGTCGAGCTGATTTTTTGAGCTCAAAAATGAGTTTGAGCCGAGTTCGAGCTGGCCCCAGCTCGACTTGACTCGGATCGAACCTAGCTCGAATCGAACCAGTTCGGTGACTCGGTTACTTTGATATTAAGTTACTTACCAAGTGTTTGATGAAATGACTCAAAGAAGTGTGGTTGGTGACAAGGAAGGTATGTATATGAAACCAACACCCTTTTTTCTTGATTTTTATGTTGCTTAGAAGGTGTTTGATAAAATACCTGTAAATCCATTGCTGCTGTCTTAAATATAGTGAGATTTTGAAGGTGTAGTCTAGGTGTTTGTGAAAATGCTACAATGGCGAACTCGACTCGATCTTAGCTCGAACTCGGCTCGAATTGGCCCGAGCTGCTGACTGAACTGAGCTGAGCCGAGTTCGAGTTGAGGTCAGCTAGTGGCCCAGCCGAGTCGAGTTGAGGCCAGCTCGACTCGGTTCTACTCGATGTACACCCCTACCCACAATAAGGCCAAATCAAGACTTTGTATGATCTAGTCATCATCAATGAGCATTATAAGTCTAGCCTTTAACACTCACATGATAGATAGTTGGTATGGAACAATTTAGATGGATGGTTAGATCTTTACATTAGTGTCCATAAGATGGATAGATTAGATCCAATGCTTAAGATCCATATGATGAGAGGTACATATTCTTTAATGCCCATCTAGTGAATGATCTAGGTTATACAATCATTTTAAGCTAAAAAAATGACAGCTCAGATCTAAGAAACAGATCCCAACATTGGGCCCAAGGTAAGGTCCAACATTAAATATGCATTCAACATTCCATGAGTTGGGCTGAATTAAAATAATATGGGACTCGAACAAGAGTTTTATCTAGTCAACCACTATCCTTAATAGGGCCCTGATTAACTGTAGTGAGCCCATAAACTATCAAATGAATGTGAACTTAAATTGGATGGCCCACAAAAATTAGGCCTAATCAAGGACCCATGTGATCATGTGATCAGCCCCAAGACCTGACTCTAAATGAGCACATGCCCAAGGACTAGGCCCATCAACCATTATGCCTGAAATGGTCCAGAGACAAACGGCCCACTTATAAGCTCTGAATGGCCTCAGGCCCATTCGACAGGTCTCACAGATAGGGCCCACTTAAAATTGAAATTGGGAGCAGGCTCAATTACCAGTGGAGGGACCAATCCCAGGCAGCCTAGTGAATAGGGCCCAGATTGGAGTAAAGATGCTAAGGGCCCACTTCAGCAGCCCATATACTAAAGCAGGCTCTTAAGCCTTATTCGAAGCGAATACGTAGGTAGAGAAAAGGGGAAAATCCCTAGAATCTTGCCCCTATCCTTTACGCCACCTCTTCTCGTTCCTTTAGAAATCCGACGTTCATCATATGGCGTCGGACTCCAGCAGCCTCACACAACTTTAGCATCGTTAGGGTCTGATGTAAAAACATCGGGAATCAATGATGGATGAGCAAGCATGGAAGATGACCAGAATCCATGGCCGCTCTAGTCCAAGAAGTTCAGCCACTGCCCAATCGAAGAAAATAGGGAAGAGGGGTAATCGATGGTGGGACTCCAACAATAGGGGCTAAAAGACAAGAAGTCATGAGAGTCAGAGGCGTGGACGATTGCCGCTGGAGAGTATGGGTTTCTGGTTTGAGCAACTATGTTCGACACCAATGGCTGTCAAATGGGACTATCGCCGTTCTTGGGTGGTTGGGATCAAGGTGCGATCTCTGAATCCTTAATTCTGATTTGGGTGTTGAAACCCCGATTGCTGGAGTTAGTGATAGAAATTCCCAATATCTGGATTTTGGGATCGAAATTCCCAATTATCGATTTGGGAACTGAAAACCCTAATCTTGATTTGGGATTCGAAATCCCTAATTACCTGATTTTGGGATTGAAAACCCAAATTTTGAATTGATTCCAAATCCCTAATTACCCTGATTTGGGGATGGAAATCTGAAATCCCTAATTACCCTGATTTAGGAATCGAAATCTGCATCTTTGATTTTGGGATTCGAAAATCCCTAATAAACATCTATGTACCCAATTTTAGTTGTTGGAATTCGAAGAATCTCAATTATCTATATTTGGGAAACAAAATCCCAATGGCTGGATTTGAGATTTAAAATCACAATGTTTGGATCTGCTAGGTTCGATCATCTATACTTGATGCACAGAGGCTCTGATACCAATTGTAAGCCTAAATGCAGAATTGGAAGGACCGTGCCATGCATCGGATATGGAGATCCTAAGGGCTATAAGGCGTACCTAGTTAGGACGTCATTGTTGTTGCAAGTCATTGGAGTCTTCCTCTCCATACACCCTTCGGAGAAGCCTTGATGGGGCTGTAACTTCTGTCGGTGGTATAGGATTGGGGACCCAGCCTAGTTTTATAGTTACCGAGGGTAGAGGAGTTTGAAACCCATCAAAACTCTTCTCCCTATGGCTCCACATGAATTTGACAATCCTAGTTCCTCTAAAACATTGTGTGTGTATCATAGCTATAGCACTCCATCCCTTACATGAATTTTTGAATGTATGACAACTTAGTGGGGCCCACTGGTATACCCGATCACATTATCCAACCCTTATGATAATCCAGACCGTTGATCAATAAGGCCTACCTTATAAAATTCTTATAATTCCATCATATTATATATGTGAATCCACTCCGTTCATCAGATGGGAACCCTCATTTGAACTGTAGATACAAAAGATCATCCTAAAAACATATCCTAAGGTCCATAGAAATGGCAACCATGTAAAATTGCTACTAAAACATTCAATTACATAGAGGTGGAGCTGTCTAAGTTTTAGATAAGGCTGATTTTTGTATCTGCATTTTGTACATAAATGATCAATGGCCTGATCATATGATCCATACAATCCAACAGTATGATCATTTCATCCTGAACAAACGTATGATTATCATTCCATCTCCATTGTTCCCCTTAGTGCAGTGTGGCATATCTAAGTTGACCATATGGCTAATATTTTACCCCAGTTACTGCAATAAGGACAAACAGAAATCTACAACTGGTGGGCCCTGAAGAACTTTGGTAATTTACGCGCTGCCTATAACAGGTGTTGTTGATGGTATATGGTCCTTCTGGAAGAAGTTGCTGCAGTTGGCAAATGAGTCTGAAAGTCTACCTGCACAGATGGCTTCTTGGGTCCTACTTAAACTAAAGGTTTTAGTATGACACACGTGTGATAGATACCTCACATTGATCAAGTGGTTACTCTATATTTACATGAACAAAAAAAGGTTTATCATGCCATACGTGTATGGTTTGGAAAGGAGTTGCCTAATGGCTCATATTCAATGTGCGTGGCCACTTGATGTGCGATCAACCAGATTTATCTAAAGTGGACATCTGGGCTAGATTGACCTAAGAAAGCACTCACATCTTGCACATGTACCTGCGGCTAGGACTACTCTTACTTGTTGAGGTTAAAATCTGGACCACCCTCCACTCAATGCGGTGAACCTTCGATGGACCCTAGTCCTACACAAAAGGGTGAGCAAAGGAGACCCTGGCTAAGCCGGGGGACCCTCCGATCCCTAAGTTAGGCTAGGGAATCTGGGTCTAAGTAGAGTGTAGAGAGAGGGTGCAAGATATTACGTACCTGTTTCCTTCTCATAAAATGCTATTTATATCTTGTCGCTTAAGATGGGCACTTCGCGTAACTCCCCGCATCTTAAGGCATGATAGGCATATCCGCCTAACTAGGCGCGTCCTGGGGCATTTGCCTCATCTTGCGGGTGGTTTGGCTGCCTAGTAGTTGTATGGTCGTGTAGACGTGGGTAGTTGAGTAACCGTCGCTAATCGTGAGATAGTGGGACAACTCATGGTCTTCTTCATTAACGGGTTCCAGTCCAAGTCCCCAAACTGAGCACCTCAGCCTCAGATCGTGATCATTCCGAGCTAACAGCTTTAGCCTTGGATCATTCTAGGATTCCGCTCTGACATTCAGGCAGACCGACTCAGCCTCGGATCATACCGTCTGGGGCCTCGGAATAGTCGTCAAATCAGATGTTCATCCTTTGCCTATGCTCAACTCCAAGCTTAGTTCTGTGCCTCTAATCAGATATGGATTCTCTCAGACCTCGGAGTTGAGGTGTCTCTAATCTTCCTATAATAGAAGCCCCCTACTCTCCGAGTTCAGACACGGACTCAGAGAGTAAGTATATGCGGAAGATTGGTAGCTTCCTCTGTTGTGCCCCTAACGCGTGTAGCTGTAATCATGGTTTCTGTATTCAAAAGGATACACCCTCGGGGCTTTTTGTCCACAGGTTATTCTCGAATGGATGCGTGGCGACGGTTAGGATCTCGAATCGTCAGAGACATCATGAGAGACTGCCACGTAAGCCCCGAAGGGCGGCTAGGCGACGCTTTCACTGCTCGGAGCTCGGAGCCCAATGCTAAGGGCACGTGACTTGGCAGTGCTTAGAGCAGTGACATCCAACCAGGTCATCATATCTCGCCATTAATGTGAGAATCATCCGTCGGTTATAAAAACCCCTGACATTCGAAGACACCTTCATTTTTATTCTATGAGTTTTCATTGTTGTGAGCTACCTGAGAAGGCAATTTTCTGTAAGCGTAACCTGTGGGGAGGTGATTCTAACCGATCAGCAGCTTCCGGTACAAGCGATTTTTGGCAACCGTCTCGGACAGCTTCTGGTGAATCTTCCCATCACTTTCGGATTACCTTTATTTTCTTGGTCTTTGCGGAATGTCAAACGACTCGGAGATGATCCGAGGTAATTATGCCTATGAGGATGATTCCAGGCCAGAGAGCTCGGATGATAGACGGGAAACCTCTGAATGCCCCCTTGATGTTGTACCTCTCTATCCTTCTTCCAGGAGGAACAAAGAGGCTAGGGATCGGACACGCTATAAGGGCGGAAAGAAGGCCTCCCTAGCCCCTTGAGATTCAATGAGGGGGGCTACGGAGATGCCCACGAGCGGGCGAACTACGGAGACCATCCCTGGAGGCTCCATACTAGTCGAGTATTAGATGGAATGGATCCGATCAGAATTCGAGATCCCAGACTCCACACAGATACGAGCGCCAGAGCCCCTTGATATTGCTAGCGCTCCTACTAAAGGAGAAGTAGTGATCTTCCTCTGTACACTGTAATGCGGACTCCGCCTTCTGATGCATCCATTCATCCGAGCCCTGACGACTTATTTGGGACTGGCCCCAGGCCAGTTTACTCCCAATGCTTGGAGGGTTCTGATATCTTCTTATATCATCTGGTGCTAAGTCAAGAACTTGGAATTGACACCAGAAGAGCTGATAAGTTTATACTTGATCAAGCACAATAGTCAGAAGACCCACTGCATTAAGGGGTCAGGGCTAGTCCTGTAACTTCTGTCCTCTAATAAGGATTGGAAGAACAAGTGGTTTTGGGCTTTGGGCAAATGGGAAGCACCGGCGGCGGAGCTAAGGAACCTAAGGACTCGGGTTCCTACCTGATTTACCCTTCCAGGTTGGATCCCGAACAGTCTTTCTACATTGCTTCCTTATTTGCTATGGTCTAATCAATGTCTTCATCCATTTTTATAGATTTTCCGAGAGGCTCGCCTCTCATCACCTCGGACCAGAAGAATTAGATTGCCAAGGCCAGGGCATGTTCAGAAGATCTACGCTCCTAGTCAATTCTGATCACTACTGATAATCTTCATCGGTTTGGGCTCTACAAGTCTAAGCCGTTCCCCACTTCATTCAGTAAGTACCCCTTAAGCCTTTCATTGTGATGAAATTGAAGGTCTCTTAGCTTGGACATTAACTTATTGTCCTATGTGTAGGCATGGCCAAGGCCTCCAGATCTCAGAAGAGGGAGCCGCCCCGTTCGTCAAGGAGATGTTGAGGTCTGAACCGCGGACGAAGACAGCGAATCAGAGGAGGTAGGTGACTCCATGCGATGGGGGCCCCTCGGCCCCAATTTCTGCTACTGTAGCTCCGGCTCCAGCTTCAATTTCTGTCATTGCAGCTCCAGCTTCAGCTGTTGCAATTTCAACACACATCCCGGTCGAGGCCACAGTCGATAATTCTCTAACTCCCCCTCCAACCATTGCCCCTCGTGTCTCCGAAACGCCTCCACCAGCCCTCGAACCCTGCATTGCTATCCCATCTTCTTTCGAATGGGAGGAGGCCATTCGAATGGCCGATGTGATGCTCTTTCCTCCCAATGTCGGAGATGACCCCAGAGCTGAGGCCTAAGCTTCAGCAGGGAGCGACACTGGGGCAGGAGGAGCAACGGTGTCGGCTCTAGTCGAGACTAGTGGGGACAGACTTCAGTCGGGCTATCATATGTCGAGCTTAGTTCACTGGGCTACGAAGCATGCTCCGGAGGAGGAGATAACAGCCCTTCTTACCAAATCGGATGAGGCCTTCATCAACGACATGGCCTCTGTCTTTTACTCGGTATTTTACTAATCCTTTTGGCCTTGATTCTCTTTTTATCACATCCACGTGCTTATACTCTTCTTTTTTTTTAGTCCGTTCTGAATCTCCTGATGACTCGGGAGAGATTGAGGGAGATCACGCAAAAGGACAAGGAGATAGCGACTCTCAAGGGCGAGGTCAGGACTCTCTGAGATGAGGCTGCATTCCTTTGGATAGAGCAAGTAAAACTACGCCGGCAACTCAATGATGGAAGGGCGCGAGAGCTACAACTCCAGGGGGTCGTCAATGACCTTTAAGCATGATGCGCTGCTGTAACAACCGAGCTGACAGGAGTCAGAGCCCACGCTGACTTACTCGCGAAGGACAATGCCCGATTAGGGACGTGCTGAAGCGAACCAAGGCTGAGGCCGTGGAAGAGCTGAGCCGAGCAGTAATGCAGGAGAAGGAAGCTCAACGAGCCGAAGATGAGGCCTCCCAGAGGTTGGTGGTGGCCGCTGCGGTGGAAGCATTCAAGTCCTTGGAGGAGAGGACCGCCGAAGCTACCAAGTTCTATAACTGTGGCTACAATGCTTGCCTAGATGTGGTCCAAGAGCTCTATTCAGATCTCAACCTGTAGCCCCTCATCCCTGAGGACGCAGGGAAGACACTAGCTAAAGACGTCTCCCCAGACCCAGCTCCCACCTCTCAGCCTCCTCCAATTGAATAGTTTTTGACATTCCCTCTTTTTTAACTCTTTTAAACAGTAATTTTATCAATAGCTTTGATGGATGATTTTATGGATGATTTTGTGACCCTCTGGAGAGGGTATGATATGACGTAGTCAATTTTTGAATGATGATTGCACTGATGATTGTTGTTGATTGATGAGCCGGCTCCTTAGCAAGTTGGCTTATCCCAGAGCTGTCTTCCTGTACTTAGGAGACCCCTTGGTTATTTCACAGAATCTTGTGATGTTGAAATCATAAGAGCTGACCCCTTATGGAGTCAACTCCCCCACGATTGGCGAGCGGCTTTATGTAGATCCGTTGGTTGCATGACGAGCCGACCCCTTCATCAAGGGATCGGATCGTCCATGGGCTTTTCCCCTAGCTATGAGGGGATCCCTTGATGAGTTTTCGTGGGTTAACGTACTAACTCCTTCTCTAAGGGATCAGCGCGTCGAGTCAACCTCTGCTTGTGAGAGGCAACTTTTTCTGTTTGTCCACAGGTTGTTCAAGTAGATATGTAGAAACATAGATTTTTATTGAAAACCTTAAAAGGCTAGTCGTTCCAAGGTGTACACTTATTGAGGGCCTTCAGCGGCTAGTACATCAAGGGTAGTAGATTTTCAAGTGCTCGGAATTCCAAGGGTGGGGGAGCTGATGGCCTTCAAGATCCTCCAAGTGGTAGGAGCCAGGCTTGGTCGATCGAACCACGTGGTAGGGCCCCTCCCAGTTGAGTCCGAGCACCCCAACCCTCGGCTTCACAGTGTTATGGAAGACTCAGCGAAGGACCAAATCTCCTAGATGGAATCACCTAGTCTTAACCTTAGAATTGTAGAATCGTGCCACCTGCTGATGCCGAGCAGCAACCCGGAGTCTAGAGACATCTCTGACTTCCTCGAGTAGGTTCAGGTTAGCTGTAATCTGCTTGGAGTTTTAATCTTCCTGATAGCTCCTGACCCGAGCTGTAGGAAAACTGATCTCGACCTGCATCATCGCCTCCGAACCATAGGAAAGTGAAAATGGGGTTTCTCCAATAGACGACTGAGCCGTAGTCCTGTAAGCCCAAAGGATGAATGGAAGTTCCTCGGCCCATTTACCCTTCACTTTCTCTAATTTTATTTTGAGATGGTGCTTGATGACTTTGTTGATTACCTTCACTTGCCCATTGGATTGCGGGTGCCGAGACAAGGAATACTCGTTCGAAATGTCGAGCCCCCAACACATGCCTCAGAATTTATCATTATCGAACTGCCTGCCATTATCAGATACGATAGTGCGCGAAATTCTGAACAAGCAAATGACGTTCTTCCAAACAAAGTAAATCACCTTCTGCTCCGTGATTTTTGCGACAGGCTCGGCTTCGGCCTACTTAGTGAAATAGTCAACTGCAACAATAACGAACTTGACCTCTCCTTTCCCAGTGGGCAGAGCTCCGATGATGTCGATCCCCCATTGGGCGAACGGCCATGTCCTGCTCATGGGGGTCATCTCCTTCGAAGGTTGCCTTGGCACGGCCGCATATTGCTGGCACTTATCGCACCTTTGGACGTTGCTCTTCGAATCCTCCCTGATGGTCGGCCAAAAATATCCTTGACGGAGTTTTTTCAGAGCTAGGGCACGACCACCAGAGTGATTTTCACAGATGCCCTCATGATTCTCCCGAATCACATAGTCTGCTTCATCGTGTCGGAGACACCCGAGGTAGGGCTGTGAATGCCCTTTCTTATACAAGATCCCATCCAAGACTGTGTACCGCGCCGCTCTGACCCTTAGACGCCTTGCCTCCAACTTATCCGAGGGGACCTCGCCAGATATGAGGTAATTGTAAATCGGGTCCATCCAACTCGGTGTGACTTTCACCGAGTTAACCATTTCTTGCTCCGTTCAGTCAATGCTTGGGCACTCTATGAATTCTAGAAGGACGACCCAAGGAATTTTTCCCTCCGTGGCCGACGCTAGCCTTGCGAGGGCGTCGACCCAAGAATTCTCTGTTCTCGGTATCTGATTGATAGTGCAGCTCCCAAACTTCTCTAACAACTTTTTGGCCTTGGCTAGATAAGCTACCATCCTGGACTCTTTGGCCTCATACTCGGTGGAGATGTGATTCACCACCAACTGAGAGTCGCATCGCACCCCGAGGAACTGGACCCCCAAACTGGCCACCAGTCTGAGCCCAGCTAACAAGTTTCGTATTCTACCTCATTGTTAAATGCCTTAAACCCTAACCTGATTGCGTACTAAATAGGTGTAGAGTACAGCGCAACTAGGACTACCCCTTCTCTGGTACGCTTGGCGTTGGATGACGCGTCCACAAAGAGGGTCCACATTAGTTCTGACTCTGTATCTCGTTTAGTTGAAGGAGCGGGCAAAGGAGTTGCTTCTGCTTCGACATTCATTTCCTCTAGATTTGGGGCGGTGAACTCTGCAATAAAATCTGGCACTACTTGGCCCTTGATCGCTATCCTTGGTTGGAACTGAATATCGAACTTCTCGAATTCGATCACCCACTTAGTTAGCTGACCCGACACTTTAGGCCTCTGAAGCACTTGCCTGAGGGGAGAGTTAGTCAAGACAATGATAGAGTGAGCCTAGAAATACAGGCGTAGCCTCCGAGTTGAAACAATCAGGTAGAGTGCCAACTTCTTTAGAGGTGGGTACCTCGTCTTGCTAGGTACCATTACTTTACTCACATAATACATAGGGAGTTGCTTGTCCCCCACCTCCCTGATCAGCACAGAGCTGACGGCTGAATCCGAAACTGTCAGGTACAGGAACAAGGACTCGCCTTCTTTAGGTTTGGACAATACGGGCGGCGAGCCCAAATACTACTTCAACTACTGGAAGACGAGTTCACATTCTGATGTCCAATCAGCTTTCTTATGACCCTTCAATTGCTGAAAGAAGGGAAGGCATTTATCAGTAGCTCTGGATATGAACCGTCTGAGTGCTGCTACTCGTCCGGTGAGGCATTGTATTTCTTTTATAGTCTGAGGTGAGCTCATATCGAGGAGTGCCTTGATCTTGTCAAGATTTGCTTCAATGCTCCTCTAACCTGAAACCTGAGGAATTTGCCGGAGTTGACTCCAAATGCACACTTCGCGGGATTCAACTTCATACGATATTCTCGGAGGATAGAAAAGGTCTCCCCGAGATTTGCTAGATGATTGGACGCCTTGATGCTCTTAATGAGCATGTCGTTAACATATACCTCCATGGTACGCCCTATTGCTTGGCGAACATCTGATTCACCAATCTCTGATATGTAGCCCCCAGCATTTTTCAGGCCGAATGGCATGACCTGGTAACAGCAAAGTCCCTTGTCAATGACGAAGGTAGTCTTCTGCCTATCTGGGGGGTGCATTGCGATCTGGTTATACCCGGAATAGGCATCCAGAAAGGAGAGCAATTCATGTCCACCTATACTATCCACCAACTGGTCGATTTGAGGCAATGGGAAACTATTCTTGGGGTAGGCCTTATTCGGGTCCGAGTAATCCACACAAACCCGCCACTTTTCGTACGCTTTCTTAATGAGGACCACGTTTGCAATCCAGTCTGGATAGTGCACCTCCTCGATGAAGCTAACGCTGAGGAGTTTGTAGACCTCGTCAACTATGGTTGCATATCGCTCAGCATCGAACAGTCTCCTCTTCTGTTTCACTATCCTGTGATCTGAATCCACATTCAATTGATGAACCAAGACGTTAGGAGAGATTCCCGGCATGTCCTCGTGTGACCATGTGAAGACATCTCTGTGTTGCCGCAAGAAGGCTAACATCTCAGATCGTTGCTCGGGATTTAATGACATTTCGAGCTGAAAGGTTTTGCTCGGATCTACTTCATCGAGCGGCACGGCCTCCAAGTCTTCCACTGACGAATCCTCTATAGGTCCTTTAGGAACGAGGACGTTGATAGTGAGGGCTTGCTTCACCGACCCTTTCTTCACTACTATTACATAACATTTTCGAGCCTTGCGCTGATCGCCTCGAAGATAGCCTATTCTGCCTTTGGCGGGAAATTTCATCATCAAATGGTAAGTGGAGACGACTGCCCTCATTGCATTCAGGGAGGGTCTGCTCAGGATGACATTGTGCACCGATGGCACATTAATGACAAGGAAGTCCACCAGGAGGGTGACTTGATGTCGTCCTTCTCCCACGATCACAGGGAGGGAGATGACCCCTTTGGAGATCACCCTTTCTCTAGCAAAGTCATATAGAGGGGTCTTCACAGGTTTGAGGCATGACCTTAGAATCCCCATTCTTTCAAAAGCTTCTGAGTAGATAGCATCAGCTGAGCTCCCAGTGTCGACAAGTATGCGATACACCTTGTGGTTGGCTATGGTCATAGTAACCACTAAGGTGTCGTCATGCGATTGCTGAATTTCGTGCGCATTATCTTCCGTGAAGGTCAGACTATACGGGCTAACTCGAAGCTCTTTGCTCAGCCTCCCAGTCATATGGACGTAGTGCTCCAGATCAGACTTCAAGGGTGGGCTTTACGGGCCCTGTTTGAGTCTCCTCCACTGGATGAACCACCAAAGATGGTATAGATTTCAACCAACTCTTCTGCAGCATTGCTCGGCTGCTCTTGCTCTTCACTTCAAGCTATTCTATCCTCCTTGGTATATTGGCACAGATGACCCTTACGGATGAGGGTCTCGATCTCATCTTTGAGGTCCACGCAATCAGTCGTGTTGTGGCCGTGATCACGATGGAAACAACAATACTTGCACTGCTTGTCTCGATGATTTGGGTTGACCTTCATGCAAACGGGCTAGTTCAGGAGCTTCTGGCCTCTGATGTCCAACAGTATTTGTTCAGTAGACGTGTTAAGGGGAGCGTAGGAACGGAACTTGCCCTAAGATTTTCTGATCAGGCAACGATCATGAGGAGCGCAGTCGTCAGATTTCTTGCTGGATGACGGGGGTTCTTTGTTCCTCAGCCTCTTTCCTTTGGTAATCGACTCAGCTATTTGAACATTTTTGTGAGAGTTGGAGAATTCCTCAGCGTTAGGTACTTCTGAGCTCTGGTGATGAGCTCAACCAACGTCTTCGGTGGATTCTTTCCAATGGAGAAGGTAAACTTCCCCTCTTTCAAACCGCCGAACATGGCAGAGAGTTCCATTTTATCGTCATAGTCCTCCACCTGCAATGCTTCCTCGTTAAAACGGGCGATGAAGTCCTTCAACGATTCTTTAGGCCCTTGTTTGATGGTGAAATGATGAGTATTCGGCTTCCGACTCTTCTTACTACTTATGAATTGGGTAAGGAATAGTCTGCTAAGCTCTATGAAGGAACCAATGGAATTAGGTTTGAGCTGCTGGTACCAACTCCGAGCAGATCCTGTGAGAGTGATTGAAAATTCCTTGCACATCATCGTGTCCGTTGTTGTCTGAATTTGCATCCATGAGCGATAAGCCTCTACGTGCTCGGACGGGTCGCCAGACCCAGAGTATTGGATGACAGGAGGTATCCGGAACCTCTACGACATCACCTCGCTCATGATTGCAGAGGTGAAGGGAGGTTCGGTCTCTTCCATCATCGCTTGAATGGCGGTGGAGACAGACGAAGGCTGTTGATTGTACTGTAGTATCAGAATCTGATTAGTAAGTTCTGCAAACCGTGCCCCCCACGAATCTTTGTTTTCAGCCACGTTCTCTTGTGGAGCCTCTACCTCAGGAGTCCTTCCCTTTCTCCTCTCTAGCTCATAATGGAGATCCGTTGGCGCCAGAGCAGAGGTGACCGAATCATTCATCGGAGCTCGGGTCATTGTGTTCCGAGCCGAAGCTTGGTTTTGGGTCAGCGGGGGAGGATTCTCGACTGAAGCTGGAACCCAAGCGGATTGATGTTGTGACCCTTCGGGTCTCATACTCCGCGGTGCGGACTGGACTTCAACCATCGGTCCGACCATTTCCTGAACGAGATGTTGCTACGACTCCTGTTGCTGTTTCATCTGATTAATTTCATCGCATAAGGCTTGTATCTCGCTTTGCATAGCTCGATACTTGCTAGCCCGATTGCGAGAATGCTAGGAAGGTCCTAGAGCTGACTCGGCATGAAGTAATGAGGAAGACTGAGTCTGATCATTCTGCCCTGGTTCCACAACTGCAGATTTCTTCTTTCCTCTTGCCATTTTACTTGAGAATAGGAAATTGACTTTTCGTATCAAATTCGCACAGACGGCGCCAAAAAATGTTGAGGTCAAAATCTGGACCACCCTCCACTTAATGCGGTGAACCTTCGACGGACCTTGGTCTTGCACAAAAGGGTGAGTAAAGGAGACCCTAGCTAAGCCGGGGGACCCTCCGATGCCTAAGTTAGGCTAGGGAATCTGGGTCTAAGTAGAGCGCAGAGAGAGGGTGTAAGATAATACGTACCTGTTTCCTTCCCATAAAATGCTATTTATATCTTTTCGCCTAAGATGGGCACTCCGTGTAACTCGGCGCATCTTAGGGCATGATAGGCATATCCGCCTAACTAGGCGCGTCTTGGGGCATTTGCGTCATCTCACGGGTGGTTCAGCTGCCCAGTAGTTGTATGGTCGTGTAGACGTGGGTAGTTGAGTAACCGTCGCTAATCGTGTGATAGTGGGACAACTCATGGCCTTCCTCATTAGTGGGTTCCAGTACGAGTCCCCAAACTGAGCACCTTAGCCTCAGATCATGATCGTTCCGAGCCAACAGCTTCAGTCTCGGATCATTCCAGGATTCTGCTCTAACATCCAGGCGGACCGACTCAGCCTCGGATCATACCGTCTGGAGCCTCGGAATAGTCGTTGAATCAGATGTTCATCCTTTGCCTATGCTCAACTCCAAGCTTAGTTCTATGCCTCTAATTAGCATTGGATTCTCTCAGACCTCGGAGTTGAGGCGTCTCTGATCTTCCTATAACATTACTTATTTTTTCATGGTATATTCTAGGACACCAATCAATCTTATCTTCACAGGCGTTTTTTTCTTTTTTTTAATTATTATTATTATTTTTTTTGGGCTAAGAAAGACGTCCATTGGCAACTTCTGATCGACGGTTCGGATTTTAGGTACTTTTCACATTAGCATTTATATGAATGACGCTTGTGTTTTGCGATTGCAGATTGCTGGCTTCATATAAATGGAGAATTCAGCGGCATTCATGGACTCGGTGATTTCTTCTTAAACTGCCCAAACAAAACGTGACGCAGATTGCCTGCGACTGACTGGTCTGTCCGGTTCTCTAAGCAGACTGCGCCTCTGAGAGGCCCACCGTGATGTATGGGTTTATCCACACCGTCCATCCAATTTTTTCATATCATTTTAGTATATAAGAAAAAAAAAAAGGCAGATCCAAGGCTAGAGTGGACCACACAACAGGATGCAGCAGTGGTAGAAACATTCGTAAGGCCCACCTTGATTTTTATTTACAATCCAACCTGATCATTAGGCAAAACAGAAAAATCAGCTTGATCAAAAACTTATGTCATTCCAAAAAGTTTTTAATGGTAAGCATTTAATTCAGACTTTGCGGTCCACTTAAGTACTGAATTTTCTTTATTTTTGGATTTATATGGTAAAATAATATGAAAAAAGAAAGGATGGACGGTGTGAATAAATTCATAGATAGTGGTGACGCTCTCAGAATCCTGGCATGTTGAGCTTGGGATAGGTGGGGTAGTACCTAGTGGGTGTCAGTCGCAGACAATTAGCGCCCCTTTCTGTTTTGAGCGGTTGAAGAAGAAATCACCGAGTCAATGGACGCCGCAGGGTTCCCCAGTTCCCTATTCATTTGAAGCCAGCCATCCGCAATCGAAAAACACAAGCGCCACACGAGCTACCGTGAAACGTGCCTAAAAGCCAGATCGTCTATCAGAGGATGCTAATGGACGTGGTCCTTGGCCCCCAGAAAATGCCTGTAAAGATAAAATTGATGGGTATTGGACGGAGATCTAAAGATAAAATTTCAGCAGTCCAAATTTCACCTGGAAAAGAAAAATCAGACAATTAACCTTCTCTTATCAATGTGATTTTTGGGCCATGCTCCATCCAAAATGGGGCACCGAATTTGAACGGTCCAAATTTCTATACATGTATGCCATGTATACAGTGGATGACGCCATCTGATGCCATGTCGTGTATCTGCCCCCGACCATAAGATGCGACGCAGCGTGATCTAACCGGATGCAAAAGGCGTGGAAGAAGGAAACTGCGTGGAATCTCACTCTCTTGTTTGGCCAACCTCAACAACCAATATATAAGCGGCAGGATTAGTTTGCCATTCCAAAAGCATAGCTGCTGCGTCCATTTTTCATTCACTCACATCCTGTCCGTCCAAAATGGCTGGAATCACCACTGACCAAAGTGCCACCGGCGTGAACGTAGACCACGTAGCAAATTCTGGGCCCACCTCGTCACCATCGGAGGCTGCCAATGATCAGAAGATGAGACAGAAGGCCATCATCAAGGCCGCAGCATCTACGGTCGTGATTGCAGCCTGTGGGGCACTCAACTCCCATGATAGAATTCTTGAGAGCCCAATCTACGATTGTTTATCAAAGGCCCACACCTTCGTAATCTTCATGGCATTCACTTTTGGCATGGCCCTACTTCTCTTCTCAGTGGTACTCCTCGATCTACCTGATTGGACGGCTGAGATGGCAGCAGTTGCGGCAAAAAAGATGATGATGATGAGTACAGCTTTTGGGTCACTTCTACAGCTTGGCCTCATGTTTGGAACATATTTGGATCGATCGGTAGCCAAATAATAGATCTGGGCCGTTTATCAGGTGGGTCCCACTGTGAACATGCCCCGGCCCAAAAATCAGGCACACCAATTCATCATACATATCTGCTCTGCCTGGTTATTGGATGACACTGATTTCCCCACCTGATAAATGGTCCACACTTCTTTTCTTTGTTCCCAAACATCCCCATAGGAGTAGGGTTTGAGAATTTCTTTTCCTTTGTTTTTCGGTAATTATAATATAAATCAGGGTTTATCTTTATTATTCTGTTTGTTTTAATGGTATTTAGACATGAGTACAGATTGGGTGCCTGCGGTTAGCTCAGTACACGGGGCACAAGTGGATGAAATCCAAGCCACTGATTTAGCATTTCCTGCTGTGAATGGATCCCGATGGTTGGATGATTAAAACCCTTGGTTCCATACAAATGAACACTGAAGGAAAAAGAAAAACAACGGCTCCCCCATTACGTGAGGAAAGGTCCACTTATTAGCTGGTTAGAAAAACACAATTAAAGGTAAATTTCATCAGGGTCTGATCAGCAGCTGAGCCCACACACATGCATGGTTCAGATCATTATACACGTACCACGTGTGTGAGACAGGTAATCTATTCAACGTTAGGGCATGAATCATAAATGCATCAGACGTTTTGGTTTGAGTGGGCCTACGGTTCTAACATTCCAAAAAACTGTTGATCATGTGGGCCCTACGTTGAAGCTAACAAAGAACATAGAAAAGGCATCCAACAAAGAAATTGTTAAGAAAGAAAACAGCATCCACCGATCATGTGGTCCCCACCTTGAATGGTCCATGCATTTAAGAAAGAAAATACACAAATTGTTGATCCAGTAGGCCCCACCAACTTGAATGGTCCGTTCACCGAAGAATCCCTAACCCTTCTAGAAGGCAACCAACAAAGAAACGTCTGAGAAAGAGAACACAGTAACGGTTTTATATATATATATATATATATATATATATATATATATATACACACCATGTGACAAATTTTCAACCTTATATAAAATTCTGATGGGCCATTGCAAAGAGAAATGAAAATCAAGGGAGGAAAATGTTTTTATTTTTCATGGGCCATCAAAGTTTTAGATCAAAGTAAAACTTGGGCCCGGGGGGTTTCATGAGGTGCTGCTTCACATGAACGGTTCGGAGGAAAATGTTTTTATTTTTCATGGGCCATCAAAGTTTTAGATCAAAGTAAAACTTGGGCCCGAGGGGTTTCACGAGGTGCTGCTTCACATGAACGGTTCAAATTTTGGATCCACATCACGTAGGATGGGTTCTCAAAAATGTTCGTACATAGTACGTACGAACTAGTTCGCAAGTGAGCGTTTCCGTGTGTGTGTGTGTGTAATGGCACTATGAGGTCGAGCTGTGTGTCCCCACCATGATGTAAGTCAAACATCAACCCCACTAGTCAGATGCAACATTCCATGGTGGGCCACCGGCTTGAAAATCAAGTTAATTCATGACTTGGGTGAGCCACACAATAAACAACACTTGAGAGAGGTTACCCTCCCATTAAGATGTGGTTACAAATCCAGACCATTCATTATGCGTGTCCCAATTGGATGAGGGGTCGGACCAAGTTTCAGCTACATCCAAAACTCCGGTGGGCCCCACCAAGTACTTTTATATGTTTTATGCATGTCTTTACATGATTTTAGATGGTATGGCTCACCTGAGTTATGTATTAAGGTGATTTTTTAAATATCCCATTAACTAAAGGAGACCCATCAAATGCAAGGTGTTGATGTTGGATACACATCACAGTGGACCCACACAACTCGACCTCATGGGAAGTTACCACGAGGTCAACCTTATAGTACCATTTCCCATATGTGTGTGTGCGCGCGCGCGTGTGACTTTTTGAGAACTCATCATACGTGATGTGAGCCTCAAATCTAAATGGTCAACGTGATGCAACAAACCAAAGCAGTGGATAATTTTATTTATTTATTTTTCTAAATTTCTTTTTTAATCTGGGATTTTTCTTTTATTTATCTGCCAGAAAAATTGTGTATACGGAGTTCCATTCATGGTTCTTCGTATTTGCTGAAGGCAGAACCACACTTAGGCTCGTCGTATTCTAAAAGCGGTTTACTTGAAACCTATCGGCATTCTCAATCATTTTTCAAAAGGTTCGAATAACGCTTTAAGGACAGCTTGATAACACATGCTTTAGCCTATCCTTATATTTTCAGTTTCTTAAATTATTTTTACAAAAATTATAAAATCTGTAATTTCTGCTAACAATCTTAAAGCGTTATCCGAATGGAAACAGAATGTGTATCTTCCATTAAGCTAATGAATCAGGATCTGATTCGTCTCAATCGGTTCGATAGAACCAATTTTACAAGGTGGCAAGACAGATCAAGTTTCTACTGACGACCTTAAAGATCTATTATATTTTAGATCTAAGTCTGCAGCGACTACTTGAAGCTACCGATGAGGACACACTTGAATAGACTACTGCCCGTAACAAACAAGCTGAAGATGAACTTTTGTGCCATGGACACATACTAAACGCCACCGATTGTACGATCTGTACACACAAACTTCGTCTACAAAAGAAATTTGGACCTTCATAGAGTTCAACTACAAGGCTGAAGAAGGTACCAAAAAATTTCTTGATAGCCAGGTACTTCAACTATAACATGATAGATAATAAACCACTGCTGACCCAAATCCAAGAATTGTAGTTAATAGTGAATAAAATCAAGGCCATTAATATTGATCTTCCTGAATTATTCCATGTTGGGCCTATTATTGCAAAATTTCCCCCAATGTGAAAAGACTATCGAAAAAAGTTGAGGCATAAGACTGAGGACTACAACACACTAAAAAAAATCTATAAACATCTTCGAATTGAGGAAGAATCTCACAATCGTGATAAAAATGCAGAAAATAGAAATTCCTCGTCTAAAGTATATGCAGTAGAAAACACCGAAATCAAGAATCCCAAGAAGGACGATTCCCTAAAACCCAATAAAGGGAAATTTAAGAAAACATAAAAGAAAAATGAAAAGTTCAAAGGCCCTTGCCATGTCTGTGGAAAAACCGGCCATTATGCTCATATGTGCCGATATTGCAAATCCAAAAAAGAAGCTAGTATAGTAGAGGGCGATATAGTTGCAACGATCACTGAAGTTAACACTATCTAAGGAAAAGTTTCTGGTTTGTAGTACGATACTGCAGTTACAATACATATTTGCTATAACAAATCAGCCTTCAAAACTTAAGACGATGTGACCAATGGTCAAGAAGTCTAAATGGATAATGAAGTCCAATTGAAGGTTGTCGGCAAAGGAACCGTGGGACTAGTGTTTACTTCTTGAAAGAAGGTAATCCCGACAAATGTATTGTACATCCCAGACATGAACAAAACTTAGTTTCTGGAGATCTTATGAGAAAACCCAGAATAAGGGTGGTGTATGTGTTAGGCAAACTGATTTTGTCAAGGAATGGAAACTTTTTTCGAAAGGGATATGCTTGTAACGGTATAATAAAGTTTTCATTGAATGAAATAACACTTCTGCATATGTGGTTTAATTTGTTGGATTATGGAATGGAAGATTATCATATATAGGATATAGTAACTTAAATTCCATGGCTAAGAATGGTCTAATCTCATACATAGATAATGAGAATGATAAATGTAAAGTGTACATACAATCCAAAATGACAAAGAAATCGTTTCTTAATGTCGAGAGATTATCTCAAGTATTGGATCTTGTGCACAGTGATATCTGTGAGTTGAACGTTATTCTTACTCGTGGAGATAGAAGGTATTTTATAACCTTTATTGACGATTACTCTAGATACTTATATGTATACCTATTAAAGAGCAAATATAAAGCATTAAACATGTTTAAAATGCATTAAGCAGAAGTAGAAAATCTAATTAATAAGAAAATAAAAATTCTCCGCAGTGATAGAGGGGGAGAATATTTTTCAAATCAATTCACTAACTTCTGTAAAGAACAGAAATTAATACACCAATATACTGCACCGTACATATCGTAAAAAATGGTATAGCAGAAAGGAAGAATATGACGTTAGTAGAAATGGTCAACTCAATGCTAATACAAGTAAAGTTGTTATTGAATTTATGGGGTGAGGCACTGTAAGACCCGTGTCCTAGTCCGTACCGTTCCGTTAGCTTCTGCGGTCCGTCCGGTCGAATTCCGGCAACCTTCGCACCATATCTGACATTTGCGTACAATTCTAAGTCGAGACCTGTATGCCAAAGTCAGCTTAAACCGAAACTTATATCTTGGTGACCGCGTCGACGCCGCGGTTCCAATGCCGCGACTCGCGCATTGAACCAATACCCAGGCTAGAAGATGTCAATCTGCGTTTATTCCGAAGAAACGCCGCGCATTGTGAATCTCGAGGGAATCTCTACGATATGTCTCATCAATCAATTAATCAATCAATGTCAAGTACAAGTCAAGTCACACCTTACCCAAGTATAACAACCCATCCCTCTTTCTTCACAAAGTCAACTCTCTCTCTCTCTTCACCCATCCCTCTTTTACCCATTTTTCAAATCAACCTATGCTTCATTAATTACACCCATCACTCCATCACCTCATATCACCCATCACTTCTCTCTCTCCCTCATTTCTTCCAAGCAAAAAAAATTCACACGTCGAAGCTTCCCTCTCCCTCCCAAGTGTGGTCCACCTTCTCATCTTCCATCTACACCCTTCATCTCTCATCCACACCATTAATCTCCCATCATCCACCGTCCAAGGCAAGGAACATTTGAGGCCAAGGAAGCAAGGAGGAGGCTTAAAGGTGGGTGATCCACCGTTGAAATCTTGATCTTTAGGGCCCACTTGTTGTGGGACCCATTTTGATGTATGTGTTGTATCAATGGAGGGCCCATAGTGGCGGGGTCCCTCCTCTCTATCTCACCGTATATTTCTCTCTCTCTCTCTCTCTCTCTCTCTTTTATTGTGATGGTGTGGATCCCACCAATATGTGTTATATCTACCTCGTCCATCTACATCAGACGGTGTGGCCCACTCTATTGCAGGTGATGATCCACACCATCCATTGTTTGGATGGGCCCAATGCATATATATATATATATGTTATATTTTATATAATATATAATATAATATGTATTATATATATAATATAATATATATATATATATTTTATGTATATATGTTGGTGGGCCACATATACGTGGGACCCACCACAACAATATGTTTATGTATGCTGTCCAGCGTCCCTGGACGCTGGACGTTGGCAAATAGTGAAGTGTTAACTGACATGGGAGGTTACTACCAAGCTAACCAAAGAGAAGGGAGAGGTAGGCCACTCATGCAGGCCCCACCTTGGTGTACATACATAATCCAAGCCGTCCATTTCGTTCCCCAGATCATTTTAGGCGTTGAGCCGAAAAATAAAACCGATCCCTTTTCTTGGTGGGCCATACCATAGGAAACAGTAGTGTTTACCGTTGAAAACCACCTAGATCTTTTTATTCGCCAGAAACAGGCCGCATATTGGACTCTGTTTGACTGTATCGAGCCGGGGAATGCAATGGGCGAGACAGATTTCCTCGATGTGGGCCCCACCTGTGAAAAACCACAGAAAACCCGGTTTAAAAAAAAACAGAAAGCAGCAGCAGCAGCAGCAGCGCTGTTGCTGTTAGAAGACGCAGGCAGCGCCTGCGGCTGCGCTGGCCGCTGACGGACGGACGGGCTAGTGGTCACGGCTCAACTGTGGGCCCCACCTTGATGCGTTTCGCCCATCAGTACCGTGCATTTGATGGGTCCTCACAGACTAGCCGTCCATCCCAAAAATCAGCAGTATACGGAACTCAGGTGGGCCATACCATTTAAAATCATATAAAGACATGCCAAAACATATAAAATCACTTGGTGGGGCCTACCCGAGTTTTGGATGTTGCTGAAACTTGGTCTGGACGGTCAGCCAAGTGGGACTCACATAATGGGTGGGCTAGATTTGTAAACCATGTTGCGGTGGGCCCCTGACCAGACCCTATCAACAGGTTGTAAGGCTAATAAACGGTTCAGTGGGCCCTACCCAAGGTCCCTGTGACCTTATAAACAGTTGGATGGCAAATAAATAGCACGGTGGGGCCAGTCCCACCTAGGTCCAAGTGACCTTATGCATAGGTTGGATGAAAATAAACATTACAGTGGGCCTTGGTTGGGTGGGAAATGAATATTAATGTGGGCCCCAGATCTGAGTGACCTTATCAATGGGTTAGATGAGAAACAAACATTATGGTAAGCCCCACATGGGACCCACTTATATATATATTGTAATCTACACCCTCCGTTAGTGTGGGTTCCACCATGATGCATGTGTTTCATCCAAACCGTCCAACCATTTTGGGGATTATTTAAGGCCCAATGTAGTGTGATTCCACCATGGTATATATGTTGATTTTATAGTGGGCTACCCTTGGGAGCAATGATGATTTGATGTCCACATTATAAGGATAATGTTGGTTAAATGTCCGCATTATCACTCTCCCTAAGGCCCACTGATAGACCCATACTTGTAGTAAGTAGGCCATCTAGGCCCATCTCCATTATACACAGAGCCCATCTCTTCATAACATGCTTAGTATAGATTCATGATTCATGATCATACGCATCATATATATGCCTGATATGAGAAGTGATTGATCATAGCATATGCCTTCGGGCAGATCGTTTATGGGCTCCTGGATAAGCGGAGTCGCCCCATATGAGCGCTCGGTACGCGTAGGATTGTTGTATGTTTGGTAGGGTGATTCATGCACTTGCATTTGTGTGATCATGATCATTGTATGCCCTAGCAACATCAGGGCCATAGCCTCCACAAGCACATCGTGGGTGGCTGGGTTGGATACCGGAAATGTTTATAACTAGCATACGGGCGCCATAGATGTCCTTGGGTGAAAATTTCTAAACCCGATGGTACCAGAGGATGACTCCAATGTCGAGACCAAGTGGATATATGAGCGCATGAGGGCCGAATACTAGGAGGCCGCGTCTCCCACTGTGTCGTGGTCGGTTGGAAAGGAGTGTGGCCTTACTCGCCCGAGGGTAGGGGGCAATACTAGGCTGAGTTTGACCAGCTTACGAGTGGGTCCGCTATCGATGTGCTGGATAAGTATTGGCAGACTATTGGTCAGGCGGATAGTGAGGTTTCTTACGCTCACTTGGACTGTGCGGCTAGGAGAGCGACAGTGCCATTTGGAGTGTATTGAACCTCGGTGATTATTCAGAATGAGAACTGTACTGATACATGATGAGGATTGGCATGCTTGAGTTGCATCTCGTATTGCATGGCCGTGTTATGGCCGATAGCATTCATATCTTGTACCGCATAGCCTTGGTACGACTGATTGCATCCATGTGCTCATCACCATGATTCCGTATTACTCTGACCTTGCATTTTGAGCACGCTTATATTGCGCACATACTTACACCACCCTCTAAGCTTTCTATAAGCTTATGCACGATTGATGCGTGCAGGTGACGCCAGGACGCAGTCACAGCCATAGTCTCACCGTAGTTGGAGCATGCAGCCGAGCTTCTGGAGTTTTGTTTCTTTCGTTACATTGTATTTTTCCTTTCATACGCATTGTACTCAAAAGTTTTTTATCATAGTGGATTTTGTGGTGGTGTTCTTGTGGTTATTGTTCGTGGGTTATGCTTTTGGTTATGCTCATTATGAATCAGACTGATGATTATAAATCCTCCTTATAGTATCCCAGGATCGAAACTTGGTGAATGGATGCCGGGATCTGAGAATGGGGTTTTACGGAGAGCGACAGTGCCATTTGGAGTGTATTGAACCTCGGTGATTATTCAGAATGAGAACTGTACTGATACATGATGAGGATTGGCATGCTTGAGTTGCATCTCGTATTGCATGGCCGTGTTATGGCCGATAGCATTCATATCTTGTACCGCATAGCCTTGGTACGGCTGATTGCATCCATGTGCTCATCACCATGATTCCGCATTACTCTGACCTTGCATTTTGAGCACGCTTATATTGCGCACATACTTACACCACCCTCTAAGCTTTCTATAAGCTTATGGACGATTGATGCGTGCAAGTGACGCCAGGACACAGTCGCAGCCATAGTCTCACCGTAGTTGGAGCATGCAGCCGAGCTTCTGGAGTTTTGTTTCTTTCGTTACATTGTATTTTTCCTTTCATACGCATTGTACTCAAAAGTTTTTTATCATAGTGGATTTTGTGGTGGTGTTCTTGTGGTTATTGTTCGTGGGTTATGCTTTTGGTTATGCTCATTATGAATCAGACTGATGATTATAAATCCTCCTTATAGTATCCCAGGATCGAAACTTGGTGAATGGATGCCGGGATCCGAGAATGGGGTTTTACGGAGGCTGTCGGCGCCGGATTCGGCGATCAGAAATTTTGTGAGCCGGGTTTCCGAGTTCGGGGCTTGACAGAAGTTGGTATCAGAGCATAACTCGGGAATAACCAAGAACAACATTACATGTCTGCTATGAATGATTTAAGTCCTAAGTTCGGATAGCCTAGTGATCTTTTATTACAGATCCTTAACGTGCGTGCCTTCGCGATCCTTTAAGTTGATCGGCACCTTCGCTCTTTCCTGCAGGACATGCTGCGCAGGAGAGTGACCCGATCGACTCCCGCACCACCACATGAGACTCCGGCTCCACCACCTGCGGCTCCCGCACTACCACCTACGATCCTTGCTCCACCACCAGAGATTCCTACTGCCCAGCCTGAGGATGTCGCTCCTTTACCAGAGATTCATACCGCCCATCCTGAGGATGCTACTCCTCCACCAGAGACCGGTGCGGATCCGACCGTATCCGTGAGTGCTTCCCAGTTATAGCAGATGCTGCAGGCTGTGACGGTCGCACTTCAGGGGTAGAGCAGACACCCGGTTGTTTCACCGGCCCAGGCAGAGCAGGAGCGCCCGAGTGCCCTCCTTCGAGAGTTCCGACAGCTTGATCCTCCACGTTTCCAGGGCGAGCCAGATCCGACTATAGCTGAGAGGTGGCGCTCCAATGTGGAGAAGATCTTCTATACCATGTCTTGTACGACGGAGTAGTGAGTCCGGTTGGCAGTGTTTCTTTTTCAGGGTGAGGCCGAGCACTGGTGGACCTCCGTTACCTGCGTTGCAGGACCCGACTATGTCTGGACATGGGAGGACTTTATTGACCGATTCGAGGAGCAGTACTTCCCTGACCACATACGACGTCAGAGAGCACTAGAGTTCGAGACTCTGGTGCAGGGAGACATGACTGTGGCGCAGTACGCGGCTTGCTTCGTAGCGCTATCGAGGTTCGCACCGTATATGGTTGATGATGAGGGGCGAAAGGCCCGCCGTTTCGAGAACAGCTTGCGTTACAGTCTTCGAGGCCGTGTGATAGGGCACGAGCTCCCGACTTTTCAGGTAGTAGTACGGAGGGCTCAGATTTATGAGATTGAGTGGGCCGGCGCGCAGGCCGACAGAGATCAGAGGAGGGGTTAGAAGAGGCAGACCCCTTCCAGTAGCTCCCAGCAGTAGCGACAACCACAGAGGTATAGGAGCCACCCACCTGCTAGAGCACCAGCAGCCCCAGCAGTACCTCCAGCACCACCCCAGCAGCCGTTTACAGGGACTTGTTTTGGATGTGATGGGACAGGGCACCGCCTGTCTGAGTGCCCTCGCCCTCATTTGCAGCAGTCGAGAGGGTCAAGCAGCCTCATCTACAGCCGCCGAGAGCACCACAACAGCCTCCAGCACAGCAGCGACCTCAGCAGCAACCTCCAGCACAGCAGCGACCCCATCAGCAGCGACCACAGCCACCACCTCAGCCGCCGAGACCCTTGCAGCAGCAGAGGCAGCAGTATAGGCCGTCGTAGAGGCAGTAGCAGCACCAGGGACCTCGGAGGGGACAGACACCTCCCCAGCCAGCTCAGGCTAGATTTTACGCGGCTCAGCAGGACCCGCAGTCATCCGGAGGAGTTGTCGAGGGTATACTTCCTGTCTCTTCATACATCGCCCAAGTATTATTTGATTCTAGTGCTTTTCACTCATTCATGTCCGAGGATTTCGGCCGATCGACTGGATTGCCGACAGAGTTTGCTCGCGAGGAGTTGACCGTATCGACGCCCTTGGGGAGGACCACAGTATTGGGCCGTTTCTGTTCATCTTGCCCGGTTCTGGTCGGTGATATCTTTTTGCCCGCTGACTTATTTGTGCTGCCGATGACAGATTTCGACGTTATCTTGGGCATGGATTGGCTTGCCGAGTACCACGCTATTTTGGACTGTTCTGCGAGGACAGTCACGTTCTGCATACCAGGCTTGCCGCAGTTCCAGTTCATTGCCGAGCCCAGAGGAGAGTCGTTGTCATGCTTGATGTCCTGCGCAGTCGAGGAGCCTATTGCCTTGTGTATTGATCGGTTGCCGGTGGTCTGCGACTTCCCCGACGTGTTCCAGGAGATTCTGAGATTGCCTCCGCGCTGTCATATTGAGTTCCAGATAGACCTTGTGCCTGGTACCGTGCTTATCTCGAAGGCCCCGTACCGTATGGCACCGATGAAGTTGCATGAGCTGCAGCGTCAATTAGACGAGTTGCGTGAGTTGGGATTCATTCGTCCGAGCAGTTCACCTTGGGGAGCACCGGTACTCTTTGTCAGGAAGAAGGATGGCTCGTTGAGGCTCTGCGTAGATTACCGCGAGCTTAACCGGGTCACGATTAAGAACAAGTACCCGCTCCCGAGGATATACGATTTATTTAATCAGCTGCAGGGTGCACAGTTCTTTTCGAAGATTGACCTGCGCTTTGGTTATCATCAGATTCGTGTTCGAGAGGAGGACATCCCGAAGACAGCCTTCAGGACGCTCTATGGTCATGTCCTTTGGACTGACCAATGCACCCGCGGTCTTCATGCAGTTGATGAACGAGGTCTTTCGTCCATATCTCGATCAGTTTGTTGTAGTCTTTATCGACGACATTCTGATATATTCGAGGACCTGTGAGGACCATATGTAGCATCTGGAGATCACCTTGCAGACCCTTCGTGCCCACCAGCTATATGCGAAGCTGGAGAAGTGTGAGTTCTGGCAGGAGGAGGTGAGATTCCTCGGTCACTTGGTGACAAGGGAGGGTTCGCAGTGGACCCCTCGAAGGTTGAGGCAGTGCGTCAGTGAGGTCAGCCCACGTCTGCGTCCGAGATCCGCAGTTTCCTTGGTTTAGCGGGATACTATTGACGTTTCATTGAGGGCTTCTCCCGTATTACAGCCCCGTTGACCAGGTTGACTCGGAAGGGCGCAAAGTTTATTTGGAGTGACGCCTGTGAGCGAGCATTTGTGGAGCTGAAGGACCGTCTGACGTCCGCTCTTGTTCTCACTCTTCCCTCTGGGAGTGATGGATTCATGGTATTTACTGATGCTTCGCGTGTTGGATTGGGTGCTGTCCTGATGCAGCATGGCAGACCTGTAGCATTTTCGTCTCGTCAGCTCAAAGTTCATGAGCTGAACTACCCCACGCACGATTTGGAGCTGGCAGCAGTTGTCTTCGCATTGAAGGTGTGGAGACACTATCTCTATGGGGTTAGGTTTGAGCTCTTCTCCGACCACAAGAGCTTGAAGTATTTATTCTCTCAGTCTGAGTTGAGCATGAGACAGAGACGCTGGATGGAGCTTTTAAAGGACTATGATTTTGACCTCCAGTACCACCCAGGCAAGGCAAATGTGGTGGCGGATGCCCTCACCCGTCAGCCACGAGGCCTGGTGGCACATATGATGATTCAGGAGTAGAGGATGCTCGAGGATATAGCAGAGTATGACTTCGATTTTGGTCTGCAGTCTTCTATCGTTCAGCTTTCGAGCCTGTCGATTTAACTCTCTCTTATCGCAAGGGTGATCGAGGCTCAGCAGACAGATGAGTCGTTACAGGATTACCGAGTAGAGGCGGCATCTGAGAGTCAGACAGATTGGCAGATTGGTTCTGATGGTGGACTTCGCTTTAGAGGCCGATTGTGTGTCCCGGATATTCCTGAGTTGCGTAGAGATCTTATGACCGAGGCACATCGATCGCGATTTTCTATCCACCCTAGCTCGACGAAGATGTACCGTGATATGAGGCGACAGTATTTTTGGGCGGAGATGAAGTGTCAGATCGCCAATTTCGTGGCCGAGTATGACACATGCCAACGTGTCAAGGCCGATCATCAAAGACCCCCTGGTCTATTACAGCCGTTGAGTGTCCCGACGTGGAAGTGGGAGCACGTATCTACAGATTTTATTATGGGTTTGTCGAGGACTCAGTGCGGTCATGATGTCATCTGGGTTGTTGTGGACCGTCTGACGAAGTCGGCACATTTTCTTGCGATTCGTGCGACTTGGCCCTTAGACCGACTTGCGAGGCTATTCATTGAGGAGATTATGAGACTGCACGGCGTTCCAGTCTCGATCATTTCTGACTGAGACCCGAGGTTTACGTCTCAGTTTTGGAGGAGCTTTCAGAGAGCTATGGGCACTGATTTGCAGCTCAGTACCGCGTATCATCCGCAGACCGATGGCCAGACAGAGAGGGTCAACCAGATTCTTGAGGATATGTTTCGGGCCTACGTGATTGACTTCGGTGGTAGCTGGGATGAGAATCTGCGATTGGCTGAGTTCGCATACAACAACAGCTATCAGGCGACCATTGGCATGGCTCCTTTTGAGGCATTATATGGCAGACCGTGCAGATCTCCGAGTTGTTGGACTGAGGTTGGAGAGCGGCGTCTCCTAGGTCCCGAGCTTGTGCAGGAGACATCAGAGGTTATTGATATCATCAGGCAGAGGATGCGCACAGCTCAGAGCCGGTATAAGAGTTTTACTGATCGCAGGCATCGTCCCTTGGAGTTTGATGTAGGGGACCATGTGTATCTCAAGGTCTCGCCCATGAAGGGCGTAGTTCGATTTGAAGTGAAGGGCAAGCTTGCCCCGAGATTCATAGGACCTTTCGAGATCATTGAACGCATTGGCGCTGTGGCATATCGGCTTGCCTTACCATCTCAGTTGTCTGGCGTCCACAACGTTTTCCATGTCTCTATGTTGAGGAAGTGTGGGTCAGACATAGTTCCTGTTATGGATTGGCAACCGTTGGAGGTTCGTGAGGATGCTTCTTATATTGAACAGCCAGTACATATCCTTGATCGGAAGGAGCAGGTCCTCCGAACCAAGGTCATCCTCTTGGTGAAGGTTTAGTGGGGTCACCATTTAGTTGATGAGGCATCTTGGGAGCGCGAGGCTGAGATTCGAAAGTGCTATCCCCATCTCTTTGATGATTGATTGTGTATTATATCTTGTATGCTACCTTCGATTTTATTGATGATGCCTTATTTCCGCTTCTATCATGAGTTAAGTCTACTTGCATTGATTGTGTAAATTTCGAGGACGAAATTTTTTATTTGGAGAGGAGAGCTGTAAGACCCGTGTCCTAGTCCGTACCGTTCCGTTAGCTTTCGCGGTCCTTCCGGTCGAATTCCGGCAACCTTCGCACCATATCCGACGTTTGCGCACAATTCTAAGTCGAGACCTGTATGTCAAAGTCGGCTTGAACTGAAACCTATATCTTGGTGACCGCGTCGTCGTGGTTCCAACGCCGCGACTCGCGCATCGAATCGATACCCAGGCTAGAATATGTCGATCTACGTTTATTCCGAAGAAATGCCGCGCGGTGCGAATCTCGAGAGAATCTCTACGATATGTCTCATCAATCAATCAATCAATCAATGTCAAGTACAAGTCAAGTCACACCTTACCCAAGTACAACAACCCATCCCTCTTTCTTCACAAAGTTAACTCTCTCTCTCTCTTCACCCATCCTTCTTTTACCCATTTTTCAAATCAACCCATGCTTCATTAATTACACCCATCACTCCATCACCTCATATCACCCATCACTTCTCTCTCTCCTTCATTTCTTCCAAGCAAAAAAAAATTCACACGTCCAAGCTTCCCTCTCCCTCCCAAGTGTGGTCCACCTTCTCATCTTCCATCTACACCCTCTCATCTCTCATCCACACCATTAATCTCCCATCATCCACCGTCCAAGGCAAGGAGCATTTGAGGCCAAGGGAGCAAGGAGGAGGCTTAAAGTTGGGTGATCCACTGTTGAAATCTTGATCTTTAGGGCCCACTTGTTGTGGGACCCATTTTGATGTATGTGTTGTATTAATGGAGGGCCTATAGTGGCGGGGTCCCTCCTCTCTATCTCACCGTATTTTCTCTCTCTCTCTCTCTCTCTTTTGTTGTGATGGTGTGGATCCTACCAATATGTGTTATATCTACCCCGTCCATCTACATCAGACGGTGTGGCCCACTCTATTGCAGGTGATGATCCACACCATCCATTGTTATATTTTATATAATATATATATATATATATATATATATAATATAATATAATATGTATTATATATATAATATAATATATATACTATATGTATATATGTTGGTGGGCCACATTTACGTGGGACCCACCATAACAATGTGTTTATGTATGCCGTCCAGTGTCCCTGGATGCTGGACGTTGGCAAATAGTGAAGTGTTAACTGACATGGGAGGGTACTACCAAACTAACCAAAGAGAAGGGAGAGGTGGGCCACTCATGCAGGCCCCACCTTGGTGTACATACATAATCCAAGTCGTCCATTTCGTTCCCCAGATCATTTTAGGCGTTGAGCCAAAAAATGAAACCGATCCCTTTTCTTGGTGGGCCATACCATAGGAAACAATAGTGTTTACTGTTGAAAACCACCTAGATCTTTTTATTCGCCAGAAACAGGCCGCATATTGGACTCTGTTTGACTGTATCGAGCCGAGGAATGCAATGAGCGGGATAGATTTCCTCGATGTGGGCCCCACCTGTGAAAAATCACAGAAAACCCAGTTTTAAAAAAAAAAAAGAAACAGCAGCAGCAACAGTAGCGCTGCTACTGTTAGAAGACGCAGGCAGCACCTGCGGCTGCGCTGGCCGCTGACAGACGGACGGGCTGGGGGTCACGGCTCAACTGTGGGCCCCACCTTGATGCGTTTCGCCCATCAGCACTGTGCATTTGATGGGTCCCCACGGACCAGCCGTCCATCCCAAAAATCAGCAGTATACGGAACTCAGGCGGGCCATACCATTTAAAATCATATAAAGACATGCCAAAACATATAAAATCACTTAGTGGGGCCTACCCGAGTTTTGGATGTTGCTGAAACTTGGTCTGGACGGTCAGCCAAGTGGGACTCACATAATGGGTGGGCTGGATTTGTAAACCATGTTGCGGTGGGCCCCTGACCAGACCCTATCAACAGGTTCTAAGGCCAATAAACGGTTCAGTGGGCCATACCCAAGGTCCCTGTGACCTTATAAACAGTTGGATGGCAAATAAATAGCACGGTGGGGCCAGTCCCACCCAGGTCCAAGTGACCTTATGCACAGGTTGGATGAAAATAAACATTACAGTGGGCCTTGGTTGGGTGGGAAATGAATATTATGTGGGCCCCAGATCTGAGTGACCTTATCAATGGGTTAGATGAGAAACAAACATTATGGTAAGCCCCACATGAGACCCACTTATATATATATATATATATATTGTAATCTACACCCTCCGTTAGTGTGGGCTCCACCATGATGCATGTGTTTCATCCAAACCGTCCAACCATTTTGGGGATTATTTAAGGCCCAATGTAGTGTGATTCCACCATAGTATATATGTTGATTTTATAGTGGGCTACACCTTGGGAGCAATGATGGTTTGATGTCCACATTGTAAGGATAATCTTGGTTAAATGTCTGCATTATCACTCTCCCTAAGGCCCACTGATAAACCCATACTTGTAGTAAGTAGGCCATCTAGGCCCATATCCGTTATACACAGAGCCCATCTCTTCATAACATGCTTAGTATAGATTCACGATTCATGATCATACGCATCATATGTATGCCTGATATGAGAAGTGATTGATCATAGCATATGCCTTCGGGCAGATCGTTTATGGGCTCCCGGATAGGCGGAGTCGCCCCACATGAGCGCTCGGTACGCGCAGGATTGTTGTATGTTTGGTAGGGTGATTCATGCACTTGCATTTGTGTGATCATGATCATTGTATGCCCTAGCAACATCAGGGCCGTAGCCTCCACAGGCACATCGTGGGTGGCTGGGTTGGATACCGAAAATGTTTGGTTCTAGCATACGGGCGCCATAGATGTCCTTGGGTGAAAATCTCTAAATTCGATGGTACAAGAGAATGACTCCAATGTCGAGACCGGGTGGATATATGAGCGCATGAGGGCCGAATACTAGGAGGTCGCGTCTCCCACTGTGTCGTGGTTGGTTGGAAAGGAGTGTGGCCTTACTCGCCCGAGGGTAGGGGGCAATACTAGGCTGAGTTTGACCAGCTCACGAGTGGGTCCGCTATCGATGTGCCGGATAGGTATTGGCAGACTATTGGCCAGGAGGATAGTGAGGTTTCTTACACTCACTTGGACTGTGCGACTAGGAGATCGACAGTGCCATTTGGAGTGTATTGAACCCCGGTGATTATCCAGAATGAGAACTGTACTGATACGTGATGAGGATTAGCATGCTTGAGTTGCATCTCGCATCGCATGGCCATGTTATGGCTGATAGCATTCATATCTTGTACCACATAGCCTTGGTACGGCTGATTGCATTCATGTGCTCATCACCCTGATTCCGCATTACTCTGACCTTGCATTTTGAGCACGCTTATATTGCGCACATACTTACACCACCCTCTAAGCTTTCTATAAGCTTATGCACGATTGATGCGTGCAGGTGACGCCAGGACGCAGTCGCAGCCATAGTCTCGCCGTAGTTGGAGCGTGCTGCCGAGCTTCTGGAGTTTTGTTTCTTTCGTTACATTGTATTTTTCCTTTCAGATGCATTGTACTCAAAAGTTTTTGATCATAGTGGATTTTGTGGTGGTGTTCTTGTGGTTATTGTTCGTGGGTTATACTTTTGGTTATGCTCATTATGAATTAGACTGATGATTATAAATCCTCCTTGTAGTATCCCAGGATCGGAACCTGGTGAATGGATGCCGGGATCCGAGAATGGGGTTTTACGGAGGCTGTCGGCGGCGGATTCGGCGATCGGAAATTTTGTGAGCCCGGTTTCCGAGTTCGGGGCGTGACAGGCACTGTTTGCTCCGTGTCACATTTTAAATAGAATTCATTTTAAGAAACATAAAACATCACAATATAAGACATAGAAAGGTAGAATACCTAACCTAAGATATCTTAAATGTGGGGTGTCTCGCTTATTGCAGGATTCTTGATTTCAAAAGAACCAAGTTAAGACCAAGAGCTATAAAGTGCGACTTCCAATAAGTGGAAGCTTTAAGCGAACCTTGTAGGAGTTAAAAGGTAAAAATAGAAAAGTGTCTTGACGCTGATCATACAGACTCTCAACATATCATTTTCCATCAATTAGAAGGAGATAGAAAAAAATGTTATTAGAAAAATACATATAGTAATGACTATAGAAGATGACCCTAAAACATACAATGAGGTTATGTCTTTTAGAGATTCAATCTTTTGTAAGGAAGCCATTAACGATGAAATGGAATCTATAGTGGCAAACTAAACATGAGAACTAGTGAACTTACTTACAGGTTCTAGGCCCATAAGATGTAAGTATTTAAGAAAAAATATCACATTGATTGAACTATTCAAACCTTTAAAGCTAAATTAGTAGCTAATGGATTTAAACAAAAACAAAGTATAGATTATTTTGACACATATTCTCTAGTGGGTATGATAACATTCATTAGGATTTTATTTGCGCTAGCATCCATACATCATCTTTACATCAACGTGAGGTTGAGATAATAAAGAATTTGACTCTTCACTGACACGGTAGTGGACCCCACATTGTTAGGCAATTCTCTCCCTAGACGTGGTTCAATATGTTTTGCCACGTGGATTCTACCTACGGCTGCAGGGTCACAGTGAAGTCAGGAAACGAATTGGCTACTGAACCTGCCAGTGGCCAATGGCTAGTGTTAGTGCTCTGTGGGCCCCACCATGATGTATGTGTTCCATCCATGCTGTCCACCCGTTCTTCAATATCATTTTTTGTTATGAGCCCAAAATTGAGTTTGATCCAAATCTCAGATGGACCACACAATGTTGATTGAACGCCCACTATTAAAAACTTCTTGGGGGCCACAAAAGTTTTGAATCAAGCTGATATATATTTTTTGCCTTCATCCAAGTCTGTATGACCTAACCAACAGGTTAATTTTCAATTAATCATTATAGTGAGCTCTACAAGCCTTTTAATGGTGGACATTCAATCACTACTGTTTTTCCATGGTGTGGTCCACCTGAGATTTACATCTACCTCATTTTTTGGATAAAGCCCAACAATTATCTTTTAAAATACCACCTGGCCTTTAGCAGCATCTCTAGCCAAACCGCGTCCACAATTCTCTCCGTTACTTGCTGAATTCATCACGACCCCTGCAGCCACTGGAATCCACGTGGGAAAACATATTCGACCAGAACACGTCAAACACCCACTCTCTATGGAGCCCATCATATTGTATATGTGAATCCACTCCGTCCATCAGATGAAAACCCTCATTTAAACAGTAGATACAAAAGTTCATCCTAAAAACATATCCTAAGGTCCATAGAAACGGCAATCATGTAAAATTGCTACTAAAACATTCAAGTACACGGAGGTGGGGCCGTCTAAGTTTTGTATCAGGCTGATTTTTATATCTACATTTCATCCTTTTATGTAAATCGTAATTAAGGGGTCTGTTGGTAGATATACACCATGGCGGATCTCACACAAATCTATGGTTGGCATCCGATTCCCATTATTTCCCAATGTGGCCCACCTGAGCTGAGGATCTGGCTAATTATTTTTTTCCCAGTTTCTACAACCAAGGACAAACGGAAATATGCAACTGGTGGGCCCGAATAACCTGGGTATTTTACGCGCGGTGTAGAACAAGTGTTGTTGACACGTTCGAACCTCATGGACCACCGGAATGTAGTCCTTCTCGAACAAGTTGCTGCAATTGGCAAATGAGTCTGAAAGTCTACCTGCATGAATGCCTTGTGTGTACGGAAAAGATGTATGGTTTGGAAAGGTTTTTCCAAATGGCCCACATTCAACGTGCATAGCCACTCGTTGTGCTAATCAATCTAAAGTGGACATCTGGGCTAAATTGACCTGATAAAGCGCTCAGATCTTACACATGTACCTGCGAGTAGGACTAATCTTACTCGAGAAACCATATCGTTTTTGTGGATGTGGATTGCACATAAAGTTAGGTGGGGCCCACCGTGATGTTTGTGAGAAATCTAGCCTATCCATCCTTTTTTATGGATCATGTCTGTCATGGGGAAATCCGAATAAGGATAATCGGGTCCGCCTGAGCTATCTGAGCAAATTTACAAAACCTCAGAAGAAGGGTACCATGTCAAATGTGAGCCGACCCCCAGGTAACCACCGTAGGCTAGCTGAGACAAGCTCTCCACTAATGAATTACTAGTCAGAACTACAATCCTGAATGACCGACCCGAACCTTCGTCCTCATCCGAAGGATAGCTAAGCCGAGCTCTGACCCTTGTCCTCAGCTCCATTAAGCGAACTCCAACCTCAGTAATCTACCGACAAACTCTGACCACTAGTACTCGGTCTCAGGGCTACACAATCTGAGGACGAGCCCGAATGCGGATGCTCCGTATGCTAAGGCTGAGGCTGAGGCTAGATGTAGATGTTCCATGTGCCGAGCCTGAAGACTAACCTAAATACGGATGTGACCTAAGATCTCGCCCAAGGATATGCGCCCTTAAGACACGACACGCTGCTTGACCCAAAGATTACGGATAATATCTCCACGATAGCAATATCTTGCTGATTGAGTAAATCGTGCCGAGATTAGCGGATGTGGATCATTCAACCCCCAGGTATAAATACCAGGGGACCCCACTACTACAGGTATGCAATATCTCACACCCTCTCTCTACATTCAACTTAGAACCAGATTCCCTAGTCTGACTTAGGCATTAGAGGGTCCCCCGGCTGAGCCAGGATCTCCTTTGCTCACCTTTTTTGTGCAGGCCCAGGGTTTATCGAAGGTTTGCTGCATTGAGTGGAGGGTGGTTCAGATTTTGACCTCAACATTTTTTTGCGTCGTTTGTAGGAACGCTAATGAAAATCTAGGAAGCTTATCAGATATGACGAGAGGAAAGAAAAAGGCGACAATGGTGGAGCATGAACCTAGTCGGCAACATCAATCTTCTTAGCTGCTGCATACCGAGTTGGCTCCAATTGGGCCGTCCCAACAGACCCGGAGCCGATGAGGAAAATACAAGGCATTGCAAAATGAGGTCCAGATGCTAAAGGTCAAAATCAGCTGGATGAAGGCGCAGCAGAATCAATAGCCACCTCTGAACTTGGTGGAAGCCACCCTGGTGCCCGAGGAACGACCGTAGCAAGTCAGTTCTCAGGCCAGAGGTTCCCAGGTACAGTTCGCACGAGCTCCCGACCCCATGCACAATGCAGTGTCCCATGCGCAATTCGCCCGAATCCCGGAACCTGTTCGGGATGCCGAGCGTCCTATGTGTCCATCACCTCGGCTCTGGCCCCGACCGGCCTTCGCCATTGGCTGGAGAGGAGAAGACAGGGTAGAGCACCCGAAGTGGCGGGGGTCTCCCAAGAGATGGTAGCAGAGAATCAGAATCCTTGGGGAGCTCAGCTTAAGGAATTCCATGAACAGTTTAAGACATTTCAGAAGAATCAACAATCTGCATCTGTCCCAACTGCAGTCCAGGTAATGACGGAAGAGACCGAACCTCCCTTCACCTTAGAGATCATGGATGGGGTGATGGCGCCGAGGTTCAAGATGCCTCCTGTCATCCAATTCTCTTGATTTGGAGACCCTTTAGAGCATGTGGAATCATACCGTTCATGGATGTAGATCCAATCAGTCACGAATGCAATGATGTGCCGAGCTTTCTCGATAACCCTCTCCGTATCTACTCGGAGTTGGTATCGAGAACTTAAACCAAAATTGATCAGCTTCTTCGCAGAGCTCGACATATTGTTCCTTACTTAGTTCATCTCTAGTAAGAAGAGTTGAAAGTCGACTACCCATTTGTTTACCCTCAAGTAGGGAAACAAGGAGCCACTAAAGGACTACATTTCCTTCTTCAATGAGAAGGCGTTGTTGGTGGAAGATTATGATGACAAAATGGCACTCTCAGCCATATTCAGTGGGCTCAAAGTGGGGAAGTTCACTTTCTCGATCAGGAAGAATCCTCTGACCATCTTGGCCGAGCTCATCACCAGGGCTCAGTAATATACCAATGTCGAGGAATTCTCCAACTCCCGCAGAAACATACAAATAGCTGAGCAGTCGTCCAAGGAGAAGAGGATGAGGAACGAAGAGCCTCAGTTATCTAGCAAGAAGCTCGAGGATCGAGCCACTTGCGATCACCGATCAAGTAGGAGGCATGAAAGTAAATTCCGTTCCTACACTCCACTCAACACATCTCCAGAGCAGATCTTATTGGACATCAGGGGTTAGAGACTCCTGAACTGGCTGGTTTACATGAAGAATGACGCAGAGAACCGAGACAAGCGCAAGTATTTCCACTTCCATTGCGACCACAGACATAACACAAGCGACTGCATGGACCTCAAAGATGAGATTGAGGCCCACATCTGTAAGGGTCATTTGCACCGATACACCAGGGAGGAGAGATCAGCCCAAAGAGAAGAGCGACCGAGCAAGCCGGCAAAAGAACCGTCCGAGATCCTCACTATCTACGGTGACTCGTCCGGTTCTGGTGGTGGCGACTCAAACAGGGCTCGCAAAGCCCACTCCGGGAGTTTAGACCCCAAGCACTATGTCCACTTGGCCGAAAGGCTAAGGAAAGAACTCCGAGTCAGCCCCAGCATCCTAACTTTCACAGAGGATGACGCATGCGGAATCCAGTATCCGCATGACGATGCTCTCGTGGTGACTACGACTATAGCCAACCACACAGTTTATCGCATTTTGGTCGACACAGCGAGCTCAGTCGATGTCATCTATTCTAAAGCATTAGAGAAAATGGGGATCGAAAGGTCGCGCTTTCGACATATGAAAACCCCTCTGCACGGCTTTTCCGGAGATAGGGTGATCTCTGAGGGAGCCATCACTCTCCCTATGACAGTGCGAGAAGGACAGCATCAAGTCACACTTCTTGTGGACTTTCTGGTTGTCAATGTGTTGTCGGTGCACAATGTCATTCTGGGCTAACCTTCCCTTAATGCAATGAGGGCGGTCGTGTCCACATACCATTTGATGATGAAGTTCCTTGCCGAGGGTGGGGTTGGATACCTCCAAGGGGACTAGCGTGAAGCTTGGAGATGCTATACGATAGCTATGAGAAAAGGGTCAGTAAAGCATGCCTCACCATCAACGTCCTTGACCCCAGAACTCCCATGGAAGATCCCCCCGAGGACATAGAGACCGTCGCGCTTGAAGAAGCCGACCCAAGCAAAACTGTTCAACTCAGGTCTTCGCTGAATTCCAAGCAGAGGTCTTAGATGCTGACTTTCCTACAACAACACAAGGACGTCTTCGCATGGTCGCACGAGGATATGTCAGGCATCTCTCCTGACGCCATGGTCCACAGGTTGAACGTGGATTCGGATCACAAACCAGTGAAACAAAAGAGAAGAGTGTTCGACGCAAAAAGGTACACAACCATAGCCGATGAAGTCTCCAAGCTTCTCAGCGTTGGCTTCATCGAGGAATTGCATTACCCAGACTGGATCACCAACGTGGTCCTGGTAAAGAAATCAAGCGGGAAATGGCAAGTTTGTGTTAACTACTTGGACCTAAACAAGGCCTGTACTAAGGATAACTTCCCCTTACCTCGGATCGATCAGCTAATGGACATCATGGCTAGACACTGAAAAGGGATATTTGATTTACCCTTCCTTAGGATCAAAATCAATACAAAGCCCTTTCTGATTTAATTAAAAATCATCTAGACTTAGAACCCTATACACTTGTGAGACTGAACGTTGAACATTTACGTCGTCATCAAGTTGGTTCTACTAGGCTGCTTTAGAATCTTTATATAAATAAGTATTTTACTTTTTCTGTAACTCAATTCATTTTTGGTTTGTGAGATTTTTCCAGAAAATCTCTATTTTTGGTTTGTCTAAGGTGATCCAGAAAACTCAGAGTGTGGGGTTTTTGAATTGTGTAAGCCCACTCGAAAGACACAATTATGAAGGTATTAGGTGAACCTTGAAAAACCTATTTTGGATTAGTGAATGCTAATATCCCGAGGGAATGGATATTAGGAGTGGAGTAGTTGTGTGGCTGTTGTTTAATAATTGGTGTACACACAAGCGAACCACTATAATTCTCTGTGTTTGGTGGATGTGTGGTTTATTTCTTTATATTTTATGGTATAAGATTGTGGGATGTATTTGTGGATGTGAATGTTGTAATCTTTACATTTCAAGCATTGTGTGGTGAATGTTGTAATAGATTAGATTCTATTTCTTGCATATCCTCTTGAGTTTGAGTTTTTGATACTCACCCACGTTTTAGTAAGGTTGTCCTGCAATAAACCATTAGTTTTTGGTGTTAGGTTGTCCTTAGAACCAAGTTTATATCAACCTCTCAATACTTGATTTTTAAGGTTGTTATTTCCTTTGGTTATTTGCATTTTATTTGGCTATCTTGTCGTTTATATTCTACTTATTAGTTTTTATTTGGCATAATCCTATTCACCCCCCTCCAGGACATATAGCTTGGCCTTTTCAAGTGGTATAAGAGCTTAATAGCTTGTTTATTTGGATTTAATTCCTGAGCTAACCGATCTAAGCTTTTAAGATGTTAAATTTTGATAGCCTTTTTGTAACTAGGCCTCCACCTTTTGATGGCTCTAATTATGGTTATTGGAAAGCCAGAATGAGAATATTCTTGAGGTCTATTGATGAGAATGTATGGCAAGCCACAGTAACTAAATGGACTCCACATACTATTGAAGTTCTAGGCCTTCACGGAAATAAAACTCTAAAAGTCACTCCTTATAGCACTTAGACCACTCTTCAGAGAACTGAGAGTAGTGCCAATGCCAAGGCTTTAAATGCAATTACTTGCACACCATCACCAGATGAATTCAAAAGAATTATATCTTGTGATACTGTGAAACAAGCTTGGGATATCTTAGAAATGACACAAGAGGGTACGACTACTATTAAGAAATCTAAACTACAAATCCTCACCACTAGGTTTGAGGAAATACATACGGAAGAAAGTGAAACATTCATGGACTTCTATACTAAGTTGAATGACATAGTTAACTTTATGTAGGGTCTTAGAGATAGCATCCCAGAAAGCAAAGTCTTTGCAAAGATACTACGCTCACTACCTGAAAGGTTTAATTCGAAAGTCATAGCTATTCAGGAACTTCGTGATACAGATCATATGCAGGTTGAAGAATTGGTTGGTTCTTTACAAACCTACGAGTTAAACTTTAAAGCTCCGAAAGGTAAATCTATCGCCCTTAAATCTTCTAAAAGTATTTCTATGAAAATAATAATTCTGATTTAGAAACTTCTGAAAATGATATGGCCCTTTTAGCTAAAAAGGTTTACAAGATTTTCAAAAGTAAAAGAGGGTTGATGTTCAAAAACCTATTAAAAAGAAAAGATCAAGATCTAAAAATTAGAAATCTTTAAAAGACAGTCAATGTTACAACTGCCATGAATATGGGCATCTAGCAAACAAATGTCCTAAAAAGAACAAACCTAAAAAGAAAGGTACGTTGGCTACATGGGATGAATCTTCTTGCTTTAAAGCCTCCTCTGAGTCAGAAGATTCTGAAACCAAGTCGGGTAATGATGTTAAAACCCTAATGACTCTAGCCAAGTTCACTTTCTTAGATAATGATACAACAAGTGAAGAAAATCTGGGAAGTGATCGTGAGAATGAAGAAGATCTTTAAGATGCTTATGATGCCCTATATAAGGAAAGTTGTAAAATAGCTGTTAAATTAAAACTTCAGAAAGAAAAGTTTTTAAAATTGAAAGAGAATTTTGATAATCTGGTTTTGAAAAAATCACACCTTTTAAATTGCTTTGAAAAAACTAAGTGTGACTTAGATTTCAAAACGTCCCAGGTTGAAAACTTAAAATCTGAAAATGAAAATATAAAACTAGAAGTCTCTTTACTTTTGAGTTTGAAGGACACATGGAGGTATGCCCAAGGTGACCCTAAATTAGAAAAACTCCTATCCAAATCTAGAAAATGCGGTAATTGATCTGAATTGGGCTACGATAAAAATACTCCTCCCAAATATAAGAGTACTCCTCCTAAATTTGTTAAAGGAGAGTCTTCTAACTCAAAAGGGAAAAGTCTGAATCAAAATATTTTTAAAATAACTAAAACTTTTTAGTCCTTAAATCTTAAAAAGAACCATATTAACTATCAAAATCAGAACCGCAATCCTTTAGCTGAGAAAATTGTAGACTTGCTTAAGGATCTCTTAAAATATAACTTAGTGGGTAGGACGTATAACAATTATAATCAGAAGAAGACCTACTATTCTCCTAAACCCAAAAGTGTAATGAAATGGGTCCCTAAGGTTGCTTGTTTAGTTGCCCACACTGCATTCAAAGCCACGAGCCATTTAATATGGTACCTGGATAGTGGTTGCTCCAAATATATGACAGGTGACAAAAGTCTATTCACCAGTCTTAAAGAAATGACTGATGGTTCAGTCACATTTGGTGATGGTAGCAACTGCAAAATTATAAATTATTGGCCAAGGTACGGTTCAACTCCCTAACCTCCCTCTATTTGAGAATATTTTATATGTAGAAGGTTTAAAACATAATTTACTAAGCATTTCTCAAATTTGCGATAATAATCATAGTGTAAAATTTTCAAACCAAAAGTGTGAAATCTTAAATAAGAATGGTTCTGTAATATTAACTGGTCACAGAACTTCTGAGAACGGCTATATAGTTAGTGACTCAAGCTCATCTAAGCTATCATGTTACATGGTCCATACCGATGAGACCAAACTATGGCATAATCGCCTAGGACATGTACACTACCGCAACTTGTATAGATTGAGCAAAAGTGAATTGGTAAGAGGTCTACCCAAAATAAAGGAAGTGGATAAGATATATGATGAGTGCCAGATTGGTAAGCAAACTAGGAGTGTTCACAAAAAGATAAACTCCACTGCCACATCTAAACACTCGAACTTCTCCACATGGATCTCATTGGACCAACTAGAATGGAGAGTCGAGGTGGCAAGAAGTATATTCTAGTCATTGTAGATGACTTTATCAGGTATACTTGGGTAGTCTTCATAAGAGAGAAATCTAAAACTCTCAACGAAGTAAAAAGGGTACTTAAACGTATTCAAAATGAAAAAGAGTTATAAGTCACTAAGATCCGTAGTGATCATGGTTCTGCGTTTGAAAATAGCAGTTTTGAGAAATTTTGTAGTGACCAAGGAATATCACATAAATATTCTGTACCCAAAACATCACAACAAAATGGGATAGTGGAAAGGAAAAATAGGGTGCTTTAAGAAATGACAAATGTAATGTTGAATAGTATGAAGCTTCCTAAAAATCTCCGGGCTGAAGGGGGCTTCATACTGCTTGTTATATAATTAATCGTGTTTACATTAGAAAATTAAATAATAAAATGGCTTATGAGATGTGGTTTGATAAGAAGCCTTTTGTCAAATACTTTCGAGTTTTTAGCAGGAAATGCTATGACCGAGAACATCTAGGTAAATTTGACACCAAAAGTGATAAAGTGCTTAAAATAGTTCAATCCCACAACTTCCTCTCACCTTCTCCCTTCTTCCACCAGCAAATCCCATTTTATCTTTTCCTACTAAATCAACACAAGATCACCTGCATCCTCCTACAAAAGGAAACAACCTTGTCGCACATATTTCAGCACATCTCCTCGGAAACAGGAATCTCAATCAGATCACAACATTAGCTCCCCCTAACAAGAGTCACCGACAAGAATTGACGGATGTCCACGAAGGGGGCCAATTTCGAGTCCAACATACTCCCCCTAACGAGAGTCACAATCAAGATTTGGCGGATACCCCAGGCAGGAGCCATTTCCGAACATCACACCCTCCCCCAAAATGGAGAGGAGTGTTGAGGGACAAATATTGCATATTAGATCCCAGTTACTACTTGATTTTACACACATGATAATGTTTAATGCCCTATTTTAATCATGTTTATATTACAAGGTGAATTTAGGAGCTTGGACTGAAAAAGTGTATAAGGCATGGATTTGATGCTCACAAATCACCAAGGCGAGGGACGGATCCTATGAGACCAAGATCGAAGAATTTATACGCCAAAGATCTAAGAAAATCATGTGATTGAAGTTAAAGGGGCCTGAAAGTCGTCCTGAATGCAAGATCACAAGGTTTCTACCATCCGTTTGGCTCAAAAATTTATATTTGGCCTAAGGACCCTAAATTAACCGTACATGTCAAAATTCAACCCTTGGATCTTTGTGGAGGTGGCCCAATAGACAGATCAGCCCATAAATCACTCATCTGGGTCCCACCTGATCTCTGGATATGCTTCAATTTTGGTCTCAACCCCTTAAATTGGATGAAAAAATGGATGGACAGAGCGGATTTCTCATATACATCATCCCCATCGTCCCAATAGACGATTTGAACCGTTCATTCGATCTAGAGGGTGGGGCCTATTGTACCCATGGTGACCTTTTGGTCTCATGCACGTGTACACACGCAAATCACTATCAAACGCAGGATGAATGGCAGGGTGATTTAATTCAGTGGGCACACCAAAACTCGACCAAAACCCCTTTCCGTCTGAAATTTCACCATGAATCTAATGGACGGGGTGGATTTCTCTGAAAACACCACTGTGGGGCCCACCGAGTATCTCACCACAAGAAGTTCGCATGTAACGCATGTCCGGGAAAACCGGGACTTCCGGGGCGTTGTATGTGCATGATCACGTTCGAATGGCTGATCTAAACCATCTAAAATCTTCAAAAGGGGCTCCTAACCCCAACCATGAAGCCAATATAGAGGTTGGAACATCCACTGTCCTGAAACTTTTTGCCAAACGCAACTCAGTTTACGTTGTTGCGTCATTACGCATGCAGCTTCTTCTGTGTAAAGAGCCCACCGACTCTAGCCTTTTATTATGCACTCCACTCCACCGACAGAGGTTTACCTATAAAAGGAGAAGAAAAGAGAGAGAAAAAAATTCATTCTTTGGATCTTGGGATGTTGAGTGAAAGTAAGAGAAGGAGAGAGAGAGTGGATGGCCAGTTGGAGTTCTTCTCTCCTTTCCCTATTTTTTCTTTGTTTATATTCTTTCCTTTGATGTTTTAAGAGCCTTTAGCTTGATCATGTCTGGCTAAACCTCTTAGATAGGACTAAGAGGGGAAGCTTGTAGCATTATGAGGTGTCTTCTATGACTTTGATTCATGTTTAGTGAACTCTCCTTGATTCTAGTTTGATTATATGGAATATTCATAGTTTTTAATAGTTTATTGTGACTTGAATTACACTAGATCTATGATAGCTTTGAGTATATCCTGTGCATGTAGCGAGGTTGTGAGCGCAGGAACCTTGTTCACCATCCTCACCTGGACATGGTTGGATGATGGAATCCTTCCCTATGTTCATAACTCTCTCAAATTGGATGTGGATTGGTTAAATTCTGTTGTTTACTTTGTCTCATGGGCATGGTGTTATGATGGAATCAATTCTAATTCTCATAACTCTCATCTCTTGAAAATTGGATCAAAGGAAGTTCAGATTTGATTTTTAAGGTTATATCTTCCAACTAGATGAAGATGGGGCTTTAAATCCAGTTGTGTTCATGAATCGAGCATAGATCTCCTTGATCTCTACAAGTGGATCCTTGGAAACCCTAGTTTCCGAAATCGATTTGCGTACTGAGTTACTCAGTACGCTCTTATCGTACTGAGTAAACTCAGTTGGGCCCACCGCGAATGCATGTGGTTTATCCATGCCGTCCATTCGTTTTTCCAGATCATTTTATTGGTTCAACCCAAAATTGATGCATAGACAAAGCTCAAGTGGGCCATACCACTGGAAAAAGTGAAACTCTTGATTTCAACCGTTGAAAATTTTCTAAGGCCCCCAGTGATGTTTATTTGTCATCCAACTTGTTCATAAGATCAGAAGGACATCTATTAAGGGAAAACACAAATATCAACTTGATCTAAAACCTCTGTTGTCCCCAAGAATTTTTCAATGGTAGATGTTCAATTCACACAGTTTCTGGTGGTGTAGTCCATTTGAGGTTTGGATATACTCCATTTTTGGGATAAAGCCCTAAAATTATGTGTTAAAAGAGATGGACGGAGTGGATATAATGTATGAATGACACAGGGGCCCGCAGAGTTTACTCAGTACGCTTACCGTACTGAGTTACTCAGTACGCAATCGGCTCCCCTAGTTTCCCACCTTTGAATTTTATAAATTTTAGTTAATTAGTTCACCATTATTCTCTTAAATTTACCTGATTTAGATTACATCTTCGTCTAGTTCTAGTTCTAGTAACTTTCAGATTACGTACAAGGTTCAGTCCCTATGGATTCGACCTCGGTCTTACTGAGATTATTACTACATCGCAACCCTATACTTGGGATGTGAACAAGTTTTTGGCGCCATTGCCGGAGATTGACAGTTGCATTTTTCTGAGATTAATTAGTTTTAAAATTAGGTTAAGATTAGGGTTTTTCTAGTTTTTAATTCTAGGTTTAGGTTTTTCTATTTGATTTCTAGAAACTAACCTAACTTTCCTATTTTGTAGAACCCTCATATAGGCTTTCTAAATTGGTAATTTCTTTCTAATTTTTCTATGTTTCTATTTTTAGGATTAAGGTTTTATTTTTTTATTTTTCGAAACATTCTATTTTCTTTTCTTTTTTAAGGAATTTTTCCTTTTTAGAAACTAATTTACTTTCTATTTTTTAGGAACTTTCCAATTTTAGACTTTCTATTTTTAGAAACTGACTTGTTTTGTTTTGTTTTGCAAGATCTTAATTTAGGAACTTCCGATATGGTAACCTTATTTCAACTCTTCTTTCCCTTTATTTCTAGATTTCTAATTCTTTTCTTCTTTAGGTTTAGGTTAGAATCTGAGATTGAGGGCTGCGAGTGTTTCATGCCCAAGTGGGTCCGTGACAATACTCGACGTCTCTTAACTGAAGGAGGATTGGTTGAGGGGTTGACTATCCATCGTAGGACTAGACATTGCTCGAAATCCCCAAAGTTAATTGAGGTTATGGCCACAAATCAACTGGCCAATCAACTAGAGGGACAACCTCAACCTCGAGTTGGAGAAGTCCAAGATGAGAATGAGGTGCATCAAGCACCCCCGCCTCGTACTTTATGAGATTATTTATAACCGGCGGGGATGAGCACGCCCTCATGCATGGTTTTTTCAGAGAATACAAGACACATGGATATCAAGCCAGGGGTGATCTAACTCCTTCCAAAATTTCATGGGCTTGAGTAAGAAAATCCATATTTACATCTGAAAGAGTTTGATGAGATCATAGCCACACTATACTTTCCCAACTTGTCTAACGATATGGTCAGGTTGAAACTCTTTCCCTTTTCTTTGAAAGAGAAAGCTAAGACGTGGTTACATTCACTACATCCTCAATCTATTGGTCAATGGAATGACATGACAAGGGAGTTCATAAAGAAATTTTTTCCATACTATAAGACGAACACCCTTAGAAAGTCGATCATGAACTTCGCCTAAAAGGAAGACGAAATATTCTTCCAATGTTGGGAGCAGTTCAAGGATCTTGTCAGTTCATGCCCACAACATGGTTTTGAAATGTGGCACATCACGAACTTTTTCTATGATGGATTGACATCTCCCATACGCCAATTAGTTGAGACAATGTGTAATGGGGAATTCATGAATAAAGGTGTCGATGAGGTGTGGGACTACTTTGATAAGTTTGCTGAAAACACACAATCATGGGACATCTCTCCAAAAATAAAGCACCATGTCTAGGCCGGCTCAATTCAAGGAAAGGGGTGGAATGTATCTCCTGAAAGAGGACGATGATATCAATGCTAAAGTAGATAATCTCACCAGAAAACTCGAGGCTATGGAATTAAAGAAGGATAAGGCTAAGGAAACTGTTTGCGATATTTGTGCTTACAACATTCACACAACTAAAAATTGTCTAACAATACTTGCCTTTCAAGAGGTGTTGAATGAGCGATCCAATGTCGTGAACAAATTACCAAAGACCTTTCAATGACCTATTTCTAATACATTCAATCCTAGTTGGAGAAATCATCCAAACTTCAATTGGAGGAATGGACAAACTGCTACCCCTTAAGGTTTCTTCAATCAAATTCCACAACAAGAGAAACCTCAAGAGGACCTGGTTCTAAAACACCTTCAAAAGCAAGAGCTTTTCAATCAGGGTATGCTATAAGCCTTTTAAGACCTCACAAAGGCCATACAAGGACTTGATACTAAAAGTACGATTGGGAATAAGGGGAGCCTTCCAGCTCAACCTCTTCCCAATCCAAAACCACAATATAAAGTTAGCAACCCGAGCTCTTCAAATCAGATGGAGCAAGCTAAATCTATCAACACTCTTAGGAGTAGGAAGACCTTTGACAAAACCATTCCGGTTAGGGCTGAAAAGCCTAAGGAACTGGAAGAGGACAACAAGGATGGATCTAGCCATGCCCCACAAGAATTAGAACCGGAACCTCAAGGGAAGCCGGTTGTTCCATTTCCCCAACGGTTAGTTGCACCAAATCCTCTCTCTAACTCTCAGGATATTCTAGAGGTGTTAAAACAAGTGAAGGTCAATATTCCTCTACTTGATATTGTAAAACAAATACCTTTATATTCCAAATTTCTGAAAGACTTGTGTACAACTAAAACACAACAAAATATTCAAAAGAAAGTCTTCTTAACTGAGAAAGTGAGTGTCATCCTAAAGCAAAATGTGCCACAGAAATTCAAAGATCCTGGTAGCCCAACCATTGCTTGTGTAATTAGGAATTACCGCATTGAGCATACACTTCTTGATTTAGGAGCCAGCATAAATCTAATTCCTTACTCGGTCTACAAATAATTAGGTTTAGGTGAATTAAAACCCACCTTAACTACACTACAACTTGTTGATCGCTCTGTTCATGTACCGAGAGGGATAATTGAGGATGTGTTGGTCCAAGTTGATAAATTGTACTACCCTGCAGATTTTATCGTCCTGAATACTGAACCCATCAGTAACATGAGCACTCAGATTCCCGTCATTCTTGGTCGCCCATTCCTTGCCACTTCAAACACAATTATCAATTGCAGAAATGGAGTCATGAGTATGTCTTTTGGGAATATGACATTGGAGTTAAATATCTTTTTCAATACAAGCAGACGGTTAGAGGATAATGACGATTTCCATGACATTAACATGATTGATTCTTTTATGGAAGATAGCACGCCTCTGACCTTATCCTCTGACCCTCTAGAGACGTGCTTGGCCCACTCCCATGATTTTGATGATGACATGATTAGGAAGATGGTTGTCATGCTTAGTATTATGCCGGTACTTGAAGTTAATAGGTGGAGGCCACAATTTAAAGAATTGCCCCAAACTGAAGAAGTGTCTCTGCCGTCTAACCTCAAGGCACCGAAGCTTGACCTAAAGCCTTTCCCCTTTGATTTGAGATATGTTTATTTAGTTTAAGATGAGACATACCCGGTGGTGATTTCTTACCACCTTAAGCGAGAACAAGAGAGTATGTTCATATCTACTCTCATTGAGCATAAGGGAGCCCTTGGATGGACAATTGTGAATCTCAAGGGAATTGACTCTTCGATTTGTACTCACCACATTTATCTTGAGGATAATGCGAAGACCTCTTGGCAATCACAACGTAGACTAAATTCAAACATGAAGAAAGTAGTTAAAGCCGAGGTTCTTAAACTATTGGATGTGGGTATCATATACCCTATATCTGATAGTCAATGGGTGAGTCCAACTCAGGCGGTTCCTAAGAAGTCCGGGATCACCATCATAGCCAATGCCAACAATGAACTTATGCCAACTAGAGTTACTACTAGTTGGAGAATGTGCATTGACTACAAGAAGTTGAATACCGTCACGAGGAAGTACTACTTTCCTTTACCATTCATTGTTCAAATTTTGAAAAGGTTAGCTGGTCATTCTTATTACTATTTCTTTGACGGGTATTTGGGCTACAATCAGATAGAGATAGCCCCTAAAGATCAGGAAAAGACTACATTTATATGTCCTTACGACGCCTTTGCTTACCGAAGGATGTCATTCGTACTATGCAATGCCCCTGCCACTTTTCAGTGATGCATGATGAGTATTTTTTCTGATATGGTGGGCAATATCTAGAGGTCTTCATGGACAATTTCTCTGTCTTCGGTCCATCTTTCAGCAAATACTTAGAGAGTCATAAATGTGTGTTGAAAAAATGTGAAGAAAAGAGTTTGGTACTCAATTGGGAGAAGTGTCATTTCATGGTTTGTAAAGGAATTGTCCGTAGGCATATTATCTCGTCCAAAGGAATCAAAGTAGATAAGGTAAAAATTGATCTTATCTCTAACCTACCTCCACCCAAGAACATATGAGACATGCGATCCTTTTTAGGACACGCCGAGTTTTATAAAAGATTCATAAAGGACTTTAGTCTTTTCTCTCATCCTTTATGTAATCTACTTCAAAAAGATGCACCATACGAGTGGACTGAGTAATGTCAGGAAGCTTTCACGAAGCTTAAGGGCATGTTGACCACTATACCTATCATGCAGCCACCCGACTGGAGCCTTCCTTTTGAACTTATGTGCGACACATCTGATTATGCTCTTGGGGCGGTTATAGGCCAGAGAAAAGAAAAGAAGCCTTACATTATTCATTACACAAGTAGAACTTTAAATCCTACCTAAGTGAACTACTCAACTATGGAAAAGGAACTCTTGGCCATAGTAATCGCTTTGGACAAATTTAGGTCCTACTTGATCGAATTCAAGATCATTGTTTACACAAATCATGCGGCGCTTAAGTATCTTCTTTATAAGAATGATGCTAAGCCCCATCTGATAAGATAGATCCTCTTACTCCAAGAATTTGATTTGGAAATAAAAGATAAAAATTGAGTAGAGAACGTAGTGGCTGACCATCTTTCCTACCATAATTCCTATGATTCCCTTGAAACGGCACATTTTAATGACATGTTCCCTGATGAACAATTGTTCAAAGTCTTCCATTCACCTTGGTTCACTGATATTGCCAATTATCTTGCCACAAGTTTCACACCGACACATTGGACTGTACAAGATAAGAAAAAATATTCACCGAGTTGCGCAAATTCTTCTGAGACGATCCGTATTTGTTTAAATATTGCCCAAACCAAATCTTAAGGAGATGTGTGCCAAACAATGAGCATCAAAGTATCATCTCTTTCTGTCACTCTCAAGCCTGTGGTGGTTACTTTTCTGCTAAAAAGATCATAGCCAAGGTTCTACAATGTGGCTTTTACTGGCCCACTATGTTCAAGGATACTCATGAGTTTTGTAAAGCTTGTGAGCGTTGTTATAAATTGGGAGCATTTTCTTGTCGAAATATGATGCCCTTGAACCTCATTCTTATCAACGAAACATTTGATTACTGAGGCATCAATTGCATGGGACCTTTCCCCCAATTCTATGGAAATCTATATATTTTGCTCACTGTAGGCTATGTCACTAAATGGGTTAAAGTGATTTTGTGCCGGAACAATGACCATTGCATGATCATTAAATTCTTAAAAAAGAACATCCTTTCCCAATTCGGAATGCCTCGAGCCATCATTAGTGATGAGGCTCACATTTTTGTAATAAACCATTCGAGAATTTAATGAAGAAATATGGTATCTCTCTTAAGGTGAGCACTCCATACCACCCACAAACAAATGGGCAAGCTGAGATTTCTAATAGGGAGATCAAACACATCTTGGAAAAGATGATTAACCCTGACCGTAAGGATTGGTCAATCCGATTGACCAATGCCTTATGGGCTTACCGTACTGCATTAAAAACCCCTATTGGAATGTCTCCCTTTAGACTTGTCTATGGGAAGGCTTACGACTTTCCTGTGGAGTTGGAACATAGAGCCTACTGAGCGATCAAAAATTTAAACTTTAATTTGGACAACGCTGGCTCACTACGCAAACTTCAGTTGAATGAACTCGAAGAAATCCGAAACGATGCGTATGATAACTCGAGAATTTACAAGGATAGGATGAAGGCATTTCATCACCAACATATTCTTTAAAAATCATTCGCACCAGGTCAGAGAGTCCTATTGTATAATTATCGGTTACATCTCTTTCCGGGTAAGCTTCGATCTCGTTGGACCGGTCCTTTCACTGTTATCATTGTTTATCCTCTTGGGGCTGTCGAGATTTAGAATCCAGACAATGGCAATGAGTTTTAAGTGAATGGACATCGATTAAAGCCATTTGTCAAGAAATTTGATTGAGAAGACATGTCCATACCTCTGACGGATCCTATGTACCAGGATTGATCTCCTAGTCTGACGGAGGTATAGGTAGGTTTACTGATTTCATAGGAATAGGGTAGTTTACTTTTTGTCGTTCTAGGATAGTCGGTGGCTTTATGTCATTAGGATAGTTTGCTTTCTAGTTGCTCTAGGATAATTTGTTTTTTGTTGGTTTCACTCTTGTGCTGACCCACTTTCACACTGAGATCTCTTTGAAAAAAGCCTCTTAATTCCTTCTTCAGGTACTATCTTTCTATCACTTCTCTTTCAAGTTTGCTGTCTCACATGCATTGCATGCGTATATCTTTTACATTAAGGACAATGTATATTTTAGGTTGGGGATGGGATATTAGGTTACTTAATCTGCGTTTTCTTAGTCTTGAGTAAAAATTGTGATTTTTTTTAAAAAAGAATTTTCTAGAAATTCTTATGAAGTCGAAGTGATTTTGAAAGCCATCCTTGATTTAAGAAGTATAAGATACGTAATGTTAGAGAATTATGACTCTTGGACTCAGTACTTGTTAGATTTCATAGTTAAGTTCGAATTATTAATCCATGATTAGAATTTTTAACATTGATTGAGTCATGATTTTACATGTCACATCTAGCTTACACATGAAGGTTTCAGTTTGATATTGAATTATTAACTTGGAATCACTAAGCATGGAAGGAGCTAGCCTGGGGAATTTGTCCATCATGTTCATTGAAAAAAAGAAAAAAAAAGAATGCCCAGCTAAAAAACAATTGTCATTGAAAACGGCTACCTGTTAAAGATCTTTAAAAAGGTTGACACAGCGTGAAGCCATTGATGGAAAAGTCAAAGTTGGAAGAATAAAAAGGCTGAACTATAAAGCAAGTTTCGGTTTAGGTTGGGTTATCGAGGAATGCTTTGTTTAATTATCAATGCTATCATGAAAATTGACGATTGGACCTTTAATTGTGATAAGTCAAGTTGCACAATACATTCATGGAACTCAATGTTTAGAATTTTTCTAATTAATGGATTAATATTTTGAACTTGACCATGTAACACCCTGAAAATTGGGGGTCGAGCAGAAGCTCAACTCCCGAGTTCCAACGCATCACTTATGCAACATAGATAATGATGATTAAATGTTATCTGTATTAATGCATTAAAGATGAGTGGGATTGTACAAAATCAGCATATCATACTCCAGAGACAGTTTAATTACGCAAGCAGAAGACTGTGATAAGTATATAGAGCATATAAGTGGTTGTAAGTCCCCAAAGTATGAATGTCACCAGGTTAAATAATTATATGAATAATTTTAAAATTTATAAAATGATAAAGTGTAATGCCATCTAATCCATATCCCTGTAGCCCCGGTGGTGCAACTCCAGGTCTACATAGACCTGCTAGAGAGCTGCAGGTAGGAGAATTCCTCCTCGTCATCGTAGAAGTCAGGCTCCGCCTCGTAAGCCTCGACATCACCTGAAACTACAATAGAGTCTGGTTGGTGTTTTAAAATACCGTCCCAGAGTAGGAATGAGTGATCAACTTAGTAGAGCTATAAGGCAAAGGTTAACATGTTATCAATTCAGTCAAGCAATAATGATAAAGCAATACAACAAGCATTCCTAAGTACTCTAGTTAATGCAAGATGGTATGTATTAATTATGTATGCCCTCGCCTGCACTCCCTCTATGATATCATCTCACGGTCGCGCATGCAACACTCCCGCTGTGCTCAACTCTAACACCAAAGGCACATGTAATGTGATGCATGAGTGTGATTAGCTAAGTTCTTAATTAGACCTATTCATACAACAGATTTGGAAAGCTAAAGTACCTCCCTTTATATCATTGACCCAAACAATGATCCATCTAGGGTCGTCAATCCTAGTTAGTCGCATACGATGGCAGTTCCAGGTCGCTACGGAGAGGCTCGTCACCTTAGCGCAAGCGTACTTTATACTCGAAGTCACTACGGAAAGGCTCGTCACCTTAACGTAGTCCTAGTGTATACTCGAGGTCACTACGAGAGGCTCGTCACCTGATCGTAGGCCGACAGCTCGAATACAGTATCTCATACCACTATATTTAGCTCACGAGTTTGATTTACTCATTGGACACTACAAGGAGGCTCGTCACCCTAGCGTAGGCTAACAGCTCGACCATGGCATCCCATACCACCGTACTCGACTCATAAGTCTTAGCGGATCGTGGTACCAAGGTTGAACAGGCTTTACACTAGTAAGTGGTACCTTAGATTCAAACAGTAGCGTCCATATATGGTGAACATACATTAGGTCAATCGGGTTACTTAACAAGCTCGACTGGTATAAGCGTATATTGTACTAATCGACATGGAGCACATACGCACTCCCTGTGGCTTAATCACTGTCGATAATCACCGAACGACTTGGATTCATCGAACGTATCCGTCGTGGCCAAAACAGTTCGGCCACTGATCGTAAATCATTACCGATTGCCTGGACTACATTATAGCCCCAATCACACTCTAAAGTAATAGCATTCACATGTGATAGTCAAAGACAGCATGTGGCAACCAATCCAAATATAAATCTCATTTGAGCATTTTAACAAACACATAGTATACATGTTATCATACAAAGGCATTTCAACCATAAAGCACGTAGTAGCGATATAGGTTACATGAAGGAAACTGTAACTATGGATAAGGTAATTGAGAACCCTATCTTAACACTCTTGTTAAATACATTTCAACAAGCATTTTCTCATTCAGGCATTTTATCAAACACTTAGACTACACATATCACATACATATAATAAATTAGTTAAAACATATATTATAGCAAATCCTTTCACGAGGGAGTTGCCACACGTACAACAATCATGTATTCCCAAACAACAATTATGGCAAGCACAAATCATGATTTCATATTCATACAAACATTTCAACAAACACATGGAATGCATTAATTTCAACATAGTTCATATATATATGTAATACGCGGAAAACATCGCATCTAAGTATATGTGATAGCAATCAAGTCAGTCATAAATCATTAATTGACATTAAAAGCCTTGAAAACCATAACCTAAATATTTATAGTCTGCGCCTTCCGTCGGTAAACTCGTATCGAACTCAGTTCGAACACTATGCCTTCGTCTACAGCATATCGGCTACCTGAATCATGAAATAGGTTAGCTATTTCATCGATTCTTCTACTTGGAAACCTAAAACAGATTAGGTTTAGGGTTTCTTACCTAAAAACGGAGTCGAAATCACCGGTATAGCGATACAGGTAGGATGATTTAGCACGTGGAGCGGCGGGAACGAATCCTAGCAACTATCTCTCACTCTCTCTCTCTCTCTCTCTTCTCCTCACTCTTTCCTTATCTTTTTCTCTCTTCTCACTCTTAGGGTTTCAAAATTCGTATGGAATGAGAAAGGGGTAGGTTAAGGCCCTTATATAGGCCCAGAACTGATGCCAATGGCCCCGAGCCATGGTATACTTAGGTTATAGCCAAAGAGTGGCTGATTCGGGCCAACGGAGCTCATCTGGAGGCCTATTTTCTACATACGGTCCAGAGAAAGTTTCCTGACAATGGATCTATTTCAGGTTAAGTTTTCGGTCCGATCGGGTTTGTAGATCGACCGCGGAGGACCAGTCTCAGTTCAACGGTCATCGTCTCTCGATCAGGGCTACAAGTGCACTGACATGTGTAGGAAAATTTTCCTGATCCGAGGGTGTAGTTAGGTCAGAATTTGACGGTCTAAAACCTTAAATTTGGCCTGCAAGCGAACGGCTCAATTCACTTAAGTTTGAGTCTATTTTCTAAAGATATTCACGTTTCTCACACACTTCGCTCCGAGCTCAAGTTGTGCATTTCTGGATACTATTTGAACTTAATTCCCGAGATGGTTGTCAAGCACAGTAAGGCGGTCATAATCGTATAGTTTCGGGATAATCGGACTTTCGACGTGCGGTCTAGTTCGATACGAAGTTTCAAGATGCTCCCGAGAGCAACTGGATTTTAAGATTGATCCTAGGTTTTTAGGAAATGTAGAGTTAGTAATTCTAATAGTTTTGCATCTTGCGGTTCGTATAGAAAGTGATTTGAGCTAATTCGCCGATCAATTCAATTTAGTACTTAATTAATTTTTGTCTAATTTCTACATGATTTGATCCTTAACGATTTCTACCTGAGGTGGTACTCAGGTCTTTTTACAGATTATTTTCGAGACGTTACAATGAAGTTTACCATATGCTTGAGTCTAGGAGAAAGTAATGCCCAACATTCATGAATTTTAGAATTCTATTGACTGGATTGTTTTTCAAAAATCACTCGAGTTTATACAAATTGTCCCATAATTCTTAAAATATTTTTCGAATACTTTGCTTGGGAATAGCAAAATGCTGGTCAGGAATTGTGTTGAGGGTCAAATATTGCATATTAGACCCTAGTTACTACTTGATTTTACGTACATGATAATGTTTAATGCCCTATTTTAATCATATTTATGTTGCAAGGTGAATTTTGGAGCTTGGACTGAAAAAGTGTATTAAAGGCATGGATTTGATGCTCACAAATCTCCAAGGCAAGGGACGGATCCTATGAGACTGAGATCGAAGAATTTACATGCCAAAGATCTGAGAAAATCAAGTGATTGAAGTTAAAAGGGCCTAAAAGTCGTCTTAAATGCAAGATTACACGGTTCCCACCATCCGTTTAGCTTAAAACTTTATATCTAGCCTGAGGACCCTAAATTAATTGTACATGTCGAAATTCAACCCTTGGATCTTTATGAAGGTGGCCCAATGGACAGATCAGCCTATAAATCACTGATTTGGGGCCCACCTGATCTCTGGATTGCTTCAATTTTGGTCTCAACCACTTAAATTGGATGACAAAACGGATGGACGGAGCGAATTTCTCATATACATCATTGTGGACCCCACATGTACACGTGCATGTGCACAGCCGGTGCACTCCCTTACCTCACCGGACTGGGCAAACCGATCAAGGGTAGTTGACTCGATCCGCTTTCTATTTACGCACAATGTCCATAATTAACAGAGGCTGTGATGATCAGTGGGTCATCCCCATCATCCCAATGGACGATCTGAACCGTTCATTCGATCCAGGGGGTGGGGCCGATCGTACCCATGGTGACCTTTTGGTCCCATGCACATGTACACATGCAAATCGCCGTCAAACACAAGATGAACGGCGGGGTGATTTGATATAGTGGGCCACACCAAAACTTGACCAAAACCACCCCTTATCAACTAAAATTTCATCAGGAATCTAATGGATGAGGTGGATTTCTTCGAAAACACCATTGTGGGGCCCACTGAGCATCTCAGTGCAAGAAGTTTGCATGTAACGCACATCCGGGAAAACTGAGACTTCCAGGGCATTGTATGTTCATGATCACGATCGGATGGCTGATCCAAACCATCCAAAATCTTCAGAAGGGGGTCCTAACCCCAACCATGGAGCCAAAACAGTGGTTGGAACATCCACCGTCCCGAAACTTTTTGCCGAACGCAACTCGGTTTGCATTGTTGCATCATTGTGCACGCAGCTTCTCTTACGTAAAGAGCCCACCAACTCCAACCTCTTGTTACGCACTCCACTCCACCGACAGAGGTCTGCCTATAAAAGGAGAAGAAAAGAGAGAGAACAATTCATTCTTTGGATCTTGGGACATGGAGTGAAAGCAAGAGAAGGAGAAGAGAGTGGACGGCCGGCCGGAGTTCTTCTTTCCTTTCCTTGTTTTTTCTTTGTTTGTATTCTTTCCTTTGATGTTTTAAGAGCCTTTAGCTTGATCATGTCTGGCTAAACCTCTTAGATAGGGCTATGAGGGGAAGCTTGTAGTGTGATGGGGTGTTTTCTACGACTTTGATTCATGTTTAATGAACTCTCATTGATTCTAGTTTGATTATATGGAATATTCATAGTTTTTAATGGTTTATTGTGTCTTAAATTACAGTAGATTTGCGATGACTTTGAGTATATCCTGTGCATGCAGTGAGGTTGTGACTTCAATTACACTAGATCTCTCTCTCTCTCTCTATCTCTCCCTACCACCATGCAGTGCAGACCTCAGATTGAGCATTATAGGTAAGGCCTCTATTTTTTGGTATGGTTTATGTTTTACATCATGAGTACTTGCATTTGGATAACACATCATTGTCATGAGTTTTTTTTTTGGTATTTGTATTTGTATTTGTTTTTGTTCTTCTTTTAGAAACAAAAACAAATACAAATGGGTTTGCAAGTGGGCATTGTATGTTTGGGGGGTAGCTTTTGTGTTTTAGTACTGGGATGACGGCTCAACATCCAAAATTTTCTTTTCTCTTGCTTTTATAGGGACTATTTTGCTTTTCTTTTAATGAAGTAACTGTTTGAAAAAAGAAGAAGAAGATTTGTTTTGTTTTTAGAATTCTAACAATATGATGCGGCCAATGCTATCTAATTTAATCGGTGATGAGGAAATTGAGTGTTGGACAAATCTTTTAGGTAGGTTAGATGGGGTCAATATTCCTTGGAATGTTGTTTACATGGGATGAACAAGATCTATCCTCTTTGAAATCACTCGGAGTAGGTTTTGGTTTGCTCAACAGGGCCTAGGTATCGATTCCACCAATGTTGTTTGTTGGACATCATTGCCATAGAGATTCTCATGTATGATCATCGTCTTGTAAGCATACATTTCATTCATATGCAGTCAGCCGAAAAAATGATAACTTTTTAACTTTAGTTGGTCCATCAAGACCACCTTATCACAACAATTTGCCACCAACAATCAAAAGGTCCCCACAGCCTATCTAGGTTACAAGAAGGCCCAACACTAAAACCATCTAGTAAGATCTGGTTAGCTTGATTTGATGCCTATCAGATTTTAGGTTGCACTGAAACTCATGCAGTTCGATCTGATTGTGGACCTACATGCGAGCACTATGTTGGGGGCTGTTGCACAAAACCTTAGGATCTAGGCTCCCAAAAATACCAGAATTATGAGATAATAAAGTAATGAAATAAATCAAAGCATAAACCACACAACACAAGGAATTTTTACGTGGAAAACCCTCAAAGAGGTAAAAACCACTGGACCTCGTCCAGATCAACAATCCACTATGAAGTAGAGCGTTACAACCGATCACAAGCACACCTTGCTTGGATCAAACCTTCTTCACTCTTATAGGAGTGGATGAATAATAAGAGAATAAAGGAATTGTTGAGAGATCTCATCGATCACGATGACGTAGAAGTGTTGAGACGCCAACTGCGAAGTAGATCACCTCTACGAGCAGAATCTCTCTTCCACAAGCTTCCTCTCTCTCTCTCTCTCTCTCTCTCTCACCTTGGCCGTCAAAAACCCTTAACATAATAGCTTTAGAAAGCCTTCTCAATCACCTAGAAAAGCCCTACCTCTTTATAATTTAGACAACTTGCTTCCTCACCTCTTTGAAAACCGCCTCAAATTTACGCAGTTCGCACAAGATTCGGACATGAAGCTACATAACCTCAATTGGTCGAGTAGAGTCCTCAACCGATCGAGCGGACCCTCGACCGGTTGAGCAGATTCCGTGACTGGTCGAGCAGCGCAGAAGAATAAACACAATTGCTCACTAGACTTTGAGTCGAGCACCACTCGACTAGTTGAGTGCCACCCTCAACCGGTCGAGCAGCGTAGTAAAACACATCTGATTTACACATGCTGCCTAATCTCTCCTCTGAACTGAGGTGGAAAACCCCATTAAATCTTCCCCTTTCTGACATAGGAAGAATTCACCTTCTTCAAGCCAACCAGGTTTCTACAAACCTCAAACTTGCCCCTAAGCAATGCTTTGGTCATCATGTCTGACCCATTGTCGTCTGTGTGGACCTTCTCAAGTTGTAACACCTTCTATTCCAAAGTATCCCTGATCCAGTGATACCGAATCTCTATATACTTCAACTTGGAGTGCTGACTTGGATTCTTGCTCAAGTGTATAACACATTAAGTATCGCAATATACCATGTGTTGCTCCTACTTCAGGCTAAGTTCCTATAGGAACCTCTTCATCTAAAGCATCTCTTTACATGCCTTTGTGACCACAATATACTCAGCCTCTGTCATTGACAATGCTACAACCTTCTGTAGACTTCTGAGAGTCTATGTCATCTACCATATCTACATCTGTATAGCCCTCTAACACAGGTTTTCCATCACCATAGCATAGGCTCAACTGGGTGAGCCTCTTAGATACCATAATATCCACTTCACTATATCATAGGTGTGGTTTTTATATAAGGATCTCATCTCCTCTTGCATAACTTTCAACCACTCCCCCTTATGCTTGTCGGCTAGGGCATCAGAATAATCTTCTAACTCTCCCCCATCAGTGATCAAAATGTACTCATACGGCGAGTACCTCTTGGATAACTGTCTATCCCTAAATGACCTCCTCACCTGTGGCTTAACAGATGAATCAGGTGGAGGCTACTCCCCCAGTCCATCTTTTGTAGGAACTCCCTATCCTCTGCACCTTGCTGTACTCCCCCATTATCAGGCATCACAAGAGGAGTAACCGAATCCGTGTCTTCTAGCTCACCTGAACTAGGTTAGGTCTTCTCTGGCTTATAAATGTCTTTAATATATTGATCTTCAAAGAAAACCACATCTTTGCTTCTGACGAGCTTCTTCTCAGTTGGATCCCACAATCTGTAGCTGAACTTCTCATCACCGTACCCCAAGAACATACATTGTCTGATCTTCATATCAAGCTTGGACCTCTCGTCCTTTGGTACGTGAACGGATGCCTTGTATCCAAACACCTTGAGATGACTATACGATGGATCTTGTCTAGTCCACACCTTCTCAGGTACTTCTCCATTCAACGGGGCTGATGGAGACCTGTTTATCAAATATACTGCCATGTGCATTACTTCTCCCCAGAATGTCATGGGCAACTTCGCGTGGGATAACATGCATCTGATTCTCTCTATGATGGTGCAATTCATTCGCTCAGCCACACTATTATGTTGGGGGGTCTTGGGAACCATTTGTTCATGTCGTATACCTAAGGACTTACAATACTCATGAAAGTCGCCAATGTATTCACCACCATTGTCAGTGTGGATGCACTTTAATGATTCACCTGTCTCTCTCTCTCGACCATAGTATAAAACAATTTAAACACACCAAAGACCTCATCCTTGGATTTCAAAGCATAAACTCAAACCCTCCTAGGTGCATCATCTATCAAAGTGACAAAATACAATACACTACCCAAGGTTTTTGTCCTCATAGGACCACAAACAGCAGAATAAACCAAATCTAATGCATGCACTTTATTAACATGAGAAGCGGATTTAACAAATAAGACTGTATGTTGTTTTCCTAATAAACAATCAATACAGGTTTTGAGAGGTATACCTGTCACGTCTGGAAGGAACCGCTTCTTTGCTAGTGGGTGAAGCCATTTTTCACTCATGTGGCCTAGACGCTTGTGCCACATGTCAATAGCTGAATCTTCCACTGCGTTCAACCCACCCTTGCACACACTGACACTTGCCTTATACAGGGTACAACACTTCTTCCCTCTAGCTACGATCAACGAACCCTTGATGAGCTTCCAGTGCCCACCAACAAATCGACTTTCATAGTCATCATCATCCAACCTTCCCGTCGACATTAAGTTGAGGCAAAGGTTTGGGATATGCCTCACATCCCTGAGAATCAATGTGCAACCCACATCGGTCTTCACACAAATATCACCGACCCCTACGATTTTTGATATGCCAGAATTTTCCATCTTTACGGTCCCATAGTCACCCGACTTGTAGCTTATGAAGAAATCCCTACTTGGAGTCGCATGAAACAAGGCTCCTGAGTCTATCACCCAGTCGGTGTCCTGACTCATAGCCGTGAGACATACATCGTGATTTACTAAAAGAATAACTACAACGTCGCCATCTGAAGTGACCGTAGTGGAGTTGATTCATCTTCCTTCTCCTTTCCTTTTCCTTTCTTGTCGTTCTTCTTACTATGACATTCATGCTTGTAGTGGTCCTTCTTACCACAAGTCTAGCATTTAACATCCTTTCTGACACTCAACTTGCTTCTTGATTTATCTCGGGCCTTCCCGCCCTTTCTGTTCTTTCCTCTCCCCCGTTCTTGTGTCACAAGTGCCTCTTGCTGAGTAAGCCCCTGAGACTTCCTCTTTGTCTCCTCATTGAAGAGACAATTAGTTACCTGTTCCATGGACACCTTTTCGTTTGGCGCGGAGTTACTTAGAGACACCACTAATGACTCCCAATTATTAGGCAATGAGCTAAGCAATAGTAAAGCCTGTAATTCATCATCCAGGACCATCCTCATAGCGGAGAGCTGGTTTAATATATTGTTGACTTCATTCATGTGCTCAGTCACAGAACCACCATCTTTGAACTTGAGATTCACAAGTTGTCTTATCAGAAAAATCTTATTAACGGCTGTCTTCCTCTCATACAGCCCTTGCAGTTTCAGTCATAGGCTAGTGGTTGAGGTCTCCATAAATACATGGTGGAATACGAAATTGTCCAACCATTGTTTAATAAACCCCACTGCCTTTCGGTCTAATTTCTTCCAATCATCATCCGACATATCCTTAGACTTTACTGTTATGCCTTGAATTAGAGAATACAAGTCCTTGCAATAAAGCAATTCCTCCATCTTAACCTTCCATATGGTCTAGTTAGAACCATTGAGACTGATCATCCTTGATGAGCCACCTTCCATAATTTAAAACTAATCCCACTTCGTTCAACCAACCTGAACGCTCTGATACCACTTTGTTGGGAGCCGTTGCACAAAACCTTAGGATATAGCCTCCCAAAAACACCAGAATTATGAAATAATTAAGCAATGAAATAAATCAAAGCATAAACCACACGACAAAAGGAATTTTTACGTGGAAAACCCTCAAAAAGGTAAAAATCACAGGATCTCATACAGATCAACATTCCACTATGAAGTAGAGCGTTACAACCATTCACAAGCACACCTTGCTTGGATCAAACCTTCTTCACTCACGCAGGAGTGGATGAACAATAAGAGAATAAAGGAAAAACTGAGAGATCTCACCGATCACGAGGACGTAGAAGCGCTGAGATGTCAACTGTGAAGTAGATTACCTCTACGAGAAGAATCTCCCTTCTATAAGCTTCCTCTCTCTCTCTCTCTCTCTCACACCTTGGCCGTCAAAAACCCTTAACAAAATAGCTTTAAAAAGCCTTCTTAATCATGTAGAAAAGCTCTAGGGACTATTTATAGTTTAGGTAACTTGCTTCCGCACCTTTTTGAAAACTGCCTCAAATTTATGCAATCCGCACAAGATCTAGACATGAATCTGCGTTACCTCGACTGGTCGAGTAGAGTCCTAAATTGGTCGAGCGGACTCCTTGACTGGTTGAGCAGCGCGGAGGAATAAACACAATTGGTTGCTGGACCTTGAGTCAAGCGCCACTCGATTGGTCAAGCGCCACCCTCGACCGGTCAAGCAGCCCACTCAACCGGTTGAGTAGCACAGTAAAATATATTCGATTTACACATGCTGCCCAATCTCTCCTCTGAACTGAGGAGGAAAACCCCATCACACTACTCATGCCTACAATGTTCACATGACTAACCAAACAATGATAATTAACATCACTAGAAAGTTACATACTTCCATTCAAGTTAGTGGTCAGCTTTGTAGGAATCAACCCTTTGTAACGGTACATCCCATGAAACATATTTGCAAAAACAAAGCTAACAACTGTTGTGAGTTGTTTGTTTCATGCGGATTAACAATTTATTCCATGTTATCTTGAAACCATCATGCATATCGAACATCTACCCCATCAATCAGATGCACCATTCCATGGTGGGCCTCGGGCTTAAAAATCAAGTCAATCCATGACTTGTGTGGGCCACACCACATACAAAAGTTAAGAGGGGTTACCTTCCCATTAAAACATTCATAATCATTTATTAGGCCCATCGAGATGTGGTTCACAAATCTAGCCCATCCATTATGTGTGAGGGGTCAGACCAAATTTCAGATGCATCCAAATTTCAGGTGTGCCTGACCTAGTGCTTTTATATGTTTTAGGCATGTCTTGACATGATTTTAGATGGTATGGCCCACCTGAGTTCCGTATACGGCTAATTTTTGAGATATCCCATAATTTAAAGGGAACCCATCAAATGTAGAGTGTTGATGTTGGACACACATCATGGTGGGGCCCACATTTTGTATGCTTTGCTTAACAACCTCTCTTGTCTTAGCCCATAATAATGGTGATCTTGTTTATTTTTGTTGGTTTTAATGTAAAAGCTTCTCTTTCTAGAAATTCCCTTATTTCTCCCATTCCATTTTTGTCACTTTCCTTTTGTTTGGGAGGCAGAAGTAGCCTTCCCTATTTTTAATGGTTGTCCATTTCTCAGGTTTTCCATCTTCAGTACCCCTCGGTTTTCTAATGGAAATGATTTACAGGCATGCAAGCCCTATCTATAGTAAGAAGGAAGCTTCAAAATGACTATAAATGAAGGCACTTTACTTCTTTCTTAGTGTGATGAGATTTCCTATATCTTCTTTAGTGAATAAGCTTGTCTTGGTTATATTAAGATCTGGATAGGTTGCATGCTATAATCAGTCTCTTCTTGTCATTCTCATGTATCGTGACATGTGACTTTCCTTTTGGAGTAAAAATATCATTCATCATCTTGTCTCGTAATGTCGTGAACTATTTTCTCTTAAATTCATCTTTGTTTCATCCTTATTTATAGCAGTTATATCAATATGTCTCATGAATGATCACACACTTGTATTGTACATGATGTGTCCTGATGACACTAGAGCACTAGTTGATTACTGCTTTTAAGCAATTTTGGATATGGACCCACCTTCTCTCTATAGGTGATTTGCCACAATGTTAGCTTATAGGCTTTCTCTAGCCATCTAGAGTTTAGGTGGTTGCTGTCTTAAAAAGCTAGGCAAGGACGTTGGGATGGTGAAATAGCTATTTTAATTGTTGTACAAAGCCTGCAGTTTTCGTTTCCTCCAAGGTGTTTCGAGGCCTTCCAACTTTTTCTTTTTTTCTTTTTTGACCCTGTTCTTCCTGTTGGTGAGTCTGTTTGGCCTTTTTTCCTATAGTGGAAGCTCAAGGAAGTTCTGCCTTCTTTATGTGGTGCGCCCATTTGGGCTTCTTGTCACGAATCAAGTAGGGCCCCTACATTAGGCTGATTCACTCACCAAGTCTGCCCGATAAATGGACTCACATGGTATTTGAACAATCTTTGTCATCTCCACAAAACTGAGTGGAACTGGTGTGCTGCTTTGTCCACAAAGCGAGTGGACCTGGTGTGCTAGCTCGAACATTATGTTTGTCGCAGTGGACTCGACTATGTTGTTTTTCTGTTTTTCTGTGTTTTGATGCTTGGAGCATTGTAAGGTGAAAAGGTAGAATGCGTACAAACGAAGGATAACAGTAACCAATGCAGTGACAAGGAAATGGAATCAACCGAGTGACATGGGGTGACACAACAATACTGATGCCTGTTTGTCGTGGGTGAGACTACAAGCATCCGGTCTACAATTTGGGTGGGTGATGGAATGCAGTCCTGCATACATCACCATTGCAAATGTAGGATGTGAGCCTGATTCACTCCTGACGATGGATCCAATGGTGAATGGATTATAGCCTGCAAAATTCATTGCCAGGTAGCCAGATGCACATGGAGTAAAAGCAGGTGAGGTGAAAGGTGAACTTGGCATATGATCCATCCAACTGGTGGTTCCCCCTCTAATAAGCCAAAAAAGATCGGTGGACAAGGATGAATAGTTCACTTGGGACACTACAAAAGGATGATTTTTTAGGTTTTTTTTTTTTTTTTTTTTTTTAATTTAAATCATGGGGTTGGCAGGTGCTTGAACAATAGAAACCAACTTGTGGGGACGATGTAGATAAAACCATCCGACTAAAGTATTTAGAGTTATAAAGAAAAGGGAACAAGTTTCAAATTTTCAAATATGAAAAAATCCTTCCAATTTGATATGTTTTTACAATTAAATAATTTTTTCTGCATTCTCATTTGTTTCAATTCCTTAAATTATATAGAAGGGAGTTATTTGATACTTTGGTAGAATATGCTAATATGATTCACTAGATTATGCTAAAGGTTGTTATTGTTTTTTTCTTTTTTTTTGTTTTTTTTTCTTTTTCATTTATAAATAGTAATTTTTGTGCCCTCGTATTTATTTCGTAGCTTTTGGTTAACCAAATTTTGTTTACTTTGAACTTGTAGTTGGGAAAATGAAGTCGGAACCTAATGCAAGTGTAGAGAATCAAAATGGGCCCCCAATTGGTTCATATAGTATTGATAATGCCATAGGTGATAATCAAATTTCTGATGAACACCAGACAGAAGAAACAATCTCACATCCATATGATTTCATTCCAGAAGCACCCAAAGAAGTAAAACCAATAGTTGGTATGGTATTCATTTCTAAAATTGTTGCATATGATTTCTGCAATAAGTATGCCAGATGGTGTGAATTTAGCATACGAAAAGGTTCAACGTAGAATAGTATAAAAACAAGTGAAACAATTATGCAAAGTTTTATGTATTCTAAGGAATGGTATTGACATCACAAGCGTATAAAAGCAACAGATCATAAAAAAAGATGAAGAGTCATGACAAGTTGTGATTGCAAGATAAAAATTGTAGTTCACAAGAATGGATCAGATAGATGGGAAGTTAAGACATTTGTGGAAGCACATAGTCATAATTTAATAAGTCCAAGCAAATTCATTGTTTACGATCACATCGACATTTTACAAATTCTCATAAGGTTGTCATGGATAACATGAGAAAAGCAGGTATTGGTGCAGCTAAAGTGTTAAAATATTTTTTTCACAAATGAAGCTAGAGGACCTGAGAAAATGGACTTTATTGATGAAGATGCAAGGAATGCTCTTAAAATTCAAAGGCGTGACAAACATGGCAAATGTGCTCAAGAGTTGCTTCTTTACTTTCAGAATAAACACAAGAATGATGATAATTTTACTTATGTAATCCAGATTGACAATGAATGTAGATTGGCATCTTGTTTTTAGGCAGATAATATTTTTAAAAATAGACTATAAAACTTTCGGTGACGTTGTATGTTTTGACACAACATATAAGACAAATGAATTTGATATGCCTTTTGGTCTATTTGTAGGAGTCAACCACCATAAGCAATCTATCTTATTCGGTGTCGAGCTTCTGTTTGGTGAAACCATTGAAGATTTCAAATGGTTATTTTAAGCATGGTTACAAGCTATGGGTGGGAAGCTTCCAAAGGCCATATTCACAGATCAGGATCCAGCAATTGTTGCTGCAATTGCAAGTGTATTTTTGAATATTGAGCTTAAGTTATGCATGTGGCACATTGTTCAGAAGCTTCCAGAGAAGTTATGTAAAGTTATTAATCAGAACCCATCATTCAACACTGATTGGAGAAATTATGTATATATGTGCGATGAGAAAACCAAATTTGATGCATTATGATCGAAAATGATTGTAGATTATAACCTTAAAGAAAATAAATGGCTACAAGATTTGTACACAATACGTAAAATGTGGATTCCAACTTATGTCAAGAACACATTTTTTACAAGGATGTCAACGACACAACGAAGTGAAGGCATAAATGCCTTTTTTGATTATTTTGTAAGTCATATAGGTCAACGTTATTAGAATTTGTAGAAGGATATAATCACGCTTTACAAAAACGTCAGCATAATGAGTTGAAATTGGATTGTGACACTTTATATAGTACACGTGTAGCAATAACCTCGATCGATATTGAAACAGAGATAATAAAAAATTTATACAACAGAAGTGTTTTATGACTTTCAAGTAGAGGTGAAGGAAAGTGCTTCACTTGTTAATAAGTTGGTACTAAGGGAAAGACCATTAAGTAAATATAACATATTCGATTATAGAATGAATGATAAAATATATACAATTATTTGAAACCATGATGAACAGTTTAGTTCTTGTACCTGTCAGAGCTTCGAAAATGTGGGATTGTTTGCGGGCATTTATTAGCTGTGTTCAAGGAAGAATCCATCATAAAAATGTCTTCTTATTATATACTTAAAAGGTGGACACGTAATGTCAAAAAAAAAAGTGACTCAACTCCTCTGTCTTCAAACATTGATGAGTCAACTATCTTGTGGTGCAATGAAATATCTCGTATGATGAACTATTTAATAAATGAAGAAACGAGGACTCCAGAAATAATAGAACCATTGTTGTCAGCTTTACGAGATTTGGTTGCAAATGTTTGTCAAAAATGTGGAGTCGAAGAAGAAACCAGCATTGGCAAGAATGTTGAGGGTGGTGAAAGCAATCTATTTGTCAATGCCCATTCTAAGAACTGTTACGTAGTACTTGATCCGATGGTTGTTAGTACTAAAGGCCCACCACGGACACCTAAAGGTGCTCCAAAAATATGAAATCAAAAATACAATTTCTGAAACACATTATATTAACTTAATAGCCATGATGTAAAGCATAGTCCAGGGTAGATTCCCACTCTAGTGGGCCCCACATGGTTCCATATAACCCATGGTTACTTAGAAAAATATACACAAAAAAGATCACCTCAAATTTGTACATACTTGACCATTTTCAATAAAAAAACATAATGAATCAACAATAACCATACATGCAAATGACAGCCCATAGACGTCCATGATGTGAACTCATATGTCACAAGTGGATCACACTTTGTTGGGCCATAGAACAAGAAGATGGATGTTGTGGATGATAAAACACATGCTTCTAGGCGGCCAACCATGACGGAGTGCACCTTCACCAAGACGAATGGCCGGCTGGATACTTTTCACTACCAGAAAAAAGGGGCAAAGGCTACCGATAAAATGGTATCGGTGTTCTACCTGTTCTAGCATCCTTTTAACTAGAGCGAGTAGAACTCCGATACCATTTTGTTTTGCATCAATAACAAGGTTTCTTAATTTACTCAATTCTCCTGTTTGAAACAGCAGAAATAATTGAGAGAGAGAGAGAGAGCTGAAAGAAGTAAGCTAACATGAAAAATCCCTACTGTCAACCCGGCGTATTTGACATTATATATGCTTGAAAGAAGAAAATCTCCAAAAATTATGCAAATGTGTTTCATGGGATGTACCATTACAAAGGGTTGATTATTTATTTATTTTTTAGTTACCAGTCGATGCCTCTTTATGATGGATAGAATGACCTTTGAGCTACTTCTCTTGGTGTCCACTTTCTTCTTTCATATTGTTTTATCCCTATGTCATCGACCTAGTGCAAAAGAAATAGGTTGTTGAGGGTTGTCTATGTTTGGAATGCCCGCCCTGTACTCCTAACCTCTAGAAGGTTCTTTGCAAACAATTTCATCTTCTCTTTCTCCTTTGCTAGATCCGTAGCTTCAGTAAAAGACATGCCTCTAATTGTTCTGTTAGCTTAGAGGAGTCTTTAAGTTTTCTACAAACTCATCACAACGATCAGCAAGTTTCATGTTTCTGTTGACCCTGCTATGGTTCATCAATGTTTCCCAAACATACGCAAACGGATCAACAGGCATCTTTTCGATGGATCTCCATGGCTTCATCCAGATACCCTGATTTCCCAAGTATATCCACAATACTCATATAATGGTCCATGGCAGGGATAATACTATAATCCTTACTTATCAATTCAAAATGTAGAATTCCCTCATCAATTGCATTCAAAACACTACACGCAATGAAGACCCCCAATAAACATATGCCTATCAGGCCTCAACCCTGCTTGCTTGAACCAGCTGAACATGTTAATAGCCTCCTCGCCATGACCATTGTTTGCAAACCCCATTAGAATGGTGTGAAGCTCTGCTTGGGCATTTTCTCAAATAAATGGTAAGCATTGTCCACTGAACCACATATAGAGTACATATCTAAGATCTTGTTATAAACCCGGACTTCAACTTCTTTTTTTTTTCAGTTGCAAGAGAATCTGCCAGGGAATTAGCCTCTTAAGACACCTAATTGAACACGACTTGCTTACATCGAACCATAGGCTTAATCTCCTTTACGATAAAAGCCCTTTTCAATGGCAAAGGGATAGATTTAGGGCTCGTTTGTATCATAAATTGTTTTGCTTTTACTCAAAAAACAAATACAAATACAAATACAAATATAAAAAGAACAACAAAAACAAATACAAATACAAACAAAAAAAATCATGACGATGATGTGTTATCCAGATGCAAGTGCTCATGATGTAAAACGGTAACCATACCAACAAACAGAGGCCTTACCTGTAACACTCAATCTGAGGTCTGCACTGTGTGGCGGTAGGGAATGAGAGAGAGAGAGAGAGGTGGAGGCCGATGTGGCTGGTGGTAGGGATTGAGGGAGAGGGAGGGCTGCATGGGGGTGTGGCTGGTGGTAGGGATCGAGGGAGAGAGAGGGCTGCACAGGGATGTAGCTACTGGTAAGAATCCAAGGAGAGAGAGAGAGAGAGAGAGGGTTGCACGGCTAGGGCTTCAAAGGGGTAAAACAAACAATTCATGTACATGGCCTCAATGAAACCGGTATCACCGGTTTCATTCCCTCAACATGTTGTTAAAGCATGGCTATTGGTAGCAAAATGCCTCCATCCGGTAGCCAGCACACTGACAGTGCTCGACCTTACGGGATGTTATAGTAAGGTCGAGCGTATAGTACCTTTTCCCTATATATATATATATATATATATATATATATATATATATATAATGGTACTATGAGGTCGACCTCATGGGAACTTCCCATGAGGTCGAGCTGTGAGGGCCCCACCGTGATGTGTGTCGAACATCTACCCCACTAGTTAGATGCAACATTCTATGGGGGGCCACGGGCTTAAAAATCAAGTCAATTCATGACTTGGGTGAGCTACACAACATACAACGGTTGAGAGAGGTTACCCTCCCATTAAAGCATTCATAATTATTTATTGGGCTCATTGAGATGTGGTTTACAAATCCAGACCATTCATTATGTGTGTCTTAACTAGATGAGGGATCAGACTAAGTTTTAGCTACATCCAAAACTCAGGTTGGCCCCACCAAATACTTTTATATGTTTTAGGCATGTCTTTACATGATTTTAGATGGTATGGCCCACCTAACTTCTGTATATGGCTGATTTTTGAAATATCCCATAAACTAAAGGGGACCCATCAAATGCAAGTTGTTGATGTTCGACAAACATCACAGTGGGCCCACACAGCTCGACCTCATGGGGAAGTTACCATGAGGTCAACCTTATAGTACCATTTCCTATATATGTGTGTGTGTGTGTGTACACCAGTTCGCACGAATCTTGTGAGAACTTTTTCAGAACTTATCATATGTAATGTGAGCCTCAAATCTAACCGTCCATGCAATGCAACATGTAAGGCCTGTATCCTAGATCGTACCATTCCGTAGACTCCCGCAGTCCTCCTGGTCGAATTTCGACAACCCATGACACGTAGATAGCATTTGTGCATGACCCTAAGTCACATCCCGTATATCTGAGTCAACTCGACCCGAGACTTGCACCCTTTTGACCGCGCTGTTGCTGCGGTTCCAATGCCGCATCTCGTGCACTAATGCAATACCCAGGCCAGGAGTTGTGGGCCAACGTTCATTTCAAGGAAAACGTCATGTGTTGCGAATTCTAAGAGAATCTCTACCCAAACATCACATCAATCAATCATGAAATTACCGTAATGACCGCTTTAGTTGAAGTAGGAATATGCCAATATGTCCTAGCGGGGGGGGGGGGGGGGAGGGGTGAATAGGAATTTTATAAAATTTTACAACAATTTAAAATCCTAACAGCAAGCATACATTAGGATTACTTAAGCGTAACTCTACTGGCTTCCAAGCCTGGTAGAGGATCCAATCACAAACTATTTGAGAGATGAACAATAAGCAAATTAGTTTATGATAGATATGACTCTGTGTGTGTGTGAGGTGTGATCTCAAATAGTCAAATATGAAAGTATTTAAGGAATTCACATAAGCAAATGTAAGAAAATAGCAATCTCAAACACAGTCATTTTTATAGTGGTTCAACTACTTGTCTACTCCACTCCTGGTAACCACACTCAACCCTTGAGTGTACCAGATTTCATTAAGGAGGTTTCACATGGTTCACCTCAAACTCAAGGTTTTAAATTAGGTTCACCTTTAACCAGTACAAACTACACCTATGCTGACAGTTTATGCTCCCACGAGCAAGGGTCAACACATAACACCCAATTTTAGGCACACTGGCCAAGGATCCACACAAGGAACCTCTCTCATTTATGCTCTCACGAGCAAGGGTCAACATAAAGCACTCACTTTTAAGCACACTGGCCATGGATCTCCTACAAGGCCCTAACTGTTTATGCTCTCTACAAAGCAAGGGTCAACACAAAGCACCCATTGCGTACACTCCCACTGGAGGCCTCTTAGAGGACTTGCAAGGGGTGAGAAACACTTTAGACCCAATCCTACAAAGGAATGATCACAAGGGTCCTCTGGACTCTATTGACTTACAGATAAGTAGATGAGCCCCATTCAGCACGTTGTTGAAGATCTTCTCCTTTGTTGATGAAGAATCTTCTGCTTCCTTATTCCACAACTCAAAAGGTGTACCAATACATGGCGACGGGTTGGGTCAAGACTATGATGGAATCCTACTCTCCTAAATGTTTTCTTATAAGGAAGATAGAGCGATTCCAATCATCTATGCATTTAAGGTATCCCAGCTAAATGATTTCCCATTAGGGTAGTTGTCGGAGGATCCTTGAATGCGGAAGTTCATTCCCCAATCCACTCTATTGAATGTCAATGATGAGGGTGGATTGGAGGATGAACTTCCATGAGAGAGAATGCTTAGAGTATATGATCTAGACTTAAACACACTAAAGCACTTTCTATTTTCTCTCTACCAGCAACTGAAGACAAGTTCACTATATATATGCAAAAAAAGGTTCCAACAGATATAAAACGGTCACATTTATAACAGAGTTCGATATCATCAATCAGGGTTGATATCATCAAGCGTATACTCTCAATTGCATCGACAACCGATCGATGACACAAACTCAAATGTCATACGCTTTTGAAACCTTTTGCCAACTGGTCAAGGAAATCGAACATGCATCGATGTCATCGGATTTCGAACTCTGATTTCATCGACACAAGGTTCAATTCCTCGACACTTTGAAAAGTGAGAGAGACTTGTCATTGAAATATTTCAGGTTAAAAGAATGATCGAGGTACACTTGATGTCATCGAAATTTGAATGTCGATAATATCGATAGTTGTGTCAATGCATCGATAAATCCGAAGGATTTTCCAGTTAAGCTTGCTAAACAGTTTATGTCCAATCTCGATGCCATCGACTCAGCCTCGATATCATCGATATTTGAATATCAATTTTATCGAGTGACTCTCAATTTAAGATAAAAACCACCTGAAAATATTGCTGGTTAACTGTGTCCAAGATCGATATCATTGAAGGCCTTCCGATATCATTGAAGTTTGAATTCTGAGGATATCAAGGGGTACTTCGATATATCGAAGGTCTTTATGATTTTCCATAGAAAAACAGGGGCACAAAATCTCTGCTTTCGATTTTATTGAGTCAACTTCGATAGACTTGAGATTCAAAGATCGATTATATCGATATGTATATCGATATATCGATAAATCTGTCTAGAAATATATGTGGTTGTTGGACACCTTTTGTCCTCATTTCAATGGTATCGATTGGTCATCGAGGACATCAACAACACTATTCGATTATATCGAACAGTCTCTCGATAAATCGATAGAAGAAGAAAACTTAGAGATTTTCCGCAACTTTGAAAAAGTTTTCTAACCCAGAAACCCTATGATATTCTAATCAATTTTAAGGGTTTTAATTACCTGGTATTTTGGGACATGGGATGTGAGGCTTAGATTTACCTGTGGCGAGTTCGGGCCCACATCCAGTTGAGGTAGACGGTTGATTGATCTTCCTATGGAGCTTCTCTATCTAGCCAACTCACCACTCACGATAATTGACAACCAGGGCACTTTCAATCTCCCCCTTTGTCAATTACGTGACAAAATACCAAAACACCCTAGAACAGTATCTAGACAAACACATCCTAAATTGTGTGTACATGTGTTTTACACAATTCTACAATGTCTAGTGAAACCATACACACAATCAGTTAGCTGCTCCCACTAACAGCATTCTCCCCCTATCTTGGTGCAGCTGCTCCCCCTAACACCTGCATCACCATTCAAGTAGATATACACTTTTCCTTTCGGGGTGTTTGATTTGTTCTCCCCCTTTTTGGCAGTCATTGACAAAGGTAAATGTAACAGCTGATATTGACTGAGGTTAAAGTACTTTGGGAGAACCATCATCCAGAGAACATACATATATAAACGATAGATGTAGAATGATAAAAAAACAATTGATAAATCAGACATCATTTTCAGAAACTATGTATGCATAGCAGACCAAATAGAGCAGTGATATAAGCAGATAGAATAAAACATCACATGCATTCCATACCATTTAAGCGATGATCAGATAAAACAGGGGTTGGCAAAATATAAGCAAGGCAGAAACTATCTGTGATTCATAACCAGCCATATCCAAAATATCCCAAAACATACATACTACCCAAAATTGGTAGTATTATAACAATTATCCAAACAAAATTACCAAGCCCATTCATGGGCACCCAAAAACAACCATCAATATTTAGCCCATTCATGGGCATACACAACTCATAAAAAACTGTCAGACTGTGTAGATTAGTGAGTTATCACATACACTCATGGGAGCGTAGAACATCCAAAAAGATATTAATGCTCATACGCGGAAATAAGAGTGAGGTGTATGTGACAGTGTCCAGAGATCAGCACTATGGAGCAGAGGAGGATGGTGTCGTGTCGTCTCGACGGCAGGTGATTAGATCAACCAACTGTTGCACGGTCTACTGCACTCCGTTTACCAGGCGTTCCAAGATGGTAAACCTTTCATTCACCGATTCCTTGAGCTGAGAGACATCGCGCTGTATTGCTCCAATCCTATCCTGATGGAGCTTAAATCTTTTCGCATGCCTGGGCGCTGATGTGGACGGTGCTTGATCGGGCGTAGGAGGTTCTTCCCCAGCCATTCCAGCCTCTTCAGTAGGAGCATCGCCTTCACCTCCTTCTCCCTCTGCATGAATTCCTTCCTCTGGCGGATCCTCGAGAAACTTATGGAACTTTAAGTCCATCCTTCGAATGTTGCTCTTGTTGAAGACATGAAGGGGAAGTTCCAGATCACTGGTAGGTGGAAAACTGATGGCGTTGCACACCGTGTGTATAATCCAGGGGTAGGGCAACTGAACATCCCTAGACGTATGAATGGCATAGACTAACTGGTGCACAATAAGAGTAGGGAGGCAAACCTTGATTCTTGTGGCTATGGAGAAGACTATCATGGTCATAAACCAAGTGAGATCGGAATGGTTGGTACCTCTAGGATAGATGTTTGAAGCGAAGATACCATGCAAGATCCGAAATCGCGGTTTCATGAACTTGGATTTTAGTGCATTTCCTTGGTACCAAGGAATGTCACGACCATGGCCGAGGTACTTAGTGACCATTGATCGAGTTTCAAGATTTTCAAGATCCATATCCGGAAGTCCAACAGGTGACAGGCTAAGACCAAAAATTCCAGCAATAGACTCAGGAGTAATCTCCACGTCATCACCATCAATAGACACAGTAATGGAAGGTGGATCAGACACAGGAGAATGACAAGATGCGAAAAAGTTGTATGTCCGTTCAAGTTGACATGGCCCACTAAAGTGAAGAACAGGCAACCAATCAATTGCAGCAAAAAGGGGTTCCAGACTGCACGGTATTAAACAGTCCCTGCCAACCTTTCTTTCATGGATAAGCTTCTTACCAGTGTACTTAGCCAAAACCGGATTTAATCTAACTGGAGGAAGTGTCGGAGCCTCAAATTGGGACCTCCTATGCGATCCCTGTCTAGTGCGTTAACGGGTAGGGGTCCCGTGTTCAGGGGCCCTTGATCTTTCTTTTGAGGTAAGAACTTTTTGTCAGGAGGCTCTAAAAGACTCTCCCGGACCGGACACCTTTTCTTTGTCCTTTCCCATTTGAACAGATAGAGATTTGAAAGATTTGAGAAGAAACGGACAAAATTTCTTCTTGGAAACTTAAAAATACCCAAACCAAAACAAGATGGAATCTTAAATAGGAGAAATGATAGGGGTAATACTGGTTTTGAGGAACGTTGATGACTCCCTGATGGAGTTTTGTGTGAACTGTTGAAAGGAGATGAGTAAGAAGAAAATAAAATGATTTTTTGATAAAAAAAATGTGATTTTTCCTGCTCGACCGCCTTATATCAGGCGGCAATCTTCGATATCATCAATCAGTGTTCCGATGATATCGAGATACCCCACCCAATGTTATTGAAACTATCTTCGATATCATTCTCTATCATATGACTCTTCCTATTCCAAAGAGGCATCGATGATATCGACCTTTGATCGATTAATCGAGAATCCACATGACTTATCGATAGACACATCAAAGGTAAATAATTTTCATTTTTCCACACTTCCACAAACTTTCATGTATAGTATAGAATATCTTTGAATCAACCGTATACACAGCAAAATTTTGTACAAGTATTGTACAGATCAAAATTATAAACATTAGAATGTTTATATACAAAAAGATTAAGGCGAGAGTCCTCAGATGTATCATTAGGAGTTCAGTAAAAATTGCATTATTTCAGCAAATATCCAGATCTCGATGCATGACCTGGACTTATTTTTCTATGCTCAATATTTCTAGGCATAGGAATCATCCTTTTCTTTACCTTTGATGACATAGCAGTGGTTATTTGTGCGAGAACCCTTCATCACTGATTTTCCTGAGAGGTCTAGGATTTCGCATTTTTCCTTGTTGAATGTAACCATATGCTCATTATCACATATTTAAGAAATGCTCAGAAGGTTGTGTGTTAATCCTTTTATGTAGAAGGCATTCTCAATTTTGAGCAAATCTATTCTTTTAATAATTTTATGTCCAATTACTTTAGCGGTGCTTCCGTCTTCATAGGTGACTATCCCATTATTAAGGTGTGTATAATTTGAAAGGAGGGATTTGTCACCTATGACATGTCGTGAACAACCACTATCCAAGTATTATTTAGTATCGTTGCCTGTTATATGATTTGAATGAGTGATAAGGCAATTCTTCTTTTCTTTTAGAACCCATTTTGTGACAGGAGTTTTTACTGTAGCAGATTTAGCCACTTGATTTAGTACTTCCTTCACTCTGCCATTTATTTCTAGTGATGATGGGTGTGTATTTCTCATATTCCTAGGTGGACACTTGATATCTTGTATTTTCTTGGTTTGTTTGAATTTTTGTCCAGAATTATGTTGTGTCCTCCTAGGTGATAAGCATTCAAACTTGTAATGACCTGAATTACCACATAAATGACAAACTGGAGTAGTTCCAGTGTTACTTCCTGAAGTGGCAGGTTTTTCATTCATTCGTGTTACTTTTTCAGATTTTGTTTTAGATTTTTCATATCCTAAGCCGCTCTTGTCCTTTCCAGGTCTTTCCAAACCTAAGAGTTTTTCTAACTTCTCACCACTCTGGGAAAACTTATAGTTTAGCCTAGCGATTTTTTTAGATTCTTCTAAATCGAACAGGAGTGTATGATTTTCATTATTTTTATCTTTTAATAGCTCAACCTATTTGTTTAGTTTTTCAAACTCGGTTTTAAAGAGGGTGTTGATTCTTTCAAGTCTATCATTATCTGAATGATATTGCTGTAAATCATTGATTAGATGTGTATTAATTTTTAGAGTTTTATCCAAATCTTTTCGTAGCAATTCCTTTTTATTTTCAGATATTCCAAGCCTTCTAACAATGTTGATGTTATGGATATAAAGTTGATTGTAAGCATCTTGTAGTTTATTCTGTTCCTCTTCTTCTTCCTTTTCCGTTTTCTCATTATCTTATGGAAATGATTCAATGGCTTGCGGTTCTTCCTCGTTCTCAGTTTCACTGGGAATGATTGGAGTAGTGGAGACCATAAGAATTTTCAAAGATTTTTGGTCTCCATCGCTCTCTAAGTCGCTAGATTCTGAGTTTGACTCTTTCGTATCATCTCATGTGGCAGCCATTGCCTTACCCTTAGTTTTTCTATTTGGGCATTTAGTAAAAAGGTGTCCAAACTTCTAATAGGCATAACATTGTGGTTCTTTGGTCTTTTTACCAAATTTACCTGCAGATTGTCTGTTGTCCACCCTTTTTCCTTTAAATGGAATGCCACGATTTTTCTGAAAAAACTTTCTGAATCATTGAGCCAACAGAGCCACTTCCTCATCTTCCTCTTCTCTTTCACTTTCAATGTCCTCATTTGTCGTTTTCTTTGAAGTTTTGAGGATAGTGGTTTTGGAATTTGGAATTTGTTTGAAGTGTAGTTCAAATGTTTGTAGGGAACCTACGAGTTCTTCTACTTTCATTTCATCTATATTTCTACATTCTTCAATGGTTGTTACTTTAGGATTGAACCTTTCCGGTAATGATCTTAGTATTTTCCTACAGATTTTAGGAACCGGAACTTTCTCTCCTAATCCTCCCATGGAGTTGCAAATGATATTCAGTTTTGTGAAAAACTCCATAAAGGTTTCATGCTCTTCCATTCTGAGACTTTCGAATTGTAATGTTAGAAGTTGTAGTTTGAATCTCTTCATAGTGCTTATTCCTTCAGGGGTTGTTTCCAATAGATCTCATGCTTCTTTGGATGTCTTACACATACTGATTTGATTGAAAATATCTTGGGACACAGTATAGTAGATAACATTCATAGCATTAACCTCAGCAGTTTGGTTTTCTTTATTGAATGTTGTCCACTTCTCTTTAGATTTCGGTTTGGTGATAGTTGTGTCATTATCAAGTACTATTTATTCAGATGATAGTACATATCCTCTTTCAACTATATCCCAAACATCATGATCTAAGGATCTCATAAAGTAGTGCATTCTAGCCTTCCAGTATGCATAATTTGATCCATCAAATACTGGAGGTCTAGAGACCAATGAGCCCTCTCCTTTGGCCATATTCCCAACTTTAGTCAAGAACACTCTCTAGGCGGTGAAGCCCTTTAAGAGAGACCCACTCTGATACCAATTGAAATTGCGGTAATGACCGCTTTAGTTGAAGTAGGAATATGCCAATATGTCCTAGAGGGGGGAGGGGGTGACTAGGACTTTTATAAAATTTTACAACAATTTAAAATCCTATCACTCTAATCCTAACAGCAAGCATACATTAGGATTACTCAAGAGTAACTCTACTAGCTTCCAAGCTTGGTGGAGGATCGAATCACAAACTATTTGAGAGATGAACAATATGCAAATTAGTTTATAATACATATGACTCTGTGTGTGTGCGAGGTGTGATCTCAAATAGTCAAATATGAAAGTATTTAAGGAAATCACATAAGCAAATGTAAGAAAATAGCAATCTTAAACACAGTCATTTTTATAGTGGTTCAACTACTTGTCTACTCCACTCCTGGTAACCGCACTCAACCCTTGAGTGTACCAGATTTCACTAAGGAGGTTTCACATAGTTCACCTCAAACCCAAGGTTTTAAATCAGGTTCACCTTTAACCAATACAACCTACACCTGGGCTGACAGTTTATGCTCCCATAAGCAAGGGTCAACACATAGCACCCAATTTTAGGCACACTGGCCAAGGATCCATCCAAGTAACCTCTCTCGTTTATGCTCTCATGAGCAAGGGTCAACACAAAGCACCCACTTTTAGGCACATTGGCTAAGGATCTCCTATGAGGCCCTAACTATTTATGCTCTCTACAGAGCAAGGGTCAACACAAAGCACCCATTGCGTACACTCCCACCAGAGGCCTCCTAGAGGACTTGCAGTGGGTGAGAAACACCTTAGACCCAATCCTATAAAGGAATGATCACAAGGGTCCTCTAGACTCTATTAACTTACAGATAAGTAGATGAGCCCAATTCAGCGCGTTTTTGAAGATATGCTCCTTTGTTGATGAAGAATCTACTACTTCTTTGTTCCACAACTCAGAAGGTGTACCAATAGATGGTGATAGGTTGGGTCAAGGCTATGATGGAATCCTACTCTCTTAAAAGTTTTCTTATAAGGAAGATAGAGCGATTCCAATCATCTATGCATTCAAGGCATCCCAGCTAAATGATTTCCCATTAGGGTAGTTGCCGGAGGATCCTTGAATGCGGAAGTTCATTCCCCAATCCACTCTATTGAATGTCAATGATGAGGGTGGATTGGAGGGTGAACTTCTATGAGAGAGAAGGCTTAGGGTATATGATTTAAAGTTAAACACACTAAAGCACTCTCTGTTTTCTCTCTACCAGCAACTGAAGACAAGTTCACTATATATATGCAAAAAAAGGTTCCAACGGATATAAAACAGTCACATTTATGACAGAGTTCGATATTATCGAGCATATAATCTCGATTGCATCGACAATCGCTCGATGACACAAACTCAAATGTCATATGCTTTTGAAACCTTTTGCTAGCTGGTCAAGGAAATCGAACATGCGTCGATGTCATCGGATTTCAAACTCCGATTTCATCGACACGAGGTTCGATTCCTCGACACTTTAAAAAGTGAGAGAGACTTGTCATTGAAATATTTCAGGTTAAAAGAATGATCAAGGTACACTCGATATCATTGGAATTTGAATGTTGATGATATCGATAGTCGTGTTGATGCATCGATAAATCCGAAGGATTTTACAGTTAAGCTTGCTGGACAATTTATGTCCATTCTCGATGCCATCGACTCAACCTCGATATCATTAATATTTAAATATTAATTTTATCGAGTGACCCTCGATCCAAGATAAAAACCACCTGAAAATATTGCTGGTTCACTGTGTCCAAGATCGATATCATCAAAGGCCTTCCGATATCATGGAAGTTCGAATTCTGAGGATATCAAGGGGTACTTCGATATATCAAAAGTCTTTATGATTTTCCATATGAAAACATGGACACAAAATCTCAGCTTTCGATTTTATCGAGTTAACTTCAATAGACTCGAGATTCAAAGATCGATTATATCGATATGTATATCGATACATCGATAAATCCGTCCGGAAATATATGTGGTTGCTGAACATCTTTTGTCCTCATTTAGATGGTATCGATTGGTCATCGAGGACATCAACAGCACTATTCGATTATATCGTACAGTCTCTCGATAAATCGATAGAGGAAGAAAACTTAGAGATTTTTCGCAACTTTGAAAAAGTTTTCTAACTCAGAAACCCTATGATCTTCTAATCAATTTTAAGGGTTTTAATTACCTAGTGTTTTGGGACATGGGATGTGAGGCTTAGATTTACCGATGGCGAGTTCGAGCCCACATTCGGTTGAGGCAAATGGTTGATTGATCTTCCGATGGAACTTCTCTATCTAGCCGACTCAACACTCACGCTAATTGACAAACCAGGACACTTTCAAATCAAAGTACAACCCATCGCTCACGCATACCTCTCCCACCAACTAGTCAAAGCAACCCATGCTTAGCCCATTTCTCTCATCCCAAAAGTCAATGAGACCCATGCTTCCCATGTCATATCTCTTACACACCACTCCTCTCTCTCTCTCTCTCTCATTACTCACTCTATTCCAAGCAATCCCTAAGAGAGAGTAACCGTCCAAGCTTCCCAAGGAGAAGCTAGGTGTGGCCCACTTCCTACCCCCGTAATCTGCCAATACCTACCCAGCTCGTAGATAGCGGACCCATTCCTTAAGCTGGTTAAACTCAGCCTAGTTATGCTTACTCCCTCGGGAGGGTAAGGCCACACCCCCTCCCAACCAACCACGACACAGGGAAAGACGCGACCTCCTGATATTTGGCACTCAGGCGCTCAAGTATATCCACTCGGTCTCGACGTTGGGGCATCCTCTAGTACCAAGAGGGTTTAGGAATTTTCACCCAAGGTCATTTATGGCAGCCCGATACTAATAATATTTTTTCGGTGTCCCATATTGCCATCCACGATATGCCTGTGGAGGCTATGACCTTGATGTCATTAAGGCGTACAGTAATCACCACCACACAATGCAATATGTATGAGTCATGTAGTCCAATCATGCATCAATCTTCCGCATACTATGCGCTCATGTGGGAAAACTCTGCCTATCAGGGAGTCCCATAAACCACCAACACTATGGCATATGCAATGGTCAATTATATCTCATAACAAAAATATAGATGCGTATGGTCATGTATCACGATGCTATGTTGTCACATACTCATAATCAGTATCAATAACCGACATCGACAATCAACCTCGACAATATGGACATTCAACCAACATTGCTCACAAGGAATGACCCACATAGAGCCTAACATATAGTGGACCCATGGCATCATAAAAGGGTCTAATATATATAAGACCGTGGGCCTCACTTAAGAGCTTAATATACATCACAATGGGCCTCTCACATGGGCCTAATATACATCAGAATGGGCTCCATCGCCTTGCCCTCAAATGTATCACAATGGGCCTTATCACATAGGCCTCATATACATCACATTGGGCTTTAAACACGAGCTAAATACACATCAAAATGGGCCTTAAATACGGGTCACGTATACATCACATTAGGCCTCGACAATCGGCCTCAATATTCGGCCTCGACAATCGGCCTTGATACTCGGAATCGGCCTCAATAATCGGCCTTAGCAAATCAGAATCGTCCTCGGCAATCGAAATCGGCCTCGACAATTGGAATCAGCCTATACAATCGGAATCGGCCTTGATAATCAGAATCAGCCTTGACAATCAGAAACGGCCTCGACAATTGGAATCAGAATCAGCCTCGGTAAATCGAAATCGGAATCGGCCTCAATAATCTAACTCGACCTCAACAATTAGAATCAGAATCGGCCTCGATAATCTGACTCGGCCTTGACAATCAGAATCGACCTCGGCAAATCGGCACCAATGATCAGCATCAACAATTGGCACCGACAATCAGCATCGATAATTGGCACCGACAACCAGCACATAAACAAGGCGGGGTCCATAAAGGAACAGTCGATCAACCATAATATAAAGATCGTCCATCGGCCGTGGTTATATCAAATCCGATAGCGTGAAACCATCTGTCTATGGTGAATGGGGCCCACTTATCTAGGTTAACTCACAAGAGAATTATGAGAATGGGCCAAACAAGGCCTAAGAAAAGGTCACAATGTGGACATCCAACCATCATTGCCCATCAATGTAGACATCTAACCAACATTGCTCCCAAGGAGTAGCCTACATAGGGCGAAACATATAGTGGGCCGCCTCACATACAATCATGATGGGCCTCATTTACGTCACATCGGCCTCATCAATGGGCCACATACATCACATCATGTCATGCCCCAAACCCGAAAATCGGATTCACAGGAATCCCGATCGCCGAATCTAGTGCTAACAACCTCCGTAGTACCCCATTCTTGGCTCCCAACACCCATATGATAGGTTCCGAATCCTAGGATCTTACAAGGAGGATTTTTCAACATACATTTATTTCATAAGAAGCATAACCACAAGTTTACCCAAAACAAAAAGGCGACATCATCATTACATATCCACTAATATAAACATTTGAATACAATGCTGAAAGGGAAATACATATGTCAAAATCAAAACTCCAGAAGTCAATTACATGCTCTAAGCTCCACGCTGCTGTAACCTAACATCACTTGCATGCATCTATCGTGCATAAGCTTATAGAAAGCTTAGAGGGTGGTGTACGTGTGTGAGCAGTATATGCGTGCTTAGAATGTAATATCAGAGTAAACGAAAATGCTGGTAAATCCACGAGCTATATAATATCAGAGTAAGTAGAAGTATTGACAAGTCCATAAAAATATCATCAACTTTATCCAGGATATACGATAAAAAGACATAGCAAGCCAATGTCATATACTGAGAAAATAATGTAAATCGGCTATGTAATGCGAAAATATAATGAACCAGATATCAGATATCGAAGATGCAATACAATATGTAATTTAAAAGAGCTACAGATACCATCAGCCTCATCTACGTCATATAAATGTAGAAACATAGCAACCCAAAATACCATATGCCAAGGATGTAATGCAATATACAATATGTGATGCGAAGAAAATGACCAAGCTGCAGTGTGAAGCCGGGATGATAATACATGGTATCGCAGGCTATGGGGCCTATCACAAAGAACTTCTATCCAAACCAGTCCCATACCTAAATTTGGATAGATGGACTCAACGTGGTAAACTCCTGATCTCAGGTTAGTCGAGGGCCCCAACCGAAATCCTAGCCCTTGTAAAAGTACACATAACAATTAGTTACGCACTACCAGCCTGAGTGGATAGTGAATGAATGAATGAATATAATGCTGAGTATGCAACTCCTGCTCCACAAATCGGTATTACACATCTCTGGGATCATCACCGGGGTCTAATACACTCTACATGTAAATCGCCACCTACTAACACGCGACCATTCAAGTGGAAGAGACCTCACTATTCGCCTGACCAGTAGTTAGCCAATATCTACCCAACACGTCGATAGCGAACCCATTCACGAGCTGGTCAAACTCAACCTAGCTATGCCCCCTACTCTCGAGCAGGTAAAGCCACACCCCCTCCCAACCGACCATGACACAGTGGGAGATTTGGCCTCCTGGTATTCGACACTCGGGCACTCATGTATCCACTCGGTCTCAACGTTGAGGCGTCTCCTGACCTCAGAGGTTTAAGGACTTTCACCCACGGACATCCAAAGTGCCCAGATGCTCGAATCAAATATTTTCGGTGTCCCATCTAGTCATCCACGATATGCCTGTGGAGGTCACATTCCTGATGTCGCTAGGGCGAATAGTAATCACGATCACACAATGCAAGATGCATGAGTCATGTAGTCCAATCATGCATCAATCCGGTGCATATTGTGCGCTCATATGGGATAACTCCACCTATCAGGGAGTCTTATAAATCATCTGTAGTATAACGTATGCAATGATCAATTACATCTCACAATAAACATGCAGATGATGCGTATGGGCATGTATCATGATGCTATGCTGTCACATATACTCATAATCGATATCAATAACCAGCATCAACAATCGGCCTCGACAATATAGACATTTAACCAACATCACCCCCAAGGAATGACTCTCATAAAGCTTAACATATAGTGGACTCATGGCTTCACACAAGAGCCTAATATACAACACCATGGATCTCACTTAAGAGCTTAATACACATCACGATGGGCCTGTCACATGGGCCTAATATACATCACAATGGGCTCCATCTCCTGGCCCTCAAATGCACCACAATGGACCTCATCACATAGGCTTCATATACATCACATTGGGCCTAAAACACGGGTTGAATACACATCAAAATGGGCCTCAAATACGGGCCATATATATATCACATTGGGCCTCAAACACAGCCCGATTGCACATCACAATGGGCCTCAAATACGGGCCACATATACCCCGCATTGGGCCTCATCAATCGAAATCAGCCTCAACAATCGGCCTCGATAATCGAAATCAACAATCGGCCATGAAAATTGGAATCAACAATCGGCCACGAAAATCAGAATCAGCAATCGACCACGAAAATCGAAATCGACAATCAGCCATGAAAATTGAAATAAACAATCAGCTATGATAATCGGCCTCAATCGATAATCGGCCTCGATGAGAATGGGCCAAACAAGGCCTAAGGGAAGGTCGCAATGTGGACTTTCAACCATCACTGCCCATCAATGTAGACATTTAACCAACATTGCTCCCAAGGGATGACACTTATAAGGCCAATCGAATAGGGGCCCTTGGCCTAGGACAAGGGTCTAATATACATCATCATGGGCCTCAATTACATCAACGGGTTGAATCAAGTGGGCCGATACAATGGGCCAAGTCGAATGGATCGAGTCAAATAGGCCGATACAAATGGGCCGATACAAATAGGCCGAGTCAAATGGACCAAGTCATATGGGCCGATACAAATGGGCTGAGTCAATGGGCCAACTCAAATGGGCCAAGTCAATTGGGCCGATCAAATGAGCCGATACAAATGAGCCAAGTCAAATGGGCCGAGTCAGTGGGTTGAGTCAAATGGGTCGATACAAATGGGTCGAGCCAATGGGCCGACTCAAATGGGCCAAGTCAATTGGGCCGATTAAATGAGCCGATACAAATGAGCGAGTCAAATGGACCGAGTCAAATGGGCCAAGTCAATGGGCCGAGTCAAATGAGCTGAGTCAATTAGGCCAATCAAATGAGCCGATACAAACTACACCCTTCATATATCGTTAGAGATCATTATAGAGCATTATTAAAAAAAAAATCATATTCTAAGGATCATCTAGACCATACCACAAATAATAGTGGTGATAAAGATTTCCACCGTCAAATTCCAGTGGGTCCTACCATAGCATTTAATTTTTCATCCAATCTATTCATAAGTTCACAAAGACCAAGTATTAGGAGAGAGAGAGGGATGGGTGTGTAAGAGTTTTATTGACTTTTGGGGTAGTTTGTGTAAGAGGGGTATAGGTTGTGTAAGGGATTGTTGACTTATGGGGTTGCTTGGGGATGGGGTGTGAGGTGATGTGTACTTGACATATACTTGACCCTTGATGGGATTGATTGATTGATAGATCGACATTGGGTAGAGATTCTCTTGGGTTTTGCAACGCGTAGTGTTTTCTTTGAACTAAACGCGAACTCACATCTCCTAGCCTAGGTATCGCCTCAGCGCACGAGACGTGGCATCGAAACCGCGGCCACGACATGGTCGCTAGGGTATAAGTCTTGGGTCAAGCTGACTCTTGAATACGGGATACAACTCAAGGTTGCACGCAACTGTTGATAACAAATCGTGAGTTGCCAGAATTTGACTGGGAGGATCACGGAAGCATACGAAATGGTATGGGTTAGGATACAGGCCTTACTGGGCCACTCCTTGGGAGCAATATTGGTTGAATGTCCACATTAATGGACAATGATGGTTAAATGTCCACATTATGACCTTCCCTTGGGCCTCGTTGGGCCCATTCTTAATATGAGTAGGCCATCTAGGCCCATCCTTGATATGAGGAGAGTACATCATCATCATATAACATGCCTAGTATAGCTCCATGATCCATGCTCATGAGCATCATATGTATGCTTGATATTAGGAGTGATTGATCATAGCACATGCCATTGGGCGGATTATTATTGGACTCCCTGAGAGGCGGAGTTGTCCCATATGAGCGCGTGGTACGCGCAGGTTTGATGCATGACTGGATGGTATGACTCATGTATCTCGCATTTTGTGATATGACTACAGTACACCCTAGCGACATCAGGGTCGTGGCCTCCACAAGCATGTCGTGGATGGTTAGATGGGACACTGAAAATGTTTGATTCTAGCACACGGGCGGGATAGATGTCCTTGGGTGAAAATCCCTAAACCCTTGAGGCCAGGGGATGCTCCAACGTCTAGACCAATTGGATACATGAGGCATGAGAGCCGTATACCGTTAGGCCGCATCTCCCACTGTGTCGTGGTTGGTTGGAAGGGGGTATGACCTTACCCGCCTGAGTGAGGGGGCAATGTCTAGGTTGAGTCTGACCAGCTTGAGGAATGGGTCCGCTATCGACGAGCTAGGCCTGATGTTGGCAGGCAAATAGCGAGGTCTCTTACACTTACGTAGTTGCGAGCTCAGATAGGGGCAGCAAGCTGGCATAGAGTGTACTAGACCCCGGTGATGATCCCAGAGATATATGGTACTGATATGTGGGCTTACTAAGCAAGAGTTACATACTCAGTATTTGATTGATTGATTCATTCATTTACTATCCATTCGGGCTGGTGGTGCACAACTAATTCATTATGTGTACCTTCGCAATGGCCAGGATTTCAGTTGGGGAGCGCAACCAACCTAAGATCAGGAATTTACCACATTGAGTCTATGTATCTAAATTTAGGTATGAGACTAGTTTGAATAGAAGGCCCTTGTGATGGACTCCATAGCCTGCAATACTACGTACTATCATCCTGACTTCATACTCTAGCTTGCTCATTACATTCGCACCGCATACTACATTGCATCCTCAGCACATGGCATTTGGTTTACTGTACTTCTGTATTGCATAGCCGGAATAAGGTTGATGGTATTATGGACTTACCAGGATCTATATATTGCATTACATCTGCAGCATATGGCATTTTGGGTTGTTATGTTTCTACATTTATATAGCCTAGATGAGGTAACGGTATTCATGGACTCATCAAGTGTTCACACCCCAAGTATAGGGTTGCGATGTAATAATAATCTTGGTAAGACCAAGGTCGAATCCACAGGGACTGGACTTTGTACATAATCTAAAAGTAACTCGAACTAGTACTAGGCGAAGATGTAATCCAAATCAAGGAATTTTAAGGGAATAATGATGAATAACTTTAACTAAAAACTTGTAAAATTCAAAGGTGTGAAACTAGGGTGCCAATGATCCACTTGTAGAGATCAGGGAGATCTATGCTTGATTCAAGAACACAACTGGATTTAGAGTCCCATCTTCATCCAGTTGGAGGATATAACATTCAAAATCAAATCTGAACTTCCTTTGATCTAGTTTTCAACAGAAAATAGGTATGAGAATTAGAATTGATTCCATTACAAAACCATGCCCATGAGACACATCAAACAACAGAATTTAGCTAATCCACATCCAATCTAAGGGAGTTATGAACATTACGAAGGGTTCCATAATCCAACCATGCCCAGGAGACGATGGTGAATAATAGGGCTTCTTAACTTTACAACCTCTATAATGAACAGAACATGCTCAAAGCTATCACAGATCCATTATAATTTAAGTCACAACAAACCATTAAAAACTGAAAGTTATGAAGGGTTCCACATCCAATCTAAGGGAGTTATGAACATTATGAAGGGTTCCATTATCCAACCATGCCCAGGAGACGATGGTGAATAACAAGGCTTCTTAACTTCACAACCTCTATAATGAAAAGAACATGCTCAAAGCTATCGTAGATCCATTGTAATTTAAGTCACAACAAACCATTAAAAACTGAAAGCATTCCTATTAATCAAACTAGAATTCAAAGATAGTTCAACAAAATATGAATCAAAGCCATAGAAAACTATCCATCACTTTACAAGCTTCACCTCTTAGCACTAGCTAAGAGGTTCAACTAATCACGGACATGATTAAACTGAAAACCTCTAAAAACATTAATGGAAGAAGAAAGAAAAAGTAAAGAGGAAGTAAGAAAAACTCTGGCCGGCTCACGCTCTTCCCACTCTCTCTCTCTCTCGTTCCTTTGCCTCCACGGTAGCTTGGATAGCCCCTCACATTGCTCTCTCTCTCTCTCTTCTTTATATAGCCAACAACGACGGTTGTTGAAAAAGTCAGTGGTGGAGTCGATTACGCAGTAGAAAACACAAGAAACGCACCAATCAGATCCCCTTTTTGGCAAGAGGAGCGTCGACAAATCAAAATTTTCTCCATTGGGGTAAAGACCACCCTCTGAAGGTTCTGAATGGTTTAGATCACCCATCCAACCACAAACAGTGGCCTACAACACCCCGCAACATCTAGGAAAATAGGACGTGCATAGGGTCCAAAAATTCTTCCATTGTGATGCTCAGTGGCCCCACATTGATGTTTTCTGGAAAATCCACCCCATTCATTAGACTCCTAGTGAAATTTCAGTTAGAAAAGAGTGGTTTTGGTCAAGTTTTGGTATGGTCCACTGTATCAAATCAACTCGCCATTCATCCTGCATTTTTTGGCGATCCACGTGGGTGCGCATGCATGAGGCTAAAAGGTCACCATGGCCAGGGTCGTCCCCACCCCCTAGACGCAGTGGATGGTCCAGATCGTCCAAATGGTGGATGGGTGGGGCCCACTGAGATCAACCGTCCGCCCACTGTGGGTTTTGAATTTTTTTTAAAATAGTATCAGTCAACACACGCTGACCGATTTTATGGGTTGTGGTGATCAGCTGAAGCATGCACACTGTGCACATGCGCACCCTTAAATGGGGTCCATTGTGATGTATATGAGACATCTGCTCCGTCCATTTGTTTTGCCACCTCATGTTAGAGGTTGAAACCAAAATTGAAGTGTATCCAGATATCGGGTGGGATCAGAGATTTGGTGGCTGATCTGTCCGTTGGGCCACTTCCACAAGGATCCAATGGCTGAAATTCGACGTGTACAATTAATTTAGGGTCCTCAGGCCAAATATAAAGTTTCGAGCTGAACGAATGATGGGAACCCTGTGATCTTGCATTCTAGACAACTTTCAGGCCACTTGAACTTCAATCACTTGATTTTCTCGGATCTTTAGCGTGTAAATTCTTCGATCTCAGTCCCCTAGGTCCATCCCTTGGTAATTTTAGAGCGTTAAATCTATGCTTTGATTACCCTTTTTCAGTCTAAGCTCCTAAATTCACTTTGCAATAAAAAACATGACTAAAATAAGACGTTAAACATTGTCATACATGTAAATTCAGGTAATAACTAAGGTCTAATATGCAATATTTGACCCTCAACATCAGGATTTGTATATTGCATTGTATTCTCAATTTATGATATTTGGCTTACTATGTCTCCGCATTGCATAACTGATCTACATTGCTTTCTCAGTATATGATATTTGGCTTACTATGTCTCCACATTGCATAGCTGATCTACAATGCTTCCTCACTATATGATATTAGCTTATTATGTTTTTGCATCGCATAGTCTGGATAAGGCTGATGATATTTATGGACTTACCGGTATGTTTTCGCATTGCTCTGATATTGCATACTTATCACTTATCTTGCGCACACACTTACACCACGCTCTAAACTTTCTATAAGCTTATGCATGATAGATGCATACAGGTGGCATTAAGTCGCAGTAGCGTTGAACTTGGAGTATGCAGCTGTCTTCTAGAGCTTTGATTTTCGACATATGTATTTCTCTTTCAGTACTATATTCAACTATTTATATTAGTGGATATGTTATGATGCTACCTTTATGATTTGGGTAAACTTGTAGTTATGCTTCTTACGAGATAAATCTACGTTGAAAAATCCTCCTGATAGGATCCCAGGATCGGAATCTGGTGTATGGGCGCTGGGAGCCGAGAATGGGGTACTATGGAGGCTATCGGTACCGGATTCAGTGATTGAAAATTTTGTGAGCCCAGTTTCCGAGTTTGGGGCGTGACACAACACCCCATGTAACCCTCCAGGCCTAACTTCTACTTTGATCTAAAACTTGGTGGGCCATAAAAAAAGAAAACAGTTTCCTCCCTTGATTTGCATCTCTTTTTGCTATGGCCCACCAGAGTTTTAGATAATGGTGAAAATTGGTCCCTTAGGTTTCATGGGATGTGTGTGTGTGTGCGTGCGCGTACATGGAACCCATCCAGAGTAGATACGTGGAACAAGTGGGGCTTCGTTTCATGCCTATTCTAGGTGTGTCCCAAGACTAGTAGGTCTCTGGTTGTGACCCTCGGAGGAACCTTGGGCGATTCCTCCTTCTGGTTAGGTTCAATGTTGATCGAAAATGGATCTCCCCTCAATTATATGATTAAAGAAAACTTCCTTCGAAAGCATCACCAAACCCGCTATTGACTGCTGGAAGGTCTGTCTGATTGGGGTCCTGACACCGGCAATTCTCTCTTCTCGAAGCCGTTATCTGGCACGGAGAGTGTTTATCGAGAAAGCAGGAAAGCTCCCAGGATCATCGTTTAGATGGTCAGGAGTGGGGGAAGACTCACCATTACCTAGGAGATTGAGGAACACAGGGCTAGGTCGGTGGCCGCATAAAGAGAAGGGATTGAAAATGATGAGACTTTTTTTTGCTCCCGTAGCTGTTCTTTTGAAGATGCAAAAGGAGATGCGAAGTGGGAGAAGGCGATGCAAGAGGAGATATCTGCCGGGGGGTAGAGTTCCCATGAGGTCAACCTCATAGTACCATTTCCCATGGGAAGTTCCCATGAGGTCGACCTAATAGTACCATTTCCCATATATATATATATATATATAATCTATATATATATATATATATATATATATATATATATATATATATATATATATATATATACATATATATATATATATATATAATCTATACTCAAATGTAAGTGTGGCCCACCACATGATCAAACCTTGATGTCTGGGCAATGTCATGTTCACAGTGGGACCCACTTAATGAGTGGTTTAGGTAATTATCTCTCAAATCTTCATCCACAATTCGTATGAAAAGAATATATATATATATATATATATACACACACACAACAAATTTCTGTTGTGAAAAAAACTTTGATTAAAAAAATAATTTAATAATATATATATATAATAATAATAATAATAATAACAATAATAATAATGAAAGTTTTACTTGAAAAACTTGCGATTTTAACATTTTAGGACTAGTCCCATATCGGAAAGGAAAGAAGAAAAAATAGTGTTTATATGTGGTGTGTGGAGTGCCTTATTATTTGCTTAGTTGAGTGGTTGTAGAGGTGCTAGTGGTGCACTTTGCACTTACAACAGGGAATATGGGTCAGGTAGCTAAGAATGAACAAGTGATCTGAATGAGACAAGTGTGACTTTTATAAAGGCTGGAAACTATACGTTGGAGTGAGGTGTAACTCCTCATGCAGCATTAATCCAACATGCATAACGGTCATATAACAGTTATAAAACATCAAGTTAGTAAGTATTAACAGCCAGCATGTAGCCACAATAATCTCACATGCACAACAGTCAGAAACTGCCAATAATGGCTAATTTCTCACCGTAGTCAAATAACGGTCATATTGAGTTATGACCCTGGACCATAACAGTCATCCACCCTAACTTATAGAAACAGTGCCTGAATTGTTCAATAGACCATCACCAACACTCGAACCATACTCACTTACAACCCAGCAAGAAGAGCAACAATGTACTCTGTTCAATCAGCAAGGTTCATACGAACCTTAGCCAGAAGACCTCAAGAAACAGACCTAAGTAATGGTCTAAATTTCTTTTTGAATCTAGGATTTTTGTTTTATTTATCTGCCAAAAAAATTGCATATATAGAGTTCCATTCGTGGTTCTTCGTATTTGCTGAATGCAGAACCACACTTTGGCTTGCCGTATCCTAAAAGTAGTTTGCCTGAAACCTATCAGCATTCTCAATCATTTTGAGAAGGGGCGAATAATGCTTTAAAGACAGTGTGATCACACGTGCTTCAGCTTATCCTTATATTTTCAATTTCTTAAATTATTTTTACAGAAATTGTAAAATCTGTAATTTGCACTAACAATCTTAAAGCGTTATCCGAATGGAAACCAAATGTGTATCTTTCACTAAGCTGATTAATCATGATCTGATTCATCTTGATCGGGTCGCCAAAACCAATTTTACAAGATGGCAAGACAAGATCAAGTTTCTCTTAACGACCTTAAAGATCTATTATATTTTAAATCCAAATCTGCAGCCACTACCTGAAGCTATCAATGAGAACACACCTGAACATATTCTACAAGCAACAAACGAGCTGAAGATAAACTTTTATGCCATGGACACATACGAAATGCCACCGATTGTACAATCTGTACACACAAACTTCATCTATAAAAGTAATTTGGACCTACCTAGAGTTCAACTATAAGGCTGAAGAAGGTACCAAAAAATTCTTGATAACTAGGTACTTTGACTATAACATGATAGATAATAATCCGCTGCTAGCCCAAATCCAAGAATTGTAACTAATAGTGAATAAAATCAAGGCCATTAATATCAATCTTCCTGAATCATTCCAAGTCGGGGCTATTATCGTAAAATTGTCCCCGATGTAAAAAGACTATAGAAAAAAGTTGTTAGTAAGGCTGAGGACTACACACGGGAAAAAATCTATAAACATCTTCGAATTTAGGAAGAATCTCACAACCATTATAAAAATGTTAAAAATGAAAATTCTTCATCCAAAGTACATGCAATAGATAAACCAAAAACAAGAATCCCGAGAAAGACGATTCCCTAAAACCCAATAAAGAAAAATTTAAGAAAACACAAAAGAAGAACAACAAGTTTAAAGGCCGTTACCATATCTGTGAAAAAATTGGGCATTATACTCGTGTATGTTAATATTGCAAATCCAAAAAAGTGACAAGTACAGTAGAGGGCAATATAGTTGTAATGATCACTAAAGTTAACACTATACAAGGAAAAGTTTTCAGTTGACGGTACGATACTGCAGTTACAGTACATATCTGTTACGACAAATCAGCCGTCAAAACCTATGAGGATGTGATCAATGGTCAAGAAGTCCAAATGGGTAATAAAATCCAATCGAAAGTCATCGACAAAGGAACCATGGGACTAGTGTTTACTTCTTGAAAAAATATGATCCTGACAAATGTACTGCACATCCCGGACATGAGACGAAACTTAGTTCCTAGGGATCTTATAGGAAAACCTGGAATAAGGGTGGTGTACAAGTCAGGTAAACTAATTTTGTCAAGGAGTGGGAACTTTGTCCAAAATGGATATGCTTGTAACGATATGATAAAGTTTTCATTGAATGAAAATAGCACTTCTGCATATATGGTTTAATCTGTTGGATTATGGCATGGAAGATTAGGACATATAGGGTACAGTACCTTAAAATTCATAGCTAAAAATGATCCAATCTCATATACAGATAATGAGAATGATAAATGTGAAGTGTGCATACGATCTAAAATGAGAAAGAAAGTGTTTCCTAGTGTCAAGAGATTATCTCAAGTATTGGATCTTGTGCACGACGATATCTGTGAGTTGAACATTATTGTTACTCGTGGATATAGAATGTATTTTATAACCTTTATTAACGATTGCTCTAGATATGTATATGTATGCCTATTAAAGAGCAAATATGAAGCATTAAACATGTTTAAAGTGTATAAAGCAGAAGTAGAATACAAGTCAATAAGAAAATAAAAATTCTCTGCAGTGATAGAGGGGGAAAATATTTTTTAAATGAATTCGCTAACTTTTGTGAAGAACATGAATTAATACACCAATGTATTGCACCATACATACCGCAAAACAATGGTATAGCAGAAAGGAAGAATTGGATGTTAGTAGAAATGGGCAACTCAATGTTAATACAAGCAAAGTTGCTGCTGAGTTTATGAGGTGAGGCACTATTTGCTGCATGTCACATTCAAAATAAAATTCCTTTTAAAAAACATAAAACATAACAATATGAGACATATAAATGTAGGAAACCTAACCTACGATATCTTAAAGTGTGGGGGTGTCTTGCTTATCACAGGACCCATGATCCTAAAAGAACCAAGTTAAGACCTAGAGCTATAAAGTGCGTCTTCGTAGGGTATGCACAAAATAACAAAACTTATAGACTCCTATACCTAAAGTCTAACACCATAATAGAATGAAGAGACGTTTAGTTCTTTGAGAACTCATTATCCTTGAGTCAAGGGATAATGAAATCCAAACTCCAAATAGAGAACCATTGAGTATAACTCCACAACAAGTAGAAGGTTCAAGCAAACCTTGTATGAGTTAAAAGGTAATAATAGAAAAGAGTCTTAACGCTGATCAGATATACTCTCAACGTATCATTTTCATCTATTAGAATGAGATATAAAAAATGTCATCAGAAAAATACATATAGTAATGACTATATAAGATGACCCTAAAACATACAATGAGGCTATGTCTTTTAGAGACTCAATCTTCTATAAGGAAACTATTAACAATGAAATTGAATTTATAGTATCAAACCAAATATGAGAACAAGTGAACTTACCTCTAAGTTCTAGTGAAAAGGCCAAGCTATATGTCCTAAAGGGGGGATGAATAGGACTATGCCAAATAAAAAAATAACAGTGGAATTTAAATAAATTAAATACAGATAGCAATAGACAATCCCACAATGCTGAATTTAAAGGCAACCTTAAAAAAATGAGTATTGAGAGGTTGATACAGATGTTATTCTAAGGACAACCTTACACCAAAAAAACCAAGGGTTTATGGCAGGACAACCTTACTAGAACGGTTTGTGTATCAAAAACTCAAACTTGATATAGAGGAATAAATAAATAAATAGCAAGGAAAGAAATCTATGCTATTATAACATTCTCCACATTTGCATAAAAGAAATTACAACATTCTCCACAATGCAAAAAGGGAATTACAACCATCCACAAAAAGAAATAAACAATCAAACCACAAGACCAGAAATTATAGTGGTTCGCTTGTGTGTACACCAACTGCTTAGAAAAATAGCCACACAACTACTCTACTCCTAATATCCTCACACGGTGGATATTAGCGTTCACTATGAAAATAGGTTTTTTCATGTTCACCTAAAACCCTCACAATTGTGTCTTTCAAGTGGACTTACACAATTCAAAAAACTCCACACTCTGAGTTTTGTGGATCACCTCAGACAAACCAAAACAGAGATTTTTCTGGCACAATCTCAAAAACCAAAATAGAAATTTACAATAATGTAAAATACCTGGATATTCTCTTTTTTATGCCGCCCAGAAAAACCAAATCAGAGTAGAATTTCAACGTAGAAGTTCAATGTCCAAACTCACTTATGAAATGGTTCTAGGTTCTAAATTGATTTTAAATTAAATCAAGTTAGGCTAGCTCTATTTGATTTTGATTCCAAGAAAAGGATAATCCTCAATCCCTTCTTCAAATATGAATGGAATATAGAATACAAAATCAAATATAACAAAGCTAAATTAAGATAAGATTAAATGAGCACAATATAGCTTAAAAAGAACACTAACTTATCTCTCAGAGTAGCGTATTGATTTATCTTGAATTGAATGAAAAACTCTGAAATTCGTGCTCTATTTATAAGTGAAGAAATCGCGATCACGACTGGTCCTGAGGAGACTACGACTGGTCGTAGGACCAACAGATTTTTAAAATTTGGGCGCGATAAGATAAAGCCTTTCCACGAATGGTCGTAAGCCCTACACGACCGGTCGACGGACCTCCACGACTGATCGTGACCTATCCACGACTGGTCGTGTGGAACTTGAAATAGTTGTTGGACTTTGAGTCGTAGCTGCAAGACTGGTCGAGAACGAGTCGAGTACTATTTACACGACCGGTCGAGCAGTCTCCAGGATTGGTCGAGGCTTAACAAAAAATTTTGAAATTTTGAAACAAACTTAGGACTGGTCGAGGAATTTCTTGGACTGGTCAAGCCAGTGTTGGACTAGTCGAACGGAGTCTAAGACTAGTCAAGAAACAGACTATTCATTTATAAAATGATATAATTGAATTATGTATTCAAAATGACTTACCCTATAGTCAATCTAGGGTCATTCATACATTAAACATGATGTATGAACATTGAAACTTCTTTTTCTTCAGTTGATAGTCGTTCTTTGAAGTTCATAAAGCTTGAGATCTTGTCATAGAATGAAGCTTGAACTTGTGACCTTTCGAAGAATATTCAAACTTGAATTTATAGCCTTAAGAACCTTGAATCTTGAGCTTGAGGTACAAAGTAAAAAGACTTTGTCTTGACTTGGAGCTTGAATTATAAATCTTGAACATTGAACAATCACTTGATGACCATGTAATCTTGCATTTCTCGAAGTAAAGACCTTTGTTCTTGAGTGATGGAAAGTCTTCATTATGTAGAAGAGCTGGATAAGACACAAATTATAAGAGAGGTTTTGGCACTACAAAATTTGACAATTATAGGAGCTAGAAACCATAGCACTTACAATCTCCCCCTTTGTCAAATTTTTGACAAAACACACTCCAGTGACAAAACACACTCCACAATAATATAAACATTATACACATAAAGAATCGTGTGCCAATTATAAAAAGAAACCAGTTACAACCTGGTTAAAGAATCATGCACCAGTTATAAAAACAAAGCATCAATTTGCTTCAATGCTTCAATTCCTCCAACAATACTCCCTTACTTAACTCACCATCTCAAAATAAAATCATTCACAAATAATCCATACACAATCCACATATCATATATCAACATGACAACCTTCTCCTCCTTTTTGTCATAATATAACAAAGGAAGAAACCAATACATGGAAGTGGAAAGATATAAAGAAGGAAGAATAAGAAGAGTATTGAGGAATAAATGATCAAGATAGACAATGTATTAACACAATAGGCAAGTCAAATTCAAACATAAGTAACCAAGTTCAACCATGAACTACAAATTTAAGTCAAGTATAACCTCACAAGACAAAATAAACCAAGTAGTATTAAAGTTATTACAAACCAAGATTAGAAAATACTAATCAGATCCTGAAGAGGGAGCAAGAATAGATGGATCAATCTGATGTAAACCCTTATTAATGTGCCTTATATATTTACGCATATAAACAAATTGTAAATCCTAGGTTACACGAATCTGAGCCACCTGTTCCTTAAGAGAATGCAACCTCTCTGCAAAATCAGAAGGCCGATATTCAAGGTCAGCCTCAGAATCTGATTCGAGCTCATCAAAGATATCGTCCATGTTTATGTCTATGGAGGTAAATCGCCTTCTTTTTCATTTACAGCTACAGCTCCACCACCACCCACATTGACCTAGCCTGCGGCTAACCTCAAATTCATCTTGTTTATATTTGAGTTGTTGAAAATAAGGTGTTGAATAAGAGCCTCTCTGTTCCACTTTTTTGTGAGAACTCCTAGTTTGCTTGCCAATCTGGCATTCACCACATATTTTATCTATTTTTTATATTTTGGGTAGGCCTCTTACTAACTCTCTTTTACTCAATCTATACAAGTTACGGTAGTGTACATGTCCAAGGCGTTTTTGCCATAACTTAGTCTCATTGGTATGGAACATGTAACACGATAAATTAGATGAGCTAGAGTCACTTACAATATAACAGTTTTCAGAAGTTCTGCGACCAGTTAATATTACAGAACCATTTTTATTTAAAATTTCAAACCTTAAATTAGAAAATTTTACGCTATGATTCTTATCACATATTTGAGAAATGCTTAATAAGTTGTGTTTTAAACCTTCTACATATTAAACATTCTCAAATAAAGGAAGATTAGAAAGTTGAATCGTACCTTAGCAAATAATCTTGCAGTTGCTACCATCACCAAATGTGACTGAACCGTCAATCATGTCTTTAAGATTGGTGAACAGACCTTTGTCACCAGTCATGTGCCTAGAGCATCCACTGTATAGGTACCACTTTGAATGGCTTAATGCTTTGAAAGTCGTGTGGGCAACCAAGCAAGTAACCTTAGGAACCCATTTCATTACCGTTTTGGGTTTAGGAGTATAGTTAGTCTTCTTGTATTTGTGGTTGATATAAGACCAACCCATTAAGTTAGATTTTAAGAGCTCCTTAAGTAAATCAACAATTTTCTCAGCTAAAGGATTACGATTCTAATTTTTATAGTTGATATGTTTACTTTTAGGTTTTAAGGATTGAAAAGTTTTAACATTTTTAGAATAATTTTGATTTGAACTTTTCCCTTTTGAGTTTGAAGACTCTCCTTTCACAAACTTAGGAGGAGTATTCTTATGTTTGTGAGGAATATTTTTGTCGTAGGCTAAACCGGATCGGTCACCACATTTTCTGGATCCGAATAATAGTTTTTCTAACTTAGGATCACCTTGGGCATACCTCCATGTATCCTTTAAACTTAAAAGTGAAGAAACTTCAAGTTTTAGTTTTTCATTTTCAGATTTTATATTTTCAATAAGGGAGGTTTTGAATTCTAAATCGCATTTAGTTTTTTAAAAAGAATCTGAAATGTGAAATTTTTCTAAAATAAGAGTATCAAAATTTTCTTTAAGTTTCAAAAACTTTTCTTTTTGAAGTTTTAGTTTTACCGCAATCTTACAACTTTTCTTGTATAGGGCATTGTAAGCATCTTGAAGATCTTCTTCATTTTCATGGTCACTATTTAGATTTTCTTCACTAGTTAAATCATCATGATCTAAAAAAGTAAACTTGGCTAGAGTCATAAGGGCTTTGACTTCATTACCAGACTCGGTTTCAGAATCTTCTGATTAAGAAGAGGCTTTAGTGTCAGAAGATTCATCCCAAGTAGCCAACATATCTTTCTTTTTAGGTTCGTCCTTTTTATGACACTTGTTCGCTAAATGCCCATATTCATGGCAGTTGTAAGATTAACTATCTTTTAAAGATTTTCAAGTTTTAGATTTAGATCTTTTCTTATCATTAGATTTTTGAAAATCAATTCTCTTTTTACTTTTGAAAATCTTATAAAACTTTTTAGCTAAAAGGGTCATATCATCTTCAGAATTTTCTAAATTAGAATTACTATTTTCTTGAGAAATACATTTAGAAGATTTAAAGGCGATGGATTTACCTTTAGGAGCTTTAACGTTTAACTCATAGGTTTGTAAAGAACCAACTAACTCTTATACCCTCATATTATCCGCATCACGAAGTTCCTGAATCGCGGTCACCTTTGAATTGAACCGTTCAGGTAGTGAACGTAGTATCTTTGCACAGACTTTACTTTCTGGAATTTTATCACTGAGACCCATATAGAGTTAACAATGTCATTCAATCTAGTATAAAAGTCTATAAAAGTTTCACTTTCCTCTATACGTATTTTCTCAAATTTGGTTGTGAGGACTTGGACTTTAGATTTCTTGATGATTGTTGTTCCTTCGTGTGTCATTTCTAAAATATCTCAGGCTTGCTTTGGAGTATCACAGGATATAATTTTTTTGAATTCATCCGTAATAGTGCGCAAGTTATGGCATTTAAATCCATTGCATTGGTACTACTCTCATTTTTCTGAAGAGTGGTCCAAGAGAAGTAAGGTGTAACTCCCATAGTTTTGGATCCATCGATGTCAGTTACTTCAGTGGTAGGAGGGGTCCATTCAGTCATTGTGTCTTGCCACACGCTTTCATCCATGGATTTTAAGAAAATTCTCATCCTTGCTTTCCAATAGGCATAATTGGAGCCATCAAACGGTGGAGGCCTAGTGACTGAAAGACTATCAAAATTTGACATTTCAAATAGCTCAAATCGATTAACTTAGGAAATAAATCCAATAAAAATAATTAAAAGCGAGCTATTAGGCTTTGATACCACTTGAAAAGGCTGAGCTATATGTCCTATAGGGGGGTGAATAGAACTATGCCAAATTAAAAAAATAACAGCGGAATTTAAATAAATTAAATACAGATAGCAATAGACAATCCCGCAATGTTGAATTTAAAGATAACCTCAAAAGAACAATTATTGAGAGGTTAATACAGATGTTGTTCTAAGGACAACCTTACACCATAAAAACCCAGGGTTTATGGCAAGACAACCTTACTAGAACGGTTTGTGTAGCAAAAACTCAAACTTGATATGGAGGAATAAATAAATAAATAGGAAGGAAAGAAATTTATGCTATTACAACATTCTCCACATTTGCATAAAAGAAATTACAACATTCTCCACAATGCAAAAAGGGAATTACAACCATCCAAAAAAAGAAATAAACAATCAAACCATAAGACCAGAAATTATAGTGGTTCGCATGTGTGTACACCAACTGTTTAGAAAAACAGCCACACAACTACTCCACTCCTAATATCCTCACACAGTGGATATTAGCGTTCACCATGAAAATAGGTTTTTCCAGTTTCACCTAAAACCCTCACAATTGTATCTTTCAAGTGGGCTTACACAATTCAAAAAACCCCACACTCTGAGTTTTGTGGATCACCTCAGACAAACCAAAACAGAGATTTTTCTGGCACAATCTCAAAAACCAAAACAGAAATTTACAATAATGTAAAATACCTGGATATTCTCTTTTTTATACCGCCCAGAAAAACCAAATCAGAGTAGAATTTCAATGTAGAAGTTCAATGTCCAAACTCACTTATGAAATGGTTCTAGGTTCTAAATTGATTTTAAATTAAATCAAGTTACGCTAGCTCTATTTGATTTTGATTCCAAGAAAAGGGTAATCCTCAATCCCTTCTTCAAATATGAATGTAATATAGAATACAAAATCAAATATAAGAAAGCTAAATTAAGAGAAGATTAAATGAGCACAATATAGCTTAAAAAGAACACTAACTTATCTCTCAGAGTGGCATATTGATATATCTTGAATTGAATGAAAAACTCTGAAATTCGTGCTCTATTTATAAGTGAAGAAATCGCGATCACGACTGGTCCTGAGGAGGCTATGACTGGTCGTAGGACCAACAGATTTTTAAAATTTGGGCGCGATAAGATAAAGCCTTTCCACGAATGGTCGTAAACCCTACACGACCGGTCGACGGACCTCCACGACTGATCGTGACCTATCCACGACTGGTCGTGTGGAACTTGAAATAGTTGATGGACTTTGAGTCATAGCTACAGGACTGGTCGAGAACGAGTCGAACACTGTTTACACGACCAGTCGAGCAGTCTCTAGGACTGGTCGAGGCTTAACAAAAAATTCTGAAATTTTGAAACAAACTTAGGACTGGTCGAGAAATTTCTTGGACTGGTCAAGCCAGTGCTAGGACTAGTCGAACAGAGTCTAAGACTAGTCGAGAAACAGACTATTCATTTATAAAATAATATAATTGAATTATGTATTCAAAATGACTTACCCTATGGTCAATCTAGGGTCATTCATACCTTAAACATGATGTATGAACATTGGAACTTCTTTTTCTTCAGTTGATAGTCGTTCTTTGAAGTTCACGAAGCTTGAGATCTTGTCATAGAATGAAGCTTGAACTTGTGACCTTTCGAAGAATATTCAAATTTGAATTTGTAACCTTAAGAAGCTTGAACTTGAAATATCTTGAATCTCGAGCTTGAAGTACAAAGTAAAAAGACTTTGTCTTCACTTGGAGCTTGAATTATGAATCTTGAACATTGAACAATCACTTGATGACCATGTAATCTTGCATTTCTCGAAGTAAAGACCTTTGTTCTTGAGTGATGTAAAGTCTTCATTATGTAGAAGAGCTGGATAAGACACAGATTCCAAGAGAGGTTTTGGCACTACAAAATTTGACAATTATAGGAGCTAGAAACCATAACACCTACATCTCTAGGCCCATAGGATATAAGTAAGTATTTAGGAAAAAATATCACATTGATGGAACTATCCAAACGTTTAAAGTTAAATTAATAGATAAGGGGTTTAGACAAAAATAAGGTATTGATTATTTTGACATATATTATCCAGTGGCTAAGATAACATTAATTTGAATTTTATTTGCGTTAGCATCCATATATTATCTTTACTTCCACGTGAGGTTGAGATAACAAAAAATTTGACTCTTCACCAACATGGCGGTCTACCCCACATTGCTAGGTAATTCTCTCCCTAGACGCGGTTCAATATGTTTTGCCATGTGGATTCCACCTGCGACTGTAGGGTCACGGTGAAGTCAGGAAACGAACCGGCTACAGTCCTTGCCAGTAGCCAATGGCTAGGGTCAGTGCTATTTGGGCCCCACCATGAGAAATGTGTTCCATCCATGCCGTCCACCCATTCTTCCAGATCATTTTATATTATGAGCCTAAAAATGAGTTTGATCCAAATCTCAAGTGGATCACACAGTGTTGATTGAACGCCCACTATTAAAAACTTATTGGGGCCACAAAAGTTTTGAATCAAGCCAATATACATTTTTGCCTTCATCCAAGTATGTATGACCTAATCAACAGGTTAGATTTCAAATAATCATTACTCCCTAGGAGCCTTTTAATGGTGGACATTCAATCACTACTATTTTCTCATGGTTTGGTCCACTTGAGATTTAGATCTACCTTATTTTTGGCATAAAGCCCTAAAATTATCTATTAAAATGGATTGACGGCGTGGATAAAACATATACATCATGGTGGGGTCCACGTAACACCGACCACTAGCCACCTGGCTGCTGGCAGCGTCTCCAGCTAAACCGCGTCCGCAATTCTCTCCCTTGCTTGCCGAATTCACCACGACCCCTATATCCGCAGGTGGAATCCACGTGGCAAAACATATTGGACCAGATTAGCCTAATATACCTTAGCACGTCAAACACCCACTCTCTATGGGGCCATCATATTGTATATGTGAATCCACTCGGTCCATCAGATGAAAACCCTCATTTAAACCGTAGATACAAAAGATCATCCTAAAAACTTCCATAGAAACAGCAATCATGTAACATTGCTACTAAAACATTCAAGTACACGGAGGTGGGGCCGTCTAAGTTTTATATCAGGCTGATTTTTGTATCTGCATTTCATCCTTTTATGTAACACCTAATTAAGGGGTCTGATGGAAGATTTACACTATGGTGGACCTCAGACAAATTTATGGATGGCATCCCATTCCCATTATTCCTTGTATATGGCCCACCTGAGCTGAGGATCTGGCTGATATTTTTTTCCCAGTTTCTACAACCAAGGACAAACGGAAATATGCAACTGGTGGGCCTGAATAACTTGGGTTTGTGGGCCTGAATAACTTGGGTATTTCAAGTGCTGTGTAGAACAGGCGTTGTTGACGGGTTCGATCCTCATGGACCACCGGTATGTAGTCCTTCGCGAAGATGTTGCTGCGTGCGATTGGCAAATGAGTCTGAAAGTCTACCGCATGGATGCCATGCGTGTACGGAAATTTTTTATTGACTTTATTTCTTCTTAAACCGCCCAAATAAAAAAGGAACGCGGATTGCCTGCGACTGACTGGCTTGTCCGGTTCTATAAACAGACTGGGCCTCTCAGGGGCCCACCGTGATGTATGGGTTTATCCACACTGTCCATCTAGTTCATAAGGTCACATGGAACTGGATGAAGGCAAAACATGATATCGGCTCGTTCAAAAATTTATGTGGATCCCAAGAAGTTTTTAATGGTGAGCATTTAATCTTGACTCTGTGGTCCACTTAAGCATCGGATCTGCTTTATTTTTCGATTTATATCCTAAATGATATGAAAAAAATGAATGGACGGTGTGAATAAATCGATAGATTGTGGGGACGCCGTCAGAATCGCAGCCTGTTTGAGATCGGGACAGGCGGGTAGTAACCAACGGGTGTTAGTCGCAGGAAATTGAACTCTCCTTTTTTGGGCGGTTGAAGAAGAAATCACAAGTCAAATGTACGTCGCTGAGTTCCCCGGTTCCCCATTTATTTGAAGCCAGCCACACAAGAGCTACCGTGAAACGTGCCTAAAATCTAGATCGTCGATCAGAAGATACCAATAAACATGGTCCTTGGCCCATAAAAAAAAAATGCTTGTAAAGATAAAATTGATGGGTGTCGGAAGGACATCTAAAGATAAAATTTCAACAGTCCAAATTTCACCAGGAAAAGAAAAATCAGATGTTAAACCTTATCCTATTAGTGCGATTTTCGGGTCATGCTTCATTCAAAATGGGCCACCGAATTTGGACGGTCCGGATTTCTATACATGTATGCCACGTGTACAGTGGATGACACCATCTGATGTTAAACCAGGAAAAGAAAAATCAGATGTTAAACCTTATCCTATCAGTGTGATTTTCGGGTCATGCTTCATTCAAAATGGGCCACCGAATTTGGACGGTCCGGATTTCTATACATGTATGCCACGTGTACAGTGGATGACACCATCTGATGTCATGCCGTATATCTGCCCGACCACAAGATCCGACGCAGCGTGATCTAACCGGATGGTGGGCCCCACAGTCGACAAAAGGGCTGAAACAAGGAAACTGCGTGGAATCTCACGTTTGGCCAACCTCAACAACCTATATATAAGTGGCAGGATTGGTTTGCCATTCCAAAAGCAGAGCTGGTGCGTTCATTTTTCAGTCCCTCACATCCTGTTCGTCCAAAATGGCCGGAATCGCCACTGATCGACGTGCCATCGGCTTGATCGTAGACCACGTACAAGCACTGTTCTCTGCCAATTCCGGGCCCACCCCATCACCATCCGACGATGCCAATGAACAGAAGATGAGATAGAAGGCCATCATCAAGGCCGCGGCATCTACGGTCGTGATTGCAGCCTGTGGGGCATTAAACTCCCATGATAGAATTCTTGAGAGCCCAATCTACGACTGCTTATCAAAAGCCTACACCTTCCTAAACTTCATGGCATTTACATTGGGCATGGGCCTACTTCTCTTCTCAATGGTACTCCGTGATCTACCTGATTGGACGGCTGAGATGGCAGCGGCCGCAGCAAAAAAAAATTGATGATGATGAGTACAGCTTTTGGGTCACTTCTACAGCTTGGCCTTATGTTTGGAATGTATATGGATCGATCGGTAGCCGAACGATAGATTTGGGCCGTTTATCAAGTGGGTTCCACTGTGAACATGCCCTGGCTCAAAAATCAGGCATTCCAACTCATCCGCAGTAGAAAGATGATCAATGGTCCATCTAGATTCATCATAAATATCTGCTCCCTGATTTCTGGGCCGGGGCGTTTTTTGGTGGAGCCCACCTGATAAATGGTCCACATTTCTTTTCCTTGTTCCCAAACAACCCCATACGAGTAAGGTTTGAGATTTTGTTTTCCTTGGTTTTTGGGTAATTGTAATATAAATCAGGGTTTATCTTTATTAGTCTGTTTGTTTTAATAGTATTAAGACATGAGTGCAGATTGGGTGCCTGCTTGTAGTTCAGTACACGTGGCACACGTGGATGATGAGATCAAAGCCACTGATTTAGCATTTCCTGCTGTGAATGGATACTGAAGGTTGAATGATTATAACCTTTTCCTTGGCTCCACATAAATGAACACTGAAGGATTACAAAATCAAAGGTAAATTTCGTGAGGGGCTGATCAGCAGCTGAGCCCACAACATGCATGGTTCAGATCATTATACACATGTGCCACGTGTGTGAGGCAGGTAATCCGTTCTCGTTAGGGCATGAGTCATAATTGTATCAGACGTTTTGGTTTGAGTGGGCCTACGGTTCTAACATTCCAAAAACCGTCGATCCTGTGGGCCCTATGTTAAAGCTAACAAAGAACATACAAAAGCAGCCAACAAAGAAGCTGTTACGAAAGAACAAACAGCATCCACTGATCATGTGGTCCCCACCTCGAATGGTCCATGCATCGAAGAAAGAAAATACACAAATTGTTGATCCTGTAGGCCCCACCAACTTGAATGGTTATATATATATATATATATATATATATATATATATATATATCAAACAGTCTATACTCAAATGTGTAAATGTGGCCCACCTCATGATCAAACCTTGATGTCTGGACAATGTCATGTTCACAGTGGGCCCCACCTGATGAGTGGTTTCAATTGTCTCTCAAATCTTCATCCACAATTCGTATGAAAAAAAAAAACACAAGTACAAGAAATTTCTTTCTAGAATGAAGCCAAATAAAGACTTCAATTAGAAAAATCGATAATCTAATCCAAAGAATACAAGATTCTGTCATCTCTTGGTTTGTTTTGTACAAAATCCAAGTCTTTCAAAGCCCCAATTAACAAAAAAAAAAAAAAAAAAATACTAGTTGCCTACTTCGAAATTCAAACACCTTCCCCTCTCTTTCTTCTATCAGAAGAACAAAATCGGGCGCATCGCTTCTTTGAGGAATTAACCAACCGTCAATCCAATCTTCCAAAACATTCTAGGTAAGAACTGTCAATCCAATCTTCCCAAACATTCTAAGTAAGAACTGCATTCGAGAGTAGAATTCCGATGATTAGGGGACTTGCGATGGAATGATAGAAACGATGAGAGCCGGAGCCAGAGGTCGTGTCATTCGATGAAGGTGCCAATGACGTGCCATTCACAAAGGTTGCATTCTTGCCACTACTACACATGAAAACATAAGCAATGCCCAGTTAGTTTTTAATATGAGTTCTGAGTGAAGTGCATGTTTGGATGCTCAATAGAACTGAATTGCAATCCATTCAACTTGTTATAGAGGAAGCGACAGAAGCTGGGTATCACCAATCTTAATTCATATCACAACCAAAGGTTCCTTTCTTGCCACTTCTATATACAAAAATACAGGAATGTAAACAATGCTCACTTAGTTTTTTAACACAGGAATGTAAACAATGCTCACTTAGTTTTTTTAACATGGCTTCTCAGGGTAATGTGCGTTTGGCTGCTTAATACAACTCAATTGGAATCCATTCAACTTGTTACCGAGGAAGAGATATAAGTTGGGTGTCACTAATTTTAATTCATACGACAGCCAAAGGTTCATTATTTCCCGTTACTACACAAGAAAAGACGGTAACATAAACAATGCCCACTTAGTTTTTAATATGGGTTCTCCATGTAGTACGTGTTTGGATGCTCAATTGAACTGAATTGCAATCCATTCACCTTTTTATAGAGGAAGCGACAGAAGTTGGGTCTTCGCCAATTTTAATTCATATGATGAAAACATAGGTTTGGTCAACCACCCCATCGAAACCCATAATTCTAATCTAATTCCGTTCTTTTAGTTGGGGTTGAAATGGTAAGAATTGTAATTTGGGGCGTGTCTAGGAGTCTAACCATCTTTTATTCCCCACCCCTGCTTTGGTCACTTGGTTGAATTGTTGCAATTGATGTCAATTGGACATCCAAACACACCCTTATAATCACTAGAACGCAGATATTGTAGCACAAAATCTCCCATGCAATCTCTCAATCTGCTCCAATATTAATTCCATCGTTATCACGTGTGGACGGACAGATATGGAATTGGTGGGTGCCACGCCCATCAGTTGAATTGTTGCAATTGACATGAATTGGACATCCAAACACTCTTAATTAAATCACTAGAATGCAGATATTATTGCACAAAATCTCTCATGCAATCTCTCCATCTGCCCCAATATTGATTCCATCGTTATCAAATGTGTACCCACAAATACTGAGTTGGTGGGTCCCACGCCCGTTAGTGGAATTGTCGCAATTGATATCAATTGGACATCCCAACACACCCTTAATTAAATCACTAGAACACAGATATCATTGCACAAAATCTCTCATGCAATCCTCTCAATCTGCTCCAATGTCAATTTCATCGTTATCACATGTGGACCGACAGATACTGAGTTGGAGGGTCCCACACCCAATCAGTTACAAGTTGTGGTTCTCACATGCGACAACCCAGTCGACATCAGGGACACTTTGATCAAGGATATGAAAATTTGGTTTTTTTAGTATTTTGTGGGTAGAGAAGATCTAAAAGCGCGCCGAACTGTAACTAGTAACCATAGGTGAAAAATCGAGCAAATCCAACATGGTTTTCTCTTGCGGGAATGGAAGATGATGCTAAAGCAATATGCCGAGATAAGTTCATACCTTCCTGGAAATATACAGCTACCATGGCCTGCATCAATAAAAAGTATCTAAAATCAGCCATGGGAAAGAAAATATAAAGGTGGGAAGTGCATGCTTCCAAAGAGAATGTAGACAATGTCCATAAATGTCATAAAAAATGACATATACATTCCCTTACAGTCGGCCACATTCAGTTGTCCAGGCCATCAACTTGATGGGCCCCACCTTGGACTGATACCCCAAAAAGATCTCCCAGACTGGATGAATATAACCCTTTGGTCCAGCCATGGACTCCAGGTACGTGGTTAGAAAGAAAATAAAGCCATGTCTAGGACCTTCCCATCTGGGAGAACTAGAGCATACCCCCATACATGTCATGCCAGGGTCCCGTCAGATTGACGGTCTGGACAACCAATAGTCTGGCTGTAGTGAGCTTTCGTGGTTCAATGTGAACTTCTTCTCTAACCATTCCTTCATGGTTACTAACCAAATACCTGGAGTCCATGGATAGACCAAAATGTTATATTCTTCCAGTCTGGGAGATTATTTCAGGGCATGTTTAGGACCTTCCCGTCTGGGAGGACTAGAGCATCCCCCCATCTCATGTCGGGTCCCATCAGATTCACAGTCTGGACAACCAACAGTCTGGCCATAGTGAGCTTTTGTGGTTTAATGTGGACTTCTTCTCCAATCATTCCTTTCATGGTCCACTGATCAGATGGCCATCAAAGTCCAACACCTTCACAGGTAGTGGCCTTGTGGTGGCCGACCAGAATAACAGTCTGAATCACCAGAAAAAATAAAAAATAAAAAAATGTATCATATGTATTCATGAACGCATGAAAAGAAAGATTTATATATATATATATATATATATATATAGGGAAATGGTTCTATGCGGTCGAGCCCATGGGAACTTCCCATGAGGTCGAGCTGTGTGGGCCCCACTGTGATGCATACTGAACATCAACACCGTGCATTTAATCGGTCCCCTTTAAATGATGGGATATCCCAAAAATCAGCCATATACGGAACTCAGGCAGGCCATACCATCTAAAATCATGTGAAGACATTCCTAAAACATATAAAAGCACTTGGTGGGGCCCACCCCAAATTTGGATGCATCTGAAACTTGGTCTGACCCCTCATCCAAGTGGGACACACATAATGGATGGGCTGGATTTGTGAACCACACCTCGGTGGGCCCAACAAATGATTATGAATGTTTTAATGGGAGGGTAACCCCTCTCAACTTTTGTACATGGTGTGGCCCACAAAAGTCATTGATTGACTTGATTTTTAAGCCCAATGCCCATCATGGAGTGGTGCATCTGACTAATGGGGTAGATGCTCGACATGCATCACGGTGGGGCCCACACAACTCAACCTCACTGCATAGAACCATTTCCCATATATATATGCGTGTGTGTGTGTCCAGTTTAGCAAAAAATCTACCCACTAAAAGAAGAAAGGAGAGACATCAATCCCTTACTTGGGTCTGTAGTAGTGACCGCAGAGGCACCTTTGAAAAAACACGTCCCCGGCGCCATCCCCATCAGGTGATAATACGCATCGAAAGCATATGTCGCATGTGCCTGTACAGTGTTCGGTTCATAGCATGGTTGACCTTGCAACAGAGGCGAACAGTCTACCTTCCCGGGCCCACATGCCCAATCCAATCCTGCCTGCAACATCTTCGAATCCACACCATCCTTCGCTATGCAATACGTCTGGTTTGTTGTGTCATTCGCCAAAACCATCCCTGAGCCCGTCAAATGAAGGATGTAAACTGGAACCCCACTTGCTTCAAACAGACCCCAGTTCTTCTCAGATACCGACCCGGGTCTCAAATCCTCATTATAAAGCTCGTATATATATGTACTAACTGACACGCCAGGGTATTTTGGCGTACCGGTTTTGTTTAGCACATGCCGTATCAAATTGCTATTGTAGGTGTTGGCATTGTCCAAGGTGGCATCCCGCTCCGAGGCATCACCCTTAGAGGGCCACCCTGATTCAGTTACAACAATCGGAACATTGGTGAAGTTCAAGTAGGACATGGAGAAGTGGGCCGCATCAACAATCGCATCAAAGACATTGGTGTAATGTAGGAGGGTGTTAGCATCGACAGCTTCTTTGTTGGGCGGGAGGGGACGGAAGAGTGCATAATCCAATGGAATTACACCGTTGGATTGCATGTAGTCATAGTATGGATAGACATTGAGCATGAGGAAGGAGTCTGTAGACTGTAGGAATTTGAGCAAGGGTACTAAGACCGGGTCCCACGTGCGGTTGAAGAAGGCTTGGGAGGGCGGGAAGGAGTCGAGGATGATAGAAGAGGATAGGGGGGTGGACACTTTTATCTGGTTGTCGAGGTTGGATGCAACAAGCGCTGAATAGATGAATCGGAGGGCCGAGACTAATACAGGAGCGGCGTTGGGAAGTGTAGTGAGCACCTCGGATCCAACAGCAATGGCAGTGATGTTAGTGGCAGGGACATGGGCCGCGACATTGCGGGCGACCCAGTTGGCAGCAGTGGCATTCGACTGGCCAACGCCAAGGAGCTCGTCATTGGGGACAGAGATGGTAACACGGATACCGGTATTAGCAAGTGCGACGAGCAAGGCGCGGTCTGCATCATAGAGGCGGACATGGCGGATCTGCTGGGCCTTGAGGAGGGCAACCACCTGGGATGGGGATGGCATGTCGGAGAGGTCTGTTCCGATGTTAACACCAATGAATGCATCTGCAATGCAGGAGAAAAGAGGTGAAGGTTAGCAAGTTGGTCCACAGCAGTTCCTATTCAAATTTACTAACATGAACTAAACTAGATTATGGATAACATAACCATTACATAAAAATCTGCCAGATACACTGAGTATAAGTACAGATCAGGCCCATGATTCGGTATCCGTATGCTGACTTGATTGTCAATTCCCCAAAAAAGATCTCCCATATTGGATGATCTTCAACACATCATAGACCTTCATTTGAACATGAACTGTTGCCATATTTCTTGTAAATTGTCTATTTGCAGTCCACAATCATAGGATTGTACTATCGATGAGATTTTGAGGCAAGCAGGCAAATCATCTAGAAGACTGAAATGGGTGGTCCTACTTGTACAAACTCCAGACCACTTCAGTGATTTGCAAAATATTGCAAGAAATTAGGATGTGGATAAACACATAAATCAGACTGAAAATCCAACATGCAAGGCTTACGTTTGGCAATATATACGAACCAATGTCCTCAATGTGAGGCCCACCGGATCGTGGCATCATGTGGCATGTGTACCATTTTGCACCAATAGTTCAGCTTCTTTTTCTTTTCTTTTTTTGAAACACCACACTTTCCATTCAAACAAATATGACCATGTGATATGCAGTACACAACACATTTAAGTGTGCACATGGTCTTTTGACTAGAAAAAAGGAGCATATTCGTATTTAATTTTAGCAGGAAAAAAAATTCAAAAGAGAACCCACCAGAGAATCTGATAATTACATAAGAATTACACCATACTGTAAAAGAGTATGGCATATCATAGGCATGCAGAATCTTCAGACATGTGGCCAGAACTTACCTCAATCCAGGCCATCCAAATTTTGAACCCCATTGAGGATGGGGCCTAACAAAAATATCACATTGAACCATAGTTTAAAAACTTAAAAAGAAAAGAAATAAAAAAATAATAATAATAAATCGAATCGACTCAATCATTATTGTTAAAAGTAATTACGTATAAGAGATCTTGATCTTTAATACATAATCACTGTTAACATAGGTATGCAAAACCTTCAGACACATGCTGAATCCAGGCCATTCAAGTTGTGAGCCCCATTGAGGATGGGGCCCAACAAAAAGATTGCATTGAACCATATTTTAAAAAATAAAAAATAAAAAACAAAAAGTTCGACTCAACTCAATCATATTTCACCAAGACAGAAAAATAAACCCTGTTTAGTAGACGCCTAAAAATGAGTTCGTCTCATTTTAGTTAACAGTGGTTATGTATTAGATATACGGAGCTCCAAACAGAGCCTTATTTATATTTCAGTCTTGACAAAATATGATTGGGTTGTTCGAAATCTTTCTTCTTTTTTTTAATGAGTTTTTAAAGTATGGTTCAATGTGATATTTTTGTTGGCTCATCCTCAGTGGAGAATGAGATCACAATTTGGAAGGCATGGGGATTCTAAGATTATGTTATCAGTGATTATATATTAAAGATCAAGATCTCTAATACATAATTAGTATTTACTAAAATGAGATGAACTCATCTTTAGGCATCTACCAAAAAAGGGCCTAGAACTCAATTTAGTCACCACTTAATCAAGACTGAAGAAAAACAAAAATCAACTTGTACTCACAAAAGTTGGAAGAAAAAACTTGATGGAACTCAATAAAACTTGACTGGCCGAGAGGCACAAGACTCAACAATATTTATATATTATTTTAAATATTGAATATTTAAAAATAAAATAAAATAATTGACCAAGTTACAAGACCACATTCAACCGACGTTCAATTTGAATTGAGTTTTGAGTTTTTGAATGAACATAACTATCCTAAACAACCCTTATACAACCACCAAATGTGATGTAAAAGGACAATGGGTCAAATGTTCTGATTTGGCAAGAAAATGTCCATTCACCAGAAAGTTAGAACTTAGGATCATTCAAGCAATGCTGTTTTCCAGTTTTACCCCATTGTTTAAGGTCTGATATTCTAGGACAGTGTCAGTTTGGTGCATGCATGCCAAGTGTGCAGTGGGCATCTACATGCATATGATAACTAGACAAGCCAAAGTATGACACAATATGGTATAAATACTCTTACTCTATGCAGATAAAACAATATACTTTTTTCATAATCATATGATTAAAGACTAATGATGTTTAATTCTTACCATTTTTACCTTCTTAAAAAAAAATAAAAAATCTTATCATTTTCAAGGCACATTTTCACATATTTCAAATGTAAACTATTTGATACACATCATGGTTTAAGAACTTGTCGAGTCTGACTTGAATCTCGATCGAGTTGACCCATGAATACTTTCGATTTTTTAAAAAAAATCCAGTCTCATCAATTTTTTTTTTATCAAAGTCCGGTCAAATAGAGTGAAATCGCCAACCGAGTCGAGTTGAGTCTTGTCTTTCTTTTTGGGTTTTCTATCAAGTTTTCATATTTTTATCAACCAATACGTTTCCTAATGCATTTTTATATTTTAAAACGAACTAATAATAATAGAATTTAAATTTCTAGTCATTTCACATTTTCAGGGAGTCTTTTAGGGGGTGTTTGGCGCATGGTATTGGAAGGGATTAACTGGGATGGGATTCAAAAAACCAAATGATTGTACTATATCAAGTTTTATCACGGAATCGCAGGAGGCTTGGATGTGTTCCATGGCTATTTGGATTGCATGGAAGAAGACAATCCAACCTACAATATCTGCATGTTTTTGTTTAGATGGAAGTATAGGCTTGGGTTATGTAAGGATGTTGTTTGGATACTAAAATAAAAGGTCCCCATAGTGATAGATTTCATAAATCCACCACAATGAGTGGTGTTGTATCCACACCGAAATGAAAGGTCCCCACTATTTGGATACCAATTTCAATAGGCCCACCATGAGTGGTTTTGTATCCACACCGTCCATCCATTCGACATGAGATCATTTTATGGCATGATTCAAAGAATCAGGCAGATCCAAAGCTGGAGTGGACCCCACAAGCCCACGATAGAAAATAGTGTGGAGAGGGACGCCCACCGTTGAAACACACCTGAAGCCCACCATCACGTACCTTTGAGATCCAACCTATTCATGTGTTAATGCAGACATGAAGAAAAGGAAAACACAAATATCATCCTCATTGAAAACGGTTTGGCCCTAACAAGGGATTAATGGTTGTGTGTCACTCTTCCCACTATTCTCTATCGTGGGGTCCACTCAAGCCTTGGATTTGACTCATTCTTTGGATCATGCCTTAAAATGATCTCTCCAAAAGGATGAACGATGTGGATACGAAACATACATCATGGTGGGCCCCACAGAAATTGGTAACGTCACTACCGTAGGAAGTCTCGTGATTCAAAACACCCATGACCATTGCAGTGGAAGCAGATTGCGTCTTAGCCCCACTCGGATGGTAATCCTTCCGGGCAGAGCTCTGTGGGGGGGCACCGTGATGTAAACGTCTTATCCACACCGTCCATACTTATAAACAGATCATTTTACAATATGATTCAAGAAAGGAAGCAGGTCAAGATCTCTAGTGGACCACACCAAAGGAAGCAGTGGTGATAACAACACCCACCATTGAAACCTCTCTAAGGGCCACTGTGATGCTTTTTTTACCATCCAACCTATTCATAAGGTCATGTAGACCTGGATGAAGTGATAACCCAAATATAACCCAAATATCAGCTTGATACGAAACTTCTGCAAATCCTAAGAAGTTTTTAATGGTGGGCCTTAAATCCCCACTTTGTGGCCCACTTAAGCCTTCATTCTGCCTCATTTTTGGGTTCATATCGTATAATGATCTTTCCGCCCACTTAAGCCTTGGCTCTGCCCGGACGTAGTCCGCTTCCACTATAATGGTCATGGGTGTTTTGAATCACGAGACTTCCCACGGTAGTGACGTTACCAATTTCTGTAAGGCCCACCATGATGTATGTTTCATATCCACACCGTTCATCCTTTTGGAGAGATCATTTTAAGGCATGATCCAAAGAATGAGTCAGATCCAAGGCTTGAGTGGACCCCACGATAGAGAACAGTGGGAAGAGTGACACAAAACCATTAATCCCTTATAAGGGCCAAATCGTTTTCAATGAGGGTGATATCTGTATTTTTCCTTTTTTTCATGTCCGCATTAACACATGAATAGGTTGGATCTCAAAGGTATGTGATGGTGGGCCTCAGGTGGGTTTCAACGGTGGGCGTCCCTCTCCACACTATTTTCTATCGTGGCCTCGTAGGGTCCACTCTAGCTTTGGATCTGCCTGATTCTTCGAATCATGCCCTAAAATGATCTCATGTCGAATGGATGGATGGTGTGGAGACAAAGCCACTCATGGTGGGCCCACTGAAATTGGTATCCAAACAATGGGGAGCTTTCATTTCGGTGTGGATACAACACCACTCATTGTGGTGGATTTATGAAATCTATGGGGACTTTTCATTTCAGTATCCAAACAGCAGTGGATAATGATCCTTACATAACCCAAGCCCACACTTCCATCCAAACAAAAACATGCAGATATTGTAGGTTGGATTGTCTTCTTCCATGCAATCCAAACAGCCATGGAACACATCCAAGCCTCCTGCAATTCCATGACAAAACTTGATATAGTACAATCATTTGGTTTTTTTAATCCCATCCCACTTTATCCCTTCCAATAACATGCGCCAAACACCCCCCAAGAGTGCCAATATTGGCGTAGGTGAGATCCAAGCTGTCCATCAAGTGGATCCCCTTGTGTGGATACCCTAGCCCAAAAGTCAAACCTATCTACCCACAATAACTAGATACCTATACAAGTCTAAAGTATCCATATCCAGAAGACACAATACAGATGGTCCAGGATATAGCATTGACAGAGCTGTGGCCATATCTATTATTTATAAGTAATTAGTATATACTTTGCAGTATATATCATATAGTGTAGAAATACTCTGTGTGTGTGTGTGTGTGTGTGAGAACACAAGATGAGATCATAAAGAGATGAATATCATGTTTCTTTTTATATTTTGACTTTATTTAGCTCTTAAAATTATTTTTGACGATCTCATCTTTAAAAATACCATGAAAAATCAGTGTTCCTGTGCATTGGACAAACACCCATATATGTATTCGGAGCTTTCCTAAAACCACACGCATGCAATATTCTCATGTAAACGCCATACATGTGCCAACATGGCAAGATAGGTCCAAGATCCACCATCCATTAGAATATTGATGCCCTGGCCTAAGAATAAGGTTGACACATTGGTCAAGTGGGCCACAGGTTTCTAAACAAACGTACGGATCTAAAAAACTTGGCTTAAGTTTTCTAACCCATCCAACTGTTTCCGATACTGGGGGCCCACATGCTGAGTGGACCAGTTTATTTTTGGTAAAACATGTAAAATGTTGGACCAACCCGATAGATGGATAGAATCTCACACCTGTGTTGTTGGAGGCCATTGCACAAAACCTTAGGATCTAGCCTCCCAAAAACACCAGAATTATGGGATAATAAAGCAATGAAATAAATCAAAGCACAAACCACACGACACGAGATTTTTACGTGGAAAACCCTCAAAGGGGTAAAAACCACGGGACCTCGTCCAAAGCAACAATTCACTATGAAGTAGAATGTTACAACCGATCACAAGCACACACCGTTTGGATCAAACCTTCTTCACTCACGCAGGAGTGGATGAATAATAAGAGAATAATGAAAACTGAGAGATCTCACCGATCACGAGGATGTAGAAGCGCTGAAACATCGACTACGAAGTAGATCACTTCTACGAGCAGAATCTCTCTTTCACAAGCTTCCTCTCACTCTTTTCCTCTTTCTCTCACCCTTTGATAGCCCTAAACCCTTTAGCAAACCCTTGTAAAGCTTTAGGAAACTCTCTTGCATTCCCTAGAACAGCCCTAGGCACCCATATTTATAGTTTAGGCAACTCCCTTTCCTACCTCTTGCAAAACCGCCTCAAATTTACGCAGTCCACACGAAATCCGGACATGAATTTGCATAACCTCGACTAGTCGAGCAGGGTCCTCGACCGGTCGAGCAGCCCACTCGATTGGTCGAGCATGTCCCTCGACTGATCGAGCACCATGGAGTCCCAAACCAATTTGCTTGCTAGACTTTGAGTCGAGCACCACTCGACCGGTTCAGTAAGCTCGTTCTCTCCCCTTTCTAAGGAGGAAAAAACCAATCAAATCTCCCCCTTTCCAACTCAGGAGGAATTCGTCTTCTTCAAACGAGCCAAGTTTTTACAAACATCAAACTTGCCCTTGAGCAATGCCTTAGTCATCATGTCTGACCCATTATCGTCCGTGTGGACCTTCTCAAGCTGTAACACCTTCTGTTCCAAAGTATCGTTGATAGAGTGATACCGAATCTCTATGTGCTTCGACTTGGAGTGCTGACTTGGATTCTTGCTCAAGTGTATCACACTTTGACTATCGCAATAAACCAAGTGCTACTCCTGCTTCAGGCTAAGTTCCTGTAGGAACTTCTTCATCCAAAGCATCTCTTTACATGCCTCTGTGACCGCAATGTACTCGGCCTCTGTCGTCGACAATGCTACGACCTTCTGTAGCTTGCTCTGTCAAGATACCGCTCCCCCTACAAACGTGAACATGAACCTCTATGTAGACTTCCCGGAGTCTATGTCACCTGCCATGTCTACATCTGCATAGCCTTCTAACACAGGTTTTCCGTCACCATAGCATAGGCTCAACCTCGATGAGCCTCTTAGATACCACAGTATCCATTTCACCGTTGCCAATGTTCTTTGTCAGGATTGGCAAGATACTGACTGACAACACCAACCGCATATGCTATGTCTAGGCGCGTACACACCATAACATACATCAAACTTCCTACTGCTGACGCGTAGGGTATCTTCTGCATCTCTTCTACCTCTGCTTTCGTCTTGGGACACTGCTTGTCGCTCAATCTGGAGTGACCATCCAGTGAAGTACTAACCGGCTTCGCTGCATTCATATTGAACCGCTTTAGGACTTTCTCAATATACTGCTTTTGTGACAGTCAAAGCTTCCTGCTGCCTCTGTCACGGGTTATCTCCATTCCTAAGATCTGCTTAGTTGGACCCAAGTCTTTCATCGCAAACGGCTTGCCCAACTCCTGTTTCAGCCTGTCAATCTTCTTGATGTCTCTACCAATGATGAGCATGTCATTAACGCATAACAGCAAAACTAAGAAATCACCATCTGAGAACTTGCGCGTGAACACACAGTGGTCCAACTCCGTTCTGTCATATCCATACTTCAACATGAACGAGTCAAACTTCTTGTACCATTGCCTTGAAACTTGTTTCAGCCCGTACAAGCTCTTCCTCAGCCTACACATCATATGCTCTTTGCCTTTAACTTCGAACCCCTCTGGTTGGTGCATGTAAATCTCTTCGTCCAGATCACCCTGGAGAAAGGCAGTTTTAACATCTAACTGCTCTATCTCTAGATCCATGCTAGCCGCCAACCCAAGCAACACCCATATGGATGTCATCTTCACCACTGGTGAAAATATCTCCTCGAAGTCTATACCTTTCCTCTGACTAAACCCTTTCACCACAAGTCTGGCTTTGAACCTCGTTTGTGAATTCTTCTGCTCAACCTTCTTTTTGAACACCCACTTGTTGCTCAAAGCTTTTTTGCCCTTAGGCAATTTCACCATATCATAGGTGTGGTTCTTATGCAAGGATTCCATCTCCTCTTGCATAGCTTTCAGCCACTCCTTATGCTTGTCGGCTAGGGCCTCAGAATAGTCTTCTGGCTCTCCCCCATCAATGAGCATAATGTACTCATGCGGCGAGTACCTCTTGGACGGCTGTCTATCCCTAAATGACCTTCTTTGCTAGTAGCTGAAGCCCTTTTTCACTCATGTGGCCTAGACGCTTGTGCCACATGTCAATAGCTGAATCTTCCACTGCGTTCAACTCACCCTTACACATACTGACACTTGTCTTGTAAAGAGTGCAACACTTCTTTCCTCTGACTGTGATCAATGAACCCTTGATGAGCTTTCAGTTCAGCGCCCACCAACAAATCAGCTTTCATAGCCATCATCATTCAACCTTCCCATCGACATCAAGTTGATGCGAAGGTCTGGAATGTGTCTCACATCCCTGAGAACTAATGTGCAACCCACATCGGTCTTTACACAAATATCACTGACCCCTACAATTGTCTTGTAAAGGATGCAACACTTCTTTCCTTTGGCTACGATCAACGAACCCTTGATGAGCTTCTATCGCCCACCAACAAATCGGCTTTCATAGCCATCATCATCCAACCTTCTCGTCAACATCAAGTTGAGGCGAAGGTCTAGAATGTGTCTCACATCCTTGAGAACCAATGTACAGCCCACATCGGTCTTCACACAAATATAAGCAACCCCTACGATCTTCGATATGCCAGAATTACCCATCTTCACGATCCCGAAGTCACTTGACTTGTAGTTTGTGAAGAAATCCCTGCGTGGAATCACATGAAACGATGCTCCCGACTCTATCACCCAGTCGGTGTCCTGACTCGTAGCCATGAGATAAACATTGTGATCTGCTTAAAGAATAACTACAACATCACCATCTGAAGTGACCGCAATGAAGTCTGATTCATCTTCCTTCTCCTTTCCTTTTCCTTTCTTCTCGTTCTTCTTATTACGACATTTATGCTTGTAGTGGCTCCTCTTGCCACAATTCCAGCATTCAACATCTTTTCTGACACTCGACTTGACTCCTGATTTATCTCGGGCCTTCCTGCCCTTTCTGTTCTTTCCTCTCCCCTGTTCTTGTGTCACAAGGGCCTCTTGCTGAGTAGACCCCTGAGACTTCCTCTTTGTCTCCTCATTGAAGAAACAACTAGTTACCTATTCTATGGACACCTTTCCGTCTGGCGCGGAGTTACTTAGAGACACTACCAATGTCTCCCAACTATCAGGTAATGAGAAGCAATAGTAAAGTTTATAATTCATCGTCCAGGACCATCTTCATAGCGGAGAGCTGGTTCAATATATTGTTAACCTCATTTATGTGCTTAGCCACAGAACCACCATCTTTGAACTTGAGATTCACAAGTCGTCTTATCAGAAAAATCTTATTACCGGCTGTCTTCCTCTCATATAACCCTTGCAATTTCAACCATAGGCTGGCGGTTGAGATCTCCATAGACACATGGTGAAATGCGGAATCGTCCAACCATTGTCTAATAAACCTCACCACCTTCCGGTCCAATTTCTTCCAATCATCATCTGTCATATCCTTTGTTTTTGTTGATATGCCTAAGATTGGAGCATACAAGTCCTTGCAATAAAGCAAGTCCTCCATCTTAGCCTTCCATATGGTCCAGTTAGAACCATTAAGAATGATCATCCTTGATGAGCCACCTTCCATATGGTCCAGTTAGATCCATTAAGACCGATCATCCTTGATGAGCCACCTTCCATAATTCAGAACCGATCCCACTCCATTCAACTAACATGAACGCTCTGATACCACTTTGTTGGGGGTCGTTGCACAAAACCTTAGGATCTAGCTTCCCAAAACACCAGAATTATGGGATAAATCAAAGCACAAACCATACGACACGAGATTTTTACGTGGAAAACCCTCAAAGAGGTAAAAACCATGGGACCTCGTCCAGAGCAACAATTCACTATGAAGTAGAATGTTACAACCGATCACAAACACACACCGCTTCGATCAAACCTTTTTCACTCATGCAGGAGTGGATGAACAATAAGAGAATAATGAAAACTGAGAGATCTCACCGATCACGAGGATGTAAAAGCGCTGAGACGTCGACTGCGAAGTAGATCACCTTTACGAGCAGAATCTCCCTTCCACAAGCTTCCTCTCTCTCTCTCTTTTCCTCTTTCTCTCACCCTTTGATAGCCCTAAACCCTTTAGCAAACCCTTGTAAAGCTTTAGGAAACTCTCTTGCATTCTCTAGAATAGCCCTAAGGACCCATATTTATAGTTTAGGCAACTCCCTTTCGCACCTCTTGCAAAACCGCCTCGAATTTACGCAGTCCGCACAAAATCCGGACATGAATCTGCGTAACCTCGACTAGTCGAGCAGGGTCCTCGACCAGTTGAGCGGCCCACTCGACTGGTCGAGCATGTCCCTCGACTGGTCGAGCACCACGAAGTCCCAAACCAATTTGCTTGCTGGACTTTGAGTCGAGCACCACTCGACCGATCGAGTGAGCTCGTTCTCTCCTCTTTCTGAGGAGGAAAAAACCCATCATGTGCCATGCTGGCAATGTCTGGCCTGTACATCCGCTTAGCAAAGCTTTTGTATCCATATCCAAGTTTCTTTGGAAACTGCCGAGTCTCACCAGCAATTTCACATCCCTATCCATACGCTTGTCAGAGTATCATAGTTGTCCACTCATCAAGTGAACCATAGTTTACACTGAGGTCTTGGTATCGATCCCTAGTGGGGGTGGCTAACAGTACTAACAAGCTAACACAAAAAAAAAAAAAAAGGTTAACCATAGTTTACAAAACAAATTAACGGTTGATAAATACTTAGCCGACTCTTTTAAAGCAATCTGCCTATTTCTAATGTTATGGCCCGCCTGATGAGAAAACAATCATGACTATTGGGCTCGCATGGTCGAACCCACTTGATGGATAGGTGTAGGTGGACCTCTCATCAGGTGAGCCATAGTTTACAAAACAAATGAACAGTTGATAAATACTTGGCTGACTTTTTCTAAGCTATCTGCCTATTTCTAATGTTATGGCCCACCTGATCAGGGAACAATCCAGACTTTCAGGTGATCGACACGTGTAGACTTCTCACCCATCTTCCATCATGTGGTGAGTGATGACTCACTCCCCTAGAGATGCATGGGCTTACCAAACCTCATGGTTTTTCTAAGCTATGATTATGATTAGTTTATGAGAAGATTACAGTCACAAAATCTGACAAAAAGAAGGATTTTAGGGATTCGGGTCACAAGGAAGTGATAGAATGATAGCAAATAAAATGATTCTTTAAAATGTGCTTAAGATGGTCCATCTATATTTTATCTTTAATAGAATGATAGCAAATAAAATGATTCTTTAAAATGTGCTTAAGATGGTCCATCTATATCTTATCTTCTAAAGTATAAGAGATCTATATTTCATAAGATATTTTATTTTGTACGAAAAGAACTTTATGCTGCTAATGACATTTTTGTCATCCTCCTTTTATAAGTTTCCAAGGCATTTATGATTGGTTGTTCGGGGTTGTTTTCGTCATTTGGTAGGTAAAGTTACATTAGCTTTTTTTCAACATGATAACTTCCAACCCTTCATGTGCGCATGATATCCAACCCGTCCAGTGGATATCCTTGTAAAACGATCAACCGTATCAACTTACCATATTGAATACGCTTGTATTTCGCTATTTATCGATGACTAGAGATGGTTTTCTCGGTATGGCCTATCTAGGTGATCATCATGGTGGGCCCAACCTATTGGATGGTTTGGATGTCACACGCACTTAAGAGGTTGTAAGTTATCCAATCTGTAGACCGTTACTTCTTGTCCAACCTGTTGTACTTGACACCTAATCAATTTTTTTTTTTTTTTTTAAATGATCATCTTAGAGTTGTGGCCCACCTAACAATCTACAATGGGAACACATGTGAATGATCACATGGAATGATGAATGATGTTACACTCACATGGATAGGCATCAAAACATTAAAATAGAACCTTGCCAGCTAAGTGCATTGGAGCCACTGCACGTACTATTGCACCAGCTGTGCACCCTCAGCCCTACATACTAACATGTGAGATCCAGGCTGATCATCAGGTGGGGACCAAACACAGATCCCTGGGGCAAAACTGAGCTGCTCCATTTATTAAGTGGATCGTACTTACAAAAAGAACCCAGCTGTTAAACATTTGACCGGCGGTCCACGTTCTACATGCTTGTGTGGCCCACTTGAGGAGTGTACTGGCAGAAGTACTGGCATGATCTGCCGCCAATTGAATCTATGGAATGGGTCCCACTCGTCATACAGCTTGGATCTTGCACATTAGCAGGTGTGGCAGTAAGTACCATAGCAAGTGCATGGAATTTCTCTCCAGAATATAGTTCATGTGCTCTCAGAGAGCATTGTAAGCTATAGTGCTCCTGGTCACATTTAATTGCAGCATCAGGACACTTGAACTGCCCAAACCATTGATCCAGATTGTTCATTAAGTTGGATCCAAAGCGGGCCAATCTGACAAATATCAACCATTTGATCAATAGTCTTTAACATGGAAGGTCAAGACCATTTACACAAAAACCAGTACAATCAACAATTTGATCCATCATTTCATAGCCAATTATAACCATCCCATCCATGGCTTGGAAAAAAGATGGCTATAGAAAATAAGGCCAAATTAGCAATGAATTGGATCATTCAATAAGTGCAATTTTTGTATGGTGGGCGACCTAATGGACGGTTCAGACTAATTAATTGATCTGTCCGGCAGAACTTAGGCAGCTATGAGCACTATAACTTATAGTGCTCTATGAACACTGGATCATTTCTCATAAATAAATATATAAACAAAAACATAAATAAATCTCAGCACTAGGGAGCAAAAAGAATATCTAGAGTATTTTATTCACAAAGACCCCAACTTTCACACTCGGCGAGTTGGGCTAGCCGTATGATCGATCCAAACCGTACAAGAGCCAGATACTACCATTAATGGGCCACTGGCAACATATGAGTTGCCACAAATAATTCGAACCATCTGGGTTGGATTTCGGAAGTTCACACTCAAGTCTAACCCTTTTTTTAATGGCTTAGATTCATCTCTACAGAAAAAGAGGACCGTCCATGGCCTATCCAGGGGTGGTATCTACCCAAGTGGTTGTCCCAGGTGGGCCCAACTGGATGACTACAGTGTCACTTCAATAGTCCTGAGGACCACGTGCATCCATTTTAGTCCAAGTCCAAGATAGTGGGGCCCACGCCAGGCAGTCATTCCAGGCTTCCATGCATCAAATCTCTCTGTTCAAATCAAAGCCACTACCTATTCTCAGAATCCGACAAGACATAAAACCAACGAAACTGCTGTCCTAACCAGGTACTTTTCCTACACGCTTTAGTGGACGAAAATACCCCTGGCCAGGGGACCCCATTCAACCTGGAATGGTCCATTGACTGGAGGGGCGTTTTAGTCATCTGTGAAAAATATTTCGGGTAAAGTCCAGCGACCGGTGGTTGGAAGCTAGGCGGGCCCACCGTGATGTATGCGAGAAATCCATCCATCTATCTGTTTAGATAGCTAATATCGAACAGTGGGGATTGAACTCCACCGTTGAAACGTGGGGTCACAGAAGTTTGGATCAAGAGAATATTTTTGTGTTTGGAGTTCACACACTGTTTTCCTGTGGTGTGGCCCACCTGAGTTTTTGGATATGCCTTATTTTTGGGCTCATGCCCTAAAATAACGATCCAAAATAGATGGACGGCGTGGATAAAACGCATATATCATGGTTGGGTCCCACAGAGCACTGTCTAGTAGCCACGTCCCTCCTGGTAGTGTCAGCATGCAATCCGTGTCCCTCATGAACGGTTTGGATGGTATATAGACATCACGGTGGACCCAAGAAGATTTCAATCGGTAAGCATTTCCCTCCGTTCGTTTTCCTTTCGTGTGGCCCACTTGACTTTTGGACCTGCCTCATTTTTAGGGACAATGTCCTGAGATTAGCTGCAAAACGGATGACCGGATGGATTTCTCACAAACATCACGGTGGGCTCCACCTGGCTTCCGGCGGGGCCAGGAGCAATCCGCTTCCTAAGACGTGGAAACTTACAAGAACTGTAGTCCGCAGGCTACAATAAAAGCTAGTCCGCGGGCCTCTCCAGCTAACACAGGACCACCTGCGTGTTTTGTGTGGGACCAAACAAAGATGACATTGGCCCCATCGACAATTCCATTGGGAAGCGGAAACTCGGTCGTTCATATGGTGGCCTGCGGGTCCACCGAACGAGACCGGCCAAATTGTGAAGAAGTGATTCTGCGTTCGTCACAAATAACAAATCCACCATTCCACGTGCACGCATGCCCTCGAATGTGGGACCCACTGGATGAGTAGAAATCCAGCAAGTAAAAAGACTGTAATAAGAAATCCAAACAGCCCATCCGATGGCCCAAAATCGTCACGCAAAATCAGATGGTTGAGATCATCCCACCAGCGTGCTTTTCTGGCTAGCCTCCATCCAGCCTCCATCCACAAGGATGGCAATGATTTGGACGGCCCTGATTGGCATTCTTGTATCCCAAGTACGGGAACTAATCACCTACAGCAGGCTGCATGTTAACCCAATCATTCCCCCAATGTTTCGAGCCCCGCCACGGTCCCCCCAGCGCGAAAATCAGATGGTGTCCACCCATCAAAGGCCCTCCGCCAGTCTTAAGTCAGCGTACACGTGTGGCCCACCTAATAATCGGATGGACCTGATTTTTGCAGCAGGTGATCTTCATGGCGGGGCCCACTTTTTACACGGGTGGGATATTCTGCACATGTGACACGTAGGTGGAAAGACAGGGATTATGCTGAGTCAGCAACTAGCACGCGGTTGGTGATCAGTTCAGCATATCAGAATGAAAAAAAATGAGGCATTTCCGCAATTTTTTTTATACTGAAAGTAGGGGCAATTTGGTCTGTAAGTGAGTAAAAGAGTAATAATATTTGCAAGAAATTTCTAACGAATGACACCTTTCTTTCACGACATAAATGCAGCCAAAATTACCAAAATGCCAGCTGGCAGTAAGTCCAGAAAACATCAGACTAGAAAGCTCGCATCTGAAAACCCATCAATGACTGGACCGTTGGGGTCTGGACCAGGAAGTCTCCCGCCATCAGTCATAAGGGCAGTTTGGTCATTTTCTCACCGCAACAATTTCACCCTTTTTCTAGCATTTTTAATTTAAAAATAAAAAGAAAATGGTGAAAACAATATGAAAGATCCAGAATCATCACTAGTGGCAATAGTGTAATTTTCCTACAAATCAATGGCACATTCGTCTCTCTACTTCACTAAGCATGAGTAAAACACTCTTAATATCGACTGAAAACGAAACTCATTGCATTAAAAACCCAAAATAATAATTATTATTATTATTATTATAAAAATCAAAAATCAAAAAAACCAAAAAAACAAAACAACTTCCTTTTCTTCATTTGAAAACTCACCCCTCCATTCAAATAAAAATCCAAGCTTTCACCTCCAAACAGTAGATAAAAGATCCCCAAAACCAAGAAAAAAAAATAGAGAAAACCCCTTCTCAAACTTCAAAAACCCCATCAAAGAGAACCATTTAGAGCATTAAAAAAATAGAAAAATGCACGAAAATGCCTTATAAAATCCAAATAGAAAAAACCCAAATGGGGTTTCAGATATAGAATTAAGGACTGAAAATCAAATTTAAAAAATAGTTTAGAAAGGGGAGGAAAAACCGTACCTTCAGCGACAGCAGGTACAGAGAGGGCTAAAAGCAAGAGAAGCAGCAGAGCCATGGATTCTTCAGGGAAAAGCTTCATCTTTCAAAATCATACAACAAAATGAAAGAAACCCAGAAAGGAAATCAAATGAGACAGTGGAGAATCAGAGAAAAGAGGGAGATTTTGAAAAGAATAGGAGAAAAACCCCCCTTTTTTGGGGCTAAGGGCACGAAGGAGGAACAAAAGTAAATTAATCAGAAAGCGGGGTTATTTACATGAGAATTTTTTTCGTACATAGCGATGTATGTAAACGTTTATATACAACGGTTCTACTTCGAACTAAACTATCATTTCTGAGAAAATCTGAGCCGTAAAAATGTGGTATAGACCAAAAAGGTCAAATAATACAAAAATAAGACCAATCTTTTCATCATATACACCTACACGATTGGCTTTCAATTGATTTCACTATTTTAGATTTATTAAAAGGTATAATATCATATTTTTCCATGTCAAATGATTTTTTATAGTGTGGTCCACATTTATAACGGATCAGATTTCCTTTAAAACTGAGAAATTTGCTAAAAAAAGCGTCGTATACGAGAGTTTACGTACAAAGTTGTGTTGAAATTTTCTTATTCATAATTGCGGAATTATATGGTACGTGGACCGCATCTTTCCACAGTATACACGAGTTTTCAGTTCTGATAAGTGAGGGAACATAGTTTGTAATCTAGACCGTTGATCTTTTGAATTGGATTATTGATTATCCCTCGAAAAAAATAATCCTTAGATTGGGATTCCCAAATTAGAAACTTTTCGCTTTAGCAAGGACCATTGATTTATTATATTCTTAATTGTCTTTTCTGTGGACCACAAATCAAAAGGTTATGATTCTCTTATTCGGAAAAATTCTTAAATAAACTTCCCACGGAGTGGAACACAAGATACCAATGATCTGAATTACGAAATCGTGGGTCTCACGTTTCAGAGAGATAAACCCTTGGATACTATAGCTCAAGTGGCTGAGTGAGTTTCAATACTGAGAGGTCACGGCATCGATTCCTTAGTGGGGTGGCTAACAGTGACGTGTACTAACAAGCTAACAACAACGAAAAAAAAATAGATAAACCCTTGGACACTATGTAGCGAAGCAGGTGACGTGTAATAAAATACCCTTTCATGTGTTGGTGGGGTTTTGTCGTTCTGAGATGTTCTCCACCAATCACGTGGATGCCTGTCAGAGGTTGGACGGTTCAGATTTCTCCGTTGTTTATACAGAGGGCGTGGGGTTTCACAATCTCGGACGCCGATTATGTAGTGAGGCGCTCACAGCCCTTTACCGTGATGTAAACGCTGTGTGACCCACCGTTATGTTTTTCTTTTTTTTTGTTTTTGCATCCATGCCGTTCATCCATTTTTTCAGACCAATTTATGATATGAGACTGAAATTGAAGAATATCCAAAGCTCAAGTGGACCACACTGCAGGAAACAGTGGGAACTAATTTCCTACCGTTGAAAACATATTTGGACGATAGAAGTTTTGGATCAAGCTGATATTTGGTTTTTCCCTTCGTTCCATCGGTGTGACCATGTGAATAGGTTGGATGACAAATAGACATTACTGCAGGCCTTAGGAAGGTTTCAACGGTGGACGTTATTATTCCACTTGTGTTTGTGGTGTGATTCAATTGAAAATTTTACATGCTCTAATTTTGGTCATAAATTGAGCTGAAAAAACGAATGGACGGCGTAGATAAGACACATACATCACGGTGGGCCCCACAGTGTCTTCACACGACGGGAAGGAGTGGTGAGCGCCTCAATACACAATCAGCGTCCTCTCACATCTTCAGGAAGGCATTTGAAGCCCCATGGCTGCTGATCTGGATTCGCGCGAGAAGAGTTTTAAGTAGCGGTTGCTTGCCTACGTGCCAAATTTATAAATTTTTAAGGAATCTTAACCATTCATCTGGTGGGACAACAGAATTTATACATAATTTGGAATAAAAATACATGAATCCGATAGATGGTTAGAAAAATTATCTCTGATGATCACCCTTCAATATACTATATTGGATCATATAATATTGGAACGTTAATAATTATAATATTTATTGTGGACCCCATGTTATTAAATGGTTCAGATCTTCTATTCAAATAACACTTCAGCAAATATTAAGCGAATCGCCTATTCAATCTTCCTCGTGAAAATCTCCTTGATATTACTTGTTATAGGCGTTTGGCGTGCGCAAGCGGGAGCGGATTAGCTGCGGCCCCGACCTCACCCAAGACGGTGCGGCACTTACCATGGGGCCCACCTTAATTTAGTTATTATATATCCACACCGTTCATCCGTTTTTAAATATCATTTTTGTTGTATTATTTTAAAAATAACGAGGTTTAAATTCTCAATTACTATAACATGGGAAACAGTGGTTAATGAAGGTCCTACCATTAAAAACTTCATAGGGCCCACCGTAATGTTTTATTAAAGTTTATTTTCCATAAAATATGTTATTAATGTCACATAAACATGGATTAAATTAAAAAACAACTATCATCTTGATCTAAAACTTCTGTGTTCCATGAATGATCAATCAATGATATTTACTAAAATAAGGTTTAATTTAGATTTATATATGATTTAATTTTTTTAATACTCTAAAATGATCTTAAAAAACGGATGGACGGTATGGATATCGAAAAAATTCATCAATGTGAGCCCCATAGTAAGCACTGAACCGTTTGGATGTGGGCGGTGCCGCACCTAATCCGCTCCCTGTGAAAGCCCGTCGCGAGCAACGAGGACGTCAGTGATGACATGGCAGCCAGCTGGAATCAACGGTCGTATTCAGACGCAGCTTTTTAATTCTGCTTTTCAGGGACTTTTAGCACGCTGCCAGACTATGAAACATCAGACGCATGCACACACATTCTACAAGTATTTGAATTCTTTTTCCCTAATCCAAACCTTTCAAGTTGTGAGGCCCACCTGTTTAGATCTTAATACCAATTAGAATCATATACCTTCTTTCAATCAACGGTTCAAAATGGGATAAAAATGTCCAGTAAAATAGATGGATTGGATCTTTCAGCTTATTTGTATGCTATATTCATCCATATACAGTAGGTGTACAGAGATTCTGAAGGTACACACATGCGAGAGCAGATTAGGTGCGGTCCCTCACCCTACACGGTGAGGCCCTGACCGTGGGAAACGGATTGGCTACTCCGCCTGCCACCAGCCCGGTGGCTGATGGTCGGTGATCTGTGGGCCCCACCATGATGTATTTGTTTCATCCATTCCGTTCATCCATTTTTACAGATCATTTTAGAATTTCACTAAGAATTCGAGAGGGATGTAGATCTCAGTGGACCACACCACAGGAAAACAATAGTGATTGGATATTCACCATTAAAATCTTCCTAAGGCCCACTGTACTGTTTATTTGACATCCAATCTGTTGATTAGGTCATACAGGCCTAGATGAAGGGAAAAAAACAAAGATCAGCTTGATCCAAAACTTTTATGGCCCCCAAAAGGTTTTTAATGGTAGAAACTCATTCAACACTGTTTCCTGTATTGTGGTCCATTTGAGATTGCAGTATACCTCATTTTTGGTCTAACATTATAAAATGATCTGAAAAAATAGATGGACGGCATGGATGAAACACATACATCATGGTGGGGCCCACAGAGCACCGAGTAGAAAATCCGTTTCCCTGACCGTGGGCCACCTTGATGTATTTGTGTATATCCACGCCATCCATTCAGTTTCGTGGCTAATTTAAAGAAAAGAACCCCAGAATAAATCAAATACAAATCTCAGGTGGAACATTCTATCAGAAATAGTGGTGATGGAATGCCAGGTGGTCCACCTCGGACCAGACTACAGTAAAATCAGATTTGGATCTGATATATTTTTTAGCTCATGCCTAAAATGAGCTGGAAAAATGAATGGACGGCATGGATACACTACACATACATCAAAGTGGCCCCACATGTCCACACCATAGGCCGGGACACCCCACACGTGTGCAGAGGAATGTCCTGTCGCATGGTTTAAAACACTTTGCAGAGTATGAGATAATTGCTCTTATAACTTTTGTTTTTGCTTTGGAAGTAGCTGCATCGTACTCTGGATTCTCTAACTTTTGTTTTTGTTTTTGAAGCAAAAACATCATGCATTGGAAATGGATTGGCTACTCCCCCTGCCACCAGCCAATGGCTGGTGGTCAGTGCTCTGTGAGCCCCACCATGATGTATATGTTTCATCCATGCCGTCCATCTATTTTTCTAGATAATTTTATGGTATAAGACCAAAGATGAGGTATATCCCAATCTTAAATGTACCACATTACAGGAAACAGTGTTGAATGAACCGTCAACCATTAAAAAAATTTTGGGGCCATAAAAGTTTTGGATCAATCTGATCTTCGTTATTTCCCTTCATCTGGGTCTGCATGACCTAATTAATAGATTGGATGTCAAATAAACGGTACAGTGGGCCTTAGGAGGATTTTAATGGTGGATATCCAATCACTATTGTTTTCATGTGGTGTGGCCCACCTGAGATTTATATACCTCTCATTTTTAGTATGAACTTCTGTCAAAGCTGGCCCACATTGTCTAGACCTATAATGAGCCAAAATAGTTCAGCCTGACATGTTTCTGCCGAGGTTATGATAGCTCATGGTCGAAGCCTGGCCCAAAAAAGGGACTTGAATTTTAAGTCCGAACCCTGTCCTTAGACTTAAATCCAACCTGAGGTGGGCCGACCCTGAAAGCCTGACAGGCCAACCTAGCATATTGACATCCCTACAGTAGAGTATGCCTATACATGTAATCTAATAGTGTGATTGTTGGTACGCACACAACCACATAAAGGGGAGCGGATTAGGCAGAGGCCTCACCCAGCACGATGCGATCCTAACCATGAGGTCCACCTTGATATATGTATTGTATATCCATATTGTCCATTCATTTTGCCAACTCATTTTAGAGCATAAGCCCAAATATAAAGCAAATCCAAATCTAATGTGGACCACACTACAAGAAACAATGGAGATTGACCATTAAAAACTTCTTGTGTGCCACAAGTTGTATGTCAAATAACAGACGTTACAATGGAGCCTATGAAGTTTTTAATTGTGGGCATTCTATCACCATTGTTTCTTATGGGTGGCCCACCTGATATCTGGATCTACTTCAATTTTAGGCTCATGCCCTAAAGTTAGTTGGAAAAAAAAAAAAGATGGACATCATGGGTATACGTGCATTGAGGTGGGCCCCATAATTTGGGCTGCACTATGTTGGGTGAGGTCGCACTATATTGGATTCCGAGTACCTATTGTAGTGAAATCCCACTATGGTGTGAGTGTATGGGTGTTTGTGGGGTGTAAGCACTGGTGTAAATATAAAAAAATAAATAAATAAATAAAAGGCCAGGGTCGTACCTAATTCACTCACACATGGTAGGTTCGATGGCATAGAAGGTCGCAGAGTACGGATGAAGCTACAAAAGCGCAGAAAAAGCACATATAAAAGACACCTTCAATGACATTGAAGGCAGTTCAATATCATCAAACGGATCGCGCGAAATTATGCAGAGTCACGTAGAGTGCGTAAATTTGAGGCAGTTTTCAGATTTTTCCAAAGATGTGCGAAAGGAGGTGTTGCATAAATATAAATAAGAGTCCCCAGGTGTAACAACCCATTTTTTTTTGTGGGAACTAACTCCACCGTCCGCTTGCTTGTAGCCCACCTGAGTTTTGGATCGGCCTCATTTTTGGCCTTACATCTTCTCTTGGCCAGGCCGAGATGATGGATGGAGTAGATTTATATTATCATTAGTGGGACCCACCATATCTTAAAAAAATAATAATAAAATAAAAATAAAAATTATATCTTCCGCACGCCGACTAAACCACTTTCTCCATTCTTCTTTCTTTTTCGTATGGTAAAGGGCGTCGAACCTTCTCACTAAATGAAACCGTCTCATAATCCCCACTCCTCCATTCCATTACGCACCCCTTTATAAAAAAAAAATTTAATTAAAAAAATAAAAAATGAAGGAAACAATCAAATCAAAAATAGAGAGAGAGAGAGAGCTCTGTAGATCAAGAGAGAGAGATTAGAACGGGGTCGAATCATCAGACTTTTAAGGTAGGTGATCTTATCTTGAGATTTATCATTTTCAGTTAATTATTATGCCTATTATTCCAAAATTTTGATAGGAATATTATTATCAGTTAATTATTATGTTGGGAATCCTACTTATTTATGAATTTCTATTTTATAAATTTCTAATATTTAATGTTGAAATAATTTTTATATATATATAATAAAATAAAATAAATTTACAGAAAAAAATAAATAATTTATCTAAGTTTATATTTTAATTTATTAATTCTTAAATTTTTTTGTTAAGATTAAACACTAAATATGAATTATTTCTAAATTTTTAAAATTAATTAATATGAAAGTAAATCATTAAAAATAGGTTAAATTCAAAGTAATTTGTGAATTTATTTAAATTAGTAAATTTGAATTAATTTTAAAATATTTTTAATTAATGAGTATGTTAGTTATTAAATTTAATCGTTTAATTAATCCAAATTTTATATATCTATATATATATATATATATATATATATATATATATATATATATATATATATATATATATATATATATATATATATATATATATATATAATTCAAGTTAAAAATAAACCAAAAATTTTAATTCCAATAATTTATAATACTTAGAATTAATTATAATAATAAAATATATAATTAAAAGTTGAATGTAAAAAAAATAAAAAAATAAAAAAAAACAATAGTATCCAAAGTCCAAATTAATAACTTCCTTAAATTTATTAAATTTAGATATAAAAATAAATAATAATGAAATTCTGAATTTAGATTTAAAATAATTAGATAAAAAAAATTTTAAGATAGATTAAATTAAATTATTAAATAATAATTTAATTACATTATTAATGTTGTATTATACAAATCAGTGTAATATTTTTGTTTCTTTAAAGATTAAAATCCAAATTTTAAAGAGTTAATTAATTTAAATTTAAATGAACATAAGTTTAAGGAATTTTTTAAAAATTTTGGAATTGAAACTAAAATTTCTTGTACATTATTTCACACTAATTTCTAAATTAAATAATAGTAAAATAATATTTTATTTAACTATTTGAATTATTGAAGTTTCGACAAAATTATATCTAGCATTATTAATTAGAAATAAAAAAATTATATTGTTGATATTTTTTTTATTGTGAAATAGTGATTCATCTTACATGCATGTCTATCATTCATTGAGTATCGATTTTAATATGTTGGATGTAACCTAAGTAAGTAGGGCAATCATGTCCCTTGGGTGAAAGACCCTAAAGCTAACAAGTAGGGCAATCATGTTTCTTGGGTGAAAGACCCTAGAACCCACTGGATCCTTTGGAGTCTCCTTTGTGTACGGCGTATGAATACAATTGTGTGCGTGGACATACATCAGAGGTACAACTAGAGCAGTAGTCTGACCAGCTAACGTATAAATGAGTTATCACCATGAGGTACCAGTGCGTGGGCATTAATGCAATGTGACCATCCACTTAGGTACGGTATTGTAAGAAATGATATAAATTTTATGAGTATTCATAAAAATTATTACATGCATCGCATTTTCACATTTCTGTTGCTTAAATTCATTATCTGTATTCTATTTTTCTCAATTGTTTAAAAAAATTGATATTATCTGAACATGTTAAATTTTGAGTAAGAAATGATCTTACTATGCTGTTATGCTCATCCTACTAAAAAAATGCATGGGTACAGAGCTGGATTACTACGAGTAGGCGGGCCTCTACTATTAGTTTTATTTTCTAGAAAATTAGGTTTAGTTTTAATTCAATTCAGTTTTTTTTTTTTGTTATTTAGGTTTAATTTATGTTCAAATTTCGATGTAGAAAAGGAAAGCTATCAAGAGAGTTGAATTTAATAAACATTTCAGCTGTATTTTCTTTTAGATAATGTTGAATATTTATTGAATTTGACTGAATCACGTGGATTGTAATAAATATCATTATATTATAACTCACGAACCGTGGGATTCGAGTCCTGAAGACCTTATTCGGGTACCCGAATTTCGAGGTGTGACACCAGAGCATCCCTGGGCATCTATCTAACCACTCTAGGGTTTGGAGGAGCATAGCACAAGGGCGGAGAGCCGTCGCCAAGTGTTTTTCTTCTTTCTTCCTTAGTTTTTTTTTTTTAATGTTTTCTTTTAGGGTTTTAGATCCAATCATGTCTATGGTTGGCTAACCTCTTAGCTAGGGCTAAGAGGTTAAGCTTGTAGCGTAATGGGATATTTTCTATTGCTTTGATTCATGTTTATGATTGAATTTTCTTTTATTCTAGTTTGATATTTAAGAAATACTTTCAATTTTTAATGTTTTATTGTGACTCAAATTACAGTAGATCTGCGATAGCTTTGAGTATCTCTTTTCATGTATTGAGGTTGTGAAATTAGGAAATCCTATTGTTCACCATCATCCCTTAGGCACGGTTGGATAATGAAATCCCTTTTAATCTTCTTAATTCTCTTATGTTTAGTTATGAGATTGGTATATCCTATTGTGAGCCATTATCTCCTAGACATGGTTTTGTGATGGAATCACTTCCAGTTCTCACAACTCTCATTCATTGAGAATTAGGTCAAAGGAAGTTCAGATTTGGTTTTACTAAGATATCTTCCAACTGGATAAGATAGGACTCTGATTCCAGTTGTGTCCTTAAATCAAGAATAGATCTCCTTGATCTCTACAAGTGGATCCTTGAAAACCCTAGTTCCCACCTTTAATTTCTTAAGTTTTTCATTAAATCTCTCACAATTACTCTCTTTAATTTCCGGTTTAGATTCACATCTTCTTCTAGTTCTACTTCTAGTTGCTTTCAGAATTACTCACGAGATTAGTCCCTGTGGATTCGACCTCAGTCTCATCGAGATTATTACTGCATCGCAACCCTAAACTTGGGGTTGTGAACAATTCGCCACCACTTAATTCAAACCTCGACACGTCATTTTTTTTCTAAAAATCGAGCATTTTTCTAATCATGGCTTCGAGTGCATGGGCTTTGGTGGAAAGATCACGGAAAGTCCATATGTCGGTGCTTGTTGGGCCAAATGTGACTCCTGTTTCCTTGAAGTTTAGACACATTTTCATTTGTTCTTTTTCCCACGAGAGTTGTCGGCATGATGCCCGTAGAGTCTTTCATCAATCGATGAATTTCTTCACCGGCTCACCTTCTCGTTGTCGCTTGCAAGCCAACTTAGTCAGGCTAATGTCTCAATCAGACGAAAAAAAGTTTACCATAAAGGTATCCTGCATTTGATCCAAGTGCATATAGACTCCAGTGCCAAGCTAGAATACCATCTAAGGCTTTTCCCGTAATTGATTATCCGAACAGCCATAAACAGTATTGTGGGACCATAGAAAAATTGCCCATGGTTTTAATGAAATGCATCAGGTATTCCTCTGGCGACCCGTCTCCATTAAACTTCTAGAAGTCTGGGTATTTGAAGTTTGCTGGGAACAGCACGTCTTCAACTTCACGGGGGGATGGCGTTTGAAAATAAAATATCCATGGATGCTCCCTTTCTCTTTTCATTTGGATGGCTTCAGTTACCACTTTTCATATTTCCTCATGGGTTATTATGCGAGCCATAGGTGCCGACCCATGCAATCCTGCTCTAGTGGCTGGGAACGTTCCACTTGTTGTTTGTTCATGTTTTTCATTACCATCATAGGAGGGGCGGTAACTTAGGCTACATTGTGGGTAAGTGTTGCCACGCCTTTATAAGGTTTATACATTCTTCCATCAAGACAGTCTGTGCCCGAGCCATCTCAGCCAGATGTTCATCTGTAGACAACAGTTGAGTTTGACTTGTCCCTTCCATGAAAATTGTTACGTTCCTGCTTCCTGATTATCCGGTCGTCGGAGGAGAGAGAGGATAAGACGTCGTGGGGGAATTTAAGGAGAGAGCCTTTGTTGGATTTTCCAATGTGTAAGTGCTTATACTTAAAACACGTTATAGTTTGTCAAATTTCGTAGTCTGGTTAAGATCGTAAGTTCGACTAAAGACAAGTTATCAACTCGATCAATCATCTAAAAAGAAGACTCAACATCTCAAAGCAAGGTCATTCATGGTTCGAAGTTCAGAACGCTTTGTATGAGTCAACCTTCAGGTGATATAAACCTAGTTTGACCATAGGGTAGATGTATTTCACTCATGCATATTTATAATCATCTCAAGTTAGGTCAGCTTGACGTCTGGTTCGGCCAGCTTAACTATTTAGGCCAACTCTACAATATTTGGTCAAAAAGACAAATCTGAAAAGATCTTTTTGTGGTAGGTTCGGCTAGCCCAACCTGGGGTTCGGCTAGCCGAACATACCTTTGGCTAGCCCAAGGTGGGTTCGGTCAAGTTTCCAGCAATGGGATTAAAATCGGATTTTAGGCCAAATAGGCAAGCCAAACCTGGTGTTCAGCCAACCGAACTTGGGTTTGGGCTAGCTGAAGTTTTGAAAGATTTTATCCCGTGATATCCGAGTTCCGTTGGAACGTAATCTTTGAAGTTTGGCCAACTGAACTGACCTTCGGGCTAACCGAACTACACAGATCCTTCGCTATAAATAAAGGTTCTTTCGTACTCTTTAAATCACAAAAATTCATAGATTCATATTGTGTTGTAAAGAGAGATTCAGAGAGATTCTTCAAGCCTCCTTAAGCTATTTGAGTTGTAATTCTTATTTTTGTTTTAGCTAATTCTATTCTCCTTCTCAAGTTAGATTAAATTGTTTTTGATCGAGTAATCCATACTCTACTTTAAGAAAATAAAAATCAAATATGCAGCATAGGGCATCATTCATTTTATTGAAAAATACATTAGATTCCTTCATTTCTTTTTGGGTTAAAGTCATATAAAGACTTCATCTATACCCAAGAAGAAGATCATTGCATTTAAGCTACAGCTACGACTTTGACTCGCCAATCGAAGATAAGTACTGTCTATTCATTTATTTCAGTTTGGGTTTTTCTGAGATAGCCCGGAAATCTCAGCAGGTTTGTTTGTGGTGACCCCGTGAAAATCTCAAAGTGGGTTTGATTGTGATAGCCCATGAAAATCTCAATAACTGTATATGGTTGTTAAGGAAACCCTGGAAAACCTTGAAATAGTGAAAGCTAAAATTGTGAGTGTAGTAATTTTAGGATTGGAGTAGGCTGCATTGAGGCATCGAACCACTATAATTGTTTTATGCATTGTGGTGATTGGTTATTATTATTTGTGCTTATATTGTGCTTTATTTATTCGTTATAATAGTTTGATATTTTGATTTCAAAGACATGTGAAATAAGGTTGTCCTACCTAAATCTTTTAGGTGTAAGGTAGTCCTACGAACTATTTGATATCAAGAATTAAATACTTCACAAAATTGTATTCAATTGATTTATTATTCTGCATTGTATCGAAATATTTAAGATTGTCCTGTTCACCCCCTATAGGACATCTATAACTCGTCCTTTCAAGTGGTATCAGAGCTAGGTTGCTCTTTTTAGGATTAACTTCCTAGAGCTAGATCTAGAGCTATTGGAATGTCAAATTTTGATAATTTATCCATTTCCAGGCCACCTTCTTTTGACGGCTCGAACTATTCCTACTATAAAGCTAGAATGAGGATTTTCCTCAAATCTATTGATGAAAGTATTTGACAAGCCATCATGACCCAATGGGTCCCTCCAATGTTGAAAGTAGTGGGTGAAAATGGAACCAAGTCCATGGAAGTACAATTTTATTGTTACATCCCAAACTTGGAAACCGGGCTCACAAAATTCCCAATCGCCGAATCTGGCGCCGACAACCTCCGTAGTACCCCATTCTCGGCTCCCGGCACTCATATACGAGGTTTCGATCCTAGGATCTTACAAGGAGGATTTTAAACATGAATTCATTTCATAATAAGTATAACCATAGCATAACCCACGAACAATAACAATAAGAACACCATCACAAAATCCACTATGATAAAAAACTTTGAAATACAATGCGCATAAGGGGAAATACAATGGTGATAATAACCAAAAACTCCAGAAGCTCTGCGAAACACTCTTACTCCTGCTTAGCTACGACTGCGTCATCGCGTCACCTGCACACATCTATCATGCATAAGCTTATAGAAAGCTTAAAGGGTGGTGAAAGTGTGTGCGCAATATAAGCGTACTTAGAATGTAATATTAGAGTAATGCGGAATATGCTGGCGAATCCATGAATGCTAACAGTCGTACCAAGGCTATGTGATGTAAGGCATGAATGCTATCGGCCACACCAAGGCTATGCGATGCGAAATGCAACTCAAGCATACCAATTCTCCTCTGGATCCTTATTATAATATTACTCATTTCTGGAATATATATCATCGGGGTCTATTACACTCTATGCCAGCTTACTGCCCCTATCCGAGCGCACAACTGGGTAAGTAGAAGAGACCTCACTATTTGTCTGCCAATATCAGGCCCGGCTCGTCGATAGCGGACCCATTTCTCAAGCTGGTCAAACTCAACCTAGATATTGTCCCCTCACTCAGGCGGGTAAGGTCACACCCCCTCCCAACCGACCATGACACAGTAGGAGACGTGACCTACTAATATACGGCCCTCATGTGCTCAAGAATTTTCACCCGGTCTAGATGTTGAGGTCATCCTCTGGTACCATTGGGTTTAGGAATTTTCACCCAGGGACATTTATGGCGCCCCAATGTTAGTAATAGTATTTTCAGTGTCCAATCGTTTCGTCCGCGCTATACCTGCGGAGGTTACAGCCCTGATGTCGCTAGGGCGAATAGTAATCACAATCACATAATGAAAGGTGCATGAGTCATACAATCCAATCATGAATCAATCTTGCACATACCATGTGCAATGTGGGACAACTCCGCCTATCAGGGAGTCCCATGAATAACCTGCCCAATGGTATATGCAATAGTTAACTCAACTCACAACAAGCATGCAGATGATGCATAAGGGCATGTATCATGATGTTGTGTTATTGCATACTCATAATCAACATCGATAATCAGCCTATATACAAGGCGGGGTCCATAGATGGACAGCCGATCTAAACCATACTATCATAAGGCCCACTAGATGCCTTAGGGGGGCCCAAAGAAGTCCTAGATGGACTCCAAGATTAAAACAATCCTACTGGCAATATATGGGGCCCAACATTTTGGGTTAACCTAAGAAGAATAGATGGATCATGTAATATCAATGGGGCCCAATAGTTAGGGTCAACCCACTTAGAGAATGATGAGAATGGGCCTAACAAGGCCCAAGGGAAGGTCACAATGTGGACATTTAACCATCATTACCCATCAATGTGGACATTTAACCAACATTACTTCCTAGGAGTGGCCCACGTAGACCCTAACATATAATGGGCCCATGGCCTCACATAAGGGCCTCACATATAACATAATGGGCCTCACACAAGAGCCCAATATACATCACAATGGGTCTCACCATATGGGCCTCATATACATCATATTGAGCCTCATCAATGGGCCATAAATACCTCACATTGGGCCTCATCAAATGGGCCGCAAACACATCACATTGGGCCTCATCATTGGGCTACAAATACATCATATTGGGCCATCAAAACATCATATTGGGCCATACACAAGGGCCTTATACACATCCCATTGGGCCTTACTCATGGATCTCATGTACATCGTAATGGGCCTCACTAAGGGCCACAATACATCACATTGGGCCATACACAAGGGCCCATGGGTTAGGCACAAGGGATGGGTAGTGAGTGCATCACATACATCACAGTGGGCTTAATAGAGCAGCCCATATAGTCCAGAAAATGAATGGACAACAAGGTCAATATACACATCAAGGTGGGCCTCACAGATTAGCCCTATGGTCCAGAAAATTAGGTGGACAGATTGCCTATAATGCATACCTCAAGGTGGGCCTATTGCACCACTAAAATGGGCCCAATGGGGCAGCCTATAATCCAGGAAAAATGGATGGGCAGCCTGAATCATACATCACAGTGAATCACAAAAATGGACAGCATGGGTATATAATGCATGCATCATGGCGGGCCGCAACAATGGACAACGTAGGTATACAATACATGCATCATGGCGGGTCGCACAAATGGATAGCATGAGTGAACGCATACATCATGGAGTGCCCACACGTCTAGACGAACGGTGTGGAGAAACACATACATTGCAGTGGGGTCCATCGCCCAGGACAGACAGACAGAGTGGATGTAAAATAGATACATCAAGGTGGGTCCCATCCCACACGTGCAGCACGTGTGGGGTGGGCCCCACACATGCTAAAATGAATGGACAGTGTGTATAAGACACATACATCACAGTGGGATCCACACCACTATCCTGACAGGTGGACGGAGTGGATATACAATACATACACCAAGATGGGTCCCACCCCCACACGTGTCACACATGTGGGGTGGGCCCCACGTCCCAAACAGATGGACGGAATGTATAAAACACATACATTACGGTAGGGTCCACCGTTCTCAAACGAATGGACGGCTAGGATGTAAGGTATGTGCACTAAGGTGGGTCCCATCCCACATGTGTAGCATGTGTGGGGTGGGCCCCACACGTGCCAAATGGGTGGATGGTTTCCATATAACATATACCTCGTGATGAGGTCCACAGAACTTGCTGACACGTTAGGACCCACCGTCTGGATGGACAGTGTGGGTATATCACATACATAAAGGTGGGTCCACACGTGTGGGACCCACTAGCTTGTAAGATCAAGCTGATATTTGTATTTTCACCTTCATCTGGGCCTATTCAGATGGACAGGCAGCAAGCCCATCCGCTGGACAATCCAACAAGGTGGGCCCCATAGGCAGATGGTATGGATATAACATATCATGGTGGGCCACACACACACATCGGGTGGGCCACACCTCAGCATCATCATCACCATACAAAAAGGAAGAGAGAGAGAGAGAGAGAGAGAGAGAATAGCGGAGATGGGAGGAGCTTCGCCACTATGAGCTCCTCCATGTACATGCATATATCATATGGATATCCCAAAATAGGTGGGCCTCGAATCAGAAAATCAAGTGGAAAACCATATCTCTACCACAAAGATCAAGGCCTAGATGGCCATTATAAGATGGATTACTTAGAAACTTCATGGTGGGATCCATGGAGAATGGTCTCACCATGGATACATACATGCATGATGTGATGGGCTTGAGGCCACATCTAAGGACCAAGATAGGGTCTCCACCATTGATTGGTGGGTCCCACTTGTCCTTTGCTAAAGAGGATGAAGATCCATGCAAAGATATAAAAGAAACAAGTGCTAGGGAGCACCCACCTAAGCTCTTGATCTTCTTCTTCCACCAATGGGTCCTAGAGCTCCAAGGAGGTGAGATTGAAGGGTTGAGATTGATTTTTGAGGGTTAGATTGGAGGAAATAAGCTTGGGATGCAGCTGGATTTTTGGAGCTCTCATGGAGGGTTGGAGGTTGCTAGCAATGGAGAAATGAGAAGGAAAGGAGAGGGAGAGAGATAAGAGAGAGAGAGAGAGAGAGAGAGAGAGAGAGAGAGAGGGATATGTTAGGCTAGGAATGATTGTTTGTAAGAGAGTGTAAGGTGATGATTGCATTTGTAAGAAGCTTGGGAAGAGGGAGCAACATGAGTTGTGAGAGACATGGGGCTATGGAGTAAGGTGGTAGGGTAGTTAGGTGTAAGGGTAATGTCATCCTCATGATGACCTAGGGAAATGTGTCATCAGGGGCAAAGGCTACGGATAAAAATCGTAACTAAAGGCTTATTGCTACGGTTATAGTCCGTAGCACGTCCGCAGCAATTGGTGGTGTAGATAAAGGTCAAAAACCTATAGCTATGGATTAAATCTGTAGCAATAGATATCAATAGCTACGGATAGAAGCCGTAGCTATACTTTCTATAGCGAAATGTACTCACAGCTACGGATAATATCTGTAGCTAAAAGTGGAATGAAATCTGTAGCAATATACTGAAGTTAGCAATAGCTACGGTTTTGAGAACAAGAGTTACGGCTAAAATCCATAGCTATTTTTAAAAAATAAAAAAATTATAACAATGGTGTCTGTTACCATTGCAAGAACCTGCTAGATTGATCAACTCATCTAAGCTAATATAATTAATGCTAATAGGAATAGTACGTAAAATTCAATCAAGAAAAAAATGATGCATTTATTACAAATAGCAATTAAATCATACAATGCATCCTACATTCACATTTCTACATAAACAATACTTCACTTTGCTCAAGTCTCTCCTAAAACTTTCCAATCTAACATGTTTAACTTCTTTAACAAGAAGTTTAATATCCTCTTTTGATTTCATTTCTAGCTCTTCTTGATGTTTCTGCAGGTTCTTAAGTTGTTCTTTTGCAACATCTAATTCCTTAGCAACAGCTCCTCATGAATGGCAGACACTTTTGCCAACTCCGAACGAATCTTTTCATCCTAAAATAGATCATCATATTCATGGGATCATAATGAATAGAAAGGATTTAAGAGATCATTTCATGAAGGAATAGAAGGTAAAAAGGAACCTGTCATAAGAATTACAAAAAAGGAACCTGTTCGAATTTGAGCTTCAACTCCATCTCCAAATACATCCTACGAAGTTCTTCCATATCCCACTACATTTGAGTAACTCTTTCCCTTTCAATTAAGATGGCTTGTTGCAGGTTTTGTTTACTTTTCTACTTAGTACTTTCAAGTTCCACATCCAAATCTTTCACCTGGGTAGGCATGTTACCATTTACGAGAGTTATAAACATAGCAATAACCATGTAAAAGGGTATGAATGACATGGCAAGGAGTGCTGGAATCCAATGGATAGCATATGTAAAGTTTTAATTAATTACAAGGCCTAGATTCTGGAGTTATATATGTCAAAGAAGCCCGATTTACAAGAAACTTTGAAGCTAATTAACCCAGGAGCTTGTAATCAGGAAAGAAAATGCAACTCATCCTTGTTCTATAATTCGTCATACATTTCAGTTGTCTAGATGTTGATGAAAAGGGCATCTTCAAATTCCCAGGTCCAACCTCCAATGTCTCATTTTGTGAAGTATCTGTAACTGACATGTGCCCACTACTTGCTCTTGTATAGTTTAAAGGAGAATTACAATATGTGAATATTGTTATTGCTCATGGGGCTTTTAAATGCAGTATGCAACAAATGACCAGAAAAGCCAAAAAGTATTTAATGAGAAGAATATTGAAAATCCACCTTGTCCCCCAGCTTTAGAAATAAAGTAGGTGCTCCATCTAAGTGGCGGCACAGACACTTGAAAGATCAGATACCATACCTCTGTTGTACCTATGATATATTCAAATAAAAGAGCAATGATAGCAGTCATGCCCACCAACCAAACAAATGCACTGAAGAATCCAATTACTGACTCTTCCTCGGACGTGGTATCATGACTATCATCGTCTTCCTGATCAGCTCTGGAGTTAGCTTTTCTTTACAATGTCCAATAATCCAAATAAATATATGACCATAAGCTAATAGATGAATTTGATTTAAGTAGAGAGGGGAAGTAGACAACAATACTAACCCAAACCATTGTCATCAATTTCTAGATATTCTGGACCAAAAACCACCACCAGATAATACAAATACTCAAAAGAAGAAGAAGAAGAAGAAGAAGAAGAAGAAGAAAGAAAGAAAGAAAGAAAGAAAGTGTTCCTGTGATTTGATTTTAAATGATGACACTTCAAAAAAAAATATGTAGCCTAGAGAATTATTGATATCCGTAGGCCATCATAGCTCAATTGAACATTCAGACCCTCAATCTCCATCAGCTTTGCAAGATCTTCATTCACTTTATACATAAGAAAAAATCACTCAAAAGAACAGAAAACCAGAGGGAAATCTATGTTTTAATTGACTTACTTCAGGAACAACCAAGAGAGAGATACTAGCATAAAGAAGATCAACTGATATTCTGCAGAACTTGAATTTCATTACTGGTACAAGAGCATCTAGAATTGGTTGTAATTCGGTCACTTGTTCCCTTTCAGCTAGGGTGTCATGCAATATTATAAAAAATATCCTCCTGCAGAAAGAAATTAACAACTTAAGCTTGCCCTTAAAATCACAAAACAACAATCTAAATCATGCAAAAGGGCTGATTGATAAAAGGGCTTATTAGGAACTTCTAACAATGGAGGTCTTGTTCCATGATGGAACCATCAAATCAACAGTCTGGCTCACTAAACCAAAAAAAAAACAAAAAACAAACATTACCTAAACTTTGGGATGGTTGCGCACATTAAGTAGCCATCTATTTTCGAAATGAAAGATTAAAAGGAATGTACCTAGTCTTTTTAAGAGGATAGAGAATTCAAAAAGTAGACAATGGCATATGATCAATTTGTTCTGGATTCCAGATTGAACGCAGCCCCATTTGCTAACGACTTCAATCATTCTAAGTATTTCAGTTAACACATTAACAAAACCAAGAACAACGACTTTTCAAGCACTGTAGTAGCATTGAAAAAGACCTTATATAGAAACTTTCATTTTAGATGGATTCATACATTCCATAAGAATTACCAAGATCATTGAGTACAAAATATATGAAAATTACACAGTAACTGCTGAAAATGCAAAATCTCTCAACTGAACTAAATATATGGGATGGGTGAATTGCTACTCAACATTTTTTAACTGTCCATGTTCTCTATACATGAATGCCAACCAGTTTAGTGAGGCCAAGAAACATACTTGGTGGATCTACCTGATGGATGGCCCTCACAAAGCAATACATTTGACATGCTGGCAAGTCTTATCCGCAAGCATCATATAAAAAAATCTTTGTTACTAAACCCTTCATTTTGTTTGATATGCACAAATCACTATAGAGGAAGGCTTAGAACAACAATGGCCATTGATGGTGAATGACCCCCAAAAGTAGCTTATGTAACCACAACTCAGGAACAAATGGAAGAGTTGGAACTGGCCCTATGTGCTGATGATTCTGGACCAGTTGCTAAATTTCATTTATGTCACGCCCCAGACTCAGTAAATGGACTCACAAAGAACCCGATAGTCAGTTCTGATCGCAACAGCCTCCATAGTACCCCATTCCCAGCTCCTGCGGCAGGTTCCGATCTCGTGATCCCACAAAGAGGATTTCCATAACCATATAACCATTCCAATATGAGCATACCCAAGATCATAGCAAGTAACATATCGAAAATAACAAAGGAATATGTCACAAAATCCACTATGAATTTGAACTTTTACAAGCTTTCATAAGGTCCAAAAGGACATACATAAGATAATAAAAGAAGAAGAGAAAGGTCAACAACACCGGGGTCCTCAAGCTCAATTCTAATCCAAGCTCTACCGCTACGAAGCCTGCCTAGGATCTCTTACACGCATCAATCATACATAAGCTTATAGAAGCTTAGAGGGTGGTGAAAGTGTGTGACAATAGTGCGCAGAAGAATAATAGAAGGTACAGAAAGGGAAACATGCTCAATGACAATATCACCAGCCTTACCAAGGCTTGTCATGAATACGATACAATGAGTATTGGGCGCCTTACCAAGGCGATGCATAAAGGGGCTTATACAGCCGATGTGAATGCAATGCAAAGTGATGTCAGTGCTCATATCCAATCCACATATCAAGTACATTTCCAATCATAAGGAAATCATCGGGGTCCATTATACTGTTGGATGACTACCGCTCTACAGACCCCACACAGTCAAACGAGCGTAAGAGACCTCACTACCCACCTGTGGACAACCAATCACTAGCAAGGCCTGACGGTAGCGGACCCATTTATGAGCTGGTCAGACTCAGCCTACCAATACCTCCTTACATTAGGTGAGTAAGGCCACACCCGACTACATGACAGTGGGAGTCACGGCCTAACGATATAAGACCCTCATGCACTCATAATTTTCACTCGGTCACCACGTTAGGGTAGATCCTTGGTACCATGGAAGTTTTGAGAATTTCACCCATGGGCATCCTATGCACCCGATATGCTCAAGTAATATTTTCAGTATCCACACATATGGCCATCCGTGAACATCCCTGTGGAGGCAGGGCCCTGATGAAGCAAAGGTCGTATGATCATGAAATGCGATGCCAATGCATGAGTCACACATACAGATCATGCATTAGTTTCAGGCACTCAATGTGCATAAGAGGAGAAACTCCATCCCTCTATGACCACTACACGATGCAATAAATTCACACAAATGATGCATATGGGTCACAATGATGTAAGTGCGCTACCTATAGAATATATTCCTCTTTTCCAAGGAGGGACAAGGTCTAGATACACTGACAGGTACTCTAAGGAGAAGTGAAGTCTTCTAGTGGGGGCCCAATACTTTAGGATGGCCCACAAGCTAAGATAGTCATAAAGCCTCAAGGAGGAAACGTTCCTAACAAGGTCTAAGGTGAGCCTTTAACCACCTGTGAGGACTCTATAAGCCTACCTTAACTGGGTCCCAAAAGGTATCCCGCTACGCATATAAAGTAAAGTCCAAGGCCCAAGCAATCCATGGCCTAGTGGGCCATGCACTAAGCCCAATACATAGGTAACATGGTGGGCCCTTAAGAAAGGTTTGGACCCAACCATAAAGATCATGGGTCCACTCATTGTAGTGGGCCTAATGGGCAGCCCATTATTCCAACATATGGGTGATCCTTATATTTAAAATAAGTAAGTTAGGCCTCACATCTCGGCCCAAGTATGGGTTTATTTTAATGAGCAAGCAAGGGCCCAACTACTTAAGTATTTAGCCTAGAAAACCCATCACAATGGCATGATAATATAGGCCCTAAAGGTCCAATGGGCCTATCAAAAAGTTTCAAGACAATGGGCCTAGGAAAACCCAACAAATAATTAAAAAGACTAGTCCAATAAAAGCCCAATTGGAATGGGCTTTAAATATGCACTAATTAAGCCCAAAATCTAATTAAAAATAAGACAAGATATGTGTAACAAAATCTCTAAATTTGGTGGACTATGCTGCCCCAAAACATTCATTTATGGGCAGCAACTATGGGCCTATTGCTAAAGTTCCAGCCCACCCACAATCTGGCATTGCTGGAATTCAAAAATTAATTAAATTATATGTTTATTTTAGTTTCTAGTGACCCATATATGTCACAGGGGGGGTCCACCAAATGAAGAGATTGGATTAAACACATAAATCAGATGGGTCATGCTGCTGGAGTGGACGTCCAACAGTAGGCCAATGGGCTGGGCGTCCCATGGTGGGTAGCCTTATGGGCCTAGGTATTTGGCCCAAAAACTCATCCAATGGGCCCCAATTGGATGCTACCGAAGGGGTTGATAATCAAGTCCCCTATGGACCCCATATGGATGAATGGTGGGATATACAGTATATTTAGGTGGGCCCACAAAGTAGCTTGGACGGCCAGTCAAGGCTGGATGCCCCAGCTTGGTGGGCCATTCCAGGCCGCACTACGGACAGTACAAGGGCCCGATGGCCCTGAAAATTTGTAGGTTGGTACTTTCATGGGTAATACATACCTCCACAAAATTTTTTAATTTTTGGATAACTAAAAGTTTAATTAATTTAAAGAAAATAGTTTGTCCAGAAAATCTGTCTGACCTAAAAGTCCCAACATGGTGAGCCGGTCCAGTCCTTACCACGGTGTGTACAGGGGTCCGTTGGCCCCAAAAAATGGTAAGTGGGTCCTAAGATGGGTGGAACACACTTCTATAAAATTTCATGATTTTTAAATCCTCAAAAGTATTTTAAATAAATTTAGGAATACAATCTATCCAGAAATTCTGCTAAGTGCAGAATTCTGGATAGACCAGGATTGAGCACCCAATGGGGTGGGCCCTGGATGTCCAAAAATTGGAAAAATTAAATTTAAACCTTTCCACATATATGTAGTATAAGGTAAGGTCCACTAAAGTGTCCCACCTGATCAAAAACTATTTTAAAATTTTGAGTTTCCAAATTGCAACCTTGCTGGAATTACAGCAGAAATTTTAACAAGGTACCCATATTGGCCCACTCTTTTGGAGACCCAAATGAGGTCAGTTGAAGCTGAAATTTGGTATGGTTATAGGTGGGACATGTACCTTCAAAAATCATATATCACTTGGTACAAAACACCCCACCAAAAGTCTCAAATTTTGGCCTCAAGTTGGCTCAAAAATCTGTCCAGACAAATTTAGACAACAACATGTAATTGAAAGAAATTAAATATAGACATCATTTAAGATGGGATTTAACCCCCAAAAATTATGTTGTGGACCACACCAATGGGCCTCACAAATATCCAGACCTTCCCCATCATCAAAAACCCCTTACATGTGCCCCATTTAGGTGGATATTGGGGCCGCATGTCTAAGGATGGACCGCCATAGACGTCCAACCTCCATGGATGGTCTGGTTTTTGTTAGTCCACAAGGTGGGCCACATATGCATGATCAGAATTCTAAAATCAAAAAATTAAAAGATCGACCACAAGAGGAGAGGCTCCGCCACATTAAGGCCCTCCCCTTCATCAATCACACTACACATTTCATTAATTTACATAATACAACATAGATCAAATACATGTATGTCCTAGAATCAAGATCAATGGTTGGGATACCATCCCAACTATGATTCTAAGGTCTAGATGATCTATCATGCATTGGAATCCAAATAATCATCCATGATGGGGCCCATAAAGGGAAACCCCATGCATGGGATATGCATGCATGAAATAGGCCATTTGGCCACATCTAAGGAATGACGTAGGATCTCCACCATTGATTGGTGGGTCCTACACTTCCCATATAAAAGAAAAAGAGATCTAAGAACATAGAAATGAAAATCCTACATCCTAAAAGTACACCCACCTTAGATCTCTCCAAGCTTGTATCTTCTAGCTCCTAGTGCACCAAGGGAACCATATCAATGGGTGAGATGGGATATGGATGGTTAGATTGAGAGAAAATAGGGGAAGATGGGGCTGGAATGGGGTGGATGTCCCACGCTCTCTTGCTAAAGAGGAATGAGAAAGAGAAAGAGAGAAATGAGAGGGAGTGAAGAGAGAGAGAGAAAGAGAGAGAGAGAGAGAGAGAGAGAGAGAGAGAGCCTTTTAAGCTAGGTAATCATTTCTCTCTTGCCTTGGTTAGAGAAGAATGATGATTGCAATAGGGAGTTACATCCAAAGTTGTAGGGTTAGTAGGTTTTCTAGGCTTGTGGGTGGTGTTTAGAGGTAGGTGGTGTGGGAATAGGGCAGGTAGTGTGTGTATGTGTGTAGTGTGTGTTGGAAATAGTGCCAAGAGATGGGACCTACCTAGAAATCTGTGCACCCTATCCCTAGGTGGGCCACATGACCATAATCAAGGGCTAGAAATGAAATGCACACGACTTATGATATACACATCAGATGGATGCACAAGACGCGACATCGGAATCGCAACGACGATGCGAACAAGATGGCACAGGTTTCGTCTCGATTTGGGTCTACGTGACCGGACTTAAGGATGACCGCAAACACTATCCGAGGGTCACGGGTCACCGGGATTCGACCGGTAGGACCACGGGAATAAGAGAAATGAAATGCACACTCATACACACACATGCACACACACGCACTTGGGTCTAGTCTTACAATTTAAATGCTGGAGATGCTCTTGCGCAAATTCTGAAAATATCATGAAGTCATCAATATAATTGGTGATGAAATGATTTGAAATTTTCATCCATTTGCCTTTGAAATTGGGACAGGGAACTCTTTTTCAGTCCAGATGGCATTACTAGTCATTCAAAAAGCCTAATGGGTGTAGTTCAAGTCATTTTGTTGATAATGGGTAGTAATGCCATTTGGATTAAACATTCATTTTTTCAATCACATTCAATTGAGAATTTGATGCATTCTATGCAATCTTAGACAATGAGATTTGTTGGAGTTATTAACTTGTCACTATGTTTTTCTACAAACTTGATTAGAGCCTATGTATCTACACTCTTATTTTATTAACAACAATCTTTGTCAGGCATTCACATCTTGTTATCATTCCTGGTCTCTTCCTCATATATGTTCTTTCCAAATTAAACTTACAACGTATCTCTTCTTTCGAACATCTCAAAATCCACATTAGCAGTTCACCAGTTTTTGAGACTTTCAACATTAACTTTTTTGTATGTTAAACCTGCAAATTCTTGCATATGCACTTATAATCTATGCACAACATTCTTTGAAATGAATTCCTTCCCAAGTTTCATTTTAATTCATCAGGTGCTTGTGGGATGAATTGGTTAGGATGCAAAGTTGTAATCACTTCTTCGTCCGTTGATTCTACTTCTTCTGATTGAGGGAAGTCCATTAGTTGTTGATTAGAAGGATTGACATGTAACTCTAGATCTATCACTTGATCATATGGATTAACGTGTGACTGTGACTCCCTTACTCTTTGATTACATGGATTGACGTTTGAGTGTGAGTTCATTTCTTGTGCAATGAAGACACTAAACCTACAGACATAAAAGAAACAATCCATCACTCACATCACCAACAAAGAACAAAACCAACATACAATGAGGGAATTGAACCTACAGCAATAGAGGAGTCCTAACACATGCAAGTGATAGCCATTATTCTGGATATCCATTCAAGAGTTGATAGTTGCATTGCTAGACATAGACAACCCAAACACCCATGTGTGAATTCTAGTAGTTTTCAACGTTCTAGATATATTAGAATTATGTGCTGATTTTTATGTCGTTAAGTTTCCTAAATGGAGAAAAAACAAAGGAATTAGTATAGAATTATATATTTGGAGAGGAATACTAGGAGATGATAGAGAATTTACACAAACATTTATAATTATTTTTTGTTTAAAGATTCATGAGGATTGTATTAAAAAGAAGAGGAGAAAAACAGGGAAAAGAAAAACAAGAAACAAAATAAAGGGAAAAAACAGACAAAATAGAAGGGCCGCTGAGAAGGAGGACCAACTATGCACCAAGAAAAAGAAGATCACACCCTTTTAGCTTGTCAACATCGATAGCCCAATCTACGATAAGCTGCTTGATTCTGCGCACTAGGGATGACACTGAACTGGAATCATCTCTAAAGCATCTGGATAGAGACATTTATAATTGTAAAGGTGTAAGCAATGCAAATGCCTATCCCTGAATTGTTCAAAAAGGACAATTTGAGGATTTTTATGTCCATATGTTGAAGTGCCTATGCATTGCATCCAATTTCAAGACAAATTCAAATCATTGAATCTCATCTCAACACTAAGATGTGACATGGCATTAAACATATAAGCATGTATAAATCGTTGAAAATGCAAGTGATGGTCATCTAATAAAAAATGATATGTTGAAGAACTTGGGAAGAAGCTAAGCATGACAAATCAAATATCAACCATCATACTATTTGCTGAAGAAAAATTTAGCAGATCTTTAAAAGAATGAATTGGTTATACCAATCTGTCTTCCTTGAGTGATGCTTTCATATAGCTGTCTGACGCTATATGTGCGGAAGGCAGGGAAGCCCTTTCCAATTCTTGTTGGAAATCCTCATTGTTTGGGGTGGGTGCTGAGGGAAGAACTTTTAAATCTTTTCTAAGATTTGATAGAGATGCCAATATCGAGGCTCCTGCAACAGCTGAAGGATCTCTTGATCTTGTTTCAAGGTCAATTTCTTCAATAGGTGCACTCTGGTTTCCTGTTATTCTAACTGACAAAGAAGCAACTAGAGTAGTTAAGTTCTCATTTGCCAGTTGCTGAAAAATTTGAGATTTTGTTAAGGAATTTGCAAAATTAATCAAAAGTCACGTATATCATTGCCATGATTGGTATTTATTTGCAAACCAAGCAATACATCATAGTAATGACAGATGGGTCACTCAAAAGAAAATAAAAAGGTATAATAATCCATATAAGCAAAATCAATCATAAATCACATATATCATTCCCATGATTGGTATTTATTTGCAAACCAGGCAATACATCATTGCCTTCCTTTGATTCATGTTGGCCACTGGTTTCACCTCTCCTACTGTTTCTCCTGTAATCTGTCATTAAAGAACGTCTTTTAGCAGTATAAGAAAATGACAATAGATGGTAGAAGCAAGAGAAGAAAGGCATCTACTTACTTCTTTGCACATGAGAGTCCTCAGTATGATCCTATAAAGAAAACCCATCAAAGAAAAGGTCAAAAACCATTCATTAATCCAATGAAAAGCAAAAAACCATATTAGAAATTATTCCTTTTTTTTATGATTATGTTGGTGTTTCTCACCCTAAAACATGCCCTCCTCCTTTATGAACAACTTCAGAAACTAGTCCCACATTTTTTGATGGGTTTTCCTCATTTTGAAAGCTTCTTCAAGGTAATTATCCTAAAAATATGGCGTAAGAAAACACTGATTCAATAACCACATTTTTGTGGGAACAATCTTTTCTTCTTTTTTTTCCGCGGGAATGATCTGTAATGGTTGGTACCTGAATCATGTCTATGGTCTAAAGTGCTTCCCCATGTGTGAAAATTATAGCATGATTTTGATTTTGATCGGAATTTGAACCACTAATAAATGATTAACACTATCTGCTTGCGATTTGGGCCATGAACATATGGATAATGAGAAGCACATAACATGAATAATGAGAAGCACATAAGAAAATCAAACCATTAAACTATAAAAGTATTTTTTTTTTTTGGGAAAGCCCTAATCCTTTTCCCATTACAGATTTTAGGAAACCCCTAATTCCAATATTGTTTCTCTATAATCTGCGAATTTGTAGATCTATAAACAAAAAACCTAAATCTCCATTTGAGAGAAATGAGTACCTGTCGGGGAGATGTGAAGGGTGGGAGCTGTTGGCTGCACCAGATCTAGAGACAATGATGGTGGCAATGGAGACAATGCGCCGAGAGGGAGAGGTAGCACGAGACGGAGAGGGTGATGGAACAAGAGACGGAGAGAGATGGAGCACGAGATAGGGATAGGGAGAATGGAGAACGAGAGAGGGAGAGGGAGATGGAGCACAAGACAGGGAGATGGAGTACGAGATGAAGAGGGAGAGGGAGTGAGGAACAGAGAGAGAGAGAGAGAGAGAGAGAGAGAGAGAGAGATAGAGCAGAGATAGAGCAGAGATAGGGTTAGGGAACAAAGAGAGAGAAATAGAGGAGATTTTTTGGGCTCGCCTCTGTTTTGAGCTCGCGCCCATTTTTGGATGTGGATGGGTAAGACGGACCATAGACGGTCCTGTCAGGGGCTCCGTGGGGCCCGCCATGATGTATTTGGTTTATCCATTCTATCCATTAATTTTCATTAATATTTTTAGTTCTTTATCCCAAAATTAAAGTAGATTGACGGCCCAAGTGGACCACACCATAGGAAGCACATGTGATTTAATCTTCATGTTTCCTACCGTGTGGTTCACTTGAGCCTTCAATCTAGCTGATTTTTGGTTTCATGTCCTACAATAACATTTTAAAATAGATGGACGGCTTAGATAGAATATATATATTTTTGTAGGTCCTATAGAGCCCCTTACAACACCGTTAATTATTAATGGTGTGGCAACTCTTTAGATATAGATTAAAACCGTAGTAACTATAACTATGGTTTATATCCATAGCAAAAAACTAACGTGGTCTATATCCTTTGTCCCTTTTTTGGTAGTGCATAAGTTGGGTGGGTCCCGTAACGTACGGTCTACGGCCATGATCATGCGCAGCCTACATATTGTAATCTAAGCTTTAGATTGGCGCACGAGATGCGGCGTCGGAACCGTGGCAACGACACAGTCGCAATGGCATAGGTCTTGGGTCAAGTCGGCTCAAAATTACACGATGTGACTCAAGATCGCGTGCAAATACAATCTACGGGTCAAGGGTCACCGAAATTCGACCAGGAGGACTGTGAAACCCTACAAAACGGAACGGATACTAGGACATGGGCCTGACATTTATAATCTTTGGACTCTAGGTCAGAAAAGTGAAAGTAGTGCTAATGCAAAAGCACTTAATGCTATCACTTGTGCTTTATCACCAGACGAGTTCAAAAGAATCATCTCATGTGATATAACAAAACAAGCTTGGTATATTCTTGAAATGACACACGAAGGAACTAACAAGTGAAAAGGAAATTGTAACAACCCTAAATTTTGGTACATTATTAAAAAACTAAATTAAATATTTAAAGATTTTATTTTTAAATAAAAAATAAAAACAAGTCAATAGTTGAGTTGGTAGTGAAATTCTTAGTTCAGAGAGAGGTTTAGGGATCGATTCTTGAAGTGGTAATAATAATTTTTTTATTAAATATCATACCACTAAGCCTGGCCAGCTTACATTTTTATTGATAAAAAAACCGTACAGAGGAGCCATTAGCAGATGATGTGATGCAAGAATCGGAAGGATCTACTATACCTGAACACGACCTGCCTGAAACATGGCCATACCTATCCAAGGATGAAGTGGCGGCATTAGAAAATTTTTAATTATGTTTTATTTTGTTAGCACAGTTTAATTAACGAATAATGCATACTGGCATTTATTTTGAGACTTTAAGCAATTATTTATATTTATTTCTTTGTAATAATGTTAGCATGGAATAAATATCATTATATTATAATGGTATAATAAATTAATAATTTTAAGGTTCATTTTATTTTAAGAGTGGTCAAGATTTATATATGTTTAGTTGATTGGTGCTAAGTATTATGCATATGTGATTGAGATTATGGTGGACCTTATATTGAATATAATTATTATCTCTGATTAAACTGATTAATGAATTAAATTAGTACACTTTGTGTACGAGTTACAAACTGAAACTCGGGTCTGAGGGTGCACACTCTGTACTCGGATTTCGGGGCGTGACAGAAATACTTGAAAATCTAAATCTAAAGACTTTCAATGCTTCAACTGTTCTGAATATGGGCATGTAGTTGCAAAATGTCCTAAGAAGGATAAATATAAAATAAGAGGCATGATCACTGCATGGGATGAATCGTTTGAATCTGAATCCAATTCAGAAACTGACGAATCAGATCAAGAAACTGAAAATGATCTAAAGGCCTTCATGACCATAGCTAGAATTACTTCCTCAAATGAAGATGAAACTTCTAATTATAAAACACCAGGAAGTGATATTGAAAATGAAGAAGATCTTCAAATTGCATATGATGCTTTATCTGAAGAGAGTTGTAAGATTATAGCAAAATTAAAAATTCAAAAAGATAAATTTGTTGATTTAAAATTAGAAATTGAAAATTTTGTTTTGAAAAAATGACATTTTTCTGATTCTTTTGAGAAAACTAAACTAGAGCTAAATCTAAAAAATTCTGAAATTCAAGATCTCAAGACTGAAAATAAAAATTTATTATTAGAAATTACTTCTCTTAAAAATTCTAAAGAGACTTGAATATATACCCAAGGTGATCCGAGACTTGAAAAGCTATTAACTGCATCTCGTCAAAGTAATAACAAATCCAGCTCGGGATATATTAAGAATCGTTAAGAAAAATCTAAAAGTACTACTCCTATATTTGTTAAAGGTAAATCTTCAAAATATAAAGAAGAAACTACGAAGGAAATAAAGAAGATTAAAAAACCTTATCAAAAACTTTTTCTTCTTCAAAAACTAAGCCCAACTATTAAAGAAAAAATTATAATCATTCTCTATGAGATAAGATAGTGGACTTACTTAAGGAACTTTTGAAATCCAACTCTAGAACTAACAGAGTAAGTAAGAATAAAGAAAAATCTTGCTCTCAAACTAATCATGTTATTAGAGATCCTCCTAAACCCAAAACCATATTGAAATGGGTTCCAAAAAATAAGTGTCTTATCATTCACATAGCTTTCAAAGCTAGTAGCCATTCAAGATGGTACATGGATCGTGGATGCTCTAGACATATGACAGGTGATAAGGCGATACTTTCAGATATCAATCATATTGACGGAGGCTCAATAACATTTGGAGATGGCAACAACTACAAAATCAGTAGAAGATATAATGTAAAACTTCCAAATCTTTTCGTTTTTAAAGATGTCTTATATGTTGAAGGTTTGAAACATAATTTGCTAAGCATATCTTAAATCTGTGATAATAATCATAATGTTAAATTTTCAAATCACGGATGTGAGATACTTAATAATTAAGGTCATATAATATTAAATAGTCGAAGAACCTCTGAAAATTGTTATATCATTGACAAGTCATGTTCCTCAAATCACTCTTGTTATATGGTCCAAATAGATGAAACTGAATTATGGTATCAACGTCTTAAACATGTGAATTTTAGATATCTATACAAACTTAGCAAGAGAGATCATCTTCGAGGCTTACCCAAGTTGAAAAAGTTGGAAAAGAAAGTATGTGGTGTCTGTCAAAGAGGCAAACAAATCGGGAGTAGTCACAAAAAGGTGAACTCCTTAACCACATCTAGACCCCTCGAATTACTCCATATGGACCTAGTTGACCAACCCAAACAGAGAGTAGAGGAGGTAAAAAAATAGTTTCTAGTTGTAGTTGATGACTACACTAGATATTCATGAGTAGCCTTCTTAATAGAAAAGTCGAATGCTTTTGACGAAGTCAAAAAGTGATTTAAATGCATCCAGACAGAAAAAGAACTGCCTGTGAAAAGGATAAGAAGTGATCATGGAACAGAATTTAAAAATAACAATTTTGAGAAGTTCTGTGATGACCATGGAATATTACATGATTTTTCTTCTCTTAAAACTCCACAACAAAATGATATAGCTGAAAGGAAAAATAAAGTTCTACAATAAATGGGGACCGTTATGCTTAATAGTAAAAAATTAACCAAAAATCTATGGGCTGAAGCCATCAGTACTGCTTCTTATATTATTAATCGAGTATATGTAAGAGCAGGTTTAAATAAAACGGCTTATAAACTCCGGTTCAATAAAAAAACCTTCAATAAAATATTTTCATACTTTCAAAAGCAAATGCTTCATTCTACGAGATAGGGCACATCTGGAAAATTTTGAAATAAAAAGAGATGAGGGCATTTTTCTAGGGTATGCTCTAAACAACAGAGCATATCATGTCCTAAATAAAAGGATTGGAGTGATACAAGAATCCATAAATGTCAAAATTGATGATCAAACTAGCACTCCCACTAATAAAGACAATGATGAGGTTATTATATTCAATCCATCGGAACCTTCATCAAAATCAGATACAACTGAGAATAGATTAGTCAAAGATCATCCGATCAAATTCTTGGTAATACTTACACTAGTGTTCAACCAGAAGACAAGTAAAAAACATTTGTAATCATGTATGCTTCACTTCCCAGGTAGAACCGTCAAATGTAAATGAAGCCTTAGCTAATGAAAATTGAATTTTGGCTATGCAAAATAAACTAACTCAATTTGTCAGAAATGGTGTTTGGTATCTAGTTCCTATACCATCTGACAAACATGTGATTGGAATTAAATGGATATTTAAAAATAAATCTGATGAATTTGGGAATATATTAAGAAACAAATCAAGATTGGTTGTACAAGGGTACACCCAAATTGAAGAAGTCAACTATGATGAGACTTTTGCTCTAGTCGTCCGTCTTGAATTCATCAGATTATTTATTTCCATCGCATGTCATAAAAACTTTAAAATTTATCAAATGGATGTTAAAAGTGCTTTCTTAAATGGTGATTTAAATGAAGGAGTTTATGTAGAACAACCTAAAGGTTTCGAAGATCCTAAACTTCCTAACAATGTATATCGTCTTAAAAAGGCCTTGTATGGTTTGAAACAAGCTCCTAGAGCCTAGTATGAAAAATTAACAAAATTTCTTCTTAGTCAAAATTTTAAAATGGGTAGTGTTGATAAAACTTTATTCATAAAAAAGAATTAATGAAGAGTTGTTAATCATTCAAATATATGTAAATGATATTATCTATGGATCAACAAATGTTAACCTTTCTTCTAAGTTTGCAAACTCTATGAAATCAGAATTTGAGATGAGCATAGTGGAGAACTGAACTATTTTCTTGGACTTCAAGTGAAACAACTTGAAGATAGAATTTTCATATCTCAAACCAAGTATGTAATACATTTAGTTAAGAAATTTGGATTTGAGAATGGTAAAAACTTTTCTACTCCCATGGCTACAACACTTAAGTTATCTAAACACGACTTAGGTAAAAGCATTGATCCTCATCTCTACAGTAGTATATGATTGGTAGTCTCTTATATTTAACAGCTAGTAGGCCTAGTATCTCTTTCAACGTAGGCGTATGTGTCAGATATCAATCTAACCCTAAGGAATCTCATCTGATTACAGTAAAAAGAATAATCAGATATGTTTTAAGTACTATTAATTTGGGTTCATGGTATCCTCACAATATGATGTGTATTCTACATTTAGTCATTTCTGGCATTCGTATTTACCATCCATCATTGATCACCTACCTGATCATTCAGTACCATCTTCACCTCGTCATGCCTCTATTCCTTTTGCTTACTTCATGACTTGCATTGCATTGTGCTTTAATGTTCATGAAATCCCTGCAACTGAAGCACCGAAATCGGAGCTCCCATTTGGTAATTCTAATCTAAATATGATGCAACTTGAATTAAGGCCTAAGCAGCAAGGATATCAGGAAGGTTCTCCTGAAGAAGATGTCAATATGGATGACATCTTTGCCGACCTGGAAGAATCTGACGATATCAATGACTCCGATTTTCAGCCTTCGTAATTCTGAAAGAGGTTAGAGAGTTTAGAGAAGAGGGTGGACAACCTACATGTGTCTCAGGAAACATTACTCTAAACTCAGAAAGAATAGATGAAGTACATGAAAAAGTACTTTCATCATTTCAATAGGAGTCTAAAGATTAATGACCCTGACATGCCGGCACCGTCCTCCTTTAGTTCTGACTGGTCTATTTGCTTAAACTCTTTTAGTCTGTAATAACTTTAGACATATTTTTTTTACTCTTGCTTGACACATATCTGGATACTTTGTTATGATTATGCAACTTAATCCTTATGTCATTTGCTCCTTTTCCTATATCCTATCATGCTTCATTGATTACTTCTTCCTTTGTCAACTTCTGACAAAAAGGTGGAGAAATATTTATTTAAATATGATCATCTCATCATGAGCACACACATTTGCATGCATACACACTCTATGAATTATATTTTTGCAGATATGACTAAGTGCTCAGGGGGAGTAACAAGATTCAATATGTCGACTCAAATGATTTGTATTATTGAGATGTTGTAATATGTTGTGTTAAGTTATTATTATATGAGTGAATTTTGTCACGAATTTGACAAAGGGGGAGATTGTAAGTGCTTATACATAAAGCATGTTATAGTTTGTCAAATTTCGTAGTCTGGTTAAGATCGCGAGCTTGACTGAAGACAAGTTATCAACTCGATCAAGCATCTGGAAAGAAGACTTAACATCTCAAAGTAAGGTCATTCGTGGGTTGAAGTTCAGAACACTTCGTATGACTCAACCTTCAGGTGACATAAACCTAGTTTGACCATAGGGTAGATGTATTTCACTCATGCATATTTATAATCATATTTCATGTTAAATACACTCAAGTTAGGCCGGCCCGACGTTCGGTTTGGCCAGCCTAACTATTTGGGCCAACCCCACAATATTCAGTCAAAAAGAAAGATCTGAAAAGATCTTTTTATGGTAGTTTCGGCCAACCAAACATACCTTCATCCAGCCCAAGGTGGGTTTGGTCAAGTTTTCAGTAATGAAACAAAATTGGATTTTAGGCCAAATAAGTCAGTCAAACTTGGGTTTGGTACCCAAAGTTTTGAAAGATTTTATCCCATGATATCCAAGTTCCGTTGGAACGTAATCTTTGAAGCTCGGCCAACCGAACTACATAAATCCTTGGCTATAAATAGAGGTTCTTTCTTATTCTTTAAACCACGAAAATTCATAAATTCATATTGTGTTGTAAAGAGAGATTCTTCAAGCCTCCTTAAGCTATTTGAGTTGTAATTCTTATTTTTATTTTAGCTAATTCTATTCTCTTTCTCAAGTTAGATTAAATTATTTTTGATAGAGCAATCTATTCTCAACTTTGAGAAAAGGATAATCGAATTTATAACATAGGGCATCATTCATTTTATTGAAAAATACATTAGATTCCTTCATTTCTTTTTGGGTTGAACTCATACAAAGACTTCATCTATATCCCAAGAAGAAGATCACTGCATTCAAGCTACAATATGACTTCGACTCGTCAATCGAAGATAAGTACTGTCTATTCATTTATTTCGGTTTGAGTTTTTCTGAGATAGCCCGTAAATCTCAGCGGGTTTGTTTATGGTGACCCCGTGAAAAGCAGAAAGTGGGTTTGATTGTGATAGCCCGTGAAAATCGTAATAACTATATAAGGTTGTTAACGTGACCCTGAAAAACCTTGAAATAGGGAAAACCAAAATTACGAGTGTAGTAATTTTAGGAATGGAGTAGGTTGCATTGAGGCACTGAACCATTATAATTCTTTTGTGCATTGTGGTGATTGGTTATTATTATTTTCGCTTATATTGTGATTTATTTATTCATTACAATAGTTTGATATTTTGATTTCAAAGACGTCGGGAAATAAGGTTGTCCTACCTAAATCTTTTAGGCATAAGGTTGTCCTACGAACTATGAACTATTTAATATCAAGAATTCAAAATTATATTCAATTGATTTATTATTTCGCATTGTATCGAAATATTTGGCATTGTCCTATTTACCCCTCCTCTAGGACATCTATAGCTCGGCCTTTCACAATGCGTTCACATGGATCTAGTGATTTTAACGACTTTGACTAGGGTATGATTGGCGACTGTACTTGTGATGGGGCTATTGCAATAAGATCTGAAGATGATGGCTCACTTACTAATGGAGTCTTTCCCTTTCTTTTAGTGTAGGTCGTGAAGCTGCAATGGGCAAGACGAGAAAAACTTGTGGAGCGAAGATGGAAGTTTCAGCCTGTCCGGGATAAAGCGAGGGCGGAGCTAATGCAGGATTGTGTCTTGTGGCATTGCGTGTAATCGGCCCTCTAACTGCCCGGAGTGGGATTGGACTTCTCACTGGAGGGGACTGGGTCTTTGCCCTCCTACAGTCACTACCGTCCATTCTTCATCATTTTTCAGCGTTGTCAGTGAAGTAAAAAATCACTCCCGACATCGCTTATTGTTTGATGTTCCCAGTCACAACCGGTCAAAATTTCCTTGTGGGGACTCTTGGGCAGCAATCGCATATTGTCGGTGTAATCAATGGCGAATATATTGGGCATGAAATAGAAGACCATGTCAATCGAAAGAGAATTCATTGTGACTGAGACAAAATGAAGTACATGAAGATGAAGCAGTATATCAATAATTTGGATTAAACCGGAATGTACTTTGTTTTGGAGATGAATGGAGGGATGTTCCCATTGAGAGTCACCATTTTGGCACCATTAAAGCACCAATTGATGATGAATATTCTTTCAATTATCCTGTTATTAATATTAAATATAAATATTCCAACCAGAGATTCTATGTTCGAACTCCAGTGGAGTCGCCATTTTGTGTCAACAAGAAACGATGTAGCACAGATTAGAACATCTACATTTAATAATAACAAGGTAGTTTGAAGAACAAATCTCATCACATAATTTATTAGTTCTGAATTCCTATTATATCCCTCACATTTCCGTAGATTGCAAAACAAAGTACATTTAATCAATAAACGAAACAGTTCAACAGTGGTTTTTATAGCATCTCGGCCCATATAGCATCCGTCGCAAAGAAAGAGAGGTTGCGCGGGTTCAAAACCCTTTTTTCATGCAGGTATATGTAGAGTAGGTGCATAAGAAATCAATTCGCGAGAGATTCCGGATCCCGCAAAAGCGTATCATCAAATGTTCAATGCTCATGTGAACATGACTATTGCGCGGCCGTGCATGCAAACTGTCCCTGTTGTGAGGCCATGCAAACTGTCTTTGCCCTGCACTTCTTCTCGCATCTCCTTCTTCTTCTTCCTCCATGCTTCTCCCATATCGCACCGCGGGATATGTAAAGACCGCCATGAAGCTCTTGAAGAATCTTTAGAATTTCTCCTCTCTGGAGCTCCTCATTTGTAAATGAATGAAATGAGAGAGGAAAGTGGTATTTATAAGCTTCCACATGTGCGAGCTGGAATTCCGCACAACAAAATGCAGTAACGCAACGCGATCGCACAACTCATCCTTATTGTGCCATCGTACAACATGTCTCCCTCCTTGGTTTCGACAAATTGCCCCCAAACCATTGATCTGGCAACTCACCCTTGTTGCGATATCGCGCAACATATCTCTTCTCATAATTTATTCTCATATTTTGTATTTTTTGTGCTCCAACATCTTGAGCGATCTAGACTATTTGTAGATGAGAAATCTCGGCCATCCAGACTCACAACGCACGCACATAGACAAAGCCAGAAATGGAAAGATTCCCATCCAAAACAGTTTCAAATGGAACCTGTCTGACGCTTCCTTCTCTAACAATCTGACGCAACCATGATCCATGGAATTAATCTCAAATGGATCTAGTCCATCCATAAGCCTTGAATCTCCACCGTCCTATGCACAGTCTTAGGGATCCGCTACTACCAACGCTTATGTATAAATAGGCAGGTTCTGATTCCTTTCTATACCGATTCTACTGGCCGCAAGTGCGGTGAGAGTCAAGCACTTCTCCCCTCAAACCCACTAGGGAAATGGCACCGAAGCTTCGAATCAAGGCGTCGTCAATTTCCCTATAAGCAATCCACACCATCCACTCGCCTAGGATTGAAGAAAATTAGAGTGGAGCAGAAATCGCCATTGTGGTCATCACCTTCTTCGCAAAACAGATGCCACTGTGCAATCTCTAGTGGGCCTCATTTCAAGATATGAAATGAACAACGTGTGGCACCGTGTAGAAGCAACAATTCATGTCGACTATATGTTACTTTCGTTTGCGCACTCTGTAATAGCATGACTCGATGGCAAATCCTTTTACAACTTGAGTATTTGGAATGTTTGGAGATCTTGAGAGAGATTAAAATCTCTCCTTAGGTCAGTGAACAAGAGCCGTAGCAAGAAAGAAAAAGGCAAGAACTTGGGTGAGAAAGAGAAAAAATGAGAAGGTGCGGGTTAAGTCCGACTTACTGAGTCGTTGACTGATTTTGGGTTGCTAATTCCATCTAGTCGTTGGTCATGGTTGTGTTTGAAGAAAGAAAGAAAAAGTAAAAAGAGGAGAGGAAAGAGCAAGAGAGAGAGAGAGTGGAAGAGATTGAGAGAGATTGAGTGGGGATTACCCGCTGAGTTGACTCGAGGCCGAGTCAGGCCTGGTTCAGAGTCTAGTTGAGTCCAACCCCTGGTTCTGGACTGAGAATAAAAAGAAGAAAGAATAAAGGAAAGAAGAAGAAGAAGAAGAAGAAGACGAAGGGGTGGAGAGTGACTGCCGAGTGACTTCTTGGGTTGCACCATGTGCCGCTGAGTTAACTTAGTTGGGTCCTCCGAGTCCAACATTGTATTTGGTCCGTTTTGGGCAGTTCCTAACCAAGTATCATGCAATCCAAGACGTGGTGGAGCAGGTCATGCATCGCTCTAGCGTTGGAGAAATTTGGCCTCTGGTTGAGTCCAAGTAGGGTGCGAGTCGGATCCTAACTTACATAAGTCGACTCCCTTAATTTTACAAATTAGATTTGTTTTTTGTTATTATTATTAGTAAAAAAAATATTTTTTATTAGATAGAATTATTATTATTAGCTAATATTATTATTTTTATTATTACATCTGATTATTATTGTTGTCATTGTTATTAGTTTGTATTAGGTTTATTATTACTTTTTCATTATTATTAGTAAATATTATAAATGTTAATATTGATAATAGTTAGTGTTAGATTATTATTTGCTATAATAATATTGGTGATTGTTAATCTTTTTTTATAACTCATAATTATTATTAATTTTTAATATTGTTGTTAATTGTTGCACAAATAGAGTTCAAATTCTAAAATCAAAGCTTAGATGTAGATTATAGGTTGAAACCCTAAATCTAAGTTATCAAGACCCTAGGTTAATTAATCCTAACTGTATAAATTGTGTAGTTTTATAATCTAACTGCACATATTGTCTAAAATGTGGTAGGACGATCCGACTCTTAAAATGTGAGGATTACCCTTTAAGTTTTCTACCATTATAATAATTTAGTATAGTACTTATTTTAATTCATTAATTTTCTTAATCTTGTGTTCATTCTTAAATTACGTACGTGTATGATCTAATAGTAGATTGAGTTACAAATGTGAATTCTACTTTGAGTAATTCTTTACATGTGTGTATTGGATTTATTTCTGATTCTTAATATCTTATAGATTTCAGTTTGAGTATTCTTACATGTATAGATTTTAACATGTTTTAAGGTACTCTATTGTGAAATTAGTTGCTATAATTTAAATGTGAATGGAGTATATTGCCCGTGGATAGGTAAGGATGATGTATTTGAAAGGAAGTGACGGGATATATGTATATAAAGTTTGAAGTCTGGACTGATGGGTGGTTTTGGTTGCCACACGTTTGAATGGAATTAATATTGTTGATTGTCATATTATTAAAAGGATGAATTATATGAGAACTTTTCTTCTCATATGATGGTAGACATGTCGTTAGAATTTTTCCTCAAATTAATGGCCCCATTTGTGTAAGAACTAAATGAAATTCGAATGTAGACTTACCATCTTTGTAGATCATTTATGCCTAAGTGGCTTGTGGGTTGAGCCCTTGTTTTGTTTTCTTAAATGAACTTTATGCCAAATGTGGCTTGTTTGATGAACCCATTTATGATGGTAATGACTAATTTATAGATCATGACTCGGTAGGCCACTAGTTTTAGAGGTTTTACCTAAATGAATTGTTTACAAATTGGACTAATAAAGGTTCAACTAATCATGCATATATAATACTTACGTTTCCCAGTCACCTGAGATTCTAGGTAATGCCGATGATTGTCTCTAGTGATTTCAAGTTGTTATTATCACCTGAGATTCTGAGTAATGTCAATGACCATCTCTTGTGATTCCACAGAGATTTTGGGTAATGTCGATGACCGTCTTTTATGATTATGTGTTCTTGTTTGTGTCACCTGAGATTCTGGGTTATGTTAATGACCGTCTCTTGTGACTTTGGGTCATTGTTATTGTAAGACTTGTACCCTAATTAACTCTGTATGATTCGTTTTCGGTGTCAGCATGTTTCAGGCAGACTATATTGATGAGTTTTGATTGTAACCCTATTTCAGTACTGCAATACCTCGATACTTGTACCCTAGCGACTGCGTGGGTGTCGTAATTCCAACGCCGCGCGGCATGCCTTATTGCGATCCGAGATTAGAAGTTATAGTTCTTGGCGTAATCTGAGGTGAACATCGCAATGTACACATAGCACGGGCTCTACTTACACAAATCCCTACGTTGTCAAATCAATCCATCAATCAAGCCATCAAGCAACCCATCCATCACTCATGTCACTCTCTCCCTACTAATCAAATAAACCTATGCCTTTCTCATGCAACCCATTATTGAGACTTAAATATTGCATAATTTTTTCCATTTATATCTTGGTTTTATTAACATGAATTAGCTTAATGTTCTATTTTACTCATGCATGTGTTGCAAGGTGAATTTACGAGCTTGGATTAAAAATGGTGCTATTTGATGCTCAAGAATCACCAAGGCAAGGGATGGATCTTAGGAGACTAAGATTGAAGAATTCGCATGCTAAAAATCCAAGAAAACTAAATGAGGAATGAAAAGAATCGAAGATTTGAAGTGAAGAATCCTAGAATCGTCCTGAAAAAGCGTATTCTGAAGTTCTGAATTCTATTTTGAAAAACTACGCAACAGGAAATATAATTTAAATAAACTATGTAGCGTGGAGTTTATTTTGGGAAACTGCGTAAATTTGAGGCTGTTTCTAGAGTTTTCCAACTTTGTACGAAAATTAAAGTTCTCCACTTATAAATAGGGCTTCCTAGGGCATTCCTAAGCATCAGTAAAAGCATTCAAGAGCAAGATTTAGGGTTTTTAAAGGGTTTTCAGTTTTATAAGTTGTTTTTTTTAAAGATCTTTTTTATTTGCATTTATTTCTTTCTTGTTGCTTTCTTTCTCTATTCTAATTATGTTTTTCTAAGTTCCTTCTAGCCCAAACTAGAAGGGAAGTACATGGGTTTAATAATTCTTTAAGTTATGATGATCGATTGTTTTAATGATGAGAAGAATGGTATATGCATGTTATCTATTGTTTAGATTTTATTTTTTATCCTCTTGTGAGATCCATATGTTTCCATCATATAAGATCCACGTTGATGGATAGGTTTACCCTAAATCAATCAGATTTCCTAGATAAGAGAGGTTCTTAACCTGCTATATTTCTTTGATTTTCATTATCTTATGGATATTAAATACTTAAAATCACTGGCGCTTGAGAATATATGTCAATGGTGCAAATCCATGATTTTCTAATCTTTTATATCATTTATTAAAATATTTAAACTGTTTTATTTTCCGATTAGGCTGATCATAGTGCTCAGATCCTAGTTGTGTTATCCAAGTCATCATGATTTTGAAACATTAACCTATGTGTGGAATTTTGAAGCTTGGGTGTTATTTTAATTTAGTTAAATTACATCTATTCAAAAATCCCAAAATCAAATCATCAGTTTAGTTTTTATTACTTAGTTTGTTTTGCATTTGATTTTCTCCTTCTAACATTCATCTCCCTATGGGATTGACCCTATATTCACGGGATATTACTTACGAACCTCTGCACTTGGAGACAAGCAATCATCCATACCCTTACCCATGCTTGCCATCATTCTTTCCTTCTTTTTCTCCACATTTTACCCCTCTCTCATTTTATAATTCCCTATCTACTCAAAAAATCTCTAACTCCCTTTTATTTCTACCAGAGAGATTAAGAGAGAGAGAAAAAGGATTAAAGAGAACTAGGGAGAGATTAAGAGAGAAAGAGAGAAAAGAAAGAAAGATTAGGAAGATATTAAGAGAAAAAAGTGAGCTTGTGAGAGGATTAGGAAGGATTAAGAGAGTAAGAGAAAGAGAAAAGAGAAAAGAGTGATTAGAGAAGGTTAAGGGCAGAAAGGAGCTAGGTGGACTGTCCGATCGCCGATCCGAGCCGATCCAACCGTCCATCCTTTGAGATGAGTGCATGGGAGGCTCAAAACCCTCATTTTCTTTATGATTTTCTATTTTGGTAGGCCCACAGGGGTGGGACCCGCCTTGATCATGTATAACTTGTATGGTGGACCCCATAGTGCTAGGGGCCACCCCAATGGCCGGATCCCTTCCCTTGCTTCTCCTTCTTTTCCTTTCTTTTTTCATTCTTTTCCTTTTAAATTCATGGTATTGTGGGACCCACAACTGGGCCACACTGTTGGAGAGCATGCCCCGCATGCTATCACAGTGTGGACCACCTTGTGTGGCCCATCATGATGTTTATTTGCCATTTAAACCTATTGATTTATGTAAGTACATCTGAATGGTGGAAATACGCCAAAATTGATATGATTTAAAGCTCATTAGTCCACAACAACCCTGCTAATATGATGGATTGAGTGGATTTATTTAGGTGGACCCCACCACATTGCAAACAAAAGAACGAAAGAGAGAGAAATGGGCAGACGCTGTAGCACGTCCATTGGATGTTGTTGTACAGCATCCTTATTAAAGCAGCCCCTCGGTGGGCGTTGGGAGGAGGACCACTCATGGGACCCACCAAGATGTATATGTTTCATCCATGTCGTGCATTCAATTTCCCTTCTCATTTTAGGCATTGAGCCCAAAAATCTAGATGATCTAGCAATCAAGTGGACCACACCAGAGACGATGGTGGGCTGGGAGCACCCCCTCATGCCAGTCATGCGGGCATCGGGCAGTTGTGGACCCCACCTTGATGTATATATTTAATCCACGCCGTTCACATGTTTCTTCATATCATTTTAGCCCAGAACAAGCAGATCCGAGTTTCAAGTGGGCCGCACTAAGGGAAACAAAATTCCACTGTTGAAATTTTCTAAGGCCCGCTGTTATGTTTGTGTGGTATGAAACCTGCCAAATGTTGGACTCTTTTGGTCCAGGGAGAGCTGGCCGACAAGATGTATGGAGTGGATCATCCACTCATGGACCCCCACTCAACAGAAAATTTAAAAAAAAAATTAAGAAAGAAAAAAAAAGTGACACTGGGCGATAACGCCCAGCGACGTGAAGGGCGGAAGCCTCCTTGGGCTGACCCCACTCATGGACCCCACTATAATGTATATGTTTAATCCATACCATCCACCATACCCTCCAGATTATTTTAGGCCATGGGCCAAACTATGAGGCAGATTTGAGTATCGAGTGAGCCGTTGTAAACACCCCACCCGGGCTAACATCTTGAAAAGGTAAAAACAATCTGAACCATGATCAATAACTCAAACCTCAAGCCCTGATCAAAACCCTAATCCAAACCCCAAAGCCCTAACCTGAACCCAAAACCCCACAACCTAACCCATTAGAGCCAGATCAACATGAAAATCCACCTATTCGAACCCAAAAGCCTGAAAGAAGACTATTGGACGAACCAGTGCACCAAATAAAGCCCACAAGCTCAAGCCCGGCCCGAGCCCAACCCAAGCGGTAGTTTGACTACTGTCGGCGATAGTATGACTACCACCGGCGGTACTCCGATTACCTTCACTCGCGGGATGCGTGTGTCCTCCGAGCAACAGCTGTCTCTGCGCCTGAAAGTTAACTTTATTTTGAAATTACCCCTCCATCTAGCATTATTTACTATTTTACCAACCCCAGGAGTCAATGGGAGTGCACCACGTGGCGTTTCTCTCCCCTTAACCACTCATAACTTGCCACATTAGCTTTTACCCCTCCTAAACCCTACATTTACTATGAGACCATTGGAGAAGGCTATAAATAGCCCTCTCCCCTTCACATTTTCATAACAACCACTTCACTTTCCAAGTGTGAGAGAAAGAGAGGGAGAGAAGAGAAGAAAGTGAGAGTGAGGGTGAGGAGGAGCTCCCAAGCCTTAAATTTCAGATTTTTTCCAGCCACCTCCTTGCCTCACCTCAACCATCTAACCCTTTAGACCCAACCTAAAGTGGTCATGACTCGGTCCATGTCTTAGCCTATTCAAGTTCAAGCCAAAGATCTATTCATCTCATACACAAGCATTCATTATGACATTTATTCCCTTCTCAATCCCCATGCTCCTCTAGATTTCTAGTGAATGTATGCTCTGTGACTTGCCGTATACCGGATCCTGTCACATTAGAAATTCCTAGCGATCTAGTCTCATTTTCCTTATCTCTTTGCATAAGCATCATCACTGCCTTCTAGACACGCCATTAGACGTATGCTTTGTGGCTTGCCGAAATCTCGGATCTTACTACATCAGAAATCTGCATGTGTGCCTAGTCTTATCTCAACCACAGCATATATCATCCCTTGAGATTGTTTTACCACACCAAGTAGAGACCGTACATTTGTATGGGCAAAGAGTGTGCCTAACACCTTCCCTCTTTGTAACCGAGGTCGCTTACCCGGAATCTCGAATCGTAGACCAGGAGTTAATCTAAGGTAGGAGAATCGTCGGATTTCTCCAGCCTTATATATTTCGCGGGTTCTAGCCGACTGTGGGATTTTGAGATCAATTGGCTAGTGGCGACTCCAACATTCATAAATCAGCCAACTAACTCCAACCTACCAAACCAAATTCAAAAACATTTCGAATTCGCATGGGCACCGATTTCCGGTGTCTACAGAATGGCGACTCCACTGGGGATGTGCTAAAGCACATTAGCTATGACCCGACTCGAAAACGTGTGGAATTCTAATCTCAAGGGACATTCATCACTGCATTCACATATAAAAATAAAAAAATCTACCAGTCTTTAGCTTACACTTGCTTAGGCATAAATTCGAATCATGACCACTCGATCCCGGGCAGCCATGACTTCTCATGCTACTCATGAAGAAGAGTCGGCTGCTCAGCCAGCTCCTTAAACATCAACACCAGCACCAACACTGGCACCGGTGCCAACCCCTCTGACATTTCCAACAAATCCTCCAGACAATGTAACCATGAGTGAGATGGCCCAAAGTTTTCGAGCATTGCAAGAGATATTGCTTTGCCTAGTGTCATGTGCTGCACCAAACACACAGGTAACATAGTCTAGTGTTCATAACAGCTCATTCCCTCAAACGCCTTTCACTTTTTCCCTCATTCCTCCAGCAAATCATATCCTCCCTCTTCCAGAAGAGTCAGCATAGGATCAACAGTAACCGACAAACGGGACAACCCTCCCACACATTATTACTCAGCACATCACAACAATCAACTCACAATACAGGCTCCCCTTAAAGGGAGTCACAGACAAGAACTGGCAGATGCCCATGAAGGGGGTCAGTTTCGAGTCCAGCTCACTCCCTCTAACAGGAGTAACATTCCGGAATTGGCAGATACCCCAGGCGGGAGCCATTTTCGAACATCACACCCTCCTCCGAAAGAGAGCGACGTTCAATTCTAGCTACCTCCCGCCACCGGGAGTCCATCCTCTTTCCAACAACCCCACATTCTCGGATACCAAAGGGTTGAAGAAGTTGATCCTTATGAGAACGAAGTAGCGCAAGCCCTACAACAAGGGGCAAGGTATCCACAACACAGCAAGTCAGAAATCAAGGAGCAGCTGCAAATGGTGCAAAATCAACTGCAAAGGCAGGAAGGAGTGGAATATCCATCCACCAAATTCAGGGACCTGTGTCCCTTTCCAAATGCTTGGGTGCCTCTAAACTTTGAGGTACCTAAATTCAAAAGATACGACGGTAGTGGGTGCCCCACAGCACATCTAAAAGTATTTTGTGGGGAACTCAATGCGATTGCAAGGAACGATAGAGCTTTGATACGGCTCTTTCAGAAATCCCTTAAGGGCGATGCTTTGGATTGGTATACATCGCTGGAGCCATCAGATTACGACTTGGGAGAGACTCTCCCAGGCATTCATCGACAGATTTTCCTACAATCTGAACATGGCTCCGAGAAGGGCAGATCCGGCTGCCTTGAGACAAAAAAGTGACGAATCATTGTCAACATACGTGGGACGATGGCCAGCCACGGTGGCACGAATGAGAAACCCCATCAACGATGAAGAGTAGATATCCATGATTGTCCATTCAACAAACCCAAACATTTCAGGATATCTGATCTCGTACCCATATGTGAATTTCTCCCAGCTCAATAGGTGGAAGCCGGGATCAGAGCCGGGACCATTTTTCCATGGCCACATCAGGCCCCCTTAATCAAAATAAACAAAGTCAAGGGGAAACCTGTCGGATATGGGAATGGAAACAGCACTGCCCCCTCGCAGCGCGCTACAGAGGTCAATAATATCGTCACCAACACTCAAGGCAACCAGTACGCGCCACCACTAGAGCCACAGCAAGACAAGCAATACTAGCCACAACCGAATAGGTAGTACCAACCACAGCAAGCCTAATAGGGATATTGGGCATAGCTACCTCAACAGTAACATCAACAGCCTAAGGAAAATGTGCAAAACCCATATAAACAGGCAATGCTAGGTAGGAAGTTCACCCCGTTAGCACAAACATACAATCAAGTCTTAACAACGTTAATGCAAAAGTAACTCCTGACACCACTCCAACCTCGACTTCTACCAAACCCCCTATCAGCGGGTTACAATGAAAACCAATATTGCACGTATCACCAGGCTCCCGGTCATCTAACAGACCGCTGTTTCGCCTTGAAACATTCGGTCCAAGATTTGATCGAGTGCCAAAAGATTGTGATCACCCCACAGGTTGGTAGTACCACTCAAGCCAACATTCTCCAAAATCCCCTGCCATCATATTTAGCAGGACCCAGCACATCCCACACCTCTACTGTCAACAACATTAAGAAGGAGCATCCCACATACTTCCTCCTACATCATTCCATATAAGTAATCATGTCCGATATAGCAAATTGGACATGGGGATACCGACAAGCGTCCCCGCCTGGGCCACAGGTATTCCTTGAAGCAGCACCAATAGCACCACCCCTCATTCTCGAGGCTGCACCAACAGCACAGCCTCTCATCCTCTAAAGGGCATCAACAACACCCACCATGTCACATTTTCAGCCTCTCTCTCCCCAAGGGGCATATCCAGCCCCATCCTCGGAATATCCAAGCAGGTCGAATTTTGAACCTCTCATTCTCTCGATAGGCCTCCCTGATTTAGCCCCGTTAACCTTACAAGGGGCACCCCCAGTCCAATCACCAACTTTCCTAATGCCTCACCAACTGGTACATGCCCAGAGGGACCCTCCTTCACAAAGTACACATCTAGAGGAGAAGGAAAATCCTATTGTCAAATCCCGCCAAGATTCAGTCATACTCCAAGAAAAATTATCAAGTCCACCACAAATAATTTCGATAACAACCACTCAGTCTCAAGAGCCGATGATATATCTAGAAGGGAGGATGGTTCCCTCCTATAACACAAAGGCAGTCCCGTAACACTATCCAGAGTGCGCTGTGAGACCTGACCCAAGTTCACATGTGTACTTGTGTGTGTGATGTAATTCATTTATTTTGGTCCCGCAGTCCTACCAGTCAAATTTCAGCGACCCGCAACCTTCGAATTGTGTTTGCAGTCATCCTTGAGTCCGGTCACGTAGACCCGACTTGGATCGAGCCAAAACCTATGCCATCTCGTTCAAATCATTGTTGCGGTTCCGATGCCGCATCCCATGCGTCCATCCGATGTATAGATCATAAGTTATGTACGTTTCATTCTATGGCCCTTGATGTTGATCATGTGGCCCACCTTGGAGTGGTGCATGTGGCCCACACTCCATCCTTTGCACAAGTTCCAATATACACTACACACACCACCTAAATCTCCATAACTCACACTACCAAGACCTCACACACCACCCAAACCTACCCTATCCCTAGCAACTTTGGTTTCTCCTCCCTAAGGTAATCATTTCTTTTCTTACAAATAAATCATTACTATCTCTCTCTCTCTCTCCTTATCTCTCTCCATCCTTCTCATTTTCTTCATTCCAGCAATTTCTTCTCCCAAACATTCCATTTTCCTCCATTACTCTAGCCCCTTGAAGCTTCAAAATCCCTCAATCCCACCCTTAGCAATTCATCCTAGCCATTAAACCTTCTTCCTTGTTCCAAGATCTATCTTGTGTGGGAGATTGAGAGCTTGATTTGAAGGGGGTGTCTACAACTTTCTGATTTTCTTCTCTATCTTAATCTTTTTATTTCTTCATGTATAGAACATGTGGGACCCACTAATCCATGGTGGGGATCCCATTTGATCCCTTGGATGTGGCCCTTGGCCCATCCAACATGCATGCATTGTTCCATGATGGGGCCATTCTCCATGGACCCCATCATGATGTATCTCATGATCTAAATCATTCTAAGGTTATCTAGACCTTCATTTTATGGTGGGGATGGTATCCCAACCATCCGTGTTAATTTTTAGTCATGCATGTATGAGATTTATAGTGTAAATGTATATTAGTGTATGATGCGTGGTTGGATTTTTTTCTTGAGAGGGCTTAATAGTGGCAAAGCCCTTCCTTATGGCTGGATTTCCCTTCCTTCTCTTCTTTTCCCTTATTTCCATCCATGAACATGGTGTGTGGCCCACCTTGTGGGCCAACAAAAAATTCAGCCACCCAAAAAGGAGAGGATGCCTATGACATCTCATCCTATGACATATGTCCCCAAAATCTAACTAATTGGGGCACATGCAAAGGTGTTTTTTATGGTAGGATGATCTGGATATTTGTGGGGCCCACTAGGGTGGTCCATCCTCTAATTTTCTGGGATTAAATCTCATTTTAATTACTGATTAAAATTATTTTATTCCAATGTAATGTTGCTATCCAGAAACTGTCTAGATAGATTTTTAGGCCACCTTGGGGCCTAATTTCTGGGAATTTGATGGGAAGATTAATACAAATTTATATGTGATTCTTGTAGCTGCATGACCCACCTACAACCATACCAAATTTCAGCCCTAATGGACCCCATTTGGGCATCCAAAAGGGTGGGCCAACATAGTGGACTGCCAGAAATTTCTGCTGTGCAGTCCAGCAGCATAGTCCCAAAAAAATAAAATTTTAAAAATATTTTCTTAGAAGGTGGGCCATATTTCTAGGTCCCACCTTGTTGTAGGCTTGATAAGGGACCTTGGGTCCAAATTTCAGGAATTTTGGAGGCCTACAACCTACCCATTGGATGGCCCAAATTCAGGGCAATTACATTCCATGAATAGTTCACCCTGGACATATTGTATTCTTTAAATTTATTAAAATACTTTTGGGTGTCTAAAAATTATAAAAATTTATAAGAATGTAGCCCACCCATGGTAGGACCCACCTACCAAATTTGGAGCTAATGGATACCTATACACACCATGGTGGTAGCTGGACCGGTCCACTATAATGTGGTGTTCAGATCAGTCTGATTTTCAGGACAGATTGATTTCTTTAAATGAATTAAAATATTTCTATATGTCCAAAAATTCTAAAATTTTGTGTGAATATGTTCCACTCATTTTATGACACAAATAACAAATTTTAGATCCAATGAACTCCTGTGCACACCGTGGCAAGGGTTGGACTGGCCCACCACGTTGGGACGTCTAGGTCAGTCCGATTTTCTGAACAGACTGTGTTATTTGAATTAATTAAAATGCTTTTAGTTATCTAAAAATATCAAAATTTTATAGAGTTATGTCCCACCTATGGAAGGAACACCTTAAAAATTTTTAGGGCCATCGGGCCCCTGTACCGACTATGGTTCGGCCTGCAATTTGGATCAGTTTTGGGTCAAATACCCAGGCCAGTAGGATAACCCACCATGGGACGCCCCTGCCTTAGGCTGCTGAGCCTGCATTCTAACGGCATGGCCCACTTGAAGTAAGTGTTGTGTATCCCCCTTTTTATCTGGTGAGACCCACTGTGATATGTGTGGGTTACCATGGGTCAATAAACTATTTAAATTAAATAAATTTCTGGACTCCAGCAGGCCCAGAAAGTGGGTGGGCTAGAATTCCAGCAAGGGCCCAAATTTGCTACATAGTTGATCTTTTATAGCCGTGGCGGCCCACCAGATTTAAATGAGTGTTGCACACACTCTTTGCCCTCCTTCCTTAGACATTTTGGGCTTAATCAGTGCCCCCTTGAGGCCCACCTTTGTGGTGGTTTTGTGGGCTAGCCTTAACCAGAAATTTTGATAGTTTTATAGGCTCAATGGGCTGAAAATTTATTTCTTGAGCCCAAGATTGTGCAAGGGCTGACCTTATTAATTTACGGGCCCAATGTGCTGTCTATAAGCTGATCATGTGTATTAATGGGCCTTGATGCCCTCATGAAGTGTTTAATTGTGGGCTGACTTGCAAGGCCCACATTGATGCATATTGTGGAGGGCCTTGCTAAGCCTTTGGGCTAATGTGGTAAGGTTCACACCGTCGGTTTAGGCCTTGCCCATGTGTACTCTTAGGTTTATGGGCTGCTCTCTAAGTCCACCATAATGCATGAATTAGGTAGCTCTTGTTTTTGGGCCATTTCCTTAGGGCCCATTATGTGATATAATGTATATGGCCGCTCTTTGTGATGGTAATTAGGCCTTGTGGACTAAGACCTTTTAGATAGGCCCATTAATCTTGGGCCTATACTATCCTATTTATTGTGATGGGCTTAGGGACAATAATACACAAGAAGTTGGGCCCTTGGCTGCCCACTAAATTGACCTTGTACTTGGGCCAAAGGTGAGGCCCAACTCGTTTGTGTTAAATGCAAACTTGCCCATGTAGATGAACTATTAGGCTACCCATGAAGCCCACCACAATATGTGGAATTATGACCTTTGTGGTTGGGCCCAAACCTTACTTGAGGGCCCACTATATGGCCTATGAGTTGGGCTTGGTGTATGGCCCATTAGGCCATGCATTACTTGGGCTTTAGACCTTACATTATATGAGTAGTGGCGGGCTACCTCTTGGAAACTAGTTGAGGTTAGATGTCCTCCTAGATGATCCTAAGGTAGGCCCATAGGTTTCTCTATGGGTGGTTAAAGGCCCACCATAGACCCTACGCCATTTATTTAAGGCTCAATGTGCATGTATGTGGAACCTACCTTAAAGCATGTTTGGTCCAGGCCATTTAAGCCTTGGATCGCCCGATTGTGGAAGCACTATCTGCCTTAGGTTGCTGTTGGACTCACAATCCAGTAGCAGGCCCACTTGATCTTTTCATGATATATACACACTCTCCATCTGGTAGGGTCCCCCAGTGAGTATAGTTGGCCTTCATGAGATTATTTCCACATAGTCAACTAATTTCTGGACCTTAGCAGGCCCAAGAAGTCAAACGGGCCAAACGTTTATCAAAAGGCCTTAGATGTACAATTTTATGGTTAAAACTTTATTTGGCTGTGGGGCTCACCATATTGAGAACTTGTGTACGTGTTACATGCTTATGTTTTCTTATAATCTTTGAGCTTAATCAGTGCATTCTTTTGGGTCACTTTTAGTGATCTTATGAGGACCCCATCTTAAGATCAGAATTTTGGGACATTCAATGAGCCTAGAGTGGGCAGGGACATCCCAGCTTGGCCCAGCCATATATTGGGCCGACTTTCACCATTTTGATGGACTTATGAGCTGAGATAAGGATAGTATTGGGCCCTTGGTTGCCCACTTAAATTGTTAGTTATTAGGCTGATGTAGTGGGGCCCATTTCATCTAAACGTGAACTTTTTTTTTTGGGCCGTACATTGTGTACGCGAGCTGCCCACCAAGTCTAACTTAATGCATGGATTCTATGGCCATTGAAAATTAGGCCTTGGGCCTTAATTCCCCTCTTAAAGCCCATGTTGTTAAAAGTAGTATTATATCCTTTTATGGCCTATTATGAGGAATATATGTATGTGGTTACCTTTATTTTTATCTTAAATATAGGCATTGGGCCTTTTATCCATATAATTCATGGTTAATATGCCTTTTTGGGGAATGGTGGTTAAATGTCCCCATTATGGAATCCTTTAGGTCCGGTTGTATTTAAGAGTGATTGGATATTCATCTTAGACTCTTGCTAGGCTCATTTCTACATTACTTAGACCCATAGCTTATATACTTAGTCTTGTGGGCTACCCCAGGAAAATGGGCCCCCACTAGAAGTTGAGTTCCTTAAGGATGTTGTCTAAGTACCTAGTCTTGGTTCCTTCTTGGATAGGAGGAATGTAATATACATTGTATATCACCTTATAGTATGATTAAATTCATCCTCATAACCATGTACATCATTATATGCTTGGTTGACACTGTCTGTGTGTGGTCATATTGTGTCATTAGGCATTGCATGTTACCTTCTTTGAGGGAGATAGTATTCCCTCTTGAGTACGTTGGATGCTTAGAATTGATGCATGGTTGCTTGTGTGATTCATGCATCTGACATTGCATAATATGTGAGCATTATCACCCTTGCTTCATCAGGGCTGTAGCCTCCATAGATACATCATGGATGGCCATGTTTGGACACTAGAAATGTTACTTGAGCATACCAGGTGCATAGGATGCCCATAGGTAAAATTTTCAAAACTTCCATGGTACCAAGGATCTACTCCAGTGCCGTGACCGGGTGGAATATATGAGCGCATGAGGGCCTTATACCGTTAGGCCGTGACTCCCACTGTCGTGTAGTCGGTTGGGTAGGGGTGTGGCCTTACTCGCCTGATGTAAGGAGGTATTGCTAGGCTAAGTCTGACTAGCTCGTGAATGGGTCCGCTACCGTCAGGCCTTGCTGGTGATTGGCTGTCCACAGGTGGGTAGTGAGGTCTCTTACACTCGTTTAACTGTGCGAGGTCTGTAGAGCGGCAGTCATCCAGCAGTGTAATAGATCCCGGTGATTTCCTTATGATGGAAATGTACTTGATATGTGGATTGGATATGAGCACTGGCATTACTTCGCATTGCATTTGCATCAGCTATGTAAGCCTCATATTGCATCGCCTTGGCATGGCGCCCAGTACTCATTTTATTACAGTACTCATTGCACTATATAGCCTTGGTATGGCTTCCTGCATTATCGTACAACCCTGGTATAGCTTCTTACGTTCATGATAGCCTTGGTAAGGCTAGTGGTATTGGTATTGATCATGACTCCCATTTGCATTCTCTATTTTCTTCTAAGCACCTTTGTCACACACTTTCACCATCCTCTAAGCTTTCTATAAGCTTATGCATGATTGATGCGTGCAGGAGATCCTAAGTTGGCGTCTTAGTAGCGGAGCTTGGATAGGTGTGCGAGCCGAGGACCGAGTGTTACAGATCCTCTTCCTTCTTTCTTCTGTTATCTTGTGTATGTCCTTTTGGACCTTATGGAAACTTATAAAAGTTCAAATTCACAGTGAATTTTGTGATGTGTGCCTTTGTTATTCTCAGATTTACTTGTTGTGATCTTGGGTATGCTCATGTTGAAAATGATTATATTGTTATGAAAATCCTCCTTGTAGGATCCCAGGATTAGAACCTACCTCAGGAGCCGAGAATGGGGTACTACGGAGGCTGTTGCGAATAGAATCGGCCATCAGGTTCCTTGTGAGTCCGATTAACGAGTCTGGGACATGACATGCGTCGAAGTGGGTAACAACGGTAGGTATTTCAGGAGAGACAATTAGAACCTAAAAGAAACTCACGGAGCTTGTCGGGAACAACCCACAAAGCTGATGCTACTTACGATATAGCGGCTCAGCTCAAATCCATTCCCACACAAATTTCCATCTGGGAACTCTTGTGTACGTCCAGATCGCACCGAGAAATCTTTACGAAAACTTTGAACGATGCACATATCTCTCCTGAAATACCTCCTGAAATGGTGGTAAGTATGATCGAACAACTCCTTGCACCACGAGCGATCACTTTCTCTAATGATGAGTTGCCACCTGAAGGTCGCAAACATGGGCGCTCACTAAATATAACTGTTTGTTACAAGAATTTTAAAGTCCCACTCGTACTTATAGACAACGGATCAAGCTTGAACATTTTCCCTTTGAGGACTGCCGAATGTCTGAGAATAGAACCATCTTCTTTCAGGCCCAGTACCATGAGCGTTAGAGCCTTTGATAACTCTCGAAGGTAGGTAGAGGCAGAAATAGACATTGAGTTACAAATCGGACCAGACATGACTCTTGTCACATTTCAGATCATTGACATTCCTGCCTCGTTTAACCTTCTGTTGGGACGGTCTTGGCTCCATGCTATTGGAGTCATCGCATCCACTCTCTATCAAAGGGTTAAATTCCCTTCGGGAAATTGAATCATCTCAGTGTTGGCCGAGCCAGAAATCATTCTACTGGTGGCGGTCAATACCCCAGAAACTGGCATTCCAGTGATCGATGTCCAGCACACAGAGGGTGACACATCGTATCATAGTTTCGAGTTTGAAATTGTAAACTCCATCGCCAATCCCTACCCACTCGCAATCGAATATGTCATCCCTCTTGCCAAACGGCTAATCCTGAACTACCGTACTGAGTTCCATGAGAAAGGTATGGTAGTAAAGCCAGCTCGTACCAACATGCAAAGACAGGGACTGGGGTATCAACCAACACTGGAAGATCAGACCGCAAGATCGAAAAAGAGGCAACCGTTCAAATGCACACCCATCAAGTTTGTCAAAGCTGGATCTGTCTGTGGTGACATGATGATCTCTCTTGAGGATCACCTCTAGTGGCTCAAACTAACAGAACTTTCTAGCCATGAATCCATTTGGCCGCCCATACGATGGGATAAGATCCTCAGGGCATCAAAAGTACGCTCGATGCCAGGGACACGGAGGCAGGACCACCCATAGAGGACCCAGGACCAAGAGTGTTTATTACAAGTCACACAGGCAAGAACGGGGATGCACCTATCTCCACCAACAGTCAAGGGGAAACACATCCACCAACAATGCAGCAGCACAAGGGGCAGAGGCAGCCCATTCATTGGATCGAGAAAGGGAAATGACCTTCCTTTGATTGGACAGACATTAGGGTCTCACCGCAAGGTGGACCCGATGAGCCCTAGGACCTCCAACTTCTAAGCGAAGAGATCTAATTAGGCTCCAAATCTTAGCGCAGCCTAACAAACATCATGGTCATTGGGATGGATGACCCCGCAGGAATAAACAGAGCAGAACAATAGCATCGAAAGGGGAAAAGAACCAGGCTGGATAGCCATCCCTCTGACGATCGAATCGGCCGATGAGCCACCCATGGACACCAGCTTAAAAAAAATGTCAATGTAAATAACAGTTGGTACCCCGAATCAGGACAAGATTAATCATTGTTTGCGACACCGTCCTGTTCGGGAACCCTTAGCGACACAAAAAAACCGGAGAACCTTCAAAACACAAAAATAACAAATATTTCAAAAACCAGAAAAACATCAAATATTTCTCAAAACCACAAAACATCAGAAAACCTTCAAAAATCAAAAACATCGAAAAAACTTTTAAAAATCACTGTGCCAAACACTCCACACGCAGCTCCCGAATTTGAGGTCGACTCACACGATTTCGATCTAGAGTTGGACTTCGAGCTCATGGGTTTGGATGAGGCCCAGGATGAGGGAAATGATGATATAGCTCTCGAACTCAAGGATTCCCTTGAAAGTTTCGAAACAAAGGCTAATGTTATGGCAGATGACTTCAAAGTTGTGAACTTAGGATCACAAGAACTCCCTAGAGAAGTGCGCATCGGTAGATCACTGTCTCCGGAATACAAGCAGAGGATGATGGAATTCTTGAAACTGAGGTTGTCCAACTTTGCCTTCTCTTATGAAGATATGTCAGGGCTCGATGAAGATTTGGTGGTACACTATCTACCAACAAAGCCAGACATGAAGCCTATTAAACAGAAGCTACGAACAATGAAGCCAGAATAGGCCCTGAAGGTCCGTGATGAAGTCATCAAGCAATACAATGAGGAATTCCTGGTAGTCTCCAACTATCCGGAATGGCTCGCAAATATCGTACTAGTTCCAAAGAATGACGACAAAGTCAGGATGTGCATCGATTTTAGGGAATTCAACAAAGTAAGTCCTAAAGACGATTTCCCTCTACCTCACATCGACATGCTAGTAGATAACACTGTCAGACACAAGATCTTCTCCTTCATGGATGGCTTCTCTGGCTACAATCAGATCAAGATGGCCATCGAAGATCGTGGGAAAACTTCTTTCATCACACGATGGCGAACTTTTTGCTATCAGGTTATGCCCTTCGGGTTGAAGAATGTAGGAGCTACATATCAACGAGCTATGACTGCATTGTTCCACGACATGATAAACAAGGAAATGGAAGTCTATGTGGATGATATGATCGTCAAATCTCGCACGATCAAAGGACATTTTGAAGACCTCAAAAAGCTCTTTGATAGGTTAGAAAAGTTCAAGCTCCACCTCAACTCGCAAAAATGAGTCTTCGGCGCAACCAGAGGCAAGCTGTTAGGCTTCATCATCAGTGAAGACGGTATCTGAATAGACGAGACCAAAACCAAAGCAATCTTCAAGATGCCGTCGCCTAGTACCAAAAAAGAGATTCGGGGTTTCCTTTTTTATTGTTAGAGAGCAATGTCGACGAAGGCGAGTGGCAACAAGTAAGATACGATCAACTGCATCTGACAAATGAAAAGCGCATGCATGCGATAAGTCACTCGCAATGCTACCAAAGAAGGATCGCAAGAGCTTACAACAAGAGGGTCAAAAAGAGGAGCTTCAAAATTAGTGACATGGTCATGAAGTGTATCCTACCGCCACACTTGCCAGATCCCAGAGGTACTTTCAGGAGGCGCTCTTTGGCTCACCAATCTGAAAGGAGAAGATCTTCCCGAGCTCCATTAACGCTGACAACTTGAAGATCTATCATGGGTAATCATACCTAACCTTGTTAATGATTACAATCGCAAAGCTGTACCCATCACTTCCCCCAACCAAAAAAAAAAAGGAAGAGAAGAGAAAAGCACCCTTCATTTGTAAAAAAAAAGAAAAAAGAAAAAAGAAAGAAAGAGTATATATACCCACCACTTCTCTTATTAAAGAATATCCATCACTTCTCCCAGTATATATATATAGAGAGTCATGCTCCACTGCGCACCAACGCACGTGCGCACCTTTGCACACGTGCCATGGGTGTCTAATCTGAACAATCCATGTGATGCGGAATCCCATAAAATCCCATGTGACAAATTTTCACCCCGATCTAATATTCTGGTGGGCCATAGCAAAGAGAAATGCAAATCAAGGGAGGAAACTGTTTTCATTTTTCATGGCCCATCAAAGTTTTAGATAAAAGTAAAACTTGGATCTGGGGGGTTTCAGGAGGTGCTGCTTCACATGAACGGTTTAGATTTTGTATCCACATCACGTATTATGGGTTTTCAAAAAAGTTCGTACGTAGTACGTACGAACTGGTTCGCAGGTGAGCATTTCCTATATATATATATATATATATATATATATATATATATATATATATATATATATATATATATCTGTCCTTTCTCCTAACAAAAAAGAGGAAGAAAACAAAAACAAAAGGAAACAAAAAAAAAAGAGACAAAAAGGAAGAGGAAAATAAAACCATCATCCCCAAATTATCCAACCGACATAAAATAGCTTGTGATTGTGATCAAAGACAAGGACAGGAGGGTAACCTTTTGGCTGGCAATAAAGGAAACCTCTCCGTCTCCTCTGGCACTTCAAACAACATAAAAAAAGAGAGAGAAACATACCTAAGCAAAAGGGTAAGTTGAAAATCCGAAAAGGCGGCTCGAGTAAAAATAGCGGAGTTGGTGAAAACTCGAAAGGGCGCCAATGGTAAAAAAAAAAAGCATAGCTGCCAAGGGGTAGGCAAGATCAAAATCCCGGGACGTAGTGAAAATCCGAAAGGGCGCTACGGGCAAAAATGGCTAACAAATAAAAACAAAAAAATAAAAGTGTAGGAATAGAAGAAGCTGAGGCAACAAGCGCAACAACGAGATACAAGGAAAGGACCAACTCCGGATCAGTATTCTATCAAACTCTGCTCAAATCCAAAGGACATGATCCTAGACACACTCTTAGGAAACCAAGATCTTTAGTATACAATCCAGACTACTACACGCAATATGGGCTGAGCCCAATATTCTGATTCCGATCATCCAAAGCACAAATCCAAACCTAAGCTAGCATTCACAAGTTTTGACACACACAAAAATATTCTTTCTTATCAAAAGTCTTTTATATCACTTGTCTTTTCTTTACTTGCAAAAACAACAAGAAAATTAAAAAAAAAAATGTATCCATCCGTACAGGACATGCGGCTAGTCAAAATTAGAAGTTTCAGGTAAGCTCTTATCTCTCATACATCAACAATCTCTGTCTGAGTCGCTCTACCTCCATGCGCAGGTAGAAGATCTCATCCCTCTCCAAGCGATGTGCAGCAAGCATACCCTTATCAGACCGTCTCCCCATTGCCAATCGGGGAGCCATATCCTCACAGGAATGGCGACGGACGACAATCTCAAATATGAGATGGTCATGTGTCACGAGAAGAAACGACAGATCAATGAATGGCCGCTCCTCGAATGCCTCCAACGAATCATTGACACATGAGGAGGATGAAGCAGTATTGCGAGCCATGTCTCGATCATCAGCCTTATCCGCCAAGTGCCAACTAGGGACTTGACGATAAAGCGACTACTCAGCCACCCATCGCTGGTATGGTACTGTCGCCAAGGGTGCAGCACAAGACTCGAACTCCAGAACCGCCGCATCCAAAGAGCCCTGCCAGGAAGTCTAGACTCGCCGATACAGAGCGATCAAGCCAAAAGGAAGAGGAGCATGCCCAAATCCAAAAAAGGCGAAGTCAAGAACATCCTGCCAAAAGCTGAACTACTGGAGAAAGCATATGAGATGATATGAGCAGTACCCACAAAGGCCTAGCAACAACAGAGGAGTGCAAGCTACGTTGTAGATCAAAGGAGTACGACAGAGCCATGGAGCCTCCCAGCTAATCTCTCATCCTCAGAGCGAAGAAAGCATACGACGGTATAATGACTCAGTGGCCTCTGCACCAAGAGGAAGGCCATCAAGCAACAGAGATAGCACGTCGTCATGACAGGAGACAAGCCACACAAGCGAAGGGGTCATATAAAGGTGCTCCCACAGCCATACCTGGAGAAAGGTACGAGTCGAGCTCAAGTTGCAAGCAAATAACAAAGCAGAGGAAAGGAAAGAGAACAAAAGTAAAAAATACCTGAAGAAATGAGCAGCAACCCCGGAGGATATGAGTCTGACCAAGAGAGCACTCGGTCAGGCCCAAAAAGAGCTCCGCCAACACCATAGAAATGATACTCCTACGGCATAGAACGCAGCGGAACACATCCAGTAAAACTGCCAATGAGGACTGCCGCCAGCTTGAGAAGAGCAGCTTAGCCAGGACATAGAATATCAATGCATTCAAGCATTGAAGCTGGCGATCAGATCCAGGGCCTCCTCGAGCAAGTGAACAACGATCATACAAAAGCTCGAGCGAAAGCTCACCGGCCCTACCCTCTGCAGTGGGAAAAACAGCTGAAAATCCAAACCAGAAGGTCAGATCAGCAGGACGAACTGGCTTAGATGAAGGAATATAATGCTCCCAAAGGAGAGGAAGACAAGACAAGAGTGCAAAATCCTCCAAAGATGGGCCTAACTCCAACTCATTGAAGGAAAATACGTTCAACGCTAGAACCCAATCATATGAAGCCGCACTCAATAGTCGCCAATCTAGGCGAAATCGGTGGAAATGAAGAACCTCTCAGAAGCCCAGGGAGCCCAACTTAAAGATCTCAGACTCGGTCAAACTCTCAATCCAAATATGCAACCGCTCAGAACAAGTGTCGCGCGACTGCAACCGACAAGTCCGAACGGGAACGCCCTCTACAATCTAGAACCCTAGATCCACAGGTGAATCATTGAAAACGAGCATGCCCTTATCTAGCAGATCTATCTCATGGTGCCAAAAAAAGCCGGATTCGCCCAACGCATCCCGAAGCGTATCCTAAAAAGCTATAACAGATGGGCCCGAGCCTCCAACAACCTCCATATCAGGAGTAGTGTGAAAAGTGCATGCCCCAGGAGCTGCAATACCCCAGTAGCTGACTGGACCGATACCCTGATCCCTGACAACAATAGCATGTCCCATCACTACCTCGAAATCTGCACCAAATATCTGACGTAAGCCAGCTGAAGGAGATCCATCACCCGCCAAATCCAAACCATCAAAGTGTGACCCACCATCCATCCAAGCCAGATCCATATATCCACACCATCTGCCATCACCACCCTACCATCCACACCATTCACCATGACCATCTTATCATCCACACCATCCATACCAATCACTCCCATAGGCTCACCAATCAAACCACCCATCACCATCATCGCATCATCCACACCATCAAACTCGTCCATCCTCATCCCACCAATATCCACAAACCCTGGTGACCCACTTGGCATAGGCCCACCAAGCCCATCCAAGCCATCAAATCCTCCCAACCACATCCCATCTTCACCATTAATAGTGGGAGGAGCAATGCTATAAATAGCATTAACTTCCTCAAAGGGGCCCACTATTCCACCATTAACCTCCATCTAACCACCTTCAACACCCATAAATAGGTCCCCACCTACCATACCATCACCACTGATGTGGGATCCACCAAATCCAGCCATAATAAAGGACAAAAGAGAGTAAAAGACAAATAAACGAGATGAAAATAAGGGAAGGAGATAAAAGGGAGAATGATCGAACAGTCTGAACAAGGAAAGAATAAACAAGAAAAGGGCTGGAAGCAGATAGAGAAGAAGGGAGTTTGCTGGAAAAAAACATGGACGGAGGCAGTAATCCAAGTACCGCTTCAAACCTTGACATCTCTGCATCACTGACAGACTGAACGGAGAGGAAAAAGTTAGTGGCGATAGTCCGACCACCGCCCGAGCCCGTTTTTCAGCAAAATCGAGGCAGGGTCCACTTCAGAGGTCTTAGAACATGTAACATCTACCTAAAGTCAAAGTGAGATTACAAAAATGATCAAAGACAATTCGAGAAGCAGCATCAAGCGACCAAAATTTCATATATATAGAAGATAATACAGCTGGTGATTCGTGATCACATGATACAATGGAACTAATCATCATCAGGTACATAGTCCGCCTGTATCCTTCTGATGAACATGCTGCCCCAAAAGTCCTCCTCCAGCAAAACGCGCACCATTGCCCGGAGCATAGGCAGGCTGCAAGATCAGGCCAATACCGTATTGCTCACACCACGAGCTGTACTCCCTTGCTTGATCGATAAAGGCACTGGCATCAAACCCCTCTAAAGCAGCGATCAGCTCCCGCTTGGGCACCGTCCTCCAATCCAACGGGCCGACCGGAGGGCTAAGCGGAACCGAGGGACTGCCTGTCAACTACGAAAAGAGCCTCTTCCCAAGATACCATTTCGTCACGCTAAGATCTTCCAGGATGCGGTGCCGTCGTGAAGCCTGAAAAGCCTCCTAAGCTTCGGGAGTAAGCACCACATTTGACCGAAGGTACGGTCTGGTATGAAACTACACAAAACTGGAAAATTAGAAATAAAAAGCAAAACAAGTAGGAGCAACTAACAAGAGGATGGAACAATCACTTACATCATCAAGGATGTAGGCATCAATGTTCGACCTCCATGCAAGGTCAGGGAAGCTACACGTGCGGTGGCGGTTATCTTTATACGACAACATCATGCATGGAAAAAGAGGGGAACGATCAATCAGAGTGGGCGCTAGATGCGGAAGGTAGTAAAAAAAGCAAACCTACACAGGGCCTTAATAAGAAACTACAGGCAATCATCTCAAGGGGAGTATACAGATAAAAGGGTTTGATCGTACCTTAATGATCGGATAGAAACTAGTCAAGGACCTACTGAGACAATGACTGGCCTTATCCAACCCCTCATACAATGAGCAAGGAAAGCCGCGTTCCAATTGTATGGCGTGGGAAAGGTGATGTCAGCCACAAGAATCAACAAATGGGAACTCACCAGCTCATTCCCGTGATAGAAAATCATCACCCCCATGGTGTACAATATCAAGGCACGGGCCTTCACAATGGTCGCAGCCTCGGTCTCAGGGATGCGCCAGGCAAAATTGGCAAACAACCAAAGTAGTTTGAACCAATGACCAGAGAATTCAGAAGAATCCGACATCATCCCCAGCAGGCTCATCCAATCGTCAGGAGAAGGTATCAGAAGATCATCCTCAAATGAGATGGATCCGCTATTATACCTCAGACCCAGCTACATATAAATGTCGTATGGGGTGATCCCTCATTCTTCGAAGGGAAAATGGAAAGTGTGGGTCTCTGCATGCCACCGTTCCGTCAAAAAAGACAAGGACATATTCATCTTGCTAAGTTGAACTCGGAACAGATCAGCAAAAGGTGTACGCTCCAGTTCGTCAAAGAACAGAGGCTGAGGATCATGAAACCAGTCGGGCCAATGCGTTCTGACTCCACGACCCCTCAAGATCTCAGGAGCACCACCCTCCCTAGCCACGTCGGATAAGTGACGGCCCTTACAAGGAATGTAACACAGATCAATAGACTAACGGGAAGGGCTAACCTCATTTCTACTACGGCGAGGCATGCTGCAAAAGCAAGATTTGTAGGTAAGTATCCTTCTTGCTACCAGTTCAAAGTCCAAGTCAATGGTTAAAGTCAAAAGTCAAAGTCAATGGTCAAAATCCAAAGATAAAAGGGCCAAGTCAACAGTCAAGGCCCAAATGTTCAAAGCCCATTAAGGCCCATTTTCAAGAGCCCAAGAGCCTACTTTAAAGAGCCCGCTTCTTCAAGGCCCGTCAAAGCCCAAATGAACAAAACCCATCAAGGCCCATTTTCAAAAAGCCCATGCTTCTAAGGCTCAAGCCCACTTCTCCAAGGCTCATTCTCTCAGCCCACATGTCCATAGTTCAGGCCCACTTCCGTAAGTCCATATTCTCACAAGCCCATCTCCTGGGACCACATATCCAAATCAAGGTACATTCCAATTCAACCAAATCAGGATCATGATTTGAGGCCCACTTGAAAGACTGCATCCATAGAATAAAAAAAATAAGCTAAGGTGTGCGACCCACTCCACAAGTGGTGGCCCGCCATCAAGATCCATGCCATTAAAATGCTCAAGCGGACCCTAAATCATCCATTCTATGGTCCAGATCATCACAAAAAAAAAACCAAAAAACCAAAAACCAAAAAATAAGAAAAGATAAAAAACTAAATAAAAGAGTAGGGCTCCCTTTCTTATCACACCTCACTCTAACAAAACAAAAAGAAATATATAAAAATAATAAACAAACAAAACCAGAAAAATCCAACCAACTCTTTGGCCCAAAACTAAAAAATCCAACAAGATCCAACGGTTGAGATCTAGACAAAATGATCAATGGTCTCGATCATGATTCTCCTGAGCCCAAAAAAAAAAAAAGATCTAGAGTCACAAATGGTCCCTCCATACACCCCACAAACGATCCAGCAAAGGTCCAACTAACATAGCAGAAAAATACCCATCAAGGCACCTGAGAAAAGGAAGGAAGAAACAGAGCAAGTGGGGACTACAGGGACAGCAAGATCACAACTCAAGCTTTCCAGGGAGCTACAATGGCATCCCTGGAATGGATGAAGAAGGGGATGATATAAAAAGGACCCCACGATCGGACCAATGTCCAGCCCAAACTATTCGACAAATGCACGGACTGACGTTAATCGGACTGCCGCCCCCGATCAGATTTGCATGGGACAGCAGAATGGTCCACTTTAATAGGATGGGACGTCCGGACCTCTCTTGGATCTAATGGACAATAACCTTAAGGGTAAGAAAAGATAAAAAGGAGAGAGAGAAGATTTCGCTCATAATTCCATCTCAAAATCTCGCGAGAAATTGAGAATCTTGATAAAGTAGGACTTGAAATTACTAGAAAATACAAAAATACACAAAAAATAGAAAAATAAAAAAAGGAAAAGGAAAAACCCCAAAAAATGTAAATGAACTATGATTAATGCCCCATTAATTTTTTAGTGGAGGCCATTTGGCTGTCTAATCTAAACCATACAATAAAAATCAGACGTCTGTGCTCACTGGCAAGATCGGACGGATCTTTCAAAAATCTAAAAAATATTCCAAACCACTAGCCCCATCAGCTTATCCGTGGAGGCAATGCAACTGACAATTTTTTATAATAAAAACTGAACGACGATGCCCACCCACGAGATCGGACGGATATTTTCCAAAAAATCTAAAAAATATTTTCAAATAAAATCCCCAAAGAGTCTAGCTCCAAAGGGAATAGCTTTCAAACAAAATTTCTAAAAATGCATGCGGCATGCAGTACACTGAGGAATCTTCCATATTCTCCAGTTGCGGTTAATGCAAATAGCTAAATAAGATTCAATATTTTCCGGCTTCCCTAGAGGATAATTGAATCCATACATGATACATATACGATTGGCCCGATCTCTATATCTGGACAGTCGTACGAATGCTAGTAGAAATGAGTGGATCTATCTCTGGAAAGAATAATCAAACTCGATGTGACAAGAATCCATTGTAACCAAAGTATCAGAATCAGCAGACTGCATGGCAAACGATTACCTGCACATACCTAGTCCGGGATGTTAGGAAAATTTGATTGAGTCCAAGTTGGCATAGTGAGTTCCCCATAAGGCCGCATGAACGCACAGGGCAGCTAACCACTTTGAGGAGCAAATAGTCCGAATACTCCTAGGGTGATTACATAACAAAGGAACGACAGATCAAATAGTACGGGAATCCTCGTAAAGCCGCACCAACGCGCAGAGGCCCTACTTTCAGATTTACCCTCCAATGCTATTAACAATCTAACGTAAAAGGGTTATGATTGGTGACCCGTAATGCCACACCAACGCGCAAGGACAATTACAACATTTTCCTCAACCCTCATGATATGTGCAAGTCATCTCTTTTCCAAACAGTCAACTGACAATAATACAATGGCAGGCAATAAATTAGAATTACTACCCTTTCTGACAAGAAGGGTGGGGTGTCCACTCGCGTTGACCTTTGGTTGCTCTCAACCTCGGCCAAAGAGGGACATCTATAGACACCCCACCGAGGTTAACATCTTGAAAAGGCAAGGACAATCCAGATCATGATCAATAACCCAAATCCCAAGCCCTAATCAAAACCCTAATCCGAACCCAAAGCCCTAACTCGAACCAAAAACCCCACAACCTAACCCACTTATTCGAACCCAAAAGCTCGAAAGAAGACTATCGGATGAACAAGTGTACCAAACGAAGCCCACATGCTCGAGCCCGGCCCGGGCGGTAGTTTGACTACCGCCAGCAGTACTCCAATTACCTTCGCTCGCGGGACGCATGTGTCCTCCAAGTAACAGCTGTCTCTACGCCTGAAGGTTAACTTTCTTTTGAAATTACCCCTCCAGCCAGCATTATTTACTATTTTACCAAACCCAAGAGTCAATGGGAATGCGCCACGTGGCGTTTCTCTCCCCTCAACCACTCATAACTTGCCACATCAGCTTTTACCCCTCCTAAACCTCACATTTACTATAAGACCATTGTAGAAGGTTATAAATAGCCCTCTCCCCTTCACATTTTCACAACAACCACTTCACTTTCCAAGTGTGAGAGAAAGAGAGGGAGAGAAGAGAAGAAAGTGAGAGTGAGGGTGAGGAGGAGGTCCCAAACCTTAAATTCTAGATTTTTTCCAGCCACCTCTTAGCCTCACCTCAACCATCTCAACCCTTTAGACCCAACCCAAAGTGGTCATGGCTCAGTCCATGTCTTAGCCTATTCAAGTTCAAGCCAAAGATCCATTCATCTCATACACAAGCATTCATCATAACATTTATTCCCTTCTCAACCCCCCTGCTCTTCTAGATTTCTAGTGAACGTATGCTCTGTGACTTGCCGTATACCGGATCCTGTCACATCAGAAATTCCTAGCGATCTAGTCCGATTTTCTTTATCTCTTTGCATAAGCATCATCACATCCGCCTTCTAGACATGCCGTTGGACGTATGCTTTGTGACTTGCCAAAATCTCAGATCTTACTACATCAGAAATCTGTGTGTGTGTCTAGTCTCATCTCAACCACAAAATACATCATCCCTTGAGATTGTTTTACCATACCAAGTAGAGACCGTACATTTATACAGGCAAAGAGGGTGCCTAACACCTTCCCTCTTTGTAACCGAGGTCCCTTACCCGGAATCCCGGATCGTAAACCAGGAGTCAATTTAAGGTAGGAGAATCGTCGGATTTCCCCAACCTTATATATTTCACGGGTTCTAGTCAACTGCGGGATTCTGAGATCATTTGGCTAGTGGTGACTCCAACATTCACAAATCAGCCAACTAACTCTAACCTACCAAACCAAATTCAAAAACATTTCGAATCCACGTGGGCGCCGATTTCTAGTGTCCACAGCCGTACTAAGGGAAACAATGCTCATTTGTTGAAACCTTCAAATTAGCCAAATCAAAGTCTATCGGACCCCACTAGAGCTAGCCCAGATGGTGGATGAAGTAGATCATCGACTTGGGGGCCACCTTGATAGTGTATGTAAAACATATAAGGGATAATAATAATAATAATAATAATAATAATAAATTATAGCCATGCATAGTGTGGGCATTAACCCATTCTAGCCAATTATGGGTCTCACAAGTGGGACCTATATTGATGTATATATTTAATTTGAGCCGTCCACCGACTTCTCCAGATCATTTTAGGCTATGAGGCAACTCTAAGTCTCTAGTGGGCCGCATGGAGGGTAACAAATCCTACTGTTAAAATCTTTCAAGGCCTAACATGGGGTCCCTGTTTATCCAAACTAGTCCCAGTTAGGACCATTTGTCTCTGTTCAAGCTGGCTTACGTGGTGAACGGATTATATCATCCTTGTGGGGGCCACTTTGATGGTGTGACCAAAACTAAATCATATATATATATATAATAAAAGCCAGCTGCTTGGGCCAACGGATGCCCACTTGGGGCGTGGAGTGGGGCCCACACGTGGGATCCCCTATGATGTATGTGTTTCATCTATTATGCCTATCTTCTAGCCAATAATGTGATAGATCAAAATCTCAGTTGGACCACACAAACAATGTGATTGAATGTCCACCGTTGAAAACTCTACAGGGTTCACCGTGTGTTTATTTTCCATCTTACCTGCTCATCAGGTCATGTATTCCTAAATTTATTTGCCATCTTACTTGCTCATCAGGTCATGCAGTCCTAAATGAGGGGAAATCACAAATATCATCTTAGTCCAAGTAGTGGAACCCACTTAATTTAAACATTGGTGAATTAATGTCACCATGGGAACCTCCATAAGGATGTATCTTTCTTACATCCATGTAGTGCATCTGTTTTCTATTCCATTTTGGGAGTGGGCCCACCATGCAATGAGGCCCACGTGAGGCATGTGAAATCCACACCATCCATTCATTCCTCCAAGTCACACCAATGAGTAGATCCAAAGCTCATCTAAGACTACACCACAGCTAACGGTGTGATTCAACCTTTACCATGGAAATCTTTCTTAGGCCACTGATTGTTGGGCTGTGTTGGCCAGCCTGCAGGGCCCGCAATGGACCCTGTCATGATGTACATGTTTTATCCAAGCCATCGGACCATGGCCCACTATGATGTGAGGTGCCCACCTTATGTGTGATCCATCCGTACTGGCTAGGGAGCCAAACCCACTGGATACTATCCAGTAGGTGGAGTACCCTACTAGCCAGTGGGCATGGCCCGTTGTGGCAACCAACCTTGCTGATGCGTTGAATATCTTGGCCATCTTGCAGCTTAGGTAAGAGCTTGAGCCTCATAATGGGGCAGATTTACGTCCCAAATTGACCACCCTTCATGGGTTAGTGGAGTTAATGATGCCCATCATTGGAACCTTTTTAAGGGCCTACTGCAATGAGTGTATGGTGCCCACATCATAGGCCCTTCCTTAGTGTGTTATGGCATTTACACCGTGGGGCCATCTTGTTATACGAGTTGTACGTGGACCATGGGTCTAACCTTATTGTACATATGGTATTGGCACCGTACGCCTATTTCCTTTTATATATGAGATGTACCCGCGTCGTCCCACATTAGGACCCATCTTTATTTCGGGTCCTACACATTATTTATGATTTAGCCCATGTGGACCTATTATTGTATATGGTTGGCTGCTCTCTTATACCTTGCTTGGGGATAGTTGTAAGGTTGGCTTTGATGTCCGTTCTGGGCCTACCACGATCATTCATGGATCCTATAATTTGTGACCCCATTTGGATGTCAATGGCTGTATGTTTTGGCCACTTGTGTGTGGGCTTACTGAGTGGGCTCATTGACTTGAAAGACTACTTAAGTATAGACTAGTGGGCCTCAATGAACTTGGTTTCTAAGGAGGTTCTATGATTTTGAATGATGAATTTCCCTCATCATGTCGTGCGATATTTTACATGTGTGTTGGTATAATATTTCCTTAATAATTTATGTAACATTACCTTAGTGATTTGTGCGATGTTTATGCATATGATTGTCATAACACTTCCTTTACGTTAATATGGTGTTTTTTTTAAAAAAATCGATGTGGAACTTATTTTATGTTAGATGTATCATTGCTTTTATATTCGAGTTAACATTGCTTATTATTGATTTAGCCTTGCTTTATGCTTGATATAGTATTACACACCTCATGCATAGTGGTTATGGTTGTATGTTATCATAGCTCATTCACATCATGTGTGCATGACTTAGATGATGGCTCATTCATAGTTTTTGCCTACCTATGTACAACAAAGTTGATGACCCTATGGCTTAGGATATTTTATGGGACCTATATGAGACAGGACCACCTTGCATGTATGCACGACTTGCATGACATAGTTGCATAACTTGGATGATGGTCTCATGTATTCATGCATTGCATGATGCATTTGCATCCACACCTTAGCGACATTAGGTTTATGGCCACCACAGGATCATCGTGTTTGGCAACTTGAGTATGGACATTGGAAATCTAGTTACGTTTACTGGGCGCATAGGATGCCTATGGGTGAAAGTCCATAAACTCTGTGGGCCAACAGGATTCCCCAATGTCGAGACTGAGTGGATAACATGAGTGCTCGAGTGCCCAATACCAGTATGTCGTGTCTCCCACTGTGTCATGGTCGGTTGGAAAGGGGTGTGACCTTACTCGCCCGGGTGAAGGAGGCTATAAGCTAGGTTGACTCTAACTAGCTTGTAAAATAGGTTCACTATCAGCGAGCCAAGTGAGGATTGACATACCACTGATGAGGTGGATAGTGAGGTCTCTTCCACTCGTTGGGTCGTGTGTGCGATGGGGCGGTAGGCCAGTGTAAGAGAGTATTAAATCCTGATAATTTCATAATTGAACTGTACTGAGATATGGATTAGACATCTGGATAGACATATGACATATGGTAATTATACATGCATGTAACACTCAAGATTGTAGATGCCTAAATATAATTCAATGTTATACAATCGTGGGCCCAATCCCCAATAGGTATGGGACTATTTGAGATCAGGAGTCTATCATCTCGAAATTACTTTACATGTTAGGTATTGGACAACATGTGTTATAACCCTTGGTGTGAGGCCCTTACCGGCATACGATACTACGCACTACACCTCGTTCCTTCATCATACATTTTTGCATTGGATAGCTGCATATGATATTTGACCTAGTATGTCTTTGCATCGTATAGCTAGAGGTGAGCATCGAGTCAAGTCAGACCAGATTGGGTCCAACTCGACTTGGTCTGAAACTTTCAATGCATTGACCTGAACTCAATCCGATCCAGGACCGAGTCCGGGTCTTCTGACTCGATTCAATTCGTTGCACTGCTGGCCTGACCCGAACCGAGTCCGACTCGGTCAAGGAAACTGAGTCGGATCGGGTTGGGTACGGTTCGGATCAAATATTTTATTTATTTTTTTGTAGTGTGGTCCACTTGATCTTTAGATCCATCTTATTTTTTGGCTAAAGCCTTAAGATGAGCTCGCCAAATGGATAGACGGTTTGGATATAACACATACTTCATGATGGGACCCACAGAACTTGCTAACGTCAATACACCAGCGTGGTACACTTGCCAGTTCGCTTCATGTATAAAAGTTGAGAGGGGTTACGGGTTACCCTCCCATTAAAACATTCATAATCATTTTTTAGGCCCACCGAGGTGTGGTTCACAAATCCAGACCATCCATTATGTGTGTCCCACTTGGATGAGGGGTCGTACCAAGTTTCAGATGCATCCAATTTTTAGGTGGGCCTCACTAAGTGCTTTTATATGTTTTGGAGTGTCTTCACATGATTTTAGATGGTATGGGCCACCTAAGTTCCATATACGGCTGATTTTTGGGTTATCCCATAATTTAAAGGGGACCCATCAAATGCACAGTGTTAATGTTAGATATGCATCATGGTGGGGCCCACATAGCTCGACCTCATAGGAAGTTCCCATGAGCTTGACCGCATAGAACCATTTCCCTATTTTCTTTCTTTTCTTGTGGCAGTCTGGCAGAGCTTAGTGCTCGATGCACCTTGAGAGTTGAGGCCTGAGAAGACAGATTGGCTACTCCCCCTGCAACTAGCCAATGGCTGGTGGTCGAGGCTCTGTGGACCCCACCATGACGTATTTACTTCATCCATTCCGTCCATCTATTTTTCTAGATCATTTTATGGTATTAAACTAAAAATGAGGTATATCCAATCTTAAGTGGACAACAGTATAGGAAACAGTGGTGAATGAACATTGTACGGATCAGATCGGTCTGGATTGGCCACTGATCCGAAATCAACTCGATGTACGGTCGGATCTAAGTGGGACTACTCGATCCGAGCTGATCCTGGCCTTTGGTTCGGATCGGATCCATTAGATCGGGTCAAATTCTGCCCAACTCTACGTATAGTCCGGATAGTTCTGACGGTATTTACGGACTTGACAGCCTGGCTCTCCATCATTCCGCTTACTTTGACATTTGTATACTTGGTACATGCATTGTGCGCACACACACGCACTCTCTAAGATTTATAGTAAGTTTACACACGTTCGTTATATGCGGGTTATGCTAGACCGCAGAAGCATTGATACAGGAGCATATGCCTGACCTCTTAGAGTTTTGTTATATCATGTATTTTCCTTTCAACATTGTACTCAAAGATTATATTAGTAGATATGTGGTGATGAAGTTTTGTGACTTAGGTACACTTGTGGTTATGCTCCTTTTTAAAAAGAAAATCACCCTAAAAATCCTCATTGTGGGATCCCAAGATCGGAACCTTACGCATGGGAGCTGAGAGCCGAGAATAGGGTATTACGGAGGCTGTCGACACTGGATTCGGCGGTTGAGAATTTTGTGAGCCCGGTTCCCGAGTTTAGGGCATGACAATTATGTCACTCAAGATTCCGTGTAATACTGATGACCGTCTCTTATGACTTGTGCATTCATAATCCATGTATTAATCAAGATACAATTATGGATTGAAAATTATAACTTATTGTGTTATACTTGCAAAATTGTGGATTAAATATTGCATCTTCTTGAGTTATATTTATAAACTATTCTTGACTATTACGATGGATGTGTAATCTTCGGGGGTATTTCGCATTGAGATAGCCACATATAGATGTTACATGCAATTACACCAAGATGTGATGTAGATGGTGAACATGTACATGCAGATGTGGAGCACAATGATGAAGCCATGGATAAATGGTCTCACTTGTCCCAGGAGGAGATCGATGATCTCACGGTTAAAGAATAGTTGTTTTTAGTTTCTTTCTATATTGAGAGACATTAGTGGTTGTATTTTAACATTATGCTGGACTTGAGGACTTTGGTTTGTATAAGCCCCATGGACAATTATTTTATTATGCTTGAATGTTTGGTTTGGATATTATTCAATACATGGTTTTGCTTTACTTATGCCATAGTGCCCACTTAAAGAATGTTAAATGAGATTGTATAGAATGAGGTTTCCCTTTCAAGGTTAACACTCTGAATTTTGAAAAACAAATACTAAACTTGGGTTACGAAATCCAGTGCATTACAATTCTTCTATCAGGTATTTAGTGTTAGTCCATGAGACATGTCACTAGTAAGGTTTTGTGATTACGATCATTTATTTGTAAGCTAGGTATTACATTACAACACCTATTCTCTTTCTTTTTTCTTTTTTTTTTTGTAACAATCAAGAAGCAATTCATATTACCTTAAATCTGGTATTTCATGAGCATACAGAGCATATAGAGGTTGTTTGCCACTTGTTCAGAAAAAAACTTCTACTATAATTATTAGCACTCCACACCTTTCTTATGCGGATCAACTGGCTAATATTTTACTAAGGCAGCTGTTCGAATACATTTGTCTAATATTGCATTCAAGCTGGGCAGGCATGATTTCTATGATCTTGTAAAATCCCAGCCCTTCAATACTTGAGTATTGGATGTCCTCGAGTGTTATCAATAAAACTTCAATTAAAATAGGCGATCACACCTTCTTATTGTTAAGGGTCAAATATTGCATATTAGACCACAATTATTACCTGAATTTACGAACATGATACTGTTTAATGGCCTATTTTAATCGTGTTTGTGTTGTAAGGTGAATTTAGGAGCCTGGACTGAAAAAGGATACTAAGAGCATGGATTTAACACTCCGAAGTCACCAAAGAAAGGGACGGACCCTAGGGGACCGAGATCAAAGAATTTACACGCTAGAGATCCGAGAAAATCAAGCCATTCACGTTAAAGAGGCCTGAAAATCATCCAGAATGCAAGATCACAGGGTTCCCACCATTCGTTCGGCTCGAAACTTTATATCTAGCTTAAGGACCATAAATTAACCGTACACGTCAAAATTCAGCCCTTGGATCTTTGTGGAAGTGGCCCAACAGAGAAATCAGAGGGCACTAGCCATTAAAGAGTATCTTGTTAATCCATAAGCGATCAAGGCTCAAACTTAGGCATTAGAAAGAGCGTGAAAAATAACAAGTACTGGTGAAATTTCGTCTTATTCGTACGATGCAGTCAGGAGTAACGGATGGCGGAAGTTTGGACAACATAAATGGTAGAATCGTAAATAAGTGATACCATGTGCATGGCACTGTTGCATGAGAACTTCAATTAAAGTTTCAATGGTGAATATTCTCGGTGCTTGATCGGGTAGTATGGCCCACCTGATTACTGGAATCATTTCATTTTTGATCTCATGCCCTAAATTATGGTAATAAGTCGGATAGACAGAGTAGATCCTTAAAGGAAATAATTATGTGGGCCCCAACCAATACCACAGCCAATCACATATAACTTGTTACATAATCTCAGTTACGTTTAACCATTGGGAAGTACCCACTTACCACATGTGTTGTGGCCCACCCAAAACTCGGATTCACCCCATATGTTGGCCCCTGGCCTAACATAACCCTACAAAACTGATAGAGGGAATAAATTTTCTGGAAACCAGGATAGTGACCCAATCAAATCATGAAAATCAGCCTATAAGCGGAAGTTGGCCGCTACGGTTCGAAAGAGGGAGTTCCTTACTAGGAAACTCCCTACATTTGAGGAGATCTGAACCGTTCAATCCCCACTTAGGAGAGAACCGATTCTAACTCGAAAACAAACGGGAGTGCGGAAGAATCCTGATTATTCTGGGAATTCAAAAGAAAATTACAAAACCGACCAGGTACATGCGTAAGAAAACAGAGGCCGATCACGTTTTTGCTAGACCCAACGATCAGAGCAACAAAATGAGGGATTTGTGGGTCTCACAAGCTCCCTAGGGGTCAGGGACTGTTGGACACCAAATCAGGGCCGTCCAAGAAGATCCGTTCGTACAGAACATAATCATGGTCAAATCTGGCATTGAAACAAAGCCATCCATCAAACTAAAGCTAGACGTTTGGCGATGAATTCGGACAGACAGTTTTGACGATCAAGAACCATTGCTTGATGGCCACTACAAGAAGCAATCCGACTGAATCGGATAGAAAATCGCAGCCCTACTTTCGATTACACAAATAGCTGGCATAAAGAAATTTGCTTTGTAAACAAGTTTTACGGAGAGACTCTTTCTAGGTCCGGACTGGCTATAAAAGGAGATGAGAGAGAGAGAGAGAGAAATCCATTCAGGTATCTGGGTAGCAGTGGAGGCATCTTGGACGTGTGGAGTGGAGCACGAAAGAGAGAGAGAGAGAGAGAGAGAGAGAGAGAGCCATGGCTGACTTCTTCCTTCTTCTTCCTTCTTCCTCCTTCTTCCTTTTTCCTTCTTAGTTTGGTTTATTTCTTTCCTTTAAGAGTTTAGCATGATTATGTCAGGCTAAACCTCTTAGTTAGAGCTAAGAGGTGAAGCTTGTAACATGATGGGTGGTCTTTTATTGCTTTAATTTATGTTACATTGAACTCTCTTTGATTATAGTTTGATATTAAGGAATGCTTTTAGTTTTTAATAGTTTGTTGTGACTTGAATTACAATAGATCTATGATATCTTTGAGCATGTCCTTTTCATTATTATGATTATGAAATTAGGAATTGTAACGTCTAGGAAAAATCCGCACAAAGACCCGAGTACCACCTCAGGTAAAAATCACAAAGGACCAAATCCTTTAAAAATTAGACGAGAATTAACTAAGTGTTAAACTAGATTACTTGTGAAATTAGCACTAATCACTTTAAATATGAACTGTAAGACCCAAAACATGTAAAATCGTTAACGCTACATTACCTTGAAACTTAGAATCAATGTCAAAACTTGGTTGCTCTCGGGAGCACATTGAAACTCCTATCGAACTTGTACCACACGTCGAAAGTCTGAATACTATGAAACCATATAATTATGACCGCCTTGCTGGGCTTGACTACCATCTCGAAAATCAAGTCCAGATAGTATCCCAAAATGCACAACTTGAGCCCGGAACGAAGTGTGTGAGAAACGCAAATATCTTTAGGAAATGAACTAAAACTTAAGTGAATTGAGTCATTCCTTGTAGGTCAAATCTAAGGATTCAGACCATCGGAATCTGACCTAATTATACCCTCAAATCAGGGAAAATTTTCAACACATGTCAGTGTACTTGTGGCCCTAATCAAGTACCGGTGACCGTCGAACTGAAACTGGTCCTCCGCGGTCGATCTGTAAATCTGATCGGACCGAAAAATTGGCCTGGCCTAGATCCAATGTCAAGGAGCATAAGTCCGACCGTACGCAGAAAAGGGGCCTCCAGATGTGCTCCGTTAGACCGAAACTGCCAGTCTTTGGCTATAACCTAAGTATACCATGGCCCTGAGGCCATTCCCATCAGTTTTGGGCCTATATAAGGGCCTAAACCCACCCCTCTCTCATTCTATACGAATTCCTAACCCTAGGAGAGAGAAGAGAGAGAAAAGAGAAGGAAAGAGAGAGAAAGTGGGAGACCGTCCCTAGGATCCTTTCCTATCACTCCACGGGCTGAATCAACCCTTCTACATCGCTATTCCAGCGATTCTGACTTTATTCTTAGGTAAGAAAACCTAATGCTAATCTGTTTTAGGGTTTCAAATAGTGTAAGTGATGAAATAGCTAACCTATTTCATGCTATAGGTGGCTGTCGTGCCGTAAACGAAGACTTGACATACAAACTAAGTTCGATACTTGTTTATCGATGAAAGGTGTGGACTATAAATGTTTAGGTTATGGTTTTCAAGGCTTTCAATGTCACCAATGATTTATGTCTGACTTGATTACTATCACAGATGCTAGATATGATATTTTTCGTAAACTACACATATATGTAAACTATATTGGTTTTAAATGCATTCCATGTGTTTGTTGAAATGTCTGAATGCATGTGGAATTATGATTCGTGTTTGATACGATTGTCGTTAGAGAATACATGATTGTTGTTGATATGACAACTCTTATGTAGAAGGAATTGCTATGATATGTGTTTTAAACTAATTAAGTACATGTGTGTAATATGTGTAGTGTAAGTGTTTGATAAAATGCCTAAATGAGAAAAATGCTTGTTTATATGCATGTATGGAGGGTGTTGAGATAGGATTCTCAATCCCCTTAACTATGGATATAGAACCCTTTCTATAACCTATCTTACTATTATGTGTTGTATAAATGAAATGTCTGTGTATGATAATATGTAGTGTGTGTGTGATTAAATTGCTCAAGTAAGATTTGTATCTAATTTTGGTTGGCACATGCGGTTTTGGACTGGTACATATGAATGCCTAATGTACATGAAATGTGTTTGAGGCTACGACGTAGTCCAGGCGATCGGTAATAATTTTTGAGTTAGTGGCCGAGGTTGTTTCGCCACACTAGACACATTCGAGGAATCCGAGTCGTACGCTGCTAGTCGACAGTGGTTAGGCCACGCGGAGTGCTTACGCGCTCCATGTCGATCAGCTCGACATATGCTCGTACCAGTCAAGCTTGTCAAGTAACCCGATTGGCCCGATGATTGTTCACCATGTATGGACGCTACTGCTTGAATCTAAGGTACCAAACTCACCAGTGGAAAACCTGTTTAACCTTGGTACCTCGATTCGCTAAGACTCATGAGCCGAGCATGGTGGTATGGGACACCGTGGTCGTGCTGTCGGCCTACACTGGGGTGACGAGCCTCCCTGTAGTGACCAGTGAGCAACCCAAACTCGTGAGCTAAATACGGTGGTATGGGACACTGTATTCGAGCTGTTGGCCTATGATCTGGTGATGAGCCTGTGGTGACCTTGAGTGTACGCTAGAAACTACGTTGAGGTGACGAGCCTTTCCGTAGTAAACTAGAGTATAAACCAGGCCTACGCTGAGGTGACGAGCCTCTCCTTGGCAGCCTGAAAACTGCCTATCATATGTGACTACTAAGATTGACGACCCTAGATGGATCAATGTTGGGTATATGGCATAAAGGGAGGTGTCTTAGTTTTCCAATCATGCTGTATGAAAAAGTCTAATAAGAACTCAATAATCATGCTCATGCACTGCATTGCATATGCCTTTGGTGTTGGTGTTGAGCACAGAGGAAGGGGTGCATGCCGCGACCGTAAGAGGAAGATCGCAGAGGGAGTGCAGGCAAGGGCATGCATCATTAATACATATCATTTTTGCATTAACCAGATTACTTAGGAATGTTTGATTGTATTGCTTTATCATTACTGCTTGATTGAATTGATAACATGTTAACCTTTACCTTATAGCTCCACTGAGTTGATCACTCACTCCCACGTTCTGGGACGGTATTTTAAACACCAACTAGACTCTGTCTTAGCTGCAGGTGATGGCGATGCTTATGAGGCGGAGCCGGACTATTACGATGACGAGGAGGAGTTCTCCTATATGCAACTCTCTGGCGGGTCTATGTAGACCTGGAGTTGCGCTGACGGGGCTACAGGGTTTTAGATAGAGAACATTACACTTTCTAATTTTTATATATTTTTGAATTGAACTTGTAATTATTTAACCTAGTGATAGTCATACTTTGAGAGCTTACTATTATTTTTGTACAGTTTATATACATATCACAGTCTTCCACAAGCATACTTGAATTGCCTCTGGAGTATGATATGCGGTTTTGGTATAATCCCATTCATGTTTAAGGAACTAATACGGACAACATTTATTCATTATTATCTATGTTGCATAAGTGATGTGTTGGAACTTGGGAGTGAGTCTATGCTCGACCCCTGATTTTCAAGGTGTTACATGTTGGTATCAGAGCATGATTTGGATTAAACTGGACCTAGGTTATGGTCACACGATGCATACTGACGTACTTTGACTTAGGTGGGAGGTTTGAAACGTAAAAACTAGCACAGGATTCCCAGTTTCGCCAATTGGCGAAACCAACTAAGATTGACCGTTGAATTCAGGCCCGTAGGCCTCTTTGACCATGCAAGAGGGCTTCCATTCGTTTCTAGACTGTCAATCGATGGGTTTAGACCCTAATTTAACCTATTCCACACTCAAACAAACTGAAAGGTGCGAAAGTACGCGAAATGGGACCCGAAATGACTCAAACGAAGTCGGGGGCCTGCACGGTGTAATACGGGGGGACCTAAAGTGGACCCCACATATTTTTTGCACCCCCCCCGGGGGGAGGGACCGGCGATGGCATCGCCGGATCAGCGAGGCCTCGCCGATCGGGCGGACCGGGCCTGTCAGGCCGGCACGGGCCGACGCCAGTGGGACATTGTGAGGCCTACGAAATCATGTGGTACCTCCTCTATTTCTTCCATTTGCTACCCACTCCCATCTTATACACGCCCAAGCTCTCCCTTTTCTCTAAAAACCCTTTTCCCCCCCTTAAATCTCCCTTCCATTTTCAAAAATTTCTCTTTTTCCTTCATTTCTTACACCCCTCTATTTCTTCCATTTCCTTTCATTTGAAGTCCAACAATCCCTTTTATCTCCCCCTTCCATTTCACTCTCATGGCTCTTTTTGAGCTTGTGGCGGTGATTTTCTCAATTTCCACACTTCCTTCTCTCATGGGAAAGAAGAGGACTTCCACGGAGGAAGCCGGGCCTAGCCGCCCTACTCATTCAAGGAGACTGAAAAGCACCGCCGTGGGTACAAGCATCAATCGAGAGATAAGGACAAAGCGAGACCTCGATCCCCAGGTTCCCCTTGAGAGAGTTCTACTGGCGAATCTGTCCTATGGAAGATTTTAAGGCCGTAGGGTCCTTTTTGAAGCACACGTAGGTGAGAAGCTCTTTGGGGAATATCTGGTGATGGACTGCCTGGTGGATGCTCGGTGGGGTCCCATATTTGAGGGCAAGTTTTACACAAATGCGAGCACTATCCGAGCCTTCTACGCTCACATACGGGAGCCAACGTTGGAGCCCTTGTAATTTAAAATTCTCGTGGGAAGGTGAGAGGCCACAGTTGATGTTGGCTTAATAGCCCGACTCATGGGGATGCCGCTTGGCGAAGTCCATGCTAGTGAGAAGAGTCTTAGGAGTGCATGTGAAAGGGATCGCCGCACATGATTCCGTTGTGGCCAACTGGCCCACTGGAATCCAAACAATAGTCTCCTGGCATCCAATATGAGCAACAACTTTCGCCTGCTCCACCACATCTTCACGTACAACGTGTACCCTAAGTAGAGCAATCACAGCGAGTGCAAGCGCCTGATGGTAGACTTTCTGTACCGAGTTGGGTAGGAAGAAAAGTTGTGCATGCCTATGTATGTACTACTATAGATAGTGCAGACTGCGTGCTCTTCTAGGACATTTGTTTCGCTCCCCTTTGGCCAACTTATATGCAAGCTTGCACATGAATTCACCTACAGACTTGCAACAAAACCTCCTATGCCGATCCATTTCATCAACGACACACTCTCAACAACATAGAGATTGGGCCACGACAGCATCAGGCCCGACTCGATGAGAGTGAGGATGAGACGGAAAGCGAAGAAGAGGAGAGTGATGAAGAGGCCAGAGATGAGATAAGGGAGGAAGGAGAGCAGGGAGAAGAAGAGGAAGTCCAGGACACTGATGAGGGCTCTCCTCCTGCTACGCATGAGCGTGACAGTGATCGGGCTACATCAGAAGCCTGCTAGGCTCGAATCGAGGAGGGCAAAGCTGCCCTGCGACAAGAGATCGGGCAGGTCTGGGCCGAACTTGGAGAGACCCGAGCCAAGCTTAAAGAGAACAAGGCCTTCATGAAGCAAAAATTCAAGAAGTGTCTCGCACCTTGAAGGACATCCTGTGCTGCATGCAGGATAAGGGTGCACCTCCTCTATCACCTGATTCAGACGACTAGTCGTGTATATAGTCGCCCTGTTTGTTTGCTTTGTTGCTTGTTTTCTTGTTTTTATGTGTAGCCTTAATAGGCTTAATGGTGTGGCAGACTGGTTAGTATGTTTCAGTGTTGAAGCCTTGCTTAGGTTAGCTCACATGCATCTTCTGTCATGATTCATGTAATACTGCATCTCATGTATTGTGATAATTTTGTTAAATGAAATGCATGAAGTTTCTTTTAGCTATGATGCAAATGCTGTGTTGTTGAGTTTGTGAGCATGTGCTGAATCTGACACAGGTTGCATCGTATGTGGTATTTAGGGAATGCCACCTAAGAGCATGCGAACCTCGACCCGTCTCACCCTTGGCAACTCAATTGACGGGGCTCCTCCCCTAAGTGATAGCCACATGGACCCCAGTTTGGGCCCACCTCATAAGACTATGCCGGACTCTCAGTTGGCCACTGGCCCCACTAATGGGCCTACACTTGTTGTACCACCGGCTCCTGAGCAGAACCGTACGTCCTCTTTGACGCAGCATATGCCTCAAACGGCCCCTCCTCCAGATAGGTTGGAGCAGATGATGTTATTGATGCAACAGCAGCACCAGCAGCACCAGCAACAGCTCTTGGCCACCCTTGGGGGAATCTTTACTTAGAGCATGGGTGTGGCTCCACCTGCTCCATTTATGCCCCCTGTTGGGAATACGGGTGCTAGAGCCATTTCGAGCGATTCCAGCACTTGCAGCCTTCTACCTTTACGGGTACTCACCGACTCGAGGAGGCCGAGTATTAGCTTGACCACATCTCTAAGATGCTAAAGCCGCTGCACTGCACTGAGGTAGAGCAGGTGGAGTTGGTCAGCTTTATGTTTGAGAAGGAGGCCAGCTTATGGTGGGACAGCATTCTCCATACTGTTACTGTCAGACATGTGTGGACGTGGGAGGCCTTTGAGACGCGCTTCCATGAGAAATATTTCTACCTCACGTACCGCCATGAGAAGGAGATTGAGTTCCTTCATCTCCGATAGGGAGGCATGACAGTGGCAGAGTACGAGAACAGGTTCATAGAGCTGGCTAGGTATGCTCCCTTGATTCTCACCGATCAGCCGATGAGGATGTGGCGCTTCTCTGAGGGCTTGCGACCCGAGATACGCTCGAAGATGTGTTACACTAGCATATCTACCTATGCTAAGCTAGTGGGCATGTCTCTGCGAGCGGAGCAGAATGGGGATAGATTGTCCCGCACGCGCATGCCTATGGTTCCTAGACCGCGATCAGATTTTTTGAGTAGGCCGTTCCTCGGCAAGAGGCCCCATGCAGACTCACCTCCTAGACTTGCAGCTCCACCAGTCCCTATGAGGCGACCAGACGTGTGGTGCACCTACTGCAGGAGATCTGGCCACGTTGATGCCTACTATTTCACCAAGATGAGGAATAACGGCTTCTCATCAACTCAGAGGATCAACCGCCAGCTTCCTCAAATGATTGCAGCTCCACCTCTATAGTCAGCACTAGCGCATCCATCTTTTCGGCTGCCTACACCCCGATTTAGGCTACCTCAACGGCTTATGGTACCGCAATCGAACCAATCTCAGCAGGCTCCCGTGCACTCACTTACAACTGAGGCATCCGAGACAGCAGTTGCAGTACCATTGGCTTTTGAAGTCACGGTGCATGTTGAAGGTACACCAGTCTTTTTGTTAGTGGACACCGGGTCCACTATCTCTATAATATCGTGCACAGTAGTCAAGAGATTGGGATTGGAAACTAGTCCTATGGTTGGGGTGAGAATCCTTACCACCACATGGACTTTCTCGGACGCTACCAGGATGTGTAAGGGTTATTCAATAGACTTAAGGAGCATAATAGTGCGCATTGACCTGATTATCTCTCCGTTGCACCATTATGACGTCATTCTTGGTATGGATTGGCTCACGAAGGTGAAGGCAGAGATCAACTGCGATACTAGAGTGGTGACAGCCCATGGACCAGAGGGCACGACCTTTACATTCCCAGTGCAGGTCAGTTGGCCCTATCGCATTAGTTGTTACGCTTTATTACTAGAGGACATTAATGGTCCAGTACTTGAGGACACCCCTGTAGTCCAAGAATTCTCAGACGTATTCATAAAGATACCTGGATTACCCCCTCAGCGTGAGATTAATTTTACCATCGATCTAGTACCTAGTGCAACACCTATATCTCTTCTGACTTATCGCATGCCTCCATGTGAGATGGAGGAGCTGAGGAAATAGATTGATGATCTATTGGATGCAGGCTTCATACGACCTGGCATGTCTCTGTGGGGAGCACCTGTGTTGTTTGTGAAGAAGAAGGATGGATCTCTGCGATTGTGTTTTGATTACCGCAGACTGAACCAAGTGACAGTGAAGAACAAGTATCCTTTACCCAGGATAGATGATCCGTTCGATCAATTGAGAGGGGCACAATATTTTTTGAAGATTGGTTTGCAGTCAGGGTATCATTAGTTACGCGTTAGATATGAGGACGTGCAGAAGACAGCATTCAGGACTAGCTTTGGGCATTACGAGTTCCTAGTGATGTCGTTTGGACTTACAAATGCACCGATCGTATTCATGGACCTGATGAACAAGGCATTTCGGCTGTATCTATACTAATTCATCATCGTATTTATAGATGACATCCTGATATACTCCAATAGTCGGAAGGAGCACGAGGAGCACCTGTGAGCAGTCTTCGATACGCTCAGAAAGAACCAGTTGTTTACACAGTACAAGAAGTGTGACTTTTGGAAAGAAGAAGTCAAATTTCTGAGACATGTGGTATCTAAGGAAGGGATAGTTGTGGACCTTGCTAAGGTAGCCGCAGTTCAGGACTGGGAACAGCCTAGTTCGGTTACTGAAGTGAGGAGTTTTCTTGGCCTGACAGGTTACTACCATCGATTCATTAGAGATTTCTCCTAGATAGTCAGACCATTGTCTCAGCTAACTCAGAAGGATCTCAAGTTTGCCTAGAATGAGAAGGCAGAAGCAGCTTTTCAGGAATTAAAGGACAAGTTGATGTCTGCCCTTGTGCTAGTATTGCCAAAGCGAGGGGTCAAGTATACAATATACACCGACACTTCTCGTATTGGTTTGGGTATTGTTTTGATGTAGAAAGACAGGGTTATTGCCTATCTATCGCGATAGTTGAGGAAACACGAGGAAAACTACCCTACGTACGACTTAGAGTTAGCAGCCATCATCTTTGCTATGAAGATCTGGAGATATTACCTTTACGGAGAGGAGTTCGAGCTCTTTTGCGACCACAAGAGCCTCAGATACATATTCACGCAGAGGGACTTGAATATGAGACAGCGGCGGTGGATAGAAACCTTGAAGGACTTCAAGTTCGATGTCTCCTACCATCCTGTCAAGGCCAACCTTGTGGCAGACCCGTTCTGCCATAAGAAGACGATAGCATTTGCCGCTTCGCTGATGATAGCGGAATGGGATATGGTAGAGTTTGTGTGAGACTTTGAGCAGAAACTTATGGTAGAAGAGCCGTTTGAGAGCATCACACATATTCAGGTTTAGCCACTTATTGATGACAGGATCATCGCAGCTCAGACAGATGACGAGCTATTGGCGAAGATAAGAGAGCAGCATAGTGATAATGTAGACTCAGAATGGAAAGTTGGTACGGATGGGTGTTTATGTTATCGTGGCCGCCTATGCATCCCAAGCCTTCATGACCTGAGGAAGGAAGTTCTCGAGGCTGCTCACAATTCGAGGATGGCAATGCATCCTGGCAGTAAGCGTTCGTACTGGTGGGACAACATGAAGGCCTACATAGCAGAGTATGTATCACGTTGTCTCACATGCTAGTAGGTCAAGGCTGAACATCGCCGACCTCCTGGACTGCTTCAGCCCATGCCCATAGCTGAATGGAAATGGGACTTCATCTCTATGGATTTTATCTTAGGGCTACCGAAGATGATGAAGGGACATGACTCCATCTGGGTGATCATGGATCGGTTGAAGAAATCGGCTCATTTCCTCCCTATTAGAGTTTCGAACTCAGCAGACGAGTTGGCCAGATTGTACATCAAGGAGATTGTACGTCTGCACGGAGTTCCTCTCGAGATTGTGTCGGACCGAGACACACGATTCACATCTATCTTCTGGACGTGTATCTAGGAAGCAATGGGTGTGAAATTGAAGTTCAATACCACATTCCACCCACAGACTGAGGGGCAGACAGAATAGGTAAACCAGGTGTTGGAGGACATGTTGCGAGCTCGTGTACTAGATTTAAAGGACAGTTGGGATGACTGTCTTCCTTATGCCGAGTTTGCTTACAACAACAGCTTTCAGGCAAGTATTAGCATGGCTCCCTACGAAGCACTATATGGGCGCTCATGTAGAGCACACATTGCTGGACAGAGGTTGGTGAGAAGAGTCTGATTGGCCCAGAGTTAGTTCAGGCGACCTCAGAGAAGATCGACATTATCAGGTGTCGACTTCTTGCAGCATGGAGCAGATAGAAGAGCTACGCTGATATGAGGCGGCGACAGATAGAATTTGAGGTTAGGGACCATGTATTCCTAAAGGTTTTCCCGATGAAGGGAGTCCTCCGGTTTGGAAAGAATGGGAAGCTCATGCCGAGATTTATTGGCCTATTCCAGATACTGGACCGAGTGGGTGTGGTGTCATACCGCCTTACTTTACCCACACCACTCGCAAGCGTGCACAACATATTTCATGTATCTATGTTGAAGAAGTACGTTCCCGATCATTTTCACATTATCAGATGAGAGCAGGTATAGTTGAGCGAAGACGCTACTTATGTACTGCGACCAACGCGTATTTTGGATAGGAAGGAGCAGGTGTTGCGCAGTAGGTGATTCTACTTGTGAAGGTTCTGTGGACACACCACACTGAAGAGGAGGCTACTTGGAAAACAGAAGCTGAAATTTGCAAGAACTACCCTCAGATTCTTGAGGAGTACGAAAAGGTACTAATTTCGAGGATGAAATTCTTCTTTAAGGGGGGTAGATTGTAACGTTTCGAAAAAATCTACACAAAGACCCAAGTACCACCTCAGGTAGAAATCATAAAGGACCAAATCCTTTAAAAGTTAAACGAGAATTAACTAAGTGATGGCGATGCTTATGAGGCAGAGCCGGACTATTAGTTGATCATTAAGTTGATTAACTAACTATTAATGATGGCGATGCTTATGAGGCAGAGCCTTATAGCTCCACTGAGTTGATCACTCACTACCACGTTCTAGAACGATGTTTTAAACACCAACCAGACTCTGTCTTAGCTGCAGGTGATGGCGATGCTTATGAGGCAGAGCCGGACTATTACGATGATGAGGATTTCTCCTATATGCAACTCTCTGGTGGGTCTATATAGACCTGGAGTTGCACTAACGGGGCTACAAGGTTTGGATAGAACATTACACATTCTGATTTTTGTATATTTTTGAATTGAACTTGTAATTGTTTAACCTAGTGGCAGTCATACTCTGAGGGCTTACTATTATTTTTGTACAGTTTATATACATATCACAATCTTTCGCTAACGTACTTTAATTGCCTCTGGAGTATGATATGTTGTTTTGGTATAATCTCATTCATGTTTAAGGCACTAATATGGACAACATTTAATCATCATTATCTATGTTGCATAAGTGATGCGTTGGAACTCAAGAGTGAGTCTATGCTCGACCCCCAATTTTCAGGGCGTTACAGGAAGCCCTATTGTTCACCATTGCCCCCTGGACATGGTTGGATGATGGAATCCTTCCTAACGTTCATACATCTCTTAAATTGGTTGTGAATTGGGTAAATTCTGTTGTTTGCTTTGTCTCATGGGCATGGTTTTGTGATGGAATCAATTCTAATTCGCATCCTTCTCATCTCTTGAAAACTAGATCAAAGGATGTTCATAGTTGATTTTAATGAATTATCTTCCTACTGGATGAAGATAGGACTCTAATTCTAGTTGTATTCTTGAATCAAGCATGGATCTCCTTGATCTCTACAAGTGGATCCTTGGAATCCCTAGTTTCCCACCTTTCAATTTTACAAGTTTTAGTTTAATAATTCATAATTATTCTCTTAAAATCCTCTGATTTAGATTACATCTTCGTCTAGTTCTAGTTCTGGTTACTTTCAGATTACGTATAAGGTTCAGTCCTTGTGGATTCGACCTCGGTCTTACCGAGATTATTACTACATCGCAACCCTATACTTGGGGTGTGAACACTTATGCACGTGTATACTTGAAGACTTAAAAGTCGTGAGCCAAAATCTAAATCTAGAAATCCAAAAGTTAATTAAACTTTGTACCCTAGTAGATCAAACCATACTATAGCACTTATGGGACTTGGGTCATCGAATCCCTAGTTATTTAGATCTATTTGCAAGAATAGATGAAAACCACATTAAGATACATTGGATAGAACATCCCATTTGGACAGTTAGCCAATGAAACACATAAGTTGGAACCCTAGAACCTTAGAACAGTGAAAAACCCCATCTATAAGTAGAGCACATGCTCTATTGGTTTAACCTATAGATTTATTGGTTTGATCGACCTGTGTAGCTTGAAAATATGAGAAATCCATGTTTTGTCAGTTTGAGTGACAAAATTATCGATTCAAGTCGGTCCAACTGACAACATCAACCAACCAATAGTCCCCGAATTTTAATAACTTGCAGACCACCAAATTTCTATTTGAGACTATAAAAGTCCATTCTACCCATTTTCTTTCATTTCTAAGGTTTAAAAGTGAAATGGAGAGATAGAGAGAGGGAGAAGCTAGAGAATGTAAGTGTGAGAGTGAGAGAAAGACCGAGAAGATCAAGTGTAGATTCATACCGTGCAAGCTATTTTGTGCCTTCCTCGACTAGATAACCATCGGCTAGTCAAGTAAGAGCTCAATTAGTCGTGCATGTCTATCGTTTCCCCTGATTTCTATCAACTTTGAATTATTATGGTAAGAAATCATTTTCATCTATCCGAATCTTCTGATTTTGAAGTAAGGGTTTGTTCATATTAATTTTCGAAGTCTCCACAAGCAAATAGAGGTGGCGTATTCTCATTTGAGAGTTATATCGAGTACGGCTTCATGTGGGCTTCGTTTTACGCTGAATTAGGGCTTGTGGCTTTATCTATAAATTCTCTATGCCTGAGTTCCATCAGAACTGAAATATTCCCATTCTAAGATGAGATCTATTATACAATCTTTCCTACGACATTTTTTTATCTTCCAATGGTCTCAATATTTGATAATCATATAAATTAACCTATGAATCATGTACCAACTCTTACAATTTACATTACATGTGTTAGTGTTGGGATTATTTTTGTAGAAGAGCACATAACATGCTTAGCCTATTGCTTAAGTTAATTCACACACGTGCACACCTTAAAATGATCAATCATATGAATATAATCCTTATCTTGTGGGTTTCATGTGGATATGAATTATGACATGCCTTACTGAAGTTATATGCGATTTGTATTGATATAACGTATACTTATATTTACACCTTAAACTATTGACCATCATGTGAGTAAATTAAATGTAATTGGTTGTAGACTTACCATCTAGAAAATTATTATGCCTTTGTCGGTTTTGATTGGTGGAATCCCTTGTGTTGTGTCCTTACGTAGACTTTGTGCCTTATTGGCTTATTTTACTTGTTGGCTTTATTTATGCCATGTTGTCTTTACTTATGCCTAAATGGCTTTATTAATGTTGTTAACTATGTTGGGAGGAAACATATATTTGGAATCATATATTATTTGGTGATGATAAGGTTTAATTGTTAGATCTGGATTAGCCACTAGTTGCATAGGTTTGTTAGATAGGTTGATTGTGAATCGAACTAATAAATGTTAGATTAATCATGCATCCATAGCATGTAGGCATTTTTGGGTAGCTAGTTGTTATGGTAGCATGTACTCAGTTTACTTTCGTTGGCTCTTAATCCACTATTCGAATGACCCTTTTGCTATGTTATCCATTGTGAGCACTTACTCAATTTACTTTTACTGGCAGCTAGCCACTTTTAGTGTGAGGTAGATATTGTGGTAGCACATACCTTTAGTTGAGGTATTTTTGTTGGTTCCTAGTCACTTTTATTATTGTGGGTGAGTAGTCACTAATAAGTTATGTACCTAGAGGTATTTTCATTGGTAGCTATCCCCAAGAGCCAACTGGATATCCATTCTTAGGCTGATGTATATTCATATATTCATGCATTTAAATAAGATTGCACTGTAATGATTATTATATTGTACATTTTTATTTATAAAACTATACTTGATTAATATGTCATTATGTAATCTTGGAGGGATTTAACGCTAAGTTTGTCACTCATGTCTCGAATTCAAAAAATAATAATTGATGCAGGTAAATGGTGGCATAAAGTTTAGGAAGTCTCGGTAGAGCTTGATGGAGAGATGGATGATTGAGCAGAGAAGTGCTAGCTTGGTGGAGCTTCAAGAGCTCGAGCTAATTTATTTCTAGTTCTTTTCTTTTGGACTTTTGTATCTTTCGTAGATTGGGATGTTCATAGTTTGTAGTGTTCCCTATGGGTGCCTTTTGGATACTTCCCAACTACCTTATGAGATGAATGCTCATTTGACTATGTACACACGTGAGAGATTTTTCTCACTTGCGGCATCCCTAGGCTACACTTGGGTTTTCGTAGTAAGAACATTGTGCTCAAGTGGTGAAAATCAGGATGTTGGTAGTATTGGTGCCAATGCACCTAACCGTTATAGTGTTAACACCCTCCAATTTAGAATTTAAGTCCACGTACTCAACTGTTAGGTTTTGGGGTGATACAGCTATAGCTTGAGAGGGGGCATTTAGATGATGGTATGTATAATATATTGGGTGGTCTCACAAACAACTAAACGTTTGCATGATGTTTTATTCATATAAGTAGAGGGGAGAGGGAATCTCAAACTCTAATTATAAAATCTACTGTGAATATCAATATTTACTAAAAATGAGGTTGTCCACTTATTAAGCAGGCCATGCATGTAATGGACTACCTAGTAATTGATCGTCTTCAATTTTATTTAATAAAAACTAAAAATATTTCAAGATTTCAATACCATGCAAAAAGATCACCAACTCAATGTTGTGAATAAGATAGGAAATCCCACTTCATCCCAATATCTTTAAATTATGTTATATCTTGTATAGTTGTAACCAATCACCTCATTCTAATGTCTTTAGATTGTTTCATATATCTTATATAGTTGTAAACAATTAAGTGTAACTGATTATACATCTCCTTATAGATTAAAACTTTTCACCTGTACGTTGAATCAGAGCATCTTTCATCCATTGATTGTAATGGTGTGGCCTAAGTGATGGGAGAGCTAGCCAACTTAATTTTTGCACTAGAGGATCTTTAGATACAGATTTCCTTCACAAGGGCCATGTTGGTAAAAAAAAAAAAAACAAAAGATGGTTCAGTAGCACAAGTTGCAGTACCTTGCTTGTAGGTACTCAATTCTCAATATGATAATTGTGAGTAGTATATGTAATAATTGGGTCATGATTTTTATATTCACTACAATATGGTCACCACTAGTATGCTCGCATTTAGGCATCTAACGACTGAATTTGACATGTATTTGATGACTAGCATGGTATGATTGGCTTAAACTACTAATAATGGTAACATAATAATGTACATCAGTAATTTAATATTTGATTGATCTCATGCTTTGCCTCTCAAATTCTTCTTTTGTAAGTAATCTCAGCACAGATGGTTCTTCTCTACTAAACTTTCTCATTTTCATTCAATTCTTCAATGGATTATAACAATGAACATCCCTCTCTAAATCACTCTCAAAAGTGTTTTTTGAATAAAATTGAGACATTTTTTCTAATGTTCTAAAATGTTAAATGTTTAAATATTAAACCAATTGTAATAGTTATTTATCTCTTTCAAAACTATGAAATTTTGCTGGCGATGAATTGAATTAAGCAAGTAAACTCTTGTTTTAACACTGGCCTTACATATGACAACATGGTACATGTCAACAATGTTCAAGTCCTCGTTAAGTGGGACCCACTTCTTATTAATAAAAAGAAAAACTTTTACAATAGTAATAAAAGTGCATAAACCACTTACAAAGAGATCATTATCAAAACATTTTAAATAAATGTATAAATTGCTTTTGATCCATCATCATTACTATTGTATCGGTTACACAAATTCACATGATTGCTTGGTGAAGTTTAAGGATAGATTGTCCACTAGAGATCAACCCTCTATCTGGGCTCTGATCCTCCATGCATCTTATCTTTTTTATTTTATTCACTTCTATATTTTTCTATCAATAGCTTCACTCCAAATTATTGAAACAATAATAATTAAAATTTTATAAAATATTTTTTTAGTCAAACCCTAAATTCTAAATAAATAAAGTCATCCAAGTGATGACAAAGAAAATGAAGACACCAAATCCTCGAGTGAAGCCTTTTTCAGCGCCTGAAGTGCTTGAAGTCGGACCTGAAGTTCATGAAGAAGAGAATTAAATTAAAAAATAGTTTTATATAATAAAATTTATGAATTTGTATTATTGATTAAGATTATCCTGATTGCACAAAGATGATATATTATAAGTGTTGGAGTGTATGCTGTTTTAGTTAAATGATTTATATATTTACTTCATTAATATTTTATTCATTATTTATTATTAATTGTGCATGCATGGAATGGATATGATCGAGACAAATTTTGGTGGGAGGCTTCATCTAACTATTTATATCATGACGAAATCAAGTAGAACAAGTTCGATGTAGAATATAATTGTGAGGCTTAACTTATCTAATTCTTCATAGATCTATAATATTATCATTATCAACAAATAAGTTGAAACAACTCATTTCATGGATCACCATACTTGTTGTAACTTTTGTGCATATGGTAAATCTCTACCAATAAACATTGTTCCCACACATGTGTAAGTGTGTGCAAGTGTATATATTAACTGAAATCAAGGTGGGTTTCATTATCTGATATTGGCTGACACTTATTATGCTTGTTATACTTGTCATTAAACTTGAGAGGACCTAGGCTCCTCGTGGGGATTTTGAATGGTTACTTTGATTCACCAATATGCAAGATTGTTAGGCAAACTATGGTGGGTTGGGTGATCAATAATATTCCTGTGGGGACTAATATTTTCAACAAATGATCTACAACTTTTATAAGCTTAACCTTATATTAGGAATCAAAATAATTAATCAATATGGCCGATCAAACTAATTTGTAAATCATTTTAAATTAATTATTAATTTTAAAATCATTAAGATTTCAAATCCTGAGGTTAATCCTACTCTGGCAACTTTACATAAGGCGGAGTTACATGCATTATTTTGTAAAATTAATGGTTTAAATATGTTTTTAAGTGTTCAATCACGACCTTAGGAAATGATAGGCATAGGATAGTGGGCATTAAGATAATAAGTTGAAGGATATATGTATGATATCATAAGTAAAGAATATTGTACATATCCATGTGGTATAACGTGGAAATGTTTGAATTAGACCAAGTTTGATTAGGTCAAAGTCCTTGCGTAGTTAAGCAAGTATATTGTGAGTGTTGCCTGTGAATTAACTAGAAAGCTTGTTGCTATATTTATTCATACATAAGCATCTAGTGTTAAGTGTGTTAGAAAATAACCCATCCAAAAGGTTGGCCCCATCTTGAAGAACATATTATGCAAAAAATCAATACGATCTACTCACCAATTGGCCACCTTATAGAAAATGATTAACATCCATCGAATTATTCCAGAATACATGTTTAACCCACCTCATGAGTTAATCAGTCTGATCATTGCGCTAGGTGATCATTATGGTGGTGCCAACCTTATGAATAATTTGGTTGTCATTCACACATGATTACTAAATTGCCCCGTCTCTTTATACGTGCACGCTAAAAATCGTAAAAAAAAATGACCCCATGTGGTGTATGCAAGACATATAATCCATTCAAGAAGTGCCCACCATGAAAATTGGATGCCCCAAAAATCAAGTTGAACCGACCATCCGTTGCCAATCAATCACTTGGAAAATAATGGAAAAAAAATAATCAAAACCTATAAATTCTAAGTGGTGGGATTCGCCTAATAGTTGGATAGGCATGAGTTTTAAGGCATCCTATCATCATCATAATGCGACACAACTGATGCACAATGCACGTGTTAATTGGTAGTACCCCATAGTGGACCCCATAACATAGAAAATAATGAAAATGGCTATAGCTACACATCCAAGCGGTGTGGCTCACCTGATGGTTAGATTGGGTTGATATTTTGAGGTCAATTCATCATGATGGGACACACCATTTGATGCATAAGTTGGACGAAATGCACATGCCTCTGTAAGCCTCACACTGAATCCATGGCTTTTATTATGGTAGGCATCCATTTCTATCATTCCCCATGTTGTGGCCTACCTAATGACTGGACAAGCTTATTTTTTTGTTGGGCCTGACAATGTGATTGGCCGCACTTGATGTAGGGAATGGATGTTATGCACACACCATATAGTTTCAAACGTTTGCACTATAAGTGTGGTGAAAACATTTCATTGAATGAAGAAACAGTCATGTGTGAAGTTATAATCAAATAAGAATCTTTGAAACATTACCTTGAGATGGAGATAGAGATGGAAATGATGCAATACCAGAATCGGAAGAAGGGGTAACTGTTTTAGGTATAACATTGGTTGTTGGTGCAGATGCAGTATCGTTCGCTGGTGTAGATTCAGCATCAGTTTTCGGTGCATCTTTAGAATTTGCATTTTTAGCATCTAAATGCTTTTCATATTCTTCAAATGCTTTAGCAACAGATGGGGGTAATGCAGATTCTTCACCTGCAAATACACACACATACACATAAATCAGACTTTGTTCAAACACGTATACTAAGCCCATGTGTCTCTTATAACTTGTCCATCTTACATGCAACCACCCATGCCAACATAGATCATGCATACAATATCTAATGTTTTCATTATGTGGAACATATAGTTTAGATCAAGATCAATCGATCTCACTACTCATGTAGGCTACAGTGTCTTAGACAAATGGATAGCTAAGACCATGGTAATATTACATATATAAATAGAAATTTAAAAAATTTTATTCATATGATGGAAAGGAAAAGTAGGGTAACTGTTTATTTTTTATATAGAGATTTCCTTGTCCCACAATGGATAGGAAGAGAATCTTTTAAGCCTTATATGTAGACATTGACCTTTAGGTTTGTGAAGCAAATCAAAGAAATAAACTATGTTGAGACTTTGAAAAAGTTTATTTACCACATATGATATACAGGTATGGTGCGTGTGTTAGTATAATATAACCTTTTTTACTTATCTCATTTTAATTTTGAATTTTAAATTACCTCATCTAAACTGTTGATCATGAAGAGAGTAGGCAAAAGAGCTGCAACTCCGTACATCATTAGATCTTCTTCAAGATATACAGGTAGGGCCAATACATTTTTTAGAAAACGACAGTAACATGCCTAATTTTTTAATTCTTAGATTTCTTATCATTATTTTTATTTATTATTTTTATTTTATTATGTTATCTCTTAACAGTATATTGTAACAATTTTTGTTTATATCTATCTTTTAATTCTCTTCCAACAATTAAAGTTAGATTAAGTCATCCCATTTAAAATTTTCATTCGAATGGCATTTATTTTAGAGAACATAAAAAATTTATATATATATATATATATATATATATATATATATATATATATATATATATATATATATATATATATATATATATATATATATATAAACTTTAAGAGTGGTAAAATAAAAGAAAACTTTATCTAATAATTTCAAAATTGGTCTATATCATTAAAAATATGATCACATCTTCTGATGCTTTAGAAGTTGCTACTTCTATTAAATGATCTAAATAACAAGAAGATTACTCGGTCTATATTATTAAAAATATGATCCCATCTTCTTATGCTTTAAAAGTTGCTACTTCTATTGAATGATATAAATGACAAGAAGATTACTTGTGCCATAATCATATTTTGAGTGTGATAAAAAATGATAATTATGATATATATTGTCATCGCACTTTGGCCAAAGATTTATAGAAACATTTAGAGAAAGTTAAAAACAGAAGATGGATGTAGCGAAAAATATGTCGTTGGTCAATATATTAATTGTGAAATATCGAATGAAAATCAGTGTTGGATCAATTTCATGATCTTCAAAAAATAGTATATGAACAAATTATATCCAAAGGGAGGAAGAAAGGTGAGGCCTTTCAATCTACTACGATAATAGAAAAACTTGTACTTATATAGAAAGAATATAAAAATTCTATTAAATATAAGAGGAAAGAAATGAGTTTGGAAGAACCCACCACATTTAAATATAAGAAGAAGCTAGGAATTACAGTAACCAATATATAGAATTGGAACCTGTAACTAAGGTACATCTTATTGAAAGTAGATGATTTAAAAAAATAAAAAAAAAATCATAAATTTAAGCCCTCAAAGAGTAAGAATTTTCATTTTCAAAAATAAGAAAATAGTTTTAAAAATAATAGAAAAAAAAAATTCAATTGCATTGTGTGTAGAAAAGGAGGTCATATCAATAAAGAGTATTATCATTGAAAAGATAAAAAATAAAGAAAAAAAAAAGACTCAAATTCATGTGGTTGAGAAATTTGTGGGGGTTATTATTGAAGCACTCATAACAAGTGCCGTGAATGGGTATTGGATAGATTATGATGTCACCAAATACTCTTACTCCAACTGAAATACATTTTTTACTTACAAAAAGGTAGGAGATGGAATGGATATTTATATACCAAATCCACTAGAACTAAGGTTGTATGCAAAGAGAATGTGAGCTTAAAACTCACATATAGAAAAGCATCAATTTTACAAGAAGTGTTTCAAGTGCCAGACCGTTGAAAGAATCTCATCTTTAAGTCAATATTAAACAATAATGGTTTTAAGTTAGTTATTGAATCTGGACAGTATGCTATTTCTAAGAGTGGTATATGACATTTTAAAACTTAGTGTTATAAATTAAAATGTTTCTAGTTCTTCTACATATTTGATTAAATCTTTGAATATTTGGCATGCTAGATTGATATATGTGAATGATCATTTACTTAATTGCATGATTAATATAGGATTAATTCCTAAGATGGAAAAGGAGAATAACATTAAATATGAAATATGTGTATAGCCCAAATTTACAAGAAAATTCTTAAAACAAGTAGCAAGGAATTAAAAAATGATTTATTTAGTTCATAGTGACATATGTGATTAATCTATATGCACTAAAATATATATATTCAGAGTAAGGATGCAATGATAAAAATTTAAAAATAAAAAATAAAATATTAAAATTATTATATCATATAGTGGTGGAAAATGCACTTCTAATGACTTTACATCATAATGTAAATTAAAAAGTAATATACACGAGGTAAGAACTCCTTATTCATCTCAATAAAACAGTATAGGTAAAAAAAAAAAAAACATTAATTGATATGGTAAATATTATTTTAACTATGTGGGGAGAAGTGATTTTAATTACACGTAATATAATTAAATTGTGTATCATATAAACATTCTAATAGAAATTATGAATTATAAAAAATAATAATCCATCAAACCTTAAATATTTTAAAGTACGGAGGAGCCTAGCCAATGTATAGTTACTTTTACCTAAGAAAATAAAATTAGAAGAAAAAATATTAAATTATGCTTTTATAGAATATGCATATAATAGCAATGCATATACTTTTTTAGTATTAAAGTCTTACAATAACCTAGACTAAATACAAGAATAGAATCCTCAAATGTTAAATTTTCTGAGAATAAAATTTCATTAAAAACTAAAGCTACTACAATCGAAAGCGTAGAAAATTCAATTCTAAGAAATAAAATGATAGATATTTCATTAAATGAATTTACTAAACTTAAAAGAAGTAAAAGGGCTAGAGTAGTGAATCATTTTAAACCAAACTTTTATACTCTCGCTAAAACTTTCTAAGCATTGTATATTTTCTCTCGAGTGATATTAGTCATTTGATCAATTAACAACGTAGAGGAAGGTTAGAATGACTATAAAGCACTTTATCAAATGGTTAGGATCATTTGATCATGGTTCTTTAGCCTTATGAAATTCATGGTACGTTTCACCTATCCAACATCTTATAAAATCTGAAGGTTGGGCTCAGGATCCCTTGCAAGTACCCATTAAGCTAAGCAACTAAACTAAAACCAACTAAAAAGAAAAGGAAATTTCTTAGGAGAGTAAAAAGAAATAACAGCAACAAGAACATTAATAATATAATAGTAGTAGTACTAATGACAACAAGCAAAGTAAATTTTTTAACACAACATTAGTAAAGACAAAAAGTAAAAAAGTATTTTAAAAAAGAGAGAAAAAAAAAAAGAATAATAATTAGGAGCGTTTTGTCGCGGTAAATATCATAAAATCATGTACCAAATTAGACTATTCAATCAAATATCATGACATTCCATGACTACTGTTGCAACCAAACGCATCATGCACCTTTAGTATCTAAGCTGTTAATTGGCCATAACCTAATGACAAATGTTCCTTAGCTAAGAAATCAGAATGGTCCACAAATCAAGTGGGCAAAAATTATTTTAAAAAAAGACATTAGAAAAAGATAACCAATGATCCAAATTCAAAATAATTGGGTGGCCACCTGATGAGTAGCCTGACCTAATTTTTACGCTAGAACATGATCTAAAGCGGGTTGCAGAAAATTTCATGGCCAAGATGGACAAGAGGAGGCCCGATTGGAGGTGAAAGTGATCTGGACTGTCAGAACCTTAAAACAGGCATATCTTGTAAACCAGAATAAGTTATTTGACGTACCATATATGATTTTGGGTAAGAGAAGCTACATTAGCCAACCAACCTGCTATGTTGGGTTACCCACATCGAATTTGCAAGATTCCATCAAATCGATGGTCGAAGTCCTTTTTAATTCCATTTTTACTATTACACCCTAATCCATGGTTCGAGTGGTAGACTGAGTGAAAGATACCTCGTCTCAACACTAAGGTCTTGGTATCGATCCCTAGTGGGGGTGGCTAACAGTGAAGTGTCAACTGACAATGGATGTACTAACAAAAAAAAAAAAATCTACTTTTACTATTTATAGTAACTTTAGATCATAACTTTTGGTCTATTGAGTTTTAGGAGTTGTGTTCAACATGAAAAGTTCTTTGAAAAATTAGGAGAATAACATGGTAAGGCCAAATAGGACACTTACTATTTTTGGACAAAAATCATGAGGCCTACTGGAAATCACGACCATATATAAATAGAAAGTTTACTATTTATAGTAAGTCACGATTTTATGGAGTTTGAGTTGTAGTTTGATTACAAAACTTCTTCCTAAGGTTCATATCACCATTTAAGGGATTGTAAAGTCATTTTTTTAATGATTAATCAATTTATTTTCAATTTTATTAGAATTTACTTCTATTTTCTATCTCTCCTCATGGATTTGAGGAATCTCTATGAGGAGTCTAGAGAAACTCTGTGGCTTTGGAGTAATTATCCCCTTGAGGAAGATGGTGATCGACCTCATCACGCCATCCCTATGTCAGAACTCAACATCCATGATCTCACACACATGAAGCATGTAGAGATAAATAGAGTGGGACCTATAAAGATCATGGAGAACACCAGATGAGATTGTATTAGTATCTATGATTAGATTGTATGGCGTGTAATCATAATAACAAACTAAACAGTAAAAACCAACGTGAAAAAAAAAAAGAAAAAAAAGAATAATAAAATAAAATCACCAATGATCCAACAAAAATAGAGAGAATATAAAAATATTTAAAAGAAAAAGAAAATTTACCATCTGAAGACGACTCGCACATCTTTATATCGACGGGTACTCCGCATGCCTTGGGTGCCTCCAGGGCTTGTTCTGTGGTTACATTGAAGGTATTCATAAGCTCTGCGTTATTGAATATGTCACATAGACAATGTTGATCGCCTTTTATCAAATCCTTCAATGCATCACAGCACGTTGATGGTGGGGTCGTCTTTGATGGATGGAGGTAATCTTGGCATGGAAGGAGCTTGGACATGCATGGCATTGTAAGCCCAAGTCCTTGAGAGGACCCCACAAACACCCATGAAGAGAGTATGAGGATTGCACTCAACAAGATCTTGGATTCCATGCCTGCAATGACAGAGGATTTGAAAAACAAAGAGAACGATTTTTTTTTTCTGTTCTTTTTTTTCTTTTTAAAGGGAGAGACGGTTAGGAGGCTGTGGTGTTCATTTGTGGTTCCGTTAAGGTTCCGTTAAGAGAGTAGTTTTAATGCTCGGCCAGAGCATGAACTTTCATACACGTGTGCATTGTTACCTTATGTGTGGCATACATGACCCCAATTCAAGCATTTTAAATGATGGGGCCCACTTTAGATGGGTTATTAGCCAAAGATTGAACTTGGGTATCATTTTCAGTGTCTGATTGGTTGTTCATGAATGGACAATCGAGATGAAAATGAGTTAGTGGACCAAATTCAAGAAAATAATATTCAGTAATGAATGAATATGATCATCTGATCAGTATACTGTTTTTACTATGACAAATTGGTTTTGAGGCCTAGGAAATGAAGCGTTTAGATTGCAATACATACGTGCCACGTGTACATTATAACTGTGAACGTGTATGAACGATCATACTCTCGCAGCGTATCACGTAACTTCTTGTTCTGTTATTACATGACTTGTGCGAAGCCGACTCCAGTGCAACGCGTTAGACCGTTAATGGGCCTTTGTCACCTGATAGTTGAAACCTGGCGAGGAAGTTAGATCTAGACCATGCAGCTAGTTGTAGATTGAAACCATCCATCCAATGAGATTGCCCAGGATCGGAATTATAGCCATCATCGTCGTCACTGTTAACCATTTTCACTTTTACTATACATTTGAAGGCAGCCAGTTTAATTATCAACTGTGGGCCATCCAAGTACTTGATCCACTTGATGGACGGATGGTATGGATCCATCCCTTCGCCTAACACGTGTCATGATATTGTTTGATTCTTTTTAGCAAATTAGTGAAGTTAGAGGCATTTCTTCGACTTTGTTTTGCATTACCCGTGATATAAGCTCGTCTAGCATTGTGCTTGATGGGCGCACACATGTCTGAAGGAACTATCCATCTAGTGGGATCCATGTAGTTGGAGTTGGTCCAGTAATGCAAGCAATTTGAAGCCTTGTTTCTCAAAAAAAAAAAAAAAAAAAAAGGTTTAAAGTGGGCCATTGATTACTCATTACTTCATTGGTCCAATTGATGGCCACTATGGATGGATGGTCCAATTGAGGGCAATTAAAGAATGCTTTATCTTTTGCACTTTCCTTGATTTAGGGCAGATGAACGGCCTGAACGGTCCAATTCTACATACAACATGGTGGCCTCATACAAAATCAAAGGTGTGTCCGTCCACCTCCCAACTATTCCCATTGGTGTGACCCACCTCAATCACTAATCAACATGTCTTTTTGGTGGCGACGCATCTAATGTTCGGAATGGATGTCAGAAATGCATCGACCCACCTCATTATCTTTATGAAATTTTAGCCCAAGAACCATCTCTAGCGTTATTGTGTGCAAGATCATTTCTGGATGACATATGCAAAAATCAGGATGGTCCTACTATGAGCTTGTGAAATTAATGGATGGAGTGGATGTCATGTACACATTACAATAGGCCTCATAGAGCTTCCACCTATAGGGACAATCATACAAATTATTGTCCTACCTATACAACTTACACCAAGATTTTTGTATTGAAAATGTTTGTTTTATCATGCTCGTTGTGGATGAAGAATTTCATGTGGATGAGATCCACTCATTGGGAATATTTGAGATGAGAAATCCCACTATTAAAACCATTCAAATTGTGTATAAGGTCTACAAAGGTGTGTAAATGCTATCTTATCCACTCATCGGGCGTATCATACCAGGATGAATGGATTACTAGAAAATTAGGATGTTTAAAGACAAAAATGGCCACACATGGATTTAGAGGTCTTAAACATGATTTTACACAATTTCTTATGGTGTTGCTTACAAGATTTTTTAAGAACCATGGTTAAAATGAAGCGACACACCTGATTGATGGTGTGAATCATCATACTTGCATATGCAAGAACATGAAAGAGGAACAACTGGTTTTTTTTTTTTTGTTTTTTTTTTTTTAAGGCTTAAGTAGAATTGGTTAGACCTTCTCTTTTTCAATAGTTGTTTATGAGAGGGAGAGGCAGTTTCATGACTTTAAAAAAAAAAATTGTATCACTTCTTCTAACTGCTGTTCGGAAAATACAATGAAAGGTAGCTTAACGAAACTTATTTAATTTAATAAGATCATTTAATGAAAATTTTAAAATATGTACCAAAATGTAAATTCCATAAAAATGAGGTGGCATTTATAGTTTTTTCTCCACACCTCTTATATTAAGCAAGATAGGACCATACATATATTAACTACATTCCATATAGAATATGGCATGTGCATGGAAGCTTTTGTAACCATGTTTACAATCACATTATTGTGGGCCACACCAATCACTGATCCAAATTGTCCAAACTTGCCTAAACACTAGTTTTGTAGAGTAAGAGTTATTTGATACTCTTGTAATGACACACATGAATTTAGAACTTGTCCATGTAGCATATAATACTCTTTTTAACCATCCACATTGAAAAAAAAAAAACGTTGGATGGTCTAAGTCCTATTACGATTAGGATTTTGGTCCAACATGATGAACTTCGATTCTCTCACTCTCTCCCCTGGCATGTGGCAACCCACTGCACACATAGGGACAGAAAATCCTTGTGCTGAAGGACGCGGATGCTCGCTACTGAAGTGACGTCACCAAGTTCTGTTGGGTCCACCATGATGTATGTGTTATTTCCGTACCGTCCATCCATTTTTAGAGATCATTTTATGGCATGAGACAAATATTAAGGCAGACAAAAATATGGAGTGGACCTCACCATAGAAAACAGACGAGCGAGGGACGTCCACCGTTGAAACCTTCCTAACGTCCATAATGATGTTTATTTGAGATCCAACCTGTTCATGAGTTAACAAAGACATTAAATAAAGGAACCATCAAATGTTAGCTTGATCTAAATCTCTTTTGGGGCCCTTAGAAGTTTTTAATGGTGGGCGTTACTCTCTCCACTGTTTTCCGTGGTGGGGTCCACTCAACCTTTGGATCTTACTCATTCTTTGGCTCATGACCTAAACTGATCTCTAAAAATAGATGGACAGTACAGATACAACACATACAACACATACAACTGGTTAGAAAAGTTGTACGACAATGGCTATTTTCAACAGCTGCTGGAGTAGAGTTGATTCTAAGGGGCATATGGGTCCATCGATGACATCCGCGAGCCATCCATGCCGTCCATCTATTTCAGTTGTAAGATTTTGATTCGATTAGGCCCAAACAGTCGTCTGATCAGAATTTTGGGGCACATAGTATCCAACATCAGAAATCTTTTTCGTTTTGGTGAGGTGATCCGATTCTAACCATGCATCTACTAGTTGTGGGACCCACCATGATTTGGCCCACTTATTTGATCTGTACAATTTGTCAAGGAAAATCATACATTGTAGAAGACGATAACAAAAGCCTTACGAAAACAAATCAACCCGAATGATGTAGAGCCTTACGAAAATAGAAAACTTCCCAAAAACATATGGTTTTGAAGATGATAAAACGAGTGAGGGTTTTATATAAACAGAAGCCTTCCAAGAAGCATAATTTGCGACCCACAGATACATCATCTACCTAATTTAGGGTCACATGCATTTGCCATTTCCAAATCTCCACACCAACCGGGCGGATGTTGTAAAACTCGATGATTCGACGTGTTGAGCTTTCCCCCCATAATCTCCTCAATCGGCGGTATAGGCAGAGCTAGAAAGGGAATAGGGATTTCACAGATAGGGACATATACACAGACCATATACACCCCATCAAAGATGGGGCCTCTTGCACTCCAAGAGGGACATGCAACTTCTAACCTAAATCTAACCACGTTATAAGGTATATGCATATCGCGGTATGATTGGAAAGGGAGATATTCGTACTTGAATGATCGGCTTTCTGCTGGACGATGTGGTGGACGATTTTCCGATTTGCCACGATCCAACATGGTAAGAAGTGTAATTTACAACTATATTAAGAAGTCAAACCTTCGGAAGTGAGCCTTCTCAGCTGAATGGCGACATGTAGAAGGTGGGAGATGATCTAGGGCGATGCTGGAGTAGAAATATTAGGTCGTCCTCAGATAGAAAACCCTTGCAACAGACGCAGCCTCTATCGCACATGAATACAGTGTCTTGATTAGGCTGTACTACTGGAAATAGAGTCGTCTGACAATACTCTACCGTCGTTTGAATATTTTGATAAAAAGATGTATTCGCGCGCATGGTACTCCACGGATCTCAACTCCAAATCAAACATTGTATAATGTGTTTTAACCTCTTTAATACAATACAATTCAATCAAGGTCAATCCAAACAAGCCCTAAAAGGATAACTTGGTGACTAAGTAAAAGCCTACCAAAGTGAGGTCTTCATATTTTACACTTGGTCCATATGATGGCCAATCTGAGTCATTCATATGAAGGAAAATATCCAGCTACAACTATTAAGGGCTGATTTGTTAATCGGGCCACTTGTACAATGATCTAACGACTGAAATTCGACGTGTATGGTTAATTTATGATAATTAGGACAGGAATAAAATTTCACATGAAACAGATCATGAGAACCATGTGATTTGAAATTCAATGGTATAGGTTAATGACATTTTCATAATTATTGTTGATCTAAGAGTTTTGTAAAATATAATGGTTCTACATGGTTATATACACTTTTCTAAATAATTCTTACAAAAGAACTTACATCTAAATCATTATAGATTAAAAAATTATTAACCAATTCATTTACGGGATTGTATATATGTCAAAGCACATGATGGATGGTCTTGTCTTAAAATCAATGGTCAGATGGCTTGATCTATGAATGGGGACTATTCCCAATGGTCAGATTTACGTTGGGGAATGGATGTAAGGTTAGGTTAGCTAGATTGGTACCATACACATGTACATAATAGGTTAAATTTTATGGTAACACTCGAGAACTTTCAATACACAGGTATTGAAAAGTTTGGGGTATTACAATTTACTCCCCTTAAACAAAATTTCGTCCCCAAAATTTATTTATTTGTTCCATTTGTACTGATTCGTTATTTTAATATTTCAATATATTCCTCGGGAGGTATATGTATATGTTTAAGTGTGTGTGTAATTGGCTAAATGGAAATCAGGACGGTACATCATATTAACTGTCACACTCTAAAATCTAAGTACTCGACTAAGGTTACTCAAGACCTGAATCCCTAGCTTATGGACTTTGTTATGGGTAAAGTTGAGATGACCTGACGTATGGGACACGTGGCAAAAGAGCAATCAGAACAGACTCTCTGAACTAACAAAAGGCTAGAGAAGAGCTGAGTAAGAAGACTCGAAAATCAAGCTGAAAAAGTTAAACTGGTTTCGAAATAAGATTCATGAACAAACCTACATATCTTAACTATGAGCATTGACCTCGACCTAGATTTTGGACGATGACCTTGACTTCGGATGACAACCTTGACTTTGGATTACGACCTTGACCTTGAATGCCAACCTCAAAGTCAGATGTTGATCTTGACCTCAGATGTTGATCTCAGGCTTAGAATGAAAACATCCAGAGAGAATCTCATATTATATATGGCGGAACTTTTGAGCGAGATCTCAGTGAAGATCACGCCAATCGAGACATAATTAGAGAAATATTTAGTAACGTTCCAATTTTTAAAACCCGAGTATACGACTCGTTTTCCAAAAACCTGTGTTAACATTTAAATATAGTTAAATTTCAGGTAATTTTTCTTTTCTTTTCTTTTCTCTTTCTTTTTCAAAGTTAGCAGTTTAGCAAAAGAGAAACAAATCAAATTTTAAGGAAATTTACATTTACGTTCAGAATATACGAGCGGCTTCCGATAAGGCTTATACAAACCAATGTCTCAATACTTGTAATTAAAAAGTGAAATAATTTAACATATGAAACAAAATAAAATGCAATTAGTCTTGAATTGCAAAATCATGCAGCTTCTCTTACAGATGCAGCCATGTATCTCTAACAATTGTACCATGCTTCTCATCAATCTGGACATGAATATCATTTAAACTACTTGTACTACCTATACAATTATATGTTCGAGGAATGAGTGGCCAAATTAGTGTGAATTCTCCTCAATATTACACACCACCACATTAGTTAAGTATATTTTTAAAAAATATATATACAAAAATGCGATTGTTAACCTTTAACGATAGCCCAAATTTCACGTATATTTTTTTGCTTTTTAGAGTTAGCATTTCAGTAAGAGAGAAACAAATCAAGCTTCAAGGAAGTTCAAGTATACATATTAAAATATTCAAGTGGCTACCTGAACGCTTATGCAAACCAATGTCCTAAGTCTTTACAAATATAAGAAAATATAAATTCAACATGAATGAAATCGGTAATAGAGAGTTGCAAGATCATCTAGCTCCCTGTACTCCACCTAACCACCCACATGTGCATCATCTACGTCTCCTGCACACTGAATATGGTTTGATAGCGTCAGTGTAACGCCCCGAATTCAAGGACCGAGTAGCTACTCGGCCCCCGAATTTTTGAGTGCCACGTGTGCAATAATGAGTCACAAAAGCATATAGTTAATCAGATATTAACAAGCAATGATGAATTAAGTTAAGCATGTTTAATCGCTAATCAGATAACTAAGTTCCAAGTGCTACGACAAAAAAAGTTCCATCGTAGATTCATATCCACATGACAACTTAATAAATTCAAGTAGCAGTCGTCCAGGGAGTCAATCCCATACACTTATCACACCCCAAAATGATTTGGGCTCTGGCTCAATCCTGCCGACATCCACTTCGCTAATATGTCCCGCCAAACTCCTGGTAGTACGTTCGTTCCTCATCATCGTCGGCACCAACATCGTCCAATGCATGCTGCACCAGGGTACCTGCATTTATATCGAGTTCTGGTTGGTGTTTTAGAACACCGTCCTAGAGTGAGAGTGAGTGATCAACTCAATGGTACTATTAGTAATAGGCATACGAATTATCATGTATAAGATATATTTAATGAATAACAAACATCATAGAATCCTAAACACTGTTGTTTATGTAAATGTATGGTTATGATGTGATGCATGCTCCTCTCAAACCAACACTCCCTTAAGCGATGACATCTCACATTCGCAATGAACCAACACTCTCTCGAAGCGACCTCGACTTCATAATCACCAAAATAATAAATGTAATGTCGTGGAACATGTTAAACAGGTTGATTAGTTAAGTTCATTTATTTAGCAGGTTAGGGAAACCAAAATACCCTAATGGAGTTATTGCCCTAACCCAAACGCGTGACTCAAGGGCCGTGGTCATGTGATTCTCACGATCTTTTGCCCTATATTAGGGTCGTCAATCCTAAAAAGTAGTGTAAACATAGACAAAATAGATTGGGACTTAAATGTCCTACTCGCGGTCATTATAGGGAGGTCGTCACCCCATCACAGGCTAACAACACGGGTACAGTGTCCCATACCACCGTTCCCGGCTTACGAGTCTAAGCACTCAACGGACACTACGGGGAGGCTCGTCACCCCAGTGTAGGCCGACAGCAAGGGCATAGTGTCCCATACCACCATCCCTGACTCATGAGAATTTGCAGGCCGTAATTATAGTTAATAATGAGCGTAATGGTTTTAGGGTACTTCGGGTTCATACAAGCGTGATTAAACATGGTTAACGTACAAGGATGGTTGACTGGTAGTCAATATGCCTCGACGGGTTAAACTTAACTAATCAGCCTAAGAGCACTGCCTTGTGTAGTCCAACTATGGCCAACAACCTACGGTTCAACTATTCAGGCCAGATTCACGAATAGGTCCAACAAGGACCGCCCAAGAAATTCCAAGTAATCGGCTGATCCATAGGGTAATATGCAACAATTCACAACAAAACACGGATTCCTTGGATGTAATTCGTATATAGCAGGCACAATTTCTGTATAATCAGTACATGAATAGCCACACACAAAGTTCAACTCAAATTTGCAGGTTCTACATAACATATTCCAGCCAATACAATTATGTGGACAGCCATATAGCGATGCACCAAAATAAATCTTCCACATGTCAACATACATCATATAACTCAGCCATGCATTGATAATCCAAATAAGTGACTCGACCAATCAGCCAATCCACGATATTTCATGCCTTCATTAAAATATAATTAATCACTAGTTCAGAAAATTAAAGACTTAAATACCAAATAGCAATTTACAGTACTTCATTTCATCATGTTAGGCATAGTTAACACCAAACTAGGAAAAACACAATTAACTAGCAATAATTTGGAGAAATCCACAATTTCGTATCCAACGTGGCATGCAAATTTACTAATCAATTATTTTGAGGTTTGGGGCCTAATGCCCTTCCATAATTTCAACAATTTTTAATTCATTACCCTAATTATACCATTAAAGGGAAAATTCGGCCACATGCACTAACATTCACCAAACAAGTTTATTAAACCTCTACTAGGCGCGATAACCGACCACCTAAAGGTAATGGTCCTCACCTATTCTTAGTCAGATGTTGCTGAGATGGTTCTAGCGACACCGGGTCTGCAAGCTCGAAGTACTAGGTCCATACATTGCATAAAACGGTTAATAGTTACATGTATGTTGTGAAAAATTAAGGAAATAGGGTGTATGATCCTAGCTTACCTTAGATGGGCTGGAATTCCTTTTCTCCAACGACGAAGAATGACGAGGAGTTGATGGAGGAGGAGAGGACGTTAAGATTTACCAAATAAGAACATCGGGACCACATGCAAGCACAATGGCCCCTTTCTCTCTCCTCTTCTCTCTCTCTCAGCTGAGAAATGGGGTTTGAGAGAGAGGGCAGTTCTTTAATATGCCCAGAATTATTTCAGTTAACCCTGGGTTTTGGGTAATTCCCCAAATAGCCAAGTGGGGCTCATATTAGGTTATTGGAGCTACTCTAATGAGCCCCTGGCCCATCTGATTCATGGGATAGGCGCCCCATGGCCCGATGAAGGGTTGGGCAATGTTTGATCGCAAACAGATGCAGGGTTTTGCCACAGCAGCCTGATTCGTGATTAACGGTCACCGTCCCATGATCAACGGCCAGATTTCGTAGGCAAGGGCCGGGAATTATTTTCAATCTTCAGTGTGAATTTAGAAGAGATCTAATGGCTGGAACACCCAGATTTGTAGACTCAAGCAGCAAAGCTATTTGATTTAATTTCAGGAATTTATTTCTTTAGGCCAGGCGACTTGTGGTTTGCAAGTGCCGGGCAGGGTTAATTAACCATTTCTGGGTGCCTTCGGGGCCTGGCGTCCGCGCGAGACCACAAGCCCAGTGAGACCTAAGGCCTGACACAGTTTCAGAATTTTTGGACCTTCCTCAAGTGATACACAACCCGTACGGACAGCCGCCAAGTATAGCTCGGCTGCATGGCTCTACAGCCCATGCTCGGCTCGAGTACGATTTGATTTAATCTCATTAGTAGTTAAGTTTGATATTAATTAGTCCATAGTAAGCCCACACATGCAACTGAATTATCCGATCCTGCGTCAGTTCGCACGTGCGCCTCAGGACACTGTTCTCTTTTTGGACGGGGCGCTATAGTCAGTAGTTATCCAAGTGAGGCATAACCCCTAAGATTTATCAAAACATTATAATAGTTAAGCATAATTATTAGGAACAGTCTATAATAAACATTTCACAATTATCATAATAATAATAATGTAGAATTCATCAAATACACAAATATTAAATAAATTTCATAGGGATATTCTTATTTAAATGCATGAATATATACACATGCTCATAGACCTGGGAATGCACATTCAACTGGCAAAAAGGTCATCCAAGGAGATCTAGTCACTCGAAAAAGTACTTAAATATATGCCCTAAGGAGAACTAGCCACCCAGAAAAGACAATGCAACGAGGACACTCAAGGTGAACTAGTCTCCTGAAAAAATACTCAAAGGTATACCCTAAGGAGAACTAGGCACCCTAAAAAGTCCATGCGACAAGGACAACCCATAGTGATTCGAATGCATGCGATAATAACTTAGGATTACCCGATAAAATACTCTATAGTATAACCTATAGTGACCCAAGAAACCCGTGACTTACATCAACCACCCGGTAAAGTCTGTATGCCATAAAAATGTATGATTAACCCAACCATTATTATTTCAATGTCAAACAGCCCCTTTAAGGAAGCTCAAAGGTCACTATGGAGGGTTTGTCACCCAACATAGGCCGACGGCTAGGGCATAATGTTCCATGCCACCATCCCGAGCTCATAAGACTAACGAATAGGATGTTTTAAAGGCAACCTCTTTGACGAGTGGTCAATTATACTTCAACAAGTGAAACTTATCACAAGATTGTACGAAAATAATTCATCAAAGCCACGTAGGGCAATTATTCCATTAAAGTCGCAAGGGGCAAATATTTAATTTGAGGGTGCGATAAAAAAAGTTTATCCCCAAAAGTCACATATGTGCAAATTATCCACAAAATGGTAAATTCACGATAAAGTTCCATTTAATTCAATACACAAAATGGCCACTAGTTTGAGGATCTCTAAAAACACCATCAAGTAATCGCAAGTGGTAAAACAAGACACATGCATTATCAATAGCATTCTACACATATAAAATGTTCGTTTTAAACAAGAATATGAATATTTCAGTTTCATAGCATGTTTAATTACTTGAATTTAATCCATCCATCAATCATTTATACAAAATTACTTAATTAGAAACTAATATTTGTCATCATTTTCACATGATACTATATTAAGCAATCAACAAGGTAAATGAACGAAGAGAGATAAATAAAACTAACTATCATAATATAGAAAATCTTGAAGGGTAATCCTCACCTTAGGAAGATGAACCATCTTTTAACTTGATAAAACTAAGGAGCACTAACACCTAATCAAACCCAAATGCTTACATGCAAAAGATTAAGATTAGTTAAATCCTAATGAACTCTATATGGAGGGGATTGAAATATGAAAAGTTGGAGAAAACCAATTGTACATATTCAAATCAACGAGAAACATCTATATGTCCAAGAAAAGCTTAATTGAATGATTAAGGAGATCAATTACCTTACGATTTTGGGATGGCCTTAAATGTGCACCTAGAAATACGTTCCAAGAGGGTCCACTAGCCAAGCTTGTATCTAGAATTAGAAATCCTCAACTAACATAATCAACATGGCTCGTCATAAGAGTTGGATTCCCAACTTGGAAGAAATCATTTTCCGAGTCGATGACCTATCCCAACTTGATGCAATACAAGCTCGCATTCGCAACCTCGACACCACTACAAGCAGCTGAGAAGCTACTCCAAGACTAGTTGAAAACCGTCCGAGTTGACTTGACAGAGAATGCATTTCCTATAGCTTGATTTAAAATCGAGCTTTTGACTCACTGGAACAACAACAACTAGGTTGCACATCCCCAAGTTTAGGCTGCTGGATCGAAACCGTGTTCAGATTTGACACAGTCTGAATCTAAACTTGAAGAGGACCGAGTTAACTTGTCAGAGGCTTAGTAGCGATGCCGCCACACCACTAGTACTCATTTTCCCTTTCTTCTTCCTTCTTCCCTATTTTGTTGCAACATATAGTAGAGCATGGATGAAAACATACCCAAACTCAACTCAGAACTCGGTGGACGGAGGTCAGTCTCGACACAACAAACACAACCATCCCCAGGAGTGAATCGATTGTACTAAGTTCAAAACTCAACTCCCATAACAATCAGCTCCTATTCTCCTCTCTCCTTCCTTCTTCCTTTTCTCCATCTCTTCTCTATTATCTCTCTTTTCTTTTCCTCTTACTTTCTCTTTCCCCATTTTCTTTTAGGAACATATAGCTAGGGTGTTGAGCACCTTGAAAACTAGACAGAACTCACTGTGTCTCAACGTGTCAGTGAGTTAGACTCGGTGAACCGACTCAATATCTCCTTTGCTCCCTTCCTTCTTCTCTTCCTTCTTCTTCTTCTTCCTCCTCCTCCTCCTCCCTCTCTCTCTCTCTCTCTCTCTCTCTCTCTCTCTCTCTCTCTCTCTGCTCGACTAGAAGTATTCTGGACTCTCCCCTCGACACATGGCACAAACCGAGTTGACCCAACTTAAGCTCAGCAAGTCGAGTTTAATCGACTCGACAGTGGGTCATCAACAGCAACAACTCAGCATCCTCTATTAATTCTCTTCCTCTTCTACTCCTCCCTCACTTCTTCTCGCATCTTCTCACTACTACCCATGACTCGACTTACACATGTACATGGCTCAGGACTTGACCGAGTCACTCAACGCCGTTGAACGACGACGTCTCTCACCCTCTTTTAGACTTTCTATTTTCGAAAAGGAAACATTAAAAGACTAGCTTATAAACTATTCTTTATTCCTATTTTAGGTGTTTCGAGGAAAAAAGGCAACTAATCCATGGGATTAGTTATGCTTAAGTGCGATTAAACCCAAGTACAACTAGCCGATTTCTCTCCTAAAACTGACTAAGATGGCTGCATGGCACTAATCTAATGTTACATCTGGATTTTTGACATCATGGTCCTACAGATGGACGACCTTGATCAGAAAATGGGCCCCATCAGCAGGAGATGGGTTTCCTGGACAAACAGAGAAGATGATGGGTGCGATCATGGTGATTTTTAATCCATGGCCCCATCCTCTGATCCAGAGCTTTTGGATAGATTGGATGGGTCCCCTAATCACTATGAGACCCACCGAAGGGACGATTATTGGCGTTTTCCCTAATGGGTTCACATGCAACATCCTGTGGCAGAAGGGAAACTCAAACAATGGTTGTTGAAGCCCAAACCGTGGTTTGGAAAGCACTAGGGCAGAGGGCTAAGATGATTCCAATTGAATGGCTACGATGAAGGGAGAGAATTGCACGCGGACTGCCAGACTATGATAGACAGTTTCCATTTTCGGAGTAATGATGTACATGCACCTTTTTGCACCAATAGCCATGTACATGCACTTGTGCTTTAATGTCTGAAATGAGTTGAATTTTTTTCACGCCCTGAAAATCAGTACCCGAATACAGAGACCCTGGTCCCGAGTTCTCAGGTGTAAACCAAATGAAATGCACATGTGACCTCGTTTAAATTCACATTCATTCCACACACGAATAATCAAAGTAACGCAATTTACTTAGTGGATCCAAAATGATGTAGAGATAACAAAAAATTCAGAAACATAGGGCTAAGAATCAAAAATACAATTCCAATAGTGGTGATCACCTAAAATAGAGATTATATAAGCCACAATGAACATACAACAAAATCAACATATGGAGCACACCCAGTCGAGGACTCCAACATATACAAGCACAAAATTAAATAAAGGCAAATTCTTTTAGTTTCACCTGACACTCCCAAGGCATCACGGTGAAAATGTAAGCTAACCCAAACCTACCTACCGTAAGCCTCAATAGCACCTGCATCAATAACAATGCATGGTTGGTATTTTAAAATATCGTCCCAGGTGGGAGTGAGTAACTAACTTAGTGGTTCCATTAGTTCTAAGTTTCACATGTTATCAACCCAACCAATGTAGGTAATGATAAAACAAGAAATCAAACAATTCCTAAATACTCTTGTTAAATGCGTATACGAAGATATGACATGATGCATGCACTTTCCAAACAACACTCCCTCCCAAACGACTTCAACGCCTATTTCACATATGTCAACACTTCATCATAGGCGGCTTAATACCAAATCGTAAGTCCTATCTAATGCAATGCGGTGAATGTGCATTTTAGTTGAGTAGTTATTAGGTTTCATTCATCCAGCATATTGGAGAAGCTAGGGTACCCTCATTTTAACGTAGTCTCAACTAAATCACTACGCTCAGGGTGGCCGAAGCGGCTCCTTACATGTGTCCCTTGATCTGTATTCGGGTTTACCACTTAAACAACAACTCCTCATTCAATGTGAGGCTAACACCGACCCAACTAACTAGCCCGACCTATTACTAAGGACTCGGATGACACAACTTAGATGCACATAGTTAAGTGGCCCATTGACAGATGGAGGGCGGCATAATTGATATAAGAGTCATCACCTAAACATAAATGTGGAGTGGTCGCGACATCATTACAGTTAGATGCAACAGGCTCATAGCCTTCGTGATTGCACATTGGTCACTACGGGGTGGCTCATCACTCTAACGTGGGCCGATAGCTTGGACACAATGTCCCATACCACCATGCCCGACCCATGAGTCGTATGGATCATACCACTAATGGTTAAAAGTAGACTCATTCAATGAAATTGGGATATCCTAGATTCTATTTGGTGTCATCATACATTATGAACACACATGATCAATTAACTATTAGGCTAATTCGATTGGCTTGGAGAACTCCAGCGCAATCAGTATTGGGTGAGAGCATCTCGTGTAGTCCAGCTATTGTCGGTCGTCCGTGTTCAACCCAAGTCGATCGAACAAACCTAGGGTGGCGGTCCTAACTCGAGCAACCCTTTAATAGAGCAATACGTTCACTTAGGCATTTCATCAAACATGTGAGCATCAATAGAACAACATGTTTAATCACTTAGGTATTTCATCAAACATGTGAGCATCCATAACAACTAATAACACATATTGTAATCACATTGGAAATATGGATATGTTACCAATAAAAAACTATTCACAACCAGACATCATTAACTGAGACCCTCAAGGGTCAATAAATGAAAACTTAGGCATAATGGTCTACACCTTAAGAGGGAATTTTCAATCTTTGAGCTCCCAGGTTGAGATTTTGGGGAAAATCTCCAATTCGTAATGTAAAGCAAAGAAGAATCGTTAATCACAATTAAAGTAGGTATAAGTTGTAAAATCAAAGAGTTGAATATAATTCTTACCTTCGGTTGTAAGTGGCGATGGATTCGGCGAATGATTCGGTAAGTTAAAGAGTTTGATTGATGAGATACTAACACCCAAACACCAAGATCCTTCCCTCCCTCTCACACTCACTTTCTTCCTCTCTCTCTTCTTCCCTTTTTCTCTTCCTTTTTCTCTTTCTATCATAAGGCTTGAAATTCGTATGGGAGTGGAGGGCCCCCAAATGCCCTATTTATAGCACCAGATTTTGTGCAAATGGCCCTAAGGGTTGGGTTTTACTATACTAATTCTAGGGGAATGTTTCTACCATTTTGGGGCCACTGTGGGGCATAGGAGTTGAAACCCACTGTAAGATAGTTGGCCCTAATGATGATCTATGCATAAACATAATTAGCCCGCCATTTGGACACGTCGATCGACGAGTATGATCAGAACTTAGTTCGACGGTCACCGACTATTGATTGAGCAGCGATTATACAGATTTATGTAGGACATTACTCTAGGTTGTTGCCCTAAATTTGGTCATAATCTAATGGCCTGAAAGGCACAACTTTTGACAAAGACCGGACACAGAAAACTAACTTAAGTTCTACATTGATTTCAAGAATATTCAAATATCCCATACACTTACCTTACGAGTCCAAGTTGAGCGATTCGAGACACTATTCTGGCTCAACATCCATAATGGACGTCAAGCCTAGTTAACGGTCATTATTTTATAGTTTTGAGTCTACAGGATTCCTAATGTGCGATTTTAATCTAATCTAGTGAATCTGGGCATTTTCGGGATGAATTGGCAGTAAGATTTCTTGTGGGCAACGACTAGGATTTGGATTAGCTAATTTCATAGTGTGACGTATTTATAATTATTAGAAACAATATTTTGACTCTAATCACCCTAATTAAGAACCCTAATTCAATTATGCTAGAAACTACTTGAATTAGTAAAATATGCTAAAAATATAAAATTCTAATTTAATTACATAGGATGATTCTTAGTATAATTAGAAGAAATTTCTAAGAAGACAATAAATACAAAAACTCTAAGATGAAAAGATATATGCGGTCCATCGGCAACATATAGTTGCAAAAATTTTTAGTTTCAATATATCCATTTCATATAATATTTTTGGTACTTTAGTAGCTATATTATTTTTATTATTTTTATAGTAGTTCATAATTAAGTCTAATTTAGTCTCACCAAATTTTATTACATTTAAAGTTTTATAAAAATTCTAAAAATTTTGGAAGTACCAGCTGCCTGAAACTAAAATTTTTTGTATAATTTCTAAAATTCTCTAAAATTAATCTCCTTTTAATATTTTTTTATTATTTATTTTTATATAAAACTAGATTCATTCAGCTTCAATCTAGCTTTTAAATCACCTTAATCGGAGTTGTAAATCAAAAGATATGAATTTTTTAAGTCAGTGCACCAAAACTGTCAAAATTTGAATATGCAGAAAATTCCTAAACAGGGGGTGGCGGTGGCACCGCCAATTCCGCAGTGGAACTGCTTCCTGCTGTCCATTTTTTACGGCGCTGCAATGGTGGCACCGTCAGGGACTATCTAAAACCCCTTTTTTTTTTTTTGCTGTGGCACCCCGGATTGGGGTGGCACCGCTGGGGTTGGTCCATGCTCTTTAAAGTTTGAACTCACATTCTTTAGGGTGCTTTTGGTGGACCTCGCATCACTCATTTTAGTCTAGAACATGTGTGAATGTATGTATGGACATGCACTTAAATCAGTAAGTCAAAGCTAATACCCAATGATGTCCAACTCTAAGCCAGAAAAAATCTGAGACGTTACAGTTTTGTCCGAAAACCCCTTCCAGGCAAGATGAATGGTTTAAATCACTTTGACATTGTCTCAAAATGGGCCACTGTTGGATCAAACAAATAGTGCTTGTTTGAAATGTGGCTCGGGTGTTATATGTTGGCGTTGCATGATGCATGCGGAATTGCCTAGGGTTGGCCAAATTTGTCCTACAGACACGATGGACGGTTTGGATCATCCGAGATGGTTATAATAGTGGGCCACAACAACTCCAAATGGGCATTGTCCATTCAAACCGTGAGCGGTGCGAAAAACAGGGAGGAACTCTCCTCTTTCGGAGATTCCCGGGTCAACACGGTTTGACCATGTTGACAACTTCAGCGCGCTGGGAGCGCTTATGCACCTTATGCACACGCAGTTACGGTGGGACCCGCCTTGTTATATACGAATGAGATCCACTCCATTCATCAGTGTTGGTAAGAGTGAGTTTTGAGTTTACGTCGATTTTTAACAAACTAACAGTCTGATTGAGTTTCAATTACTTTGTAATGATGTTAGGGGATTTCAGTAATTTATTTAGGTGTTTATATATCTTTACCTTACATCTTAATGATCCAAAGTACGGTGACATAACATTAGATCATATAAATGTAAGTTGTGGCCCGACAAATGGTGGATTTGATGATCCGATTCACGACATGAAAGGTGAATGGTTTGATTTGCTCTTTTTAGGATGTTAGATGGTGTTTGTTGTCAGTTCCAGACAATCTATTGGTCAAATCATTCCATATTTCTAAGGTCCTTAAGAATTGCTAATTTGGAATCTGATGGCGGATTTAATAGCCTGGTGCTGGATCGGCAAATCGAGTATCATGGACTCAACCTATAGATGCAAATTAATCCTAACAGTTAGGTTCAGACTAAAATGTGGGTAGTTGGTCCTAAAAACTTAATCACATATAGGGTTGTTTTCATGGTAACACTCGAGTATTAAAAGTACGGGGTATTACAAATGCACATCAACTAGGGATACACATCCAGTTGGCTAAATGAATAAACCTTTCAAACAGTTAGTCCATTCATGCAAGAGAATGGGCCTTTCAAACAATCAACTCATTCATGCAAGGGAATGAGTCTTTCAAACCATCAACTCATTCTTAATAAGAGAATGATCCTTTCAAACTGTCACTCCATTTAGTAAAGAAAATGGGTATTTCAAATAGTCAACTCATTCAACTTGCAAAAGAACAAGTTTTTCAAATAGTTGACCCACTCAGTTAAAGAATGGACCTTTCAAACAGTCGCTCCATTTAAGCAAGAGAATGGGTCTTTCAAACAGTTGACTCATTTAACTTAAAAAGGAACGAGTCTTACAAACAGTCGACCCGCTCATGTAAGAGAATGGACCCTTCAAACAGTCGATCCATTTAAGCAATAGAATACACCTTTCAAATAGTCGACTCATTCAAGCAATAGAACAGGTCTTTCAAACAGTCAACTCATTCAATTGCTAATAAACGAGTCTTTTAAACAGTCGACCTGCTTATATAAGAGAATAGACCTTTCAAATAGTTAGTCTATTCAAAATGCAAAAAGGGTCATTCGAACGGTGCGCTGATATTTCAAATAGTCAACCAAGCACCTGATAACGCCCAAGTGTCATGAATGCATGATTGGCTGTAACGTCTCAGAAAAAGCCATATAAAGACCCGAGTACCACCTCAGGCAGAAATCCTTAATGACTGAATCCTTTAAAAGTTAGACGAAAATTAGTTAAGTACTAAGCTAAATTAATCAGTGAATTATCTTGAACTGCTATCTATATGAACTGCAAGACCCAAAACTATTAGAAACGCTAACTCAACATTACCTAAAGACATAGGAGCAATCTCAAAATCCAGTTGCTCTTGGGAGCACATGGAAACTCCGTATCAGACTTGGACCGCGCATCAAAAGTCCAAGTACCACGAAACTATAAGGTTATGACCGCCATACTGGGCTTGATAAGCATCGCGGGAATCGAACCCAAATAGTATCCAGAAACGCACAACTTGAGCCCTGAGTAAAGTGTGTGAGAAACACGAATATTTTTAGAAAATGAACTCAAACTTAAGTAAATTGGACCATTCACTTACGGGCAAAATTAAAGGTTTCAGACTGTCAGTTTCTGACCAAACTTTACCGATGGATCAGGAAAATTTCCCTACACATGTCAATATACTTGTGGCCCTAATTGAGTGATGATGACTGTTGAACTGAAACAGGTCTTCCACGGTCGATTTACAAATCCGATCGGACCGAAACCTTAACCTGGCTTAGATCCATGGTCAGGAAACTTACTCCATGACATAGGCGAGTAATGGTCCTCCAGATGAGTCCCGTTTGCTCGAAACAGACACCCTTTGGTTATAACTTAAGTATACCATGGCCTCAGGGCCATTGACATCAGTTCTTGGCCTATATAATGCCCTTAAACCACCCATCTCTCATTCCATACGAATTTTCCCCAAACCCTAGGAGAGAGAAGAGAGAAAAGAATAAAAAGGAGTGAGGAGAAGAGAGAGAGTTTGGGAGATCCAGGCAGAGTCCCTCTCTTACGACTACACGCGGTAGATCGCCTCTACATCTAGCTATTCGAGTCATATGGACTCCGATTTGGGTAAAGAATCCTAACCCTAATCTTGTTTTAGGAATTCAAATAGAGGAAATGATGAAATAGCTAACCTATTTTGTGATTTAGGTAGCCATTGTGCTGTAGATGGAAGCGTAGTGTACGAATCGAGTTCATAACGAGCAAACCGACGAAAGGTGCGGACTATAAATGTTTAGATTATGGTTTTTAAGGCTTTCAATGTCAGCAATGGTTTATGTCTGACTTGATTGCTGCCATATGATCTTAGTTATGATGTATTCAGTAGATTATACATGTGTGTGAACTATGTGAATATAAAGTGCATTCCATGTGTTTGTTGAAATGTTTGAATGAAAGTGAAATTATGATTTATGCTTGTCATGACTATTAATGTAGAATACATGTGTATTGTGTGTATAACAAATCCTTTGTGAAGGGATTTGTCATAATATATGCCACAGCTAATATAGTTTGTGTATATATTATTATGTAGTCTAAGTGTTTGATAAAATGTCTGAATGAGTAATTATTTGGTAAACCGCTTTTATCAAGGGTGTTGAGAAGGGATTCTCAACTACTGTATCCATATTTGTAGTTTCCATTGTATAATGTAATTTGTTGTTATGTGATTCATAGATGAAATGCATATGTATAATAATTTGTCTAATGTGTTTGATAAAATGCTCAAATGAGATTTATGTTTACATTGTGTGTTAAATATTGTTATGAGTAACATATATGACTCCCTATTGCATTTGAGTATGTTTGGGACTACCATTTAGTCCAGGCAATCGGTAATGCCTCCTAATTGAGTGGCTGAACTAGCTTTGGCATGTTAGATACGGTCGAGGAATCCGAGTCGTACAGTGATTGTCGATAGTGGTTAAGCTACGAGGAGTATTTATACACTCTATGTCGATTAATTCAACGTACGCTCGTACCAATCACACTTGTCAAAAAACTTGATTGGCCTATTATGTATTTACCATGTATGGACGCTACTGCTTGAATTTAAGGTACCACTTACCAATGCAAACCCGTTTCAACCATGGTACTAAGATCCGCTAAGACTCATGAGCCGGGCATAGTGGTTTGGGACACCTTGGTCGAGCTGTCGGCCTATGCTGAGGTGACGAGACTCCCCGTAGTGAACAGTGAGCAACCCAAACTCATGAGTCAAATACGGTGGATGTCGGCCTACGATGAGGTGATGAGCCTTTTTGTAGTGACCTCGAGTATAAATTAAGCTTATGCTGAGGTGATGAGCCTCTCAGTAGTGACCTCAAGTGTAAACTTGTGAACTTATCTATCCATTACTTTTCATCAGGGGTGATGCCCTACAACTTGCCTATCGTATGTGAATAAGTAGGATTGACGACCCTAGATGGATCATTGTTTGGGTAAATGACATAAAGGGAGGTACTTTAGCTACCCGAATCTGCTGTATGAATAAGCCTAATAAATTAGTTGGCTAACACGATCATGCACCACATTGCATGTACTTTGGCGAGGAAGCACAAGTTTAGGGAGTTTGTCATGCGTGATCATGAGATGATGTCGCTGAGGGAGTGCAGGCGAGGGCATGCATCATTACGCATATCATTCCTACATTAATAAGAGTAATTAGGACATGATTGATGTACTACTTTATCATTACTGCTTGACTGAATTGATAACATGTTAACCTTTGCCTTATAGTACCACTGAGTTAATCACTCACTCCCACTCTGGGACGGTGTTTTAAAGCACCAACCAGACTCTGATTTAGATGTAAGTTGTGATGAGGCTTTCGTGATGGAGTCGGACTTCTTCGACGTGGAGTTCTCCTACATTTAGCTCTCAGGCGGGTCTATTTAGACCTAGAGCTGCGTTGTGGGGATTACAGGGGCACTAAATTAGTTGAACATTTATATCTGGCTATTTTGTACATTTTGAAATAAACACATGTATATATTCAGCCCGATAGCATGTTCATACTCTGGAGGTTGTGAAACGCATATATATATACTTTATATATTTATCTCAGTCTTCCGCTTGCTTAATTAAATTAACTTTGGAGTATGATATGCTATTTTGGTGTAATCTCACTCATGTTTAATGCACTAATATGGACAACATTTAGTCATCATTATCTCTGTTACATAAGTGATGCGTTGGAACTCGGGAGTTGTGCTTTGCTCGACCCCCGATTTTCAGGGCATTACAAGTTGGTATCAGAGCATGATTTGGATTAAACCGAACCTAGGTTATGGTAACATGGTGCACACTGACATACTTTGACTTAGGTAGGGGTGATAAAACGTAGAAATAATCATAGGATCCCAAGTTTCACCAACGGGCGAAACTAACCCTTGAAAGGTGACCCATATGCATCTATCATCATGTGAAATGATCCCAATTCCTTTCTAGACCGTCAATCGACGGGTTTGGATGATAATTCAGTGCATCCCATACTCAAATGCCTTGGAAAGCGTGAATACGCATTCATTGGGACCCGAAACCGCCTCAAACAGATAAGGGGGCCCAAACCACGTAAATCGGTGGGACCGAAGGGTTCCCTCGCACATTTTCGGCACCCCGGGAGGGGGGTGGCCACCGCCCAGGGGTGGTAGTACCGCACCGACTACGGTCCACTCCAGCGGGCTGCGGCGGGCCCACAGGTCCCGCGGTCCGCCGCCCTTCCCACATGTGTGGGGCCATGCAAACACATGTGGGGCCATGCAAACACGTGTGGGGCCCTCTATTTTGCCCCATTTGCCTCATTTCCACTCCATTTCACCCCTAGATCTCAAAAACCTCATTTTCCCTCTTAAATCTTCATTCTATACTCCATGTTTTTCTTCTTCTTCGACACACATACACCCACCACCAGTTCCCTCAAAACCTATGTCATACAACCTCCCATCTCACTATTTCCTATCATTTGGGCACCTAAATCCCTCATTGTGTCTCATAAACCCACCAATCCATCTCCTTCATTAAGCTTTCTTCACTTTCATAGATCTTTTTGAGCTAGTGCTGCCATCTTTTCACTTTCCATACTCCTTTCCCTCATGGGAAAGAGAAGAGCATCCATAGATGAAGCCGGGCTTAGCCGCCTAACCCGTCTGAGGAAGAAAGCGGGCGCAGAAGCAAGTACAAGTGCCACATGAGAGCAACGGATGAAGCAGGATCTCGATCCCCAGATTCCACTCGAAAGGGTTCTACCGGCAGGCATCGGACATGATAAGTTTTGTGGCCGTAAAGTTGTGTTTGAAGCACATGTTGATGAAAGAATATTTAGGCTATATCCGGTAATGGACCACTTGTTGGACTTCGGGTGGGGTCCCATATTTGAAGGCAAGTCTCATGCATGCGAGAGCACTGTCCGAGCCTTCTATGCCCACATTCGGGATCCACTACTGGAGCCTCTACAGTTAACTATTCCCGTAGGAAGGTGGGAAGCAATAGTCAATGTGGATGTGATGGCTCGGATTATGGGAATTGCACGTGGTGAAGTGCATGCTAATGAATCCCATCTCAAGAGTGAGCGAGAAAGAGATCGACGTATGCGGTTTCTTTGTGGCCGACTGGTTCACTGAAAGCGAGGCAATTGCCCCCTATCGACCAGATTGACAGACTATTTTCGCCTGCTCTACCACATATTCACATATAATGTGTATCCTAGGTGGGGCGACCGTACCGAATGCACTTGTTTGATGGTGGACTTCCTGTATAGAGCTAGGCAGGGAAACAAGCTGTGTCTGCCTACATTCGCCCTGCTATAGAGAAGTCAGACCGTATGCTCTATCAAGAGAGATGTTTCACTCTCATTTGGTCGACTTATATGCAAGGTTGCTTGAGAGTTTGGCTATAAACTTAACATAGATGAGCTTACATCGATCCACTTCATTAATGACACTATGCTCAACAACATGGGAATTGGCCCTCGACAACGTCGAGCCCAACTCGATGAGTACGAGGGCGAGACAAAAAGTGAAGAGGAAGAAAGTAATGAAATAGAGGATGAAAGTAATGAATATGAGGAAGAAAATGAAATAGAAGAAGGAAGTGAGGAAGGAAGAAGTGAGGAAGAAGAGGAGGAGTCCCAAGATTCTGATGAGAGACCTCCTACTACTATACATGGGCATCACCGTGATCAGGCCGCCCTGGAAGCCTGCCTGGCTCAGATTGAAGAGAACTAGGCCACCCTGAGACAAGAGGTCAAGGAGACCCAGGCCGAACTGAAGCAAAAGCTTAAAGAGAGTCAGGCTTACATGAAGCAGAGATTTAAGAAGATGTCCCGCACTCTGAAGGCCCTCCTGTACTTTATACAGAACAAGGGTGCTCCTCCACCATCACTAGATTTGGACAGCTAGTTATACGATGCAGTCGTCTTTTAGTTTACTTTGTTTCTAGTTTTCTTTTGTAATAGCCTTGGTAGGCTTGGTTGGTTGTTAATGTGTTTAGTGTTTAAAACTTGTGTTTGAATAGCTCACATGCATCTTCTATCATGATCTATGTAAGGCTACATCTCATATATTATGACGATTTTGGTGAAACAAAATGCATGAAGCTTCTTTTGATTTGGAATGTGAATGATGTTTGGATAAGTGTATATTATTATGCTAAATCTTACACAGGTTGCACCCTATGTTGCATATAGGGAATGTCACCTAAGAGCACTAGGAGCATTGCACGTCTCGTATTTAGCAGATCATTTAACGGGGCACCTCCCCTAAGCGATAGCCACACGGACCCTACTTTGGGCCCTGATAGTGACACCATGCTGGATTCTCAACCGGCCACTGGCCCCACAAATGGGCCAACACCTAGTGCACCACCGGTTCCAGAACAAAATTGTCCGTCTACCTCGACGCCACACATGCCTCAGGTGGCTCCTCCTCTTGATAGGTTGGAGCAGATGATGCTCCTAATGCAGCAACAATAGCAAATTTAGACCACAATTATGGGGGCCCTTGCCCAAAACATGAATGTGGTCCCGCTTGCACCACCTGTGCAGCCTGCTGAAAATATAAACGCCAGCAGTTTATTCAAACGCTTTTAGCATTTCCAACCTCCCACCTTCGCAGGCACTCATAGGCCCGAGGAGGCCGAATACTGGCTCGACTGCTGCACTAAGGCAGAGTAGGTAGAGTTAGTTACGTACATGTTCGAGAAAGAGGCAAGTCTCTGGTGGGACAGCATCCTACGAACAGTTGCCCCTGGGTATGTATGGATGCGGGATGCGTTTGAGACTCGCTTCCATGGAAAATACTTCCTCCTCACTTACCGTAATGAAAAGGAGGGTGAGTTTCTTCACCTTCGACAGGGAGAGATGACCATGGTAAAGTATGAGAACCGCTTCACGGAGCTAGCCAGATATGCTCCTTTGATACTAGCAGATGAGCCGATGAAGATGTGGTGATTTTCTGAGGGTCTGCAACCTAAAATCCGCACGAAGATGTGTTACTTTAGCATCCTCAATTATGCTGAGCTAGTGAGCATGTCCCTGCGAGCTGAGTAAGATGGGGACAGACTGTCCCGTACACGTGTGCCCATGGGCCCGAGGCCCCGACCTGACTTGCCAAACCGACCATTCCTCAACAAGAGGCCACGTGCAGATTCGCCTCCCAGGCTTATGGGTCCACCGACTCAGTAGAAGTGATCTAATTTATGGTGCACCTACTGTAAGTGGTTAGGCCATACAGATACTTATTGCTTTACCAAGATGAGGGATAACAGCTTTACGCTGCCTCAGAAGATCAACCGTCAGTTCCCACAAGCCATTTCAGTTCCACCTCTACGATCAGCACTGCCAGCACTGCTTTTTACAAACCAAATGTACCTCGTGATAGGCCGCCTCAACGGCCTATGGCAGCACAACCAAATCATCCTCAATAAGCGCATGTACATGTGCTTGCAACTGAAGCATCTGAGGCAGCAACTACAATGCTTTTAATCTTCAAAGTCACTACCCACATCCAAGGTATACCAGTTTTTCTGTTGGTGAATACCAGGTCCACTATTTCGATTATATTATACTCTACAGTCAAGCATTTGGGGTTGAATACTACCTTATGGCTGGGGGGAGAGTCATTGCGGCAGTAGGAACCTTCACAAATGCTACTAAGCTTTGTAAGGATTGCTTGATAGACTTGGGAAGTAGGGTGGTGTCTGTTGACCTGATCATCACCACTATATACCATTATGATGTCATCCTCGGCATGGATTGACTTACTGAAATGAAGGCCAAGATGGACTGCGAGACCCGACTGGTGACGGTACACGGGCCTAGAAACATGACCTTCACTTTTTCTGTTTAGGTCAGTTGCCCCTTCCGGGTTCTTTGTTATGCTTCCCTATTGGAAGATCATAATGGTTCGACATTTGGAAACATGTTTGTGGTCCAGGACTTCTGGGAAGTGTTTAAGATAATCTCTGGATTACCTCCTCGGCGTGAGATCGACTTTACTATTGACCTTGTGCCTGATGCGACACCCATTTCCTTACCCACATATCGCATGTCTCCATGTGAAATGGAGGAATTAAGGAGATAGATTGATGATTTGTTAGATTCAGGTTTCATACGATCGAGTGTATCTCCTTGGGGAGCATCTGTGTTGTTTGTGAAGAAGAAGGATGGATTACTGCGATTGTGTATTGATTATTGCAGGTTGAACCAAGTGACAGTCAAGAACAAGTATCCTTTGCCCAGGATAGATGATCTGTTTGACCAATTAAAATGGGCACAGTATTTCTCAAAGATCGACTTACAGTCCGAGTGCCATCAGTTGCGCGTCAGGGATGAAGATATGCAAAAGACGGCATTCAGAACCAGTTTTGGGTACTACGAGTTTCTCGTGATGTCATTCGGACTTACGAACGCACCAGTAGTGTTTAATGACCTCATGAACCGGGTGTTTCTGCCGTACCTATATCGGTTCATCATCGTATTTATAGATGACATTTTAATATACTCTAAGAGCCAAAAGGATCACAAAGAGAACCTGCGAGCAGTCTTCAATACTCTCAGGAAGAACCAGTTATTTGCTCAGTACAAGAAGTGTGACTTCTGGAAGGAAGAAGTCAAGTTCCTGGGACATGTTGTGTCCAAGGAAGGTATCGCTATGGACCTTACCAAGGTGGCCGCAGTTCAGGATTGAGAGCAACCCGGTTCGGTTACAGAAGTGAGGAGTTTTCTGGGACTTGCTGGCTACTATTGCCTATTCATTAAAGATTTCTCGAAGATAGCCAAATCGTTGTCTCAGCTTACGCGAAAGGATCTTAAGTTTGCCTAGAATGAGAAGGCAGAAGCAACCTTTCAGGAATTGAAGGACAAGTTGACGTCCGCACCCGTGCTAATATTGCCAGAGTAAGGGGTCAAATATACGATATACACCGATGCGTCACATATTGGTTTGGGTTGTGTTCTTATGCAGAAGGATAGAGTGATCGCCTATGCCTCACTACAGTTGAGGAAGCACGAAAAAAACTACCCTACGCACGACCTGAAATTGGCAGTAGTCATCTTCGCATTAAAGCTCTAGAGACATTACCTCTATGGAGAGGAGTTCGAGCTCTTTTGCGACCACAAGAGCCTCAAGTACATATTCACGCAGAGGGACCTGAATATGAGGCAGTGACGATGGATGAAAACCTAGAAAGACTTCAAGTTTGAGGTCTCCTACCATCCCGGCAAGGCCGACCTTGTGACAGATGCATTGAGCCGCAAGAAGACGATAGCATTTGTAGCTCCGCTAATGATACAGGAATGGAATATGATCGAGTTTGTGCGAGACTTCGAATAGAAGCTTACAGTAGAGGAGCTGTTCAAGAGCGTCGCACATATCCGCGTCCAGCCACTTGTTGATGACCGAATCATTGTTGGTGAAAATGAGAGAGCAGGCAACTGATAATGAAAACTCAGAATGGAGAGTTGGTTCAGATGGGGGTTTACGTTATCATGGCCACCTATGCATCCCAAATCTTCATTACTTGAGGAGGGGAGTTCTCGAAGCTGCTCACAATTCGAAGATGGCGATGCATCCTAGTAGTACAAAGATGTATCAAGATATGAAGCGTTCGTACTGGTGAGACAACATGAAGGCCCACATAGCAGTTTTTGTATCCCGTTGTCTCACGTGCCAGCAGGTCAAGGCCGAGCCTCACCGATCTCCTGGATTGCTTCAGCCCAAGCCCATAACTGAATGGAAGTGGGATTTCATATCTATGGATTTCATTATCGGGTTATCGAAGACAAGGAAGGGACATGACTCCATTTGGGTGATTGTGGACCGATTGACGAAACCGGCTTATTTCCTCACGATTAGAGCCTCAAACTCAGCAGATGATTTAGCTAAGCTCTACAACAAGGAGATAGTACATTTGCATGGAATTCCTATGGACATTGTGTCAGATCGAGACACGCAATTCACGTCTATCTTTTGGACTCGACTCCAAGAAGCAATGGGAGTGAAATTGAAGTTCAGTACCACGTTCCACCCATAGACTAACGGGCAAACAGAATGGGTAAATCAGGTGTTAGAAAACATGATGCAGGCATGTGTTCTTGATTTCAAAGACAGTTGGGATGACTGTCTTCCCTATGCAGAGTTCGCTTATAACAACAGTTTGTAAGCGAGCATTGGCATGGCTCCCTACGAGGCACTGTATGGGCGCCCATGTCGAGCACCCCATTATTGGGTAGAAGTTGGCGAGAGAAGCCTGATTGGCCCGGATTTAGTATAAGTAACCTCGAGAAGATTGACATTATCAGGAGTTGACTTCTTGCAGTACAGAGCAGACAGAAGAGCTACGCCAGTACACGACGGCGATAGTTGGAATTCAAGGTTAGGGACCATGTATTTCTTAAGGTTTCCCCAATAAAGGGAGTTCTTCATTTTGGTAAGAACGGGAAGCTTACACCGCGATTCATTGGCCCATTTCAGATTCTAGACAGAGTGGGTGTGGTAGCATACCGCCTCGTCTTGCCTACACCACTCGCAGGTGTGCACAACGTATTTCATGTATCGATGTTAAAGAAATACGTTCCTAATCCTACTCACATTATCAAGTGGGAGCAGGTGTAGTTGAGTGAAGATGTTACCTATGTACTGCAGCCAACACGTATTTTTGATAGGAAGGAACAAGTGCTATACAGCAAAGTTATCCCTCTTGTGAAAGTATTGTGGACTCACCACACTGAGGAAGAGGCTACTTGGGAAACAGAAGCCGAGGTCCGTAAGAACTACCCTTAGATTTTCGAGGAGTATGAAAAGGTCTAATTTCGATGACAAAATTATTCTTTAAGGGGTAGATTGTAACGTTTCGGAAAAATTCGTATAAAGACCCGAGTACCACCTCAGGCAGAAATCCTTAATGACTGAATCCTTTAGAAGTTAAACGAAAATTAGTTAAGTACTAAGCTAAATTAATCGGTGAATTATCTTGAACTGCAAGACCCAAAACCATTAGAAACGCTAACTCAACATTACCTAAAGACCTAGGAGCAATCTCAAAACCCAGTTGCTCTCAAGAGCACATTGAAACTCCGTATCGGACCTCGACCGTGCGTCGAAAGTCCGAGTACCGCAAAACTATAAAGTAATGACCGCCATACTGGGCTTGACAAGCATCGAGGGAATCCAACCCAAATAGTATCCAGAAACGCACAAATTGAACCCTAAGTAAAGTGTGTGAGAAACGCAAATATCTTTAGAAAATGAACTCAAACTTAAGTAAATTGGACCATTCACTTGCGGGGAAAATTGAAGGTTTAAGACCGTTAGTTTCTGACCAAACTTTACCCATGGATCAGGGAAATTTTCCTGCACATGTCAGTATACTTGTGGCCCTGATTGAGTGACGATGACCGTTGAACTGAAACAGGTCCTCCACGGTCGATCTACAAATCTGATTAGACCGAAACCTTAACCTGACTTATATCTATGGTCAGGGAACTTACTCCATGATGTGAGCAATGGGCCTCCAGATGAGTCCTGTTTGCCTGAAACAAACACCCTTTGACTATAACCTAAGTATACCATGGCCCTGGGGCCATTGACATCAGTTCTGGGCCTATATAATACCCTTAAACCACCCCTCTCTCATTCTATACGAATTTTCACCAAATCCTAGGAGAGAGAAGAGAGAAAAGAAGAGAAAGGAGTGAGGAGAAGAGAGAGAGTTTGGGAGATCGAGGCGGAGTCCCTCTCTTACGACTACATGCGCTAGATCGCCTCTACATCTAGCTACTCGAGTCATATCGACTCCAATTTAGGTAAGGAATCCTAACCCTAATCTTGTTTTAGGAATTCAAATAGAGGAAACGACAAAATAGCTAACCTATTTCGTGATTTAGGTAGCCGTTGTGTTGTAGACGGAAGCGTAGTGTACGAACCGAGTTCGTAATGAGCAAACCGACGAAAGGTGCGGACTATAAATGTCTAGGTTATGGTTTTCAAGGCTTTCAATGTCAACAATGGTTTATGTCTGACTTGATTGCTGCCATATGATCTTAGTTACGATGTATCCAGTAGATTATACATGTGTGTGAACTATGTGAATATAAAGTGCATTCCATGTGTTTGTTGAAATGTTTGAATGAAAGTGAAATTGTGATTTATGCTTGCCATGACTATTAATCTAAAATACATGTGTGTTGGGTGTACAACAACTCCTTTATGAAAGGATTTGTCATAATATATGTTATAGCTAATTAGTTTGTGTATATATTATTATATAGTTTATGTGTTTGGTAAAATGTCTGAATGAGTAATTGTTTGGTAAACCGCTTTTATCAAGGGTGTTGAGAGGGGATTCTCAACTACCGTATCCATATTGGTAGTTTCCATTGTATAATGTAATTTGTTGTTATATGATTCATAGATGAAATGCATATGTATAATAATTTATCTAATGTGTTTGATAAAATGCTCAAATGAGATTTATGTTTACATTATGTGTTAAATGTTATTATAAGTAACATATATGATTCCTTATTGCATTTGAGTATGTTTGGGACTACCATTTAGTCCAGGCAATCGGTAATGGCTCCTAATTGAGTGGCTGAACTAGTTTTGTCACGTTAGATACGTTCGAGGAATCCAAGTCATACAGTGATTGTCGACAGTGGTTAGGCCACGAGGAGTGTTTATGCACTCTATGTTGATTAATTCATCGTATGCTTGTACCAATCGCACTTATCAAATAACCCGATTGGTCTATTGTGTGTTTACCATGTATGGACACTACTGCTTGAATATAAGGTACCACTTACCAATGCAAACCCATTTTAACTATGGTACTAAGATTTGCTAAGACTTATGAGCCGGACATGGTGGTATGGGACACTGTGGTCGAGTTATCGGCCTACGTTGGGGTGACGAGCCTCCCCGTAGTGACCAGTGAGTAACCCAAACTTGTAAGCCGAATACGGTGATATGGGACACTGTATTCGAGCTGTTGGCCTACAATGAGGTGACGAGCCTTCCCATAGTGACCTCGAGTATAAATTAGGCCTACGCTGCGGTGAAGAGCCTCTCCATAGTGACCTCGGTGTAAACTTGTGAACTTACCTATCCATTGCTTTTCATCAGGGGTGATGCTCTACAACTTACCTATCGTATGTGATTAACTAGGATTGACGACCCTATATGGATCATTATTTGGGTAAATGATATAAAGGGAGGTACCTTAGCTTCTCGAATCTATTATATGAATAAGCCTAATAAATTATTTGGCTAACACAATCATGCACCATATTGTATGTGCTTTGGCGAGGAAGAGCACGTTTAGGGAGTTTGCCATACGTGATCGTGAGATGATGTCGCTGAGGGAGTGCAGGCGAGGGCATGCATCATTACGCATATCATTCCCGCATTAACAAGAGTAATTAGGATATGATTGTTGTACTACTTTATCATTACTGCTTGACTGAATTGATAACATGTTAACCTTTGCCTTATAGTACCACTGAGTTGATCACTCACTCCCACTCTAAGACGGTGTTTTTAAACACCAACCAGACTCTAATTTAGATGCAGGTTGTGATGAGGCTTTAATGATGGAGCCGGACTTCTTCGATGAGGAGGAGGAGTTCTCTTACATTCAGCTCTCAGGCGGGTCTATGTGGACTTAAAGCTGTGTCACGAGGATTATAGGGATACTAAATTAGTTGAACATTTATATCTAGATATTTTGTACATTTTGAAACAAATACATGTATATATTCAGCCTGATAGCACGTTCATACTCTGGAGGTTGTAAAATGCATATTTATACTTTATATATTTATCTCAATCTTTCGCTCACTTAATTAAATTAACTCTGGAGTATAATATGCTATTTTGGTGTAATCCCACTCATGTTTAATGCACTAATATGGACAATATTTAATCATCATTATCTCTGTTGCATAAGTGATCTGTTAGAACTCGGGAGTTGAGCTTTGCTCGACCCCCGATTTTCAGGGTGTTACATTAGCCCATCTATTATTATTTTAACTTGCAATTAGCCAATTTAAGAAAGCTCAAAGGTGACTCATCACCAGCATAGGCTGACAGCTCGGGCATAATGTCCCATACCACCATCCTTGTCTCATGAGACTCCAATATAAAATGTTTAATGATAACCTCCTCAACCAGTGGCCAATCATAGCTTAACAAGTGGGACTTACCATCACATGGTCACACAAAAATAATCTATCAAGCCACTTAGGGTTAAATAGATAATAATACATGGGTGGTAAGGCCACATTAATATTCCATATATTCAGCCCATCAATCAAAGTAGCCACTAGGTTGATGGCTATTATAATCACAATCAATCAAGTTACATCACAAGTCTAGATGTACATATATAAGTGGAGTTTTCTAGTAATAAATGTAGTAATTCATATTCCACAATAATTCACAAGCATGAGAAGGTATTCAAGTTCAGCATATAAGTGTTTATACAAGATACATGTTAAGCATATAATTTGAAGATCAATTCTAATAATTAGTACTAGGAATTATAAAATAGAGTTATTAATTATCAACCGAAATTAAAATATGAACTATTACTTAAGCTAACATGAAGGTGGAAAACCCGAGGGGAAGAAGTCATCACCTCACACGTGAATTCCCCTAGACTAATATATCCTTCTAGACTCAAACCAATTTGGGGGTAAACTCACTTGGCTTGGATGATAGTATATGTAGACCAATGCTGCCTACAATTTGATTAGGAGTCAAAGTCACTCATCATCATAATATGATCATAACCCATTAATCTTTGGGATATAATTTTTACCTTTTCAATCTTTAGCTCGAATCTGAGGACTGCCCGATGAGGACTAGCCTTCACTGATGATAGGGATCCTTGATCATCTCATTTGGGTTATAATGGCCTACTTCTAATGAGTTCACTAACCAAAAGGATTTGGGCGAGTTAGCTGAGTCAACTCTCTATTTGACTCGGGTGTTGGTCTTCAACAACCTTCCTCAAAGTACTATCTAGGTTGATTCTTGGTAGACCAGCTATCTCGAGGCCATTCAAGCTCGAACCTACCCACCATGGCAGCTAGAGCAACCAACCAGCGAGTTGACTTGGTAACGAGTCCTTGGAATGCAAGGGTTCAAGTGAGCTTACCTGCACTATCATGGGATGGTTTTAACTGTCGCTGATTGGTAGCAGTGATGCTCTGCCAGACCCCGAATCCAGCCTGACTCAGTGCTGGTTGGGTGAGTTGACCTGATTTGGGCTGTGTAGCATCCTCCTTCTACCTCTCCCTCTCTCTCTCTCTCTGCCCCCCTCTTGCCTTCTCTTTCTCTCTCTTTTCTCCCCCTTTCTTCTCGTTTCTCTCATTGTCCTCCCCTATGGAGAATGCCTAACAATTTCAACAAGTCGGGAGGCTGAGTTGATTCTCGGACCAAGTCGTACCTTGCAGCTCAGCTCTCTCTTTCTCTCTCTCATCCTTCCTCCTTCCTCTGTTTCTCCCTTACCACAGTGCCTCCGGTCTGCACTGATCCAACTCACCTCAAGCTGAACAGGTCGACTCGGTGCAGTGCAGCACCGAGTTCAGTGCCTACGCCTGCACCCACCATCTCCCTCATTCTCTTTCCTCGCTTTATCTCTCTCCCTCTCCTTAGCTTTTCGGTGGGAATCCCAAGATGAATGCGGCCTTTTAAAAGGCTTAAGGTTAGCTCTATCAGCACCCAACAACTGTCCATACTATGCCATATATGGTTTAGATGGACGGATGTATTAATCAACTTGACTTGCATGGTACCGAACCACCATGTGGGATGGTTTTCCACCACCGTTGTCCATCGAAAGGCCATTCTTGATCGAGAAATGGGGCCCACTTGATTACAGCGGTTTCCTCAGCTGAACGGGGAAGATGAAATTGCCACCCATGATGAACTTCTATCAACGGTCTAAAATGGCGATCCAAACCATCTGGATGGACCAGATGGGTCCACTAACTACTATGGGACCCACTAATCTTAAGGTAAAACACAACATCCTCCCATCTCATAAGATTTTCCTCTTTGACTATTTTCTCGTGCGACGGGAGGCTTTTTCGAAAAATTTGTTGCCCTAACATCTAGGACCACTGCTGCCTTAAATCAAACACCCAGCGTTCAGATCACACAAATACGAGCTTTCCTGAAGAGGAAGGTATCTTTCTTCCTTTCATTGACATAGTAAAAACTCCCTCTTGCGACAATGAGTAGAGGGCTCGGATAAGCTCCCGATGAAGGGCTGAGGTTGAGAGGGGAGGGCCTGCTTGGATTACCATCATGGTAGCGAGATGGCTCCTATTTTGGAATACACCACACACACTTGTCCTGATGTGTCGAGGATCATGTGCATGCGTACGCATGCCACTGCAAGGGGGCGGGCAAGTTTTGGTCAGATGCGTACTCCAATCACGATGGCCAGTTCGGATCCCGTCAACATATCGTGATGGTGGCCCACGGATTATCACAATGGATGGCTATCCGTTGTTATCAAGGAAAGACGAAAGGAGGAAGAATTTCCTCCTCTTGTGGGAAACCTCGGGTCAAACTCGGTTTGACCCGAGTTCGGGTTCAGTGTGCTGCGTTTGTGCATGTGTTGTGCACACACACCATCTAAAGTGGGGTCGATGATGTTGCATGGTATAATCCACACTGTCAATTCAGTTCTGAATAGTCCCATTAGGACATCAAACCAAGAATCAAGAAGATTCACAGCTTAAGTGGGCCATGCTTAATGATTCCATGTTTGATTAGTGATTTGTGGGACCCACGGAGGCATTTCAATAAATCTAGTATGTCCATTCATTTAGCAAGGTTAGTTATGGCATGGGATCAGATGTGTGGCCAATCAAACGGTTCAAATGGGCCACACTACTAAATTCCAACTTAAATTGTGAAAATTCTTTGATCCAACGAATAATGCCTCTCTAATTCTAATCATTTTTGGTCTTAAAAGGCTTTTTAAGGCTGCATGATTGAAACTCATCATTAAATTCACCAACAGATGGTCTAAGGTGCAGTCTAATGGTGGACTTGCCTAATGGAACTATGTAGACTTGATGTGCAGTGGATTCATTGACTCAGTATGGGATTTTCAAAATTCTGTCAAAGTCTGATATCTAGAAATAGGTTTCTCTGATGATGTAGTGGTCAATTTGAAAATCAATGGATGAATAGCTTGATTAATGGATGAAGGTCATACTAGAGGGTTAGATTGATGTATAATTAAGTAAATAGGTTGATTTTGACAGCAATTGCATGGTAGGCCTTATTTCATGGCTATGATGAAGATTGTTTATGTTGATTTATGGCTAAAATCGATCTAAGGTGTTTACGTACGATACCACATACCTCGATTGTGAGTTTAATAATCATTGATGGTATAATCCCACGTCGAGAAGTCAAGGGTTGATCAAGGGCAGGTGTATCTTGAATGAGCCGGTTAAGATGGGCGAATCATAGGCAATTAAGTGATGCTTTAGTTATCTCACACTCGCTTGTGCTAAATTTGATTAAATGGTAACACTCGAATACTGAAAAGTACTGGGTGTTACATATTTAAGAACAGATTCTGACTCCAATACGGGCCCTTCCAGCGTATTTTATAGATATACTCAAATAGGAAAGTCGCCTAAGAGCACATATAAATACATCACCCTCTTCAAGGGGAAGGTACACACAACTATTCCAATTAAACTACGCTTATTGTGGGTCCAGACACCTGACTTAGGCATCAGAGGGTCTCCGGTCATAACTGGTGCCCCTAGTGTCTCCTTGTTCTCCATTAATTTACAGGTACTTAGCGGCTCGCAGGAGGTGGAACATGATCAACCAGATTTTAACAATAATAGTTTGGCGCCGTCTGTGGAATCGACAATAAAGCCATTTCGAAGTTCCCCTTACACCAGCAAATTCATCCATTTTAACCTTTACTCTATGATGGGTTAAGGAAAAAGAAGGGCTTTGGCCGTCATTTCCGAGTCAATGCCAATGGCAGAAGAACAACCTGAAAACCCTTAGGCACTACAGTCATATCCTCAACCTAATCCCCCTTCCCCAGTGGTTCCACAAAGATCCTGGAACAGGGGGGTTGACTCGTCTCTCTAGAGAACCGAGTCGAGGCTATGACCGGTAAAGTTGATCGAATTATGCATATATTAGAAATACAACATCCCCTCCCCAACCAAGGTGTGTAACTGGGGGAAGCAACCAAGCAATCTCGACCTCCTTAAGCACCTCACAACTCATATGTGGTAAAGGATCGACCAACACAAAGCAGGTGTGTCCCTACGTAGACCATGGGAATGATTGAGCTTGTTGAGTCCGATATGTGTTACACTTTATATAAGAGAAGGCTTGGGAAAGTTCCTGAGGTCACAACATAAAGAAAAGTTTCGTGGGAGGTAAAGCCGAAGGAAATCTGAAATCAGCTCGAAGACATCCAACAGGCATGCCAGGCAAAAGCCCCTGCCTCCGTTGATGCTCTGCTTGAGGAAGTCGAGCCCCCGTTCACGGATGATATCATGAGATCCCAGCTACCATCTTGGTTCCGGATGCCCTAGATAACCCCCTACATAGGGTCGGGGGATTTGGACAAACACCTATAATCCTTCCGAGCGTGGATGGAACTTCACAGTGCTTATGGATCCATGATGTGCAGGGTGTTCTCCCTGACTACGCGAAAATGGTACAGACATATGAAGCTGAAGTCCATCAGCTCCTTTACTCAGCTCAGCATGGCATTCATTACTCAGTTCATCGACGGGATAGATAGGAGAAAGCTTGCAACTCACCTTCTCACGATTACTCAAAGAGATGATGAGCTGCTAAGAGACTACATCATCCGCTTCAGTGCTGAAGCAATTCAGGTCAACTGTTACTTCGACCAAATAGTTCTTGTCGCTATGGTAGCTGGCCTTGAATAGGGAAAGTTTCTCTTCTCGATCGGTGAGAATCCCCCGACTACTCTCACTGACTTGCTTAACCGAGCCTAAAAACATTCAACGCAGAGGAGCTCTTCAGTTCATAGAGGGCTATTCGTGGTGGAAATAGCTCAACTAAGGACAAAAAGTGAAAGAAGGAGGATGACCAGAACAAAGGCCATTGTACTAGCCGACGAATGGAAAGCCGCTTTTGCTCTTACACTCCTTTGAACATCACACTAGAGCAAATGCTCATGAACGTACGAGATAAAAGAATCCTAAAATGGGCGAGTAGGATGAAGGCCGACGTCGAGAAAAGAGACTAGAGGAAATATTGCCATTTTTACCGAGACTGTGGTCATAACATGACAGAGTGTTTTGACCTGAAAGAAGAGATCGAGTCCCTTGTCCGAAAGGAACATTTATGAGAGTTTGTCGACAAAGAAAGTGACGATCGACCGTCCAGACAAGTAGAGTGACACGACGACCGAAATAATAACTAAGCGATAGGTAAGATATGCACCATATTTAGAGGATCAGCCAGTGGTGGGGACTCAAACTGGGCACGCCAAGCACATGCTCAAAGTGTGAATAACAGCAAGAAAGAGCACCACGTCTACCTTATTGATAGATCTGTGAAGGAACAAAGGTTGAGTTTGTATAGCCTGACTTTCGCAGAAGAAGATGCCCGATGGCTTTGGTAGTCACCATGATTGTGGCCAATCATAAGTTACACCGAATATTGGTCGATACCAGTGGCTTGGTAGACATTCTATTCGTTACTACATTTGATAAGATGGCGGTTGGGAGATCTAAATTGCGACAAGTTCAGACACCTTTTTTTGTTTTATTTTTAAAATAAAATAAAATAAAATGGGTTAGCTAGTTAGTATACACCCATGTCATTACACACACTCTGTGTTAGCCACCCCTGCTGGGGATCGATACCCTTTCGAGACACCCTTGCTCGGCCTTGCAGGGGAGAAAGTGTCGTATGAAGAAAAGTATTTTTCTACTTGTGATTGCCGGTAAAGGTGTTAACTAGATTACCTGTGATTACCACTGCCAACAAAAGATCTAGTTGCCCTTGTTTAATCACGTCTCACCTTTTATTTCTTTAGAACTAAAGATCTAACATGGTCTCTGGACAGGAACATTTCTGGAGCCCATATGTTGGTGGGGCATACGGTTGATATTGAGATTGCCGCGGGTTTTTAATTGTCGTTGATTGTTGGGTCACATCATATGTTGCCTAAAACGTCGATGACATGACTAGTCGTGTATACATGTTGTAATGCCCGCTACCTTTGTTGTTCTTTTATTGTCGCTGTTACGGGGTTCAACTTGTTCTTCCCATTTCTAAATGATCATGGATGAATTTAATATAATCCACAATAGACTTTGGGCCAACATTTCAGTATTTCAAGCCATTGATCTGTTGCTTTTAACCATGGATGGACAACTCAGTTATCTCCAGATAAGACACTAATCGTCTTTCAATCTGTGGCCTATAAATAAACGGATGAGAAGAGAAATTCAGCATCCATCCACATTCAAATGTACGAATTTGATAGTCTAATCTTGAAAAATCACATATTGTGGTCCATCCACGGTGGTTTTCAATTGACCAATGGCTTAGATTACCGAAGTATGGCCCATTTTTTCTTAATTAAAAGACGACTACCTGGAAATATGAAAGCCACGGTCCCCACGAGAATCCAGTGACCTAAGTCTCCCGCTCTCCAGTCAACAGTTTGGTATCCCCACAAGCATCCATCCACAGATGTTCACACACGCGTACACACGTGCCAATTTACCATGCGTGTGGGGCATTCATCCCTGCAGCTGACTTCACAAAAACTCTAACCCGTTATAAGGTAGGCCACACGTGGGAAAACAATGGCTGCTCCATAAAAGTTTGCACGCTTGTCTAGACCGTTCATTATTTTTGTACTTGTTTGGCTCACTCATTATCTTGAAACAGCTGAAATTTTGGTCGGCCGATCTATACGTTGGGCCCCACTTTATTCACGGTTTGGATTTACTGTACACATGCCACGTAGGCACGTATGGCTGCAGGTAGAGGTGCGTTTAGGCTACTTGCAAGGGGTAAGAGATAGAGACGGAGAGCAGCACAGGGAACGGATTAGGCGAGACCTGGATGCTTCTACGACGGTGCGGCCCTTACCGTGGGCCGACCTTGATGTATTTATTCCATATCAATGCTATCCATACGTATTTTAAGATCATTTAAGGGTATTATAACAAAAATGAAGTAGATCCAATTATCAGGTGGACCATACCATAAGAAACAGTGGTGATTAACCATTAACGGTACAGAAAAGTTCTTAATCGAGCTGATATTTATTTTTCCCCCCAATACCGGATTATGTGACCTGATCAACAGATTGGATGGAAAATAAACACTACGAAAACATTAAGGTGTGCCCTAAGAAGTTTTTAATGGTAGGGCATTCAATCACTACTATTTCCTATGGTATGACCCACCTGATAATTATATCTACCTTATTTTTGGAGATAATTTAATAAAAAAATCTGTAAAAACGGATGGACGGTGTGGATACAGAATACATGCATGAATGTGGGCCCCACGGTAAGGGCCGCACCGTCTATGGTGAGGCCGGGGTCTCACCCAATCCGCTCCCAGCTGCAACAGCATTTCAACGATAAATACTCTGCAAGTGTTATGGATGGATGATCCGCAGGCAGTTAGAAATTACCGACACATTGCACACGTGGCATGTAAGTAAACAAACAAAAACTGTAAAAAATACGAGTACCAGTTTAGATGTATCATGAACGAAAATGTACTATTGTTGAGTGACTTGACAGTTAGATTGATTGTAGATATTGATCGGACGGTTAAGAATGAAAATATGCAATGGTCTCACCTTCAAAACAATTGTCCACGAAACAGTGGTTAGGATTGTTCAACCATTTTGATTTTTTAAATATACTTAGCTACAGTTGATTCTACAGTTTAGTCGGTTTGGTTTGGTTTGGTTTGGTTTGGTTAAAGACGTGCAGCATTTCGAAGTGCCTGCGTATCAAGCGTCATACGCGGACAGAGTATAAAAGACTCGCACCCTTTTATACCTGCAACAGAAAGAGGGAAAGCAGAGAGAAAGAAGGCGAAGAAGAAGAGTGACGATGGATCAAAGCCAGCGGGCCCCACAGAGGGCTTCTCATCAGTACCATCCGTCCAGAAACGCCATCGTCGATCTCTTCAACCTCTATCTAGGGGTATTGTCGTCATTTCCTCGCTCTTCTTCCTCTCTCTACGTTGATACCTCTCCCTCATCATCTCTTTCCCCCTTTCCTTTTTGCAGAGAAATTCCCGCCAAAAATCCGAAGACGCCATTCGTGAATCTCCGTGAGTTGTCTTTTCTTCAGGATCTTTAGCATTTTTCTTTTTCTCACGAGCCGCCTTTTCTTCATAATTCTTACCATTCTTTTTACTGCTGAAAGATGTTCATGATTTTTGGGATATGGCCAATTGCATGGTGGCCCGCCGATCAACGGCTCTGATTGCCACATGCGTCTGTCTTTGGTGTACTGTATTAGCATTTTTGTTATGAAATTTATGGATTAAATCGTTTCTGTGTATTCAATTGAGAAAAAATTTGACACTCTGGTAGAGTGCGATGGATGATACACAGGCACTATAAATTATTCAGTAATTGCATGAGTTGCATACAAGTAATTCAAATTAAAATGTCCAAATTATGGGTCCTAGTTTAGATGTATCATGGGCCAAAAATTAAGATGATGCGTTCAACTTGGTCAGTGCATCCTCCTTGCCTTCCCCTGTGTTGTAAACCCAAAATGGATAGCAAATAAATCAATAAGAAAAGAAACAGATTGTGGTAAAAGACCCAACAATCCTCTAGCCGAACGCTAGAGGTCACAAATGCAAGATTGTGAGCAAGCTCAACAATCCTCTAGTCTTGAACTAAAGACCACTCCCCCTCCCTTAAATAGCTACCGTAGGGAAAATAAGAGAATTTCATAGAGAGAATATTAATCAGCTTGTCTTATTCCATAGGCCATAGGTCCTATTTATAATCAAACCTTACAATTTGTAATAAAGGCTATGGAATCTAAAAATCTGCAAAAATAGGAAAGTACCTAAATTACAAAGCATTCTAATTAAGAAAATGCCTAAAACAAGAAGATACTTAGATAAGAAAATATCTAAAATTATTCCCTGCCTAAAATAAAGATATGAAAGAAAAGAGAAAATTTTCTAATTTAGAGATTTGCAAGAAAATGAAAGTAGTGATGGGCTAAAAAAGGAAGGTGGTCCTTTTCTTCTACACACGTGTGGAGCGTGTATGCATGGGATGTGGGACGATTGCATCAATCTGCCTCTACCTTGGCCTCTGGCTCGTGGAGCTATCTTGGCTGAGCGGCAAATTAAAGAAGTAATAGGAAGCAAGGAGAATTTGAGACAAAAGAGAATAATAGAGATGGTTGGTTTTAATTTGAGGGAAACCGACCTCCACAGTTTATGTAATAATAGTCTTCCATCCCTTCGTCATTGTCTCCTCCTAATTTATAGAATTCACACAATGTCTAGTAAGCTAAGAAATAGGGAAAATCCCTACAAGATAGTAACTGAACAGACGCACAATCGACTTATGACTTATCACAACTCCCCACAAATAAGATGCCAATAACCAACAAACTCCCAATGTGTAGCCATTACTGAGTCTATTTAAAAACTAATTCCTACTTGGACTCCATCTAAACCTTAGTGCCTTTATTGGTGCCGTGTGGGCTTACAATTACTTGCATATGTGGGTTATCCTGTACACACAACAACTCGCCACCTCCGATGACACCCTTGTCCTTAAGGGCATAATCGTGAAATCGCATTGTCATCTCCTCTAGGTCTTCCCATGTCACCTCGGCTAGTGAAAGTCCTTGCCAATGCATGCGTATCTCAGCCTTCTTTTTACTCTCTTGTCAAGCACAACTTGGGGAATTGGCATGAGAGTGTCATCCTCTTGAACAAGTGCTGGTAGGGTGGGTTGAACATCAATCTGGCCACCTATTTTCTTCTTAAGAAAAGACACATGGAAGATTGGATGAAGTCTCAACCTAGGTGGTAAGTTCAATTTGTAAGCCACATTTCCAATCTTCTGAAGCACTCGAAATGGCCTGTAATATCTGAATGACAACTTGAGGTCTTTGCGAAGTGAGAGAGAAGACTGAAGATAGGGTTGAATTCGTAGAAATACCTAGTCGCCTACCTTAAACGCCCTATTGGTGTGGCGCTAATCGTATAGACGCTTCATTCTGGATTGTGATTCCTTCAATTTATCTCTAAGTTCATCAAGAACTTGTTCTCGTGCCTTTAACTCTGTATCAACGGCTTCTAGCTTTGTGGTTCTTGGTACGTAAGATAAGAGAATGGGTGGGGCCCGTCCATTTATGATCTCAAAGTACGTCTTTTTAGTGGAGGTATGAACACTGGTGTTGTAGCAAAATTCAGCCCAAGGGATCCACTTGGTCCACTCTTTAGGCTTATAATTGGCGAAGCGCCGCGATTACATCTCTAGGGTCCGATTTACCACCTTGGTTTGGCTATCAGTTGGAGGGTGGTATGATGAACTAAAATTGAAATTAGTACCCTATAATCGGAACAATTCCTTCCAAAAGGTGCCTATAAACGTAGGGTCACAATCGCATATGATAGACTGTGGCATGCCATGCAACTTAAAAATATGATAAAAAAATGTTTGTGCCACACTTGATGTAGTATAAGGATGTGCGATGGGGATGAAGTGGGCATATTTCGATAACCGATCCACAACCACGAGAATGGTTAATTTCCCCCTTGATGCAAGTAGACCATCCACGAAATCCATAGAAAGATCGGCCCAAATTTGAGTGTGAATGGGTGACGGTTGCAATAGCCCATTTGGAGAGAGATTTTTGGACTTGCGATGTTGGCAAGTGTCACATTGTTAAATAAACTTCCTGATGTGATTATGCATCCTACGACGATAAAACACTGACCATATCCAGTGTAGTGTCTTGTGGCACCCCTCATGGTCTTGGGTACTTAAGTGGATTTCGTTGCTGATTTTAGGGATAAGGGATGAGTCTTCAATTGAATAGATTCTTTTTTTTTTTTTGAAAAGAAGAATACCTTCCTTGAATTCCCATGGCCCAATAGCTTCTCCTTCCTAACATAACTCAACTAGCCGTTGCAGCTTGGGATGAGTTTGAAATTCCTCCTTAATTAGTCAAGCCATCTTGGAATGGGTTAGGTAATAGCGGAAATTTTCTGCCCTTATCTCGTTGTGATTGCAGATCTGCCACTTTATTGTCACATCCCCTTCTTTATTTAATTATAAAGTCATGGCCCATTACTTTTGTGAGCCAACACTGCTGAGATGAAGTGGTAATTTTCTGCTCCTAGAGATATTTAAGACTTTTTTGATCAACCTTACTATGGACTGCCAACCCAATAGGTAAGGATGTCATTTCTGAATTGCCAAGACCAATGCTAGTTGTTCTTTGTCATAAGCTGAAAGAGCTAAATTCCTTCCCTTCAAAGCTTGGCTGAAATATGCAATGGGTGCCCTTGCATTATTACTATACCAACTCCAATCCCTGAAGCATCACATTCAACGATAAAAGCTTTAGTAAAATCAGGTAGAGATAGAACAAATAATTGTGTCATGGCCATCTTGAGTTGAACGAATGCCTCATCTGCTTCACAGCTCCACTGAAATGAGTCCCTCTGCTGCAAACTTGCCATAGTTTCAAACAAATTTTCTGTAGTATCTGGACAGCCCCAAGAATCCTCAAGAGCCTTTAGAGTTGTTGGTTTGGGCCAGTCCACCAACGCCGACACCTTGTCTGGGTCAATGGTCACTCCATCTTTGGAGATGACGTGGCCCAAATACTTGATCTGTATCTGATCGAATTGAAACTTTTCTTTCTTTTTTTTTTTAGAAAAAAAAACAAAACTAACAATTGGTGATATCTCAAAATGGAAAGAGTGATTCTTGCATGATGTAAATTCTCTTCCCATGTTTTACTGTAAATTAATATATCACAACCAAAAACTAAAATAAACTTATGAAGATAAATTTTGAAGATCTCATTCATTAGTGATTGGAAAGTTGAAGGAACGTTGGTGAGCCCAAAAGGCATCACCAGGAACTTGTAGTGGCCTTGGTGGGTTTGGAATGCTGTCCTGTGGATGTCTCCTTCATGCATCCGTATTTGATGGTAGCTGGATCTCAAATCGAGCTTAGAGAAGAAGCGTGCTCTGTGAAGCTCATCCAGAATTTCATCAATGATAGGTATTGGAAACTTGTCCTTCACTGTAATCTTGTTAAGATCCCTACCATTGATGCATAAATGCGCATTTCTTCACAAGAAGGACATGTGAGGAAAAAGGACTGTGACTGGGACGTATTATGCCAACGGAGAGCATATTGACCACTATTTTTTCAATTTCAGTCTTTCAATAATGCAGGTATCTATAGGGTTATACACACACGGGCCCACTTTCAGGTAGCAACGGTTTTCGGTGATCATGGGATCTTGGTGGAGGGAGACATTTAAGCTTGGCAAAGACATCATCGAAAGTGTTAAGGAGTACCTGAAGCTTGGGTTTGTGTTGATTGAGATTTGCTTGAGATTCGTTCGCTTTCAAGGACAATAGTTGTAAGAAGACCCCTTGGACAAATTGATGCGTTCAACTCGGTGCATCCTCCTTCCCTACCTCTTCCTTGGCCTCTGGCTAAAGGAGCTATTTTGATTGAGCAACAAATTAGAGAGAAGTAATAGGAAGCAAAGAGAATTTGGGACAAAAGAGAATAATAGAGATGGTTGGTTTTACTTTTGAGGGAAAACTGACCTCCATAGTTTTAAGTAATGATAATATTCTATCCTTCTTTGTTACCTCCTCGTAATTTATAGAATTCGCACAACGTCTAGTAAGCTAAGAAATGGGGAAAATCCCTACAAGATATCAACTGAACAGACCCACGACTGACTCATGACTTATCACAACTCTTACAAATAAGATGTCAATAACCAACATACTCCCAACGTGTAACCACGACTAAGTCTATATAAAAACTAATTCCTACTTGGACTCCAACTAAACCTTAGTGCCTTTATTAGTGCCACGTTTGCTCACAAGTACTTGCATATGTGGGTTATCCCGTACACAACAACTTGATTGAGATTCGTTGGGGATTATTTGCGTCCAAGGACAATAGTTGTAAGAAAACCCCTTGGCAATGTTTCCTTGCTTCTTTGCTAATTTCAAATTCATCCACCACCTTGTCTTTTCGAATGAATAACCCCTGCAGTCCCACCTCCCTATTGTCGATGTTGAACCTCATTTGTAGTTTTGAGAAGTCCCATATGATGGGCCCTAAGGTTCTAAGCCATTGGGCTCCTACGACAGCATCATACCCCTTGCAAGGGTAAGAGTTAAAAGTCAACTACAATAGGGATACCTTGGAGTGTCATTGTCATGCCGTTGCACTTCCCCACACCGATGATCTTATGACCGCTAGCAACCATGATATTAAGCTGGCTATTGTTCTTGGGTTGAAGGCCCACCTTAGCGACCTTGTCACTTAAAAAGTTGTGGGTAGTACTGGAGTCCACCAAAATAGTATTGGATTGCTGGCCCATTTTGCCCTTATGCCGCATGGTTTGTGGGGCGTGGGCCCCGAAGATAGCGTGAAGCAATATCTCGGGTGTTTCAACATTCCCATCGACCTTTTCTGCGCCGTCTCCTTCTTCGTCATTGTCTTCATCAGGCCAACACCCTTCGATGAGAAACAATTTCTTGCATCTGTGTCCAAACCTGAACTTTTCATCACAGTTGAAGCATAATCTCCTTTCCCTCCCTTCTCTAAGCTCGGTTAGTGTGAATCTCTTAGTGGGAGGTGTAGTCGAGCTTCTCATGAATGGGGTCAATATAGATATAGACTTCTTCACCTCTGCTTAAAAGAAGCAATGTTGAGATTGCGACCTGGACTCAGAAAGGCGAGCGAGGTCCATGGCTGCAGAGAGCGAGGTGGCTCTGACTGAAAGCACATTTATTTTTATGCGCTTCTTGAGGCCACTAATAAAGCAATTGGCCTACTGGATTGGTGTCATCTTCTCCACTAGACTTAACAACCTTTCAAAATGACTTTTGGTATTCTCTAATGGTCCCAATCCGTTTTAGTTTTGTTTAGTCACCATAGAACTCATCAAATTGAGTGGGACCATACCTCACGTGAAGCTCATCTTTGAATGCCTCCCATGTGATGGTGCGCTACTCGCTCTTGACGAGCTGGTCCCATGACTATGCTTCTCCTTCTAGGTGGAAAGAAGCTAGTGGAATTCTTTCTTCTTTACACTTTTGGTGGAAATAAAAAAAAACTAGTATGCTCGACAGGTCCAACTTGATGGATCCTCGCATCCATTGAAGTGGGGAAAATCAAGTTTCATGAGCTTTGGTTGGTAGGAACTCAAGGTGTTAGATTGAGCCCTACCATTGGTCACATTTACACGTCCACTTCCCATGCGGTTTTGGTTTTGTGAACTCTCGCCATACTCATGTCATTAACCACTGGAGAGTTGGTCAATACGAGAGTTAATAGTTGAGAACATCTCGTGAATTTCCTTGAGTAGTCTCTCTTGTGCAGAGCTAAGGGACTCCACCCTGGCTTCCAAATGACCCACTTTATTAGTCATGCTTGTCTCTGATACCAAACTGATGCGTTCAACTAGGTTGGTGTTTCCTCCTTGCCTTTCTCTACCTCTTCCTCAGCCTCTGGCTCGTGGAGCTATCTTTGTTGAGCGGCAAATTAGTGAGAATTAATAAGAAGCAAAGAGAATTTGGGACAAGAGAATAATAGAGATCAAAACCAACCTCCATAGTTTTAAGTAATAATAATCTTCTATCCTTCTTCGTTACATCCTTGTAATTTATAGAATTCACACAACGTCTAGTAAGCTAAGAAATATAGACCCACGATTGACTCATGACTTATCATTAATTGACTCATGACTTATCATTACTCCTACAAATAAGATGCCAATAACCAACAGACTCACAACTTGTAACCACAACTAAGTCTACGTAAAAACTAATTCCTACTTGGACTCCAACTAAACCTTAGTGCTTTTACTGGTGCCACATGGGCTAACAAGTACTTTCATAAGTGGGTTATCCTGTACACACAACATAAGATTACTTCATGATCTGAATATCGGATGGGTGGACATTGATTGGATGGTTAAAAACTAATATTAATGTGTGTTTGCGAATAAGAGGTTTGAACTATTCAAGCAAATATGTTTTTGGGACCGTCTGTGAGCTGTAACTCACTCATTGGTAAGTAGTTTTTAGTGTTTGGGTAGCTTGTAAATCAGTTATAGGTAAGCATTTGTGTATTTATGCCAAACAAAGGTTAGAGTAGGGAATCACTCCAAAATCTTTGAATGACATAAAAAAGCTTGGTATGAGATATGTCATTGGGTTGAGCAAATGTAGATAAATCTTTGAGTCGATTCTTAGGCTAAATCAATCATCAGGTGGGCCACAAAGTAGGCCCATATATTCAAAATACCTGTAATGTTGAATTTGGGACCCACATAGGTTATCAGTTTGTGCAAGTCTCGCCCATGGTTCAAAGATCCGTGGGTTTGTTGGAACCTTCGATGGATGGTCTTGCCTCGAAGAAGCTTCTCAATAGGGCAATCATGACCTCTCAATTTATGGCCCACACATAGACCGGTAAGAAGGAAAGTGCAATTACAGTCCACATGTCACTAAACAAAGGTTTGGGAACAGTGGCAAGGAAGTTTGAGTTTGTAGATTTGTTACAAATGATCTATCCACCGTTGGTACCCAACAAACAAATGGTTCGGATCATCCAAGGGCTCCATTTTTATTGAATGAAAAAAAATTCATACCATGCATAGGGAGATGACCTGGAGAATAAATAGAGCCATCTCCCTACATTACATGTAGCAAGGTTATCCATCAATTTGAATTGTCCAACTAGTGGGCCTCATCATGGATAGGGGAGGTTTGGAAAATTATCCATTAGGCATGGACCAGTGGTCCATTCATCAAGTGGGCCATATGTGTAAGGAAAAAAATCAACGGTTAGGAAAATGATGATCAATAGTATACATTTGAGGTACATGCATGCTGGATATGATTAATGGGCCAGAATGGTTTTTAGGATGGCAATACGCCCCGCCATGATTTTTGTGTTTTATCTATACCGTCCATTTGTTTTGCCAGCTCATTTTAGGGTATAAACCCAAACATGAGGCAGATCCAAATCTCAAGTGGACCACACCACAAGAAACAATAGGGAATGATGCCCACTGTTGAAACTTTCCTAGGTCTCATCATGACGTTTATTTTTCATCCAACTCATTCATAAGGTTACACTAACCTAGATGAAGGTAAAACATAAATATCAGCTTGATCCGAAACTTTTGTGTCCCCAAATTTTTTTTATTGGCGGGTGTTCAATCCCCACTGTTTCCTGTGGTGTGGTCCACTTGAGATTTGGATCTGCCTCTGTTTAGGCGCATACCCTAAAAGGTGCTAGGAAACAGATGAATGGAATGGATATAAGACATACATCACGGTGGCCGCCACAAAGCTTAGAGCTGTGAATCCCATCTCCCTTGACGCAACAGTAGCTTATTGCTTCCCCTTCTTCTGGTTGTCAAAAAAAAAAAAAAGAAAAAGAAAAAAGAAAGAACGAACAGTGGAGAAAGGAGAAGCGCACCTTGCGCCATGACATGCTGGGGAAAGGAGAAGCCAGTCGGAAATATGGATGATTTTGGCGAACAGGTGATGCATTGGCTGGACCAGGGTTTGGGAATTTAACTGTTGTGTGTCTCCCCCATGCAACAACAATTTAAAAAATCCAACCAAGGTTAGGTGAAATCCCAGTTTTCAAAATGGGAGTTTTGCTTGTGACTTACAAGTGATATTTGATACCCAAACACTACTGGCAAGTGAGTTACAGGTATGTCACTAACCACTAACCAAACTTACAGGCATCCAAATGACCCCCCCAGCGATAGCGAGTTCTCGAATTTGCCAATTTAGTTTGAATTGATGCTTGCCAACTGTACAGTTTCTGGGTGCCCATGTATCGAGCGTTATATGCTGCTGGAGTATCAAATAATTTGCTTCACTGCTACTTTTTTTTTTTTTTTTTTGGTTTTAAATTTCCTTTCAAATTATTTTTAGTTGTTTTCTGTTCTGATGTTCTAGTCGGTTTGTGGAGATACCAGGAACAAAACACAAAAAAGGGTAACTGCTCTCAGAGAGCTTCCTCCTCGCAATGAGCAATTTCTTCTTGATTTTGAACAGATCCTAGGCCAATTGCCAGTAAGTTACATACCTGCTTCCTTCACTGCTTTTCTCACTTCCATTGTTTTCATAGACCCATTTTGGAAAATTTTGTTGGGAATGGTTGTTGTCTATTACATCTTATAGGTTCTTACATATATTGCAGGACCAAGAACAGCTATGTGCTGTGACAGAATCTGTTCTTATTTCTTTGATTGTGCAATGTAGCAGTCATGCACCACAAGCGGAATTTATTCTTTTCTCCTTACGGAGCTTGTGCAGCATAGGCTACGTGAATTGGGACACTTTCCTTCCTTCCCTCCTTTCTTCGGTTTCCTCTGCGGAGGCCTCAATTGGACAGGGGAGCCAAGCTATGGTTGCTGCATCATCTACAAGTTTACAAGCATCTGGAATAATTTCTTCGTCAATTCCAATTCCCAATTCTTCTAATTTTCAAGCCTCCAATCCCGCATCGCCTTTGCCTTCTATTCATGGTATTGGATCTCCCACCCAGTCCACAACCGAGCCATCATCTTGTGTATCTCTCTCGCCAGTCAAGTCTTCCGATATTTCCTGTGGCGGACAACAGATATCATCAAAGGCAAATCCATCACTACGAGGTACAGCTATAAGCTATCTACGCCAACTTTCATGCAAGATTATCTTAGCTGCACTTGAATCCAATCTGAAGCCAGCTACTCATGCCGACATTTTCTCACACATGATGAACTGGTTGGTTAACTGGGATCAGCGGCAGTTGGGAATTGATGAAGCTGATGGTATGAAGGCCTGGAAACCTGAGAGAGCTTTGAACGAATGGCTGCATAGTTGCTTGGATGTTATCTGGCTGTTGGTTGAGGAGGATAAATGTCGTGTCCCCTTTTATGAATTGCTTCGCAGTGGCTTGCAGTTTATAGACAATATACCCGATGACGAGGCTTTATTCACTATCATTCTGGAGGTTCATCGGAGGCGGGATATGGTTGCAATGCACATGCAAATGTTAGATCAGCACCTTCAGTGCCCCACATTCGCGACTCATAGGTTCTTGTCTCAAGCCTATCCAAATATTTCCGGTGAATCAATAGCGAACTTGCGATACTCACCAATAACATATCCTAGTGTACTAGGAGAACCCTTGCATGGAGAGGTGAGGACATTTTTAATTTTTAATGAATTTTTTTTTTTTTTTTAAATTTAAATGCGTGGCTGCTCGATTAGTTGACTGCTTAAGAAATTTCTCTGTTAAAATTAAATTGCTACACTGATTTTTGGTCCTTCCGTTCAAATTTGTAAAGCTTCTTGTTGTAAAAGAATAATGAGTAATTTGTTGCATTCTATTTTGACCATGCGCTTTGTCAACATGGTGATAAATTAGGTATTGTTTGGGTGTACTGCCAAGCAGTGTCTAAAATATTGGTATTAGATTATGTATCGCACTCTTGGGATACAGATACGTATCAGTTATCGCATGGGATATATCGGTTGTAGTGCATGATATATCACTGTTGTTGGAAACATGGGGAAACGTTGGAAATTGGTCGAAGTTATCAATAAAACTTCAGTGATTAAAAAAAAAAGACATCAATACACACTTAGAAATCAAAACATTGCAAAAAACAAGTGCACAAAATAGGTTTTCTTTGTATGGGGTCCTAATCTATGCACTTTCTAACTAAATTGATGCAAGTATATTCAAAGTCTATTTATATAATTTATAAATGTAAGAAGACGTGTGGAAACACAAGCAGTACATTCAAAAGGAAAAGAAGAATCACTAGATTAGGTTACATACATGTTTGATTTTATGTTTGGACATAAAGATTGCAACCAATTTGTGAGAAATTGGGAAAATTTTGATTTTTTTTGAAAAATCTGCAACTTGGTCCTTCTCCTCCAAATATCAAAATTGAAGCTCCCAATTCATGATTTTTCATGCAAAAGATTTGTAACAATTTGACATTGATTTAACATGATTTACAGAAAAAAAGGATCGAAAATAAATAGTGCTTACCGAATCGAACATGTGGGATATATCCCACTACTTGTGTGTTTCGTATTGCATAGGTGGGATACAAGATATATTGTGGGATATAACGTCCGATATTGTTGATATTTAAAACACTGCTGCCAAGTTTGTGGTTGATTAGGTTGGGTTTCTGAGGGAACTTGATGCCCTTGGTGTTTTGCGGATTGTGGTTGCAATCTTCAGTAAGCAGTGATGCAGACCATAATGGGCTTTGATCGAACCATTGGACTGTTTTGGTAGCTGGTGGGCTCCACTGTTATTTGGAGTTGTGTCAGATTAGTTAATAACAGTTTGCACGTTATAGGTTCCCTTGATTTCTGATGCATCTTCCACTTCAGGAATCAGGGTAATGAACGTGGCATTTATCTCTCTAGTCATTTTATTGTGAATTCATGCACGAACTGTGATAGGTCATCCGTAAAGATGTCCCAACAAGCTTGGAAGAAAGCCATGGAGAAACCATCGAGCCCTAATGCTTTGTCTCTATCCATATTTTCCACAACCTTTTTTTTTAAAAGGGTTTTTCCACAAACCCTTTTGACTCTTTAGCTTCTAATTTTCTCTCAAGCTAATCATTTTTTCCACAGGAAGGCACCTGAAATTTATGCTGCCTAATTATCTTCTACAAACCTCTGCCAATGGAATTTTGCACTTTCATTGCTGGTTCCAAGCCCTGATGCAGGAGGGTTGCGTCAGGTGGCAGCCAGCATCAAACTTTGGCCGCAGCTTGTTCTCATGAGGATGATTTATGGTCTCACAAACTGCTCTCTGCCTTATAGAATATAGTGATAATGTAATATCAGTAATCACAGATCTGATACCATCTGGTTCTTCTGTTAGCTTGCTCAGACACATCCTGTGAACCTGATTTATCCTTCCTTTCCAATTGGCATTATGTGGAAAAAGCATATTTCTATCATTCAACCATGTAGCCCTAGTTATTTGGCTCCCGTAGCTTCTTCCCTGCTTAACAAGCTGAGGTATTCCATCTTAAATCTTTCTCTTTCCTCAAGCTTCCCCTCGTCAAATTTCCATCCTCTTCTTCCTTATCAATCTTCCTAGCGTTGATTAAGATCTCTACTTTATGTTGTTTGTTCTTCCCATTTTTCTCTCTGCTCCACTCTTTCAATCTGGTCTTGATCAGCTGAAGCTTGTTCATGATTCTAAACCTGGCCTAGCCCTCCAGCACTTCCAATCATTTGTATGAAGCCATACTCTCAAGCCACCAATTACGAAATATGAGGGTTTTTTTTTTGTTTATGTTTGATCCGATGAACTTTTAGATTGCATTGACTAAACTCAATGGAGTAAATTGCTTGCAGTGGGCCACATCGGTAGAGGTTTTTCTTATGGGAAAAAGGAAATTAAAGTATTTAACTTATCCCAAACCCGAAGAAAGTTAAATAGAATATGAAGATTGGGTGATAGAGGATGCTCAAATTAGAGCATTGTTATGGAATAGTATGGAGCCTCATATTAGTGTAAATGTTATATTTTTCAAGACAACAAAGGAAGTTTGGGATAATTTGAGAGAGAGATGTGTTCTGGCGAAAAGAATTTAACTTGGATCTACGAGTTACTGCAGAATATCTTCGCTCTTCAATAGGGAGATAAGAACGTCAAAGTATTATTTAGCCCTACGAGGCATGTGAGAAAAACTGAACATATATTAATCATTGTCTACTAATTATGAGACTGAGATGATAAAGAGAGGAATTCCGCGTTGCAAAATTTTTCTTTCGTCTTCATCCCCAATTTGAGCCTGTCCGAGCTCAAATCCTTAGAGGCAGTGAGATCCCATCCATCACTAAGGCATTTGCTTGAATTCAACATGTGGTTAGTGTACAGAGTTCACCTTCGTTAGATTGTTTTGCATTTTTTTTTGCATCTGGGAGAGGAGATGGGAGAAGTCGTGGTAGTGGTGGCCATTTTAATGTTAGAGATTCAGGGAAGGTTGGTTTGGAGGTAGAGATAATTGGGGAGGTTTTGGTATAAATTTCAGTCTTAGCTGCGGTCGTGGTCATGGTAATCGGTAGTATACTCATTGTGGTTTTGGTAACCATAACTGAGATGTGTTGGGACCTTATTGGTAAGCCTACTCGGCTGAATCAAGCTCGTTCTTCTGATGCAACATTGAGGGTTATCTCCCCATGCTTATCTTCTCCATTTTTGAGCCTAATACCATAGGTGATACAATTACATTGTCCAAAGAAGAATATGTCAGACTTTTAAAGGATTTTTTCCATTTACACATCATCACACACTTAGCCAGAAAACTTGCATGCGAACGTCAAGTCTCAAGATCAACTGGCAAATATGTTCACGAAAGCTTTGGGTCGTACTTAATTAGATTGTCTCTTTGTCAAGTTGGGCATTCATGATATAATATATACTCCATCTTGAGGGGGAGCATTATTGAATGACATTATTGTAATTATTGAAAACCATGTTAATAAACCCCGGGGGGGTGGGCCTTCTGTCTTCCTCCTTTCATTCTTTCTTCCTCCCTCTCTTTCTTTTATCAGTCACGCTACAAAGATTATTGAAATTATGTTGAAATCTTTCAAATTGTTGCATCTAAGGCATCAATTTGGTAACATAACAAGTAGTCTCCCCAAATGTTTTAAATATCATTATCGCATAATGTATTACACCCTTGGGATACGGATACATATCGGTTATCACATGGGATATATCGGTTGTATCGTGTAATGTATCGCTGTTGTTGGGAAACATTGGAATATTAGGAAATTGGTCGAATTTTTCAATGAAACTTCATGGATTGTTGAAAAAGACATCAATACGCACTTAAAATCAAAACATTACAAAAAAAGTGCACATAATAGGAGTTTCCTTTGTATGGGGTTCTAATATATGTGTCATCCAACTGAACTGATGTAAGTATATTCAAAGTCTATCCATATAACTTATAAACGTAATAAGATGTGTGGAAACACAAGCAATGCATTCAAAAGCAAAAGAAGAATTACTAGATCAAGTTACATACATGTTTGATTTTGTGTTTGGATACAAAGATTGCAACTAATTTGCGAGAAATTGAGAAAATTTGATTTTTCCTAATTTTTTGCAACTTGGCCCATCTCCCTAAATCTTGAAATCGAAGCTCCAAATCCATGAATCTTGAAATCGAAGCTCCAAATCCATGATTTTTCATGGAAAACATGAATAATCATAGATTTATAACCATTTGACACTGATTTAACGTGATTTACAACAAAAAAAAATGGATTAGATATCGAAAATGTTCATTAGATCGAATAGGTGGGATATATTAGCACTACCTATGCGTTTTGTATCGCACAGGTGGTATACAAGATATATTGTGGGATATATCTGCCAATATCGTCGATATTTAAAACACTGGTCTCCCCATCCCCAAAAAACTGAATTTTGCCAAATCCCAAAATTCCCAAACCCGAGAACGCTAATTTTGTAGAATCCATTCCATAACCCAATATTCCAATTCTCTCTCTCTCTCTCTCTCTCTCTCTCTCTCTTTCTCTCTCTCTTATCAATCAGACTACACATTATTTGAAATTATGTTGAAATCTTTCAAATTACTGCATCAAGCTATCACTTTGGTAATAGAGCATGTAGTCTCCCAGGATATTTTTATTTTTCACTTTTCCTATTTTCCCCATCCCCCAAAAACCTAAATTTGCTAAATCTCGAAATTCCCAAACCCTAGAACACTAATTTTGCAGAATCCACAAATTCCATAACCTAAGATTCCAATTCCCTCCAAATGCGGGATGATTTCAAGGATCAACATTGGCTTTTAACTTGAGGTTGAGTTCATGCTAGGGAATTGACACATCTAAGCTATCCATTAGATCTCCTTTATGGGCCCCACAAGCTGGCTCATTGAAGCTCAACTGAAAGAATCATTGGAGTGGACTATGGAGGTGCACAAATCCAATTGGATGGTCTAAAGAGTAGGAACCAATTGGACTTTGGGATCCACAAGTCCAATTGGGTGGAAATTTCAGCACTTCATATAAACTGGTTACTATATCTAGAGATTGTATTTTTATTTTTTTATTTTTTTATATTGACGACGTTAGGATGTCCCCACCCCATTTTAAGGTGAGACCATTCCTTGTGGATGCATGCAATCACCTGTCAACCAAGTGCATCAAGTAATCCTGGGGAGGGAAATCAAACTCGTGTTTGTGGGGGGCACACCTACGATGCTTGCCGTTTGCCCAAACCCGTGTGGGTCTCTAGAGGTTGTATGGCAGTCATGCTGTTTGTGTCGCCACGTAGCTGTGTATAAAGGCCATGCGGTTGTTTTTTTTTTTTTTTTTGAGAGAGAGAAGAATTTATTAAAGCAAAAGGAAATAACAACAACAAAAGGCCCATTCAATGACAAGCAACCTAGCTCTTAGGGAAGTCCCCACACCATCTTGCTTTCATTCTTGAAATGTCTTGCATTTCTTTCTTCCGAAACAGCCCACCAGACTACAAGCAAAGCCATTCTCCATATCAGCTTCTTAGCCTTACCTATACCTGCGCCATGCCAAGCAATCAAAAGATCACCCACCGACCTCAGGAAGGACCAAGTCCAAGAGACTTTAAAGCGAGTTAGGATATCCACACAAATTGACCCAATAAAAGAGCAATGCACAAAGAGGTGGTCGACCGTTTCTTCATCATTCATGTAGCATAGGCATATATTTGGAATAACCATCACTCTTTTTGAGAGATTATCGACAGGCAAGACCTTTCTTCCAACCCGATAGCAACTATCTTTGGAGGAAAATCATAATGCCAAACAAACTTGGTATGCATCACCTCCCCACTCCTTCAATCCTCACAAAGGAGAGAGTAAAGAGACTGAACCGATAAGGAACCTGACTTAAGAATTCTCCAAACCATCCTATCTAAGGAGGAGCTATCTGGAGAGCAAAGATGAATGTGATCCAAGAGAGTCACAAATTCTTTAACCTCCTCATCATGGAGAAACCGCCTACATGGGGGTTCCCATACCACCTCTTCCCTGATGATAGAGAAACAACCAGTCACTACCATGAAAGGATCCGGAGCAAGACAAAAGATTTGGGGAAAATCAATTTTCAAAGGGGAGGTCCCTACACAAACTTCTTCCCAAAACCAAATTCTTTATCCATTTCCCAAGGAAAAACCAACACCTCCTAAAAAAACCGGTCATGTGGTTGATATTTAGAGGTGATCTAATTGAAATTGAATCTCCAATGGTATTAAATGTCTGTATATATTAGCTGGTAGCCATTTTTGAGTTTTTGTACAAATTGTAAGAAAAGGGTATATTTGCAAGGCCAACATGGCTGATGTACTGGGAATTTTAATTATATCTTGAGTCTTTATACAAACCATAAAGACTTGAGAGGATATTTTACCAATTCTATAGATAAAAATACCCTTATTGTTGTATATAAAAGACTTCCACTCATATTTGAAGTCCTTTTAGGATAGTTTTATTTCATGAGGACTGCTCGGTTTGTTTCTAGGCTTTTTGCATTAATTGGAGACTTGTGAAGGCTATATATGCATGGTCACTCAAATGAGATTATATGATGGTTATGAATGATTCAATGGTTATTCTGAGGTTTTCTAGCATTAGTTTTGCGTCTATCTGTAGTTTGTGTTGCTCCTATCCTCTGTAGTCATGTTGCTTATTCATCTTATAATGTGAATATGCATCCGAGAACTACTTTTTACTACATACTAGCAGGATGTTTGATTCCTACTAAGTCTTTTGATTGGAGTTTTATTCAATCTTATGACAATATTAAAGGATTTTGTAGCTTTCTATTTGTACACAGTTTCAGATCATTCAAATTGCGTTCAATTCTTTCAAATTTCTGCATTCAGTTATCCCCACGTATAGGTGTAGTAAAATGAAGGTAAATGCCTAGGTCAGCAAGAAGTTCCCAACCCAAATAATGCTGCTATAGGACATCCATATGGCAATGATGCTCGATACCTAGGGAATGAAAAAAATTGTAAAACAAAAGAATTTTGCAAATGAGGAATTTCAATTGACCGTCTCAGAACCTCTTGTTGATTTGGCAGACCATATTTTTATAAGATAATAAACTGCCAAAACTCCATCAAGAGTTGTTATCAGACAAAATGTGATGCAGATTGATGTTCCTATTGGTTTCTAATTAGTATCGATGATTATATGAGAGAGGCATATGATTTTGATAGAACAAAACATATTTGTTTGTTTTTACTGAGTAGGTTAATCATATGATTGGTAAATGGGAAAACTGCGGTTGCATTTTCCAATAGCAACTGTTGGAAAATCAAAATATGATTACATATTTGTGTCGCTTCATTTTGAGGGCCTCTACCTGGTGTGATGTTCGTTCTTGGTTGGTCTGCTTGAAGTTGATTTGATATTTTTTTCCTCCTTTCGGAAACAGGATCTGGCAACTTCTATTCAAAGAGGGAGTTTGGACTGGGAAAGGGCTTTGCGTTGTCTAAGACATGCTCTTCATACTACTCCATCACCTGACTGGTGGAGGCGTGTGCTTCTAATTGCTCCCTGTTACAGGCCGCATAATCAACAACTGCCAACTCCTGGTGCTGTGTTCTCTTCTGAAATGATTTGCGAGGCAACCATTGATAGAGCTATTGAGCTGCTCAAAATGACAAATTCAGGTGATACTTTTGTTTTATATTTCAAAGTTGTGCTTTCTTTGCACATATGTACTATATGCGTATTTGGTTTTGAGTTGGAATTAGACTAACTTTGTTTTGCTTATGTTCTTCCATTTTAGGTGGAGTACTTATTGGGATTCATACATTTTTTCACATGATTTGTCTGGACTCTGGGGTATTTGATAGAAGTTGGGTCTTTTCAATTCTATCTAGCTGTAGCATTATTTTGTTTCCTAATTATTGGAAAAAATAATTGATCTATAGAGCTTTATTGTGCAAGGGTTTAGTTGTTGAGTAAAATGGGAACTGCATACCAAATCTATTAACCTTTGTAATGCAAAAGGGGTTGAGGGAATAGAAAAATACAAGAAGATAATGGAAGAAGGAGAGAGAAATTGCAAGGTTTCACTATGGTGGATGGGTATGCTTCCCCCAAGCTCACTCTCTTGACAAGAGCCCTCCCAAACACAATGGTAAAATGCTAAAAGTCCCTTACTTTCTCTACAACCCGTCTTTTGTAAAGACCCAACTAAAGCAATATGAAATTACCTAGTTACACTTATCCCTACTCCAACAAAACCATAAAAAAAGCAAGATAGATGAAAAATAAAATAAAATAAAACTATCCCAAAAAAAAGGAGAGATTATGGCCATCTATTTGCATCATTCCCCTGGGGTTGGGGAGAAACTTGCCCTCGAGTTTGCTACCCCATCATCTTCGTGAAATTCAAAAAGGTCCACCAGGTTAAAAGTAGGTGAGATATATAAGCCTTTCAGTAGCTCAATCCAATATGCATTGTCATTGATTTTCTTCAACATCCTACATGGGCCAACTTTCTTTGGCTTCAACTTGTTGTAGGTGCTGGTTAGGATTCATTCTTTGCATAAGTACACCATAACCAAATTGCTTTCGGCAAATACCTTGGAACGCATGTGTGTGTCAGTATCATCTTTGTGTGTGTGTGTGTGTGTGTGTGTGCCTGTGTTCCAACCTCTTCTGCATTTGTTCATGGATGTCATGCATGTTGATCACCATGTCCTCCACTTCCTTGTTGGGTCCCCTTACAAATGGTAACGGGGCTAAGTCTAGCATATGATTGGGGGTCCTTCCATAAACAACATCGAAAGGGCTTTTCCCAGTAGAACGATTTTTTGAGCTATTAAATGCAAACATAGCTTGTGCTAAAACCAAGTCTCATTGTCTTGGTTTGTTCTCTACTATGCTTCTCAACATGTTCTCAAGGCGTTTATTTACCACCTTTGTTTGGCTGTCTATTTGGGGATGATATGCACTACCATATTACAAAGTAGTGCCTATCCTTTTTCATGAACTCCTCCAAAAATGACTTAGAAATTTCGAGTCTCGGTCTGAAGTGGACTTCGATACACCGTACACCATGCAAGCGAATAATTTCTTTGAAGAACAAGTTAGCAACATGTGTAGCATCCATAGTCTTCTTGCAAGCAATAAAATGAGCCATTTTTCAGAAAAGATCCACAACAACAAAGAATTCGTACCTCATTGGGTTCTAGGAAGCCCCAACACAAAATCTAATGATAATATCGACCCATGGGGACATAGGAATTGGCAATGGCGTGTAGGGTCCTGTTTTTAGTGCGTGTGCTTGGGAAGCTTGGCAAATTGCACATCTCTCCTCGTACCAGTCACGTCCCGTTGTAACTTTAGCCAAAAATATTTTCCTGTCACTAGGGCCATCGTCTTGTCATGCCCAAAGTGACCGATAAGCTCACCGCCTTGAAGCTTCACAATAATAGCTTGTCGAAGTGAACAATTTGGAACACAGTTGGATCCGTTTGAAGAGGAACCCATCATGCAACACATAGCCATCACATGCTCCATTTATGCAATTCTTCATTATTGGGCCAAAGTAAGCACCATCTCCATATAGATCTTTAAGGCACTTGAATCCAACAACCTCCTAAGTTAAAGTGCCTAGTAGCATCACCTTTTGACTAAGTGCGTCAGCCTTGTTGTTCTAATTTCCCACCTTGTGCTGAATTACAAAAGTGAACTCTTGGGAGGTAGGAGACCCATTTGCCATGCCTTTAGTTCAATTTGCTTTGGCTATTGATGTGCTCCAAGGCTTCATGATTGGAGAATAGAATGAATTCTTTTTGCACTATAAATAGCGTCTCCAACGCCTCAATGCTTGTATGATGGCATAAAATTTTACATCATTTGTAGAGTACCATCGCTTCCTATCATTCAACCTTTCACTAAAAAAGGCAATAGGATGTCTCTCTTGGCTCAACATGGACCCTATTCCTACATGCAAAGCATCACAATCAACTTCAAGTGCCTTGTCAAAATCCTGCAATGCAAGCACTAATGCTTCTAACATCTTTTCTTTCACTAGTTTGAAGCTTTCATCCACTTCCTTAGTCCATTGAAAAGACCCTTTCTTCAAGCAATCAGTGATTGTTGAAATCAAAGAACTAAATTCTGAATGAACCTTCTATAGAATGTAGTTAAACCATCAAAACTTCGGACCTTACTAATATTCTTAGGGACCGGCCAATTTACAATAGCCTCTACTTTGCTTTCATCAACCTTGATTCCCTCCAAAGTAACCTTATAGCCCAAAAAGATAATGCTATTGGTTAAGAAACTACACTTCTTCACATTCACATAAAGCTTCTCCCTTTGTAAGGTGCTCATAACCTTCCATAGGTGCTTCACGTACTCTTCTTCTTTAGCGCTATAGATGAGGATGTTATTGAAGTAAACCACCACAAACTTCCCAATGAATGAATGGAGAACTTGGTTCATCATTCTCATAAATGTGCTTGAAGCATTTGACAAACCAAATGGCATAACTAATCACTCATACAAGCCTTCTTTTGTTTTAAATGTTGTTTCCCATTCATCCCTCGGATCCAATCCGTATTTGATGGTAGCCACTTCTCAAATTTATTTTGGTGAAGACTTGTGCAACGACCAACATATCCAACATATCATCTAAACGCGGCCGCGGGATAGGAAAGCGATACTTGATTGTTATTCTGTTAATAGCTCAACTATCTATACACATACGCCACAAACCATCCTTCTTAGGAGTTAACAATGCCGGTACGGCACAAGGGCTTATGCTTTCTCTGACTAGCCACTTCTTTAACAATCTCATCACTTGACTATGCAGTTTTCATGTTCTTTTGGGCTCATACGGCAGTGGGCTTGATTTGGCAAGCTTCAACCCATAATGAGATCTATGTGGTGTTGTATGTCTCTCATAGGAGGTAACCCATCTGGTAACTCAACCAGCTAATATATGCAAATTCATTCATTAAGGGTTCCAATTCCTTGGTAATCAGAGTGGGCTTTATCTTTTCTTTAAACACTAATATGTAAACAAGCTTGTTTTCCACACTTTCATCAATAAACTCGCCACATGAGAGAAAATCGCTACCTTTCTCCTTAGGAAAGTTAGGTGTAAATTCCTCTTTTATTGGGGCTAAGAATCATCTTCACACCATCCTTCCAAAATGTGTAGGTGTTCTTTTCCCTATCATGTTGCCATGCCTTCCCAACAACAAATGGTATGCATCCATGGGTACCATGTCACACCATATTATGTTTTTCCAATAATAAGAGAATTGAGACATCGGTTAGAAATACTTACCTCATTCCCTTTTGAACCATGATATCTTGTAAAGTTTAGGGTGTTCATTCACCTTCAAGGTGAAGCTTGTCCACGATCTCTTTGGAGACCAAAATTTCAACACTCCCACCATATATGATGACATTGTATACCTTCTTGCCATATATGCACTGTCTACGAAAGATACTAGTCCGTAACCAATCGTCTTCGGGTGCTCGAGGAGTGGCCAAAACTTTGCGAATAATAAGACAATCACCTTCATTCGAAACAATCATTTCTCATTGAACACTTCATGGGCATCTCTGTCATAAATCGACTTGTCATCAACAAATTCCATGTGATCTTCATTTACTTCACCTCCTTCCTTAAAAGTGACTAAATTCTTGACTCAAAGCTTAGGGCATTTGTGTGACCTATGTTCGGGTTACCCACATTTGAAGCAATTGACAGACCAATTCGAATTTTGAGTAGTTCGACTTTAAATGGCACCGACATTACCACCACCCTTCTTTATTAAGTGGCACCGACATTAAGCCCCCCGCCCCCCCCAAGCTTTCAGTCCATGCTACCGCCATGGTCCATTGAAGCATTTCAATTTCCATGAACACCTTGCGACTGGCATACCTCTCCCATACAGTTCGTATGAGTTGGCCTTGATTTCATGGTCATTGCTATGGCCCCTAATTTGGAATGCTCGGGCTTCAAATCCTTCCTCATTTGCCTTCTCATGCGGAGCACAATTGAAGAAAGGGTTTTCATCATCTTCAGAAGCACCACTATCATCATGTTGCTCATGAAGGTCATGATGATTCAAGTGGGGAGCCTTCTCAATGCCTCGATTTCTTCTCTTCATGTATTTCGTTCCGGAATACGTCGACCCACTTGTCCACGTCCTGCCGCCATAGGGACCCATCGAAATCACGGGTTCAACGAAGGCTCTGATTCCAAATAATACAAATAGGGTTGAAGGAATAGAAATATAAGAAGATAATGGAAGGAGAGAGAAATGACAAGGTTTTACTTTGGTGGATGGGTAGAAGCTCCCCCCAACCTCACTCTTTTGACAAGTGTTCTCTCAAACACAAAATGGTAAAATTCCAAAAGTCCGTTACTTTCTCTACAATCCCTCTTTTGTAGAGACCCAACTAAAGAAATATGAAACTACGTAGTTATCCCTGCCTACCTAAATTCTTAAAAGGCCTTTCTATGTTGTTTGAAGTCATTAGAAAAGATAATGGTTTCTTCCCTTTGTGTGTTTATATATATATATATATTTATAATTTTGTGGTATTAGAGAACATTTGTAGGGATGCTAGAAGCGGGTTTCTTCATGGTACTAGAACAACGTTTCTAGGAATGCATGAAGTTGTAGACACCTCCACTCTTTGTTGATGCCTCGTAGATTTGCCACTCGTAGTTTTTCCCACCAAGTATTAATTTCTCATAGGTCAAGATCGTAAATGGTTTTTCCTTTTTTTCCCCCTTCCTTTTGGGCAGCATAAATGATTAAATGCGAATCATCTTTCATTATTTCCTTTCATCTTTACCTGACATTGAATGTTTAGTAGTTCCCATTTATTATCATGAAGTGTGGGGGAAAGCGGTAGCCTATTTTTGTGCAAGAGTGGGAAAGCGTCCGTATCAAAATGTTTTTTTAAGAAAAAGTGGAAACAACAATTTATTCGAAAAGACCACAAAGTAGGAAAGAATACATCGCATTGACTAAAAAGAAAGGAAAGAGAGCATACAAAACTACCTACACATGAGGAACCCAATCCATCAAAAGGTTAATGATCTTCCAAATCAGCTTGTCGACAGAAGAACATGTCCTGAAAACAACGGTCGTTCCACTCTTTCCAAATAGTCTAAAAAACTGCCATGATGAGCAGCCGCCATGCTTTCTTCCCATCTTTCAACCCTCCACCGCCTTGCTAGGCCCATAACAGACCATCCACCGTCCCCTGCATTACCCAGGCCAAGTGTATAGCAGAAAAGAACTCCTAAACTGTCCTAGCAATGGGACAGTGAATGAACAAGTGATCAATCGACTCCACATCCTTCATGCACATCAAGCAAATGTTGGGAAGAATTGGAGATCTTCGCTACAAATTGTCTATAGGCAAGATCCTTTTTCTCCCAAGTAGCCGCATAAAAACTGCCACTCTTGGTGGAGCCCCATAAAACTAATGATGAAATGGATGAGGACCTGAGGAGGGATTTGCGGTATGAATCGCCTTAAGTATTGAGTAGTCCGAGAATTTCCCGGACGGGTGGGCTCTACAAATCAGGCAATCTTCATTCGACGAGGGGGCCGAGAGCTTAAGCAAGTCCGACAAAGCAATAAAATCAGTCTCCTCAGCCTCATTCATATTCTTGGGAAAGGAAGGGGCGCTCCAAACAATCGTGTTCCCATGATAGAGAAACATCCGGAAACTAAATTATGCCAATCCAGTGCTAGAAGCGCTAGTCTAGGGAAGACCTCTTGCGGAGCCTCGTCGCCACACCAAATGTCTGACTAGAAGCTAATACGAGATCCATTCCCAAGAGTGAATGTAACCCTATCTCGAATTAGGTGCTCAGTTGTCGCAATCATTGTTTTAAATATCGACTATATCGGCTGATATATCCCACGATATATCTTGTATCCCACTAGTGCGATCTAAAACGCACAAATAGTGCGATATATCCCACATGTTCAATCTAGTGAGCATTTTCAATTTTCGATGCTCTTATTTTCTCTAAATCATGTTAAATTAGTGTCAGATTATTACAAATTCATGATTTTTCATGTTCTGAATGAAAAATCATGGATTGGGAGCTTCGATTTCGAGATTTGAAGGAGATAGGCTGAGTTGAGAAAAATTGAAAAAAAAAATCAAAATTTCCCAATTTCTTGCAAATCGTTTGCAATCTGTGTTCAAACATCACATCAAACATGTCTGTAACTTAATCTAGCGATTCTTCTTTTGCTTTTGAATATATCATTTGTGTTTCTAATCTTCTTACATTTATAAATTATATGAATAAACATTGAATATACTTGCATCAATTCAGTTAGACAATGCATAAATTAGGATCCCATACGAAGAAAACCTATTATGTGTACTCGTTTTTTTGTAATGTTTTGATTTATAAGTGTGTATTGATGTCTTTTTTTAATAATTGCCGAAGTTTCATCGAAAAATTCAACCAATTTCCCAATGTTGCCCCATGTTTCCAACAATAGTGATATATCATGCACAACAACCGATATATCCCATGTGATAACCGATACGTATCCGTATCCTAAGAATGCGATACGTAACGCGATACCGATATTTTGAACACTGGTCACAATACCTTTCCAAATGCCCGAAGCGTGATAGAGCGAGGACCGCCTAACAAACCAACCACCGCCAATCACTCCATACTTGTTGGCCACGAATTCCCTCCACAACCTTCTCGTTTCGGTGCCAAATCTCTAATGCCATTTTGCGAGAAGAGTGGGGTTCATTACGACCAAACTTTTAATCCCCGCCCCTCCTTCATTCACTAGTCTACAAACCTCTCCCCACTTTAGGAGATGGAACTTTCTTCTCCCATTGGCCCCTTTCCAGAAAAAATCCCTTCTCAATTTTTCGAGCCTGCCGCCCACCTTGGTCGGGCATTTAAAAAGCGACATGAAATAAATCGACATGTTTGAGAAGGTGGCTTTAATGTGAGTCAATCTACCCCCATATGAAATATATCTATCCTTGAACATTGAGAGCTTCCTCTCAATCCTCTCAATGGCCTTGTCCCATAAATCAATCAGCATCTTCCCAATACACAAGGGAAGGCCTAGGTATGTAGAAGGAAACGAGTCGGTCTTACTATTGAACACTCTAGCAAAGTGGCAAAAATCCTCCCGCGAAACATGTATACCAAGCATCTCACTTTTGTTGACATAACCTTTAAGCTAGACACCGCCTCAAAGCAAATAGTGACTTTGCGGATATTGTTGACCATCATTGCATTCGCATCACAAAATAACAATGTGTCATCGGCGTACTGTAAATGGGTCACTCTCATCATCCACCACACAGTAGTCCTTGAGAAGACTAGATGCCTCTGCTTTGAGCATCATTTTGCTAAAGGCCTCCCTAATAACCACAAAAAGACAAGGGGATAGGATCTCCCTGTCTAAGACTGTGAGAAGCCTTGAAAAAACCATGGGGGGAGTCGTTCATCGTGACTGAGAAGGAAGCAATCTGGATGCAAGCTCGAATCCATCTCCTCCACCTTTCTCTAAAGCCCAATCCTAATAACATATAGTCCAGAAAGCCCCAATCCACATGGTTATATGCCTTCTCCAAATCTAGCTTACATACCAACCCCGGCTTCCACTGTTTGTGCCTTGAATCAATACAGTCGTGAGCTACAAGGGTGCCATCAAGAGTCTGCCTACCAAGCACAAACGCCCCTTGGTTCTTTGCAATGATCTTCAACATAACTTGTTGAAAACGCGATGCTAACAATTTGGTGAGAATCTTATAAGGTCACCCTATGAGGCTAATCGGACAGAAATCCTTAAGTTGCTTTCTGCGATCTCTCTTTGGAATACGAACAATAAATGAAGCCCCCAACTCCATAGATAATCTACTCCGCTCATGGAACTCGGTCATAAAACTCATGATATTGGGCCTAAGGGCGTGCCAAAATAATTGGAAGAAGGCCATGAGAAAGCCATTCAGGCCTGTAGCTTTGTCCCGCCACATCGAATCTTATGTCTCTTTGACCTCCTTAACTGAGAAAGAAGCTTCAATGGCTGTGGATTCTGCTTATGAAATAGAGTCAAATTCCAAGTGATCAAGTTGAGGTCTTTTCCAATTATCTGCGAAGAGCAACATTCTATAGAAGGAGACGATAACCTCAGATTTTTGCCTCTTTTTTTTTTTTTGAAAAGTCACATAATATATTAATAAGGAAAGAGAATACAAGAAAGGTAGTCTGCGCCGCTTAGGGGGCTACACAAACTACTAAGAAACTCGGAACTGCAAATTATAATCCTTGAGATTATCTACGTTAACAGCCCATTCTACAATTAACAATCTCGCTCTCGCCGTGACATAATCAGCTGAACTGGATATTCCGTTAAAGCATCTGCCATTTCTTTCCTCCCAAACTGCCCACCAGACAGCAAGCAATGACATTCTCCATAGCAGCAACTTTTTCTCCTCGAGAGAGATACCATGCCAAGCCTTTAAAAATCTTTTTGCTGAATTTGGGGCTGCCCTGTTCATTTCAAACCGAAATAGAATATCCTTCCAGATATGGTTGATGAAGGGGCAATGAATAAATAAATGATTCACCGTTTCCTCATTGGACATACAACATAGACAGACGTTAGTGAGGATCATCCCTCTTTTCCTTAGGTTGTCGATTGTGAGGACTCTGTTCTTGCCTACCAGCCAAGCGAACCCCACAATTTTTGGAGGGGCTTTATACTTCCACATTTTGTTGATAAAAGACTCTTCTTCCTTATCCGCTCCTTTGTCGATGCACCTGAAGAACGATTTAACCAAAAACTTTCCTGATTTGTGTTTGTTCCAGACCAACTTATTTTTGCTTCCCGAATCAACCTTGGCTTCTTAAATACAGTTTAGAAGAGCCACAAACTCTTCTACCTCGTTGTCACGGAGGTTTCTTCTGCATTCCACATTCCACACCACCACGCCCCCATTCACAGAATAAGAATCAGCTACTGAGATGTCCCGATTAGCCACAATGCGATAAATGCGCGGGAATTTATCTTTTAAGGCTCCATCCCCTACCCAAACATCAGACCAAAATCTGATCCTGTCTCCTCTCTCTACTGCAAAACCGATTTCTTTGAAGACTTCCTCCTTTATAGATAGCACTCCTTTCCACACCGCTGACGTTCTGGACAAAGATGCAGATTTAGTCCACCAACCCCCATTTGAACTACCATACTTACTCTTTATTAATGAATTCCACAAACTACCATCCTCCGATCCCAACCTCCAAATCCACTTTCCTAGGAGTGCCCTGTTCATCGTTTTAAGGTATTTTATTCCGGCCCCTCCATCTTGAACGTGCTTGCAAACTTCCTTCCAATTCAGAAGATGAATCTTCTTTTTATCTTCCTTTCCATGCCATAGGAAGTTTCTCCTTAGCTTTTCCAGTTTTTGAAGAATTGAACCTGGACACGTAAATAGGGACATAAAATATAAGGGAAGATTCAAAAGGGTTGCCTTTATAAGAGTGATTCTTCCACCTAGGGATAGGTATCTACATTTCCATCTAGCAAGGAAAGTGTCGAATCTGGAAATCACCTTTTCCCACATGTAACGGAGGTTTTCAAATGCAGAGAGGAAGGCCCACGAAAGAAGTCAGGAGAGAACCCGTTGCACAATCAAACAGGCCCGCAAATTTCAAAAGCTCTTCTTCCTCCACGTTTATACCAAACATCTTTGATTTAGTCATATTCACCTTAAGACCTGAGACCACCTCGAAACATCGGATAATCGTACGAAGGTTGGCAACTTTTTCTTCCTCTGCCTTGCTAAATAGAAGAATATCGTCGGTAAACTGTAAATGAGATATCGGCGTTTCCATACCTTCCACATTAATCCCACCAATGATGCCTTGAGCCTGACCGTTATCCAACATTTTCGATAGGGCTTCCACCACTATCAAAAACAGGAAAGGGGATAGGGGATCTCCCTGCCTCAACCCCCTATTGCTTTTGAAAAAGCCTTTAGTGGAGCCATTAATGAGAATAGAGAAGAATGCAGAGCCCATGCATTCCCCTATCCAATTCCTCCACCTATCTCCAAAATCCATTAGTTGAAGCATATACTGTAGGAATCCCCAATCAACATGATCGTAAGCCTTTTCAATGTCCACTTTGCATAAGATACCTTTATGCTTTGATCTATGGCTCGAGTCCACACATTCTATAGCAATCAGAGCGCTATCAATAATCTGTCTTCCCGGGATGAATGCACTCTGATTATGAGAGATAATCTTCCCTAACACCCTTTTCAACCTCGAGGCTAAGACTTTCGCCAGGATTTTATGAGGGCTACCAATCAAACTGATAGGGCGAAAGTCTTTTAACGATTCAACACATGAAGTCTTTGGAATAAGAGTAATGAAGGAAGCGCCTAACTCTTTCGATATACGGCTTCTAGCAGAAAATTCTAGCATATAGTCCATGATATCTTCCTTTATAACTTCCCAGAAGGATTGGAAAAAGGCTATAGGAAAACCGTCTGGCCTGGGAGCCTTTTCGCCTCCAAGATCTTCAATAGCCCCTTTCACTTCCACTATGGATATTGGAGATTCCAGCCCAGTTGCTTCTTCCTCAGAGATTTTTTCAAATTGCAAAAAATCTAGACCCGGTCTCTTCCACTCTTTACCCCTAAGAAGGTCGCTGAAATAACGAATTACCTCTTTAGATATGATATGTTGGTCATCTGTTCTTTGCCTATTCACCATTAAACTGACGATTTTATTCCTTCTGGCTCTTGCACTAGCTATGGAGTATGGAGTGAAAGAAATGAGTATTTTTGTCGCCTTCTTTAATCCACCTAGCTCTTGATTTCTATCTCCAAGATATTTCATCCTCCAAAATTCTAGCTGTATACTTTTGGATAAGCTGCATTTTTTTGATCGATGTCTCAGCTGGCCTCTGCCCATTTTCCCCTTATCCATAACAAGAATCTCCGATAAGATCTCCTCGGTCTCTATTTTCCTCTGACGAAGCACCGTATTTTTCCAATCTTTAATCTTTAAGAGCTTCAATTTTCGGTAAAGCCTGTACCCAGCGAAGCCTTCCACTTTGAATTCACACCACCACTCAGTTATAAGCTGCTGAAAACCATTGATTTTTAACCAGGCCATGTCAAACCTGAAAGGCTTTGGGCCCTAATTCTTTTCTTCTACAGAGAGAATGATCAGGTTGTGGTCCAAAGTGGGCCTGGATAGAACAGTCTGCTCTAAGAGGGGAAAAGCTTCTGACCATTCATTTGAAACAAGGAACTGATTAAGTCTAGACCTGATTGGGTTCACTCTCTCATTTGTCCATGTGAATTTGGCACCTAGAAGAGGCAGATCTATCAGTTCCTGTTCTTCAATCCAACTGGAGAAGGCTGAACTACCTGTAGAATTTCTTTGACCATTAGATTTCTCAACTGCGTATCGCACAATGTTGAAATCTCCTCCTATGCACCATGGGCCGGTGAATTTTTTCCTGCTATCTGTCAATTCCTCCCAGAAGTCCTTTCTCTTGCCTTCTTCGTTAGGGCCGTAAACCGAAGAGATTAGACATGTGAAATCAGAAGTAGAGTCCTTCAGAATAACCGAAACGGAGTACTCTCCTTTCCAGGAGTCCAGAAGAATCCACCCCCTGGATTTCCAGGCTATTAGAATTCCTCCCGATGAACCATTAGCATCTAAAGACTCCCATGTAACATCTGCTCCTCTCCAAATAGATCCTATCAGTTTATCGCTGACAACCTGCACTTTTGTTTCCTGAAGGCAGATGATATCCGCCTTGCTTCTACTGCAAACATCTTTTATGATTCTTCTCTTTTTCTTTAACCCCACTCCTCTCACGTTCTAAAGACAAAATCTTCATATGGAAACCACGCTGCCCCGATCCCCCTGTGTCCCAATCATCTCTGAAGTACCTCCTGACCTGTCGATATGGTGTCTATACTTTCGCGCTCTGTTTCTCTTGTAGTCTTTGCCATTCTTTGACACGGGGGAAATGTTTGACATAAGAGGTCTTCCCCGACTCTCTACACAGTGGAAGAGAGCGATGAAGTCTTTTGGATGGTCTCTGAAGGAAAGCCCGATCGATCTTCCCACTTGTCCCATGGCATCTCTGATCCATTTCTTCTTCTAGATAACTTCTATTATCTTCGCTCGCTGATCTTCCACGTCCACGTCCTTCCCCTGTTGGTCTCCCATTCTAATATGGAGAGGTTCCGCTGTGATGATCGCATCTCCCATGTCTTCTCCTACTCTCTACACAGATTTTTGCCTTATCAGAGGTTTTTTTACTGTTAATGACCATACTTGAAATTTGATTGAACTTCGCCCGAGCACTAGTTATGCTGTGAAAATAGCGAGTGTTTTTATCCTCCTCCTTGAGCCACACTTGCTTAGACCTTTGCTGCTACTTGATTTCATCTTCCTTCACCTTACTTGCATAGGATTGGGATAGAGTGTCCCTTTTGATCCCGCCCTCTTTCAAGAGCCTCCCCGTTTCTTCCAGAAGATCTAACTTGTGGATTTCTTTGGCCATTTCATCGAACTCAGTCTCCACACCCTCGTGCCCTCCTTTCTACACTAGCTAAGCTTTTCTTTCAACATTCTAAGCTTTTTGAATATGAGGAAACCAACAATTCCCTCTACCTCAAAAGATTCCCACCAATTTGCAACCAACTCCTTGATTCCGTCTATCTCCATCCAAGCCAACTCAAATTTGAACGGTCTAGGACCCCAGTTGTCTTGAAGGACCTCCAACAGAATAGGGCGTTGATTTGCCACTGCATGAGGCAGGCTTTGTTGAGCAACCAAAGCGAATTGTCAACCTAATATGAGGATGCTAAGAATCTGTCCAATCGAGAGAGAACAACATTCTGCTGTCCATTTGTCTAGGTGAAATTTGCCCCTTGAAGTGGCAAGTCAACAAGCTCGTGCTTGGAAACCCAATCTGCAAAGGCTCTCATACTGCGGGTAACGTGACCCCTATTAGATTTTTCGTGAAGGAATCAAGTCATGTTGAAATCCCCTCCGATTCACCATGGATCTTCCCACTTGCTTTTGACTGAGTCCAGCTCACACCAAAAGAGGTCTCTATCAGCGGGAATACAAGGGCCATAAACACCTGTAAAAAACCATTGAAATCCTGAAGAAACATCACTAAACAGAACTAACAGAGAAAAACTTCCTTGAATAACATCCAACTTCCTCCACCGATTTGTGCTCCAGGCAACTAGGATGCCCCCCGAAGACCCACTTGCATCAATCGAGACCTAGTCTTTATTAATAACACTCCACAAAGAATCAAGCATAGCTCTGTCAATGCGTTGCAACTTTGTTTTTTGCAAGGTGATGATATCAGCCTTGGAATCCCTACACATCTTCACCTGGGCTCATTTGTCCCTACAACCCAATCCCCTCACATTCCAAGAGAGTATAATCACTGACAATTGGTCCTTCCTGATCTTGCCCTCTTTCCTGCGCTAATTTTCCCATCGGCATCATAATTGATTGAGCATTTTAAGCTTAGGAGTTCTCTCTAACCCTTGGGAGACATCTTGCTCAAAGAGAGTTGGCCTTCCCTCATTCTCTGGATAGCTTTCTGTCTGACAAAGTAATATAATTCTGTAACATCCTCGTCTTGAGATCCAAAGGACATGCCAATCTTCCCCCAACCTACTCAAGCACATCCTTCGACCATCAATGCTGTTCGGCAGAGATGTCTTCACTTACCAGTTCAAGTTGTGATTGAGCCGCGTTTGTTGTGACATTTCCCCGATCATCATTCGCTTCAGACATTGTCAGTGGAGCAGCTCTCAAGGGCGTAATGATGAGCACATCTTCCAGGGAGACTTCATTAAGGTCTTTTCCACGCACTACAGTCGGCCCATTGATAAGTTCCTTAAAAGATTCCAACACACTACAAGTAGCTTCAACAATCACGTATCCGTCTATTGCAAGTCCTCGTTCCTCGACCGCAATGATTTCAAAGCCTGGAGAGAGAGGGTGTCGTTGGCCAATCTTTCCCTGGAGCCCTTGCTTTTGAGATCAAAAGAGTTTTTAATGTGCAGGGGGTTGAGATCTCTATTGCCTGAAATAAGCCCATCCCACGTATGCAGCTCTTGCACATAGGTGGGAATTAGAGATAGTTCCATACGAGTGCTGAGCGAAGGAGCGCGAGTCTTGTCCGGAGATCCCACTCGGGCCTGGTTAAAGTATTCCACACATTTGGGGCTTGAAAAAATAGCCTTGGGAAGAGAAACGACACCCTGTGAAGGAGCGGCTTTACATGCGCCTGGCATTAACCCTAAGGGCATTCTTTCCATTCAGGTTCCATACTCGATGTTAGGTCATGAGGTCAAAATTCATCTAGATCCACAACTCACATGGGCCACACCACATGCAAAATTCATACTCGATGTTAAGTCATGAGCAATGTTGTTAAATAGCATATGCGATCGTGTGCGATTGCATATGACTGTACACATATGTGGTTGCACAATCGCATATGCGCTGCATATGCAGTCGCACATTTTTTATTTATTTATTTTTACATTTTTCAAAAAATTTAAAAAAATCAGAAAAAATCAAAATAAATTATTATATGTCATTGGCCCTTGAAATACATTTAATTTAAGTAAAATAAAACCAATTACATTTACATAATGAATTAAATATTAACTATTAAGTATTAAGTCATCATTCATCAACAATTCTACATTCTACCAGGGTGTGCCGAATCGGTTACGTATCGGCCGTATCGGCCGATACGTAACGGTAACGGTGCGAACCGTTACCCGTTTCGGGGCCGTATCGGCCGATACGATTTTTTGTACCCGTATCGGCCGATACGGGCCCGTTACGGGGTGTAACGGCCGTAACGGGCCGTTACGGGCCCGTAACGGGCCCGAAACGGTAACTTTTTTTTTTTTCATTTTTAGCTCGTTTTTTGCTGTTTTTTTGAAACCTTTTGCTTCCAAACTGTTTTTCACTCCTTCTACTACTAATTTCGACCAACCTTAGCTAGGTATTTGAGATAAAAACACATTATATCACAAATTTTTTTGAATCAAAGCTCGGTGGGCCATTTTTCAGAAATTCGTCAAAAATAGGTATTTATACTTTTTTTAATATGTTTTGCTGTTTTAATCATGTCATATGATGTGTTAATCATAGTAGAACATGTTAATGTACATTTTACAGATTTGGGGTGCCATTTAATAATTTTTTAATATTTTGTTCTATGTACGCATGAATTTTGGCCCCTGTTTGTAAAAGTCGAAAAATCAAATTTTAATGGTTGTTTTGCTGTTTTAATCATGCCATTTGATGTGTTAATCATAGTAGAACATGTTAATGTGCATTTTACAGATTTGGGGTGCCATTTTATATTTTTTTAATATTTTTTTCTATTTACGCATTTATTTTGGCCCTTTTTTTGAAAATTCGAAAAATCATTTTTAATGATTCTTTTGCTGTTTTAATGACATCATATGATGTGTTAATCATAGTAGAACATGTTAATGTGCATTTTACAGATTTGGGGTGCCATTTTATATTTTTTTAATATTTTTTTCTATTTACGCATTTATTTTGGCCCTTTTTTGAAAATTCGAAAAATCATTTTTAATGATTCTTTTGCTTTTTTAATGACTTCATATGATGTGTTAATCATAGTAGAACATGTTAATGTGCATTTTACAGATTTGGGGTGCCATTTTATATATTTTTATATTTTTTTCTATGTACGCATTTATTTTGGCCCTTTTTTTGAAAATTCGAAAAATCATTTTTTAATGATTCTTTTGCTGTTTTAATGACATCATATGATGTGTTAATCATAGTAGAACATGTTAATGTGCATTTTACAGATTTGGGGTGCCATTTTATATTTTTTTAATATTTTTTTCTATTTACGCATTTATTTCTTCCCTTTGTTTGAAAATTCCAAAAAACATTTTTTAATGATTCTTTTGCTGTTTTAATGATGTCATATGATGTGTTAATCATAGTAGAACATGTTAATGTGCAATTTACATATTTGGGGTGCCATTTTATATTTTTTTAATATTTTTTTCTATTTACGCATTTATTTCGGCCCTTTTTTTGAAAATTATAAAAATCATATTTTAATGATTCTTTTGCTGTTTTAATGATGTCATATGATGTGTTAATCATAGTAGAACATGTTAATGTGCATTTTACATATTTGGGGTGCCATTTTATATTTTTTTTATATATTTTTTTCTATTTACGCATGAATTTTGGCCCTCAAAAATAATTGCAAACACCTAAATGTAAGATATTTTCATATTACATTCATTCTAATATATCTATCATTGATAGTAGATAGTTAGAAAATTAAATATATGAATTTTGTAGTCAAATTCAGGTTATCTGGTTCATAAATTCATCAGATAGTCCGATACAACTTCTCACCAAAGAGTGGACCGTTACACCACCATAAACATGTTCCAATTTATAAATGAATGCATATTTGGAATGGTTAGAATATTCCGGATTTAATCCATATTTTTTCATATTTTTTTGACAAAAAAAAAATTTTGCACCGTTACGGGCCGTTACGCCCCCGTATCACCGTTACGCCCCCGTATCCGTATCGGTTTTGGAGGTCACCGTTACGCCAACCGATACCGATACGGGATACCTTGCATTCTACAATATAGTTAACTTTATAACTTAACATTTAACAAATATGAAATATCAATATTCAACATTCAACACTACATATAATGTAGATATACATATCAACAATCAACATCAACACACTTAGTAAACGAAATGAAGAAGTTATTTATTTTTTATTTATCTAATCATATACATTGATGTAGTTGCTATTGTGGCATATCACCACCAGGTCCACCACCACCACCACCATCACCATCATCATTCGAGTCATCTCTTTCTTCCACATACACTTCTTCTTTTTCCGTTTCTTCATCTGTACGTACTAATACTTCATCAACATCTAATGGTGGATGATCTTCAGCTTGATCATCATTATCACCACCTCCTTCTTCCATCTCCTCAATCTCTTCAAAAGGTTGACGGCTACTACTTGCCCCCCGGCTCCCCCTGTCCTTCGCCTTCGAGTGGTACTATCTTCACCAGGTGTCGATCTGTATGCGGCATCTTCAACTTGTGCCCATGTCAGGTCCTCTCTAGTAAATACCGGATCCTCCGTCTCTATGAGCCACTCGTTATCTGCATCCAACTCATCTAAGCAGATATGGTCAAAGAAACCGGGCTTTTCTTTCCTAGCTTGGAATTGTTCTCGCAATTTTTGATTGTATTGAACGAAAACCAAGTCGTTGAGCTTTTTTTTGCTTAAGGCGATTCCTTTTCTTGGTATGAATCTACAAGAAAGAAAGCGCATTTAGTATTAGCTATTTAGGTAATTAATTTAGCTTAGGTCTTACACTAAAAAATTGAAGCTTAGTAGTTTACAATTACTAGACAGTAAACAGTTTAAACTTATCGCCTCGAACGTGCTCCAATTGCGCTCGCAACCACTGGCAGAACACGTGAGTCCAAGAATTCTCATAGCCAGCTTCTTTAGAGTTGGATCCTTCCTGTTCGGGTCCATTTCATAGGCAGCCAACCAGTTAGCTGAGAAAAACAGTTTAAGTAGGTTAGAGAGTAGAGACACCTTGTAGAAAAACTATTTGTAAGACACTAAGAGTCTAAGACTGACATTCATAGAATGGTACTAGTACTTGGTAATTTCATTGTCCGATGCCTTATTACGATATCCCTTGAGAATATCCTCTCACTTTTTGTGTAGAAGTCCAACAAAGTTGAGATCCTGTCCTGTTCTTCTTTATCTGGAATCATTCTTTCCAAGACATCAATAAATCCAACAATATGCATAGTTAGTGCTTCTGCTGGATCAGCAAAAGCGAATAAACAGGCTGGGTTAAGGATGTAAGTAGCTGAATACAATGGAGATGACATTTGGCTGCCCCATCTTCTATCTATAATATCTAAAATTGACTTGTAATCACGGTTTGTATGGTTAAAATGGTCCATGATCTTATTTTTTGCCCTCTCCATCGCATCATATATGTAGCCCATTGCAGGCTTCTCATCCCCGTCCATCAATCGCAACACAGTGACTAAGGGCTCGGATGCTTTTAGCGCCTTTACCACTTAAGTTCAAAAACTTTGAGAAAGAGTTGTTTGTTGAACCTGTTTCCCTTCAGCCTTCTTTGACCAAGGCCCACTTGTAAAATCTACCGACACTACAAAGTTTTTAAATTCTGATTTCTTTGCATGTAGCCTTTGTAGTGTTAAAAAGGGTGTAGCGAAATGGGTGACTCTTGGACGTAGTAAGTTACCCCCAATGTGTTTTCTCATTCGACTGAGAAGAAGGGCGTGTTTGTACAGAAAGACCGTGATTCTTGTAGCTCTTGCAATCACATTTATAAATAATCTACCTATATCTTCTAACATAAGATCAACACAATGGGCCGCACAGGGGGTCCAAAATAAACGTTGTCTCTTCTCCATAAGAAGACGACCGACCATTATGTACGAGGCTGCGTTGTCTGTAATTACTTGTATAACATATTTCTCACCTATTTCTTCAACTACACTATCGAGTAAGTTAAACAAATACTCCTGTGTGTGAATGGCCTGATGCATCCACGGACTTTAAGAACATTATCTCAACTGGATAATTTACGAAAAAGTTAATTAGAGACTGACGGAATCTATCGATCCATCTATCAGCCATTAGTGAACACCCATATGTTTTCCACGATTTCTTATATTCAGTTACGAAGGATCGTGTATATTCAACTTCAGTTTTTAGGCATGTCTCCCTCATTTCATGATATGAAGGAGGTTTTAGCCTAGGTCCATATTGACCTATAGCCTCAACCATTATTTTGAAGCTTCTCGATTTAACGACGTTAAAAGCAACGACGGTTTGGTTAAACCACTTAGCAATATATTGAATAGTGGTTTTCCTATCTTTTTGTTTATATTGGTTCTCTAAAGTTGTTTGAACCGGCCCTTTCCCTCTACTCTTTTGGTTGATTACATCCTCAGGGTGTGGTCTACACCATCTATACATGGGCCCATGCCCTTGGGTTCTTTTCGAGCTCGTTGCTTGTACTTGTGGTCTAGACCGGCCTGTCGAATTAGGGGGAGTAGGACTAGCTTCATTTACATTAACTACGTTTATATCTTCATGTGCATATTATTCCAAATATTCCTCTTGATGTAGGGTACTATCGCTTCTCTTTCTTGACTGTTTTTCCATATATTCCACGATCTTCCTTCGGATTTCTGGAGTAATTTTGTCGCATGCTTTTATATTTGACCCCGGTAAATGTGTAAGGTGTTGCTTGTGCCTTGCAATGCCACCGGAACTCACAAACTCAATGTTAGTCTTTTCCGTAACACTATGGTAGTGCCCATACTTCCAACCTGGGTCATTCGACTTGGGTTTTAAAGAGGAAGATTGGGAAGAAGACATTATGTTGGTGCCTTAGTGGTGTGTGTGTGTGTATTGATTGCTAACATAAAAAGTAAACTAAAAACTAAAGTAAGAGACTAAGTAAGACTAAAGACTAAAGAGATGAGAGAGACTAAAGAGATGGGACTTGGGAGAGAGAGAGAGAGAGAGAGAGAGAGAGAGAGAGAGAGAGAGAGAGTTACTACACTTACAACTACAAGTTACACTTGTAGAGTTGTAGTAAAAGAAGGACTTGTAAGTTGTAACAACTAACAAGTTGTGTTGTAACTTGTAAGACAAGTAACAAACTAAAAAAAATTTGTTAGAACTTAGAACTTGGATATGAATATGTATATGATATGATTATGAAACTTTAAGAGATGATGAGAATATGAGATAAGAAAGAGAGATAGAAACCAAAATATGAGATAAGAAAGAGAGATACAAAGAGAGATACAAAGAGTCTAAGAGAGATAGGAACTAGAAAGAAAGAGAGATAGAAACTAGAAAGAGATAGAAAGAGAGTTGTGTGAATATGATTATGAATTTATGATCTTTAATTTTTTATAACTTGAAAAAATTAAAAACTAGAAAGAGAGTTCAATGGATGGAGGAGCTTGGTTGTCTTGCTTGCTCTTGAATCTTGAATCCTTGTAGTAGTGTACTTGTATCTTCCCTTGATTGAAACTTCAATCTTGAAAGAAATATGGATGGAGGAGTGGAGCTTGGGGCTTGGAAATTGGAATTATGTAAGTAAGAGAGAGTGTAAAGACTAAAGAGAGCAAAATAGAGATAGAGAGAGAGAGTTTGAGCTTTGAGTGCATGTAGGAGTGCTTAGAACCCCTTTTTATAGAAGAAAAATCAAGATTAAAAAAATAAAAGTAAAAAATCCAAACAGTCAGATTTCTGACCGTTGGCCAATATGCGATCACATATGCAATATGTGATCACTTACATTGCATATGCGGTTGCATATAATCGCACATGTGGCATATGCAATTGCATATGTGCAGTGATCGCATATGCCACTGGCACATATGCGATTTGGGCTTAAGTATGCGCATATGTGATCACATTTGCGAATGTGCGATCGCACATGACAACACTGGTCATGAGGTCAAAACATATGCCAATCATACATTTGTGCGTGGACCATCATGTGGTGTATCTGTCATCAAACCTATGAACCAAGTCCAACTAACTAGGATGAAGAGAAGACACAGAAGTCAGCCTGATAAAAATACTCAGGTGGGCTACAACTTGTGAACTTAATGGTTTTGGGAGCAAGTTTGCATAGTTCCCATGGTGTGGCCCCATGCGTTTTTTTAATCAGGCTTATCTTTTATACGGTTCTGAGTTTATGTATACAACATGGTAGACCTCATAGAGCGACAAAGTCTCCTCTTCATAAGTGCTACATTCAAGAGAAGAAAAGTTGTGCAAGCTGCACACATTAAAAGAAGTGACGGAAATGGGTTCAATCTAAGCCGTCCCTTGTGCAGTAAAATCTCAACCATTCCTTGCCAACCAGGTACATTTGTATGTTAAATTTACCTCTCTTAACCAATGTTGTGAAGGCTAATTGTAGGGGCAAAAATGTCCAAAGTTATTGGTGTTATATATGGTAGAGATGTGTATAAACTAAATTTAAACAAACAAAATACCTAATTTAACTGCTTCACAAATTCCATCATTCTATTCCTTGGAGGGCAGTGCTGTTGGTAAAAGTTTTGGCATCGTTGAAAATGCATCTAGTGATGATGAAGGTGTTGAGAAAAAGCAATTACCTGCAGTTTCTTTAGAGGAAGTTTCAAATCAAGGAATGTAAACTAGAAACATTCTTATAGTTTTCAAAATATACTATTTTCTTGTGTGTGAGTTTGGATGTAGCCTGGAGTTGTGCCTATCTGGAAAACCATGGGCAGTTGTGATTACGTCTATTGTGATTAATTCATTGGATAGGAGTCAAAATACATGTTGTAACGTAAACTGAAACACCGACAAGGGTCCAATATAGCCCTTGAAAGGGCATCAATATTTGAATTTCTAGCATAGTATATCTTTATTTTGATGCATGTTATTGGAGATGTAATGATAAATAGTGAGTAGTTATTTTGTAACATGTTGATGCAGAACCGATGCATGAATTAAGTAACATGTGAGATTAAATAGCCGAATTAAGATATTTAACAAAAAAAAAACACAAACATCGCTATAATCATCACAAATATCATGAAAATCAAAATAAAACCATGCATAATCCTAGCTTAAGCTATCAACATCATAACACAAGATCATTAAATGAAAAGAAACTAGGATCTAATGGATGTATGGACATCCAATTAGTAGAGGGTATAGTCTATTTCAAAATAGGAAACGTAATACAACCTAGGGTGAAAATTAGGATTTGGGTAATTTGGGAAAGCAGGAAAATTAGGAATTTTAGGTTTAGGGTTGGGGTTTCGGGGATGAAAGAAATGGGTTTTGATATAATGATTGTGGGAAACCAAAAGGGGTAGGTGGGATTCACACGTGTGGCCGTACGGTCACACGTGTGGCGTGGGAGGATGGATTTAAGTCGGTTAGGGTTTGGATTGTGGATGGGTATGGAAAGGTTGGGTTTGGGAGAAGATGAAGATTTGTGATGTGAAGAATGAAGAACCTAAAGAAAATACTTGGATGGGGACACGTGTGGCGTGGGAGGATGGATTTAAGTCGGTTAGGGTTTGGATTGTGGATGGGTATGGAAAGGTTGGGTTTGGGAGAAGATGAAGATCTATGATGTAAAGAATGAAGAACCTAAAGAAAATACTTGGATGGGGAAGAAAAGAGAAGATGGTGTGGGGATAGATGGAGACTTCGCACCTCCGTTGATGAATATTAGCCTCACACCAATCTTCCTTCCAAATCGCATGGAAGTGTCTTCAAATCGCATGAAGATGGACGAAGAAAGCAAGAACCTCTCTCTCTCTCTCTCTTTTACTTTATTTTTTTTATTTTTTAAATCACAAAAATCCAATGGGAGAGAGGTCACACACCCCCCTCTTTTTATATATCTAGGAAGTTTCAAAAATTACAATAATCCCCGTTTTGTGAAATTTAACGAAAATAGCCTTAGTTTAAATAAAATCAACTAAAACACTCATGTGTCCAAATATAAAATGATTAAAAACTAAATCCTAAAATATGATAAAGTCTAAATCTGATGTAGACGATCAATGATTAATGGCCTGATCATGTGATTCATGTGATCTAATGGCCCGATCGTCGTGTCCCTCCGATCCAATGGTCTGGATCACTTCATAAAGCAGCTCATGTGCATCTTCCCAGTGTGGGGTCTTTTAGATGCTCGCACATGCACATGGGGTTTTCAGCACGATCACGGGTAGTCGCCTAGCCACATGGAAATCGACGCGGCCCGCCTCCTTCGATACGTACGTGAGGGTGTACGTGACGTGATGTTCTCATCAACTCTCCTCGGCTGAGAAGAGTTCGCCTTTGGCGGACTAAAACTCCTGTAGCGCTCCAAAATGTCTAGATCAAAATGCTGTAGCTCGTCCTCTATAATCCACGTACTGTCGAAGATTGGCTTTTGCTTCCACTTGACAAGGAATTTCTGAAATCCTTTATGTCGAGTGGAAAGTGGTTGTGTATCCAGTATGTCTTCTATCTGTTCGCTTCGAGCAGGTAAGGAAGGTGGTAAAGGTGGTAAGGGCTTGGATGATTGGTCAGGTAAGGGCCATGGATTTGGGATTAGGTCATGGTTTGTGGGAGGGTCTGTGGATGGATAAAAAAGGTGAAGTAGCAGGACCCTTGTATTGTACTAGATCTTCTACATTAAAAGTAGAATTAATTCCCATGGTAGGTAGAAGGTCTACTACATGCACATTAGGACCCAATTTCTGCATTATTTTGTATGGTCCTGCGCTTCATGCTTGCAACTTTTTAATGGCCCCATGTGGGAACCGTTCGGGCCTTATGCGAACTATGACATAATCTCCTACTTGAATTCATGAAACCTGTGATGAGAATCAACAAATGTTTTGTATTTTTGATTACTTACATTAATTCGCATCCTGACCTCACTATGTAACTCATGCATGTGATGTGCAAACTCATGTGCAGACTCAGATGGCCTATGGGACATAGACATAGGTATGATATCTACAGGTTTCCTAGGTTTGTAGCCATGCACAACCTCAAATGGACTCATGCCTATGGACCTATTGATGGAACTATTGTATGCTAACTTGGCTATAGGCAAAATGGTATCCCAAGTTCAGACAAATCACCCACAAGACATCTAAGTAGATTTCCAAGACTCCTATTGACAACTTCAGTTTGACCATTTGTTTGAGGGTGATAGGCAGATGAAAATTGAAGCCTTGTCCCCATCATGTGTCATAGTGTCTTCCAAAAATAGCTCATACAACGCACATCACAATCAGACACTATGGTCTTAGGTAGACCATGTAAACGCACTACCTCCCTAAAGAAAAGCTTAGCCACATTGGAGGCATCTGATGTTTTCAAGCACGGAATGAAATGGGCCATTTTGGAAAAATGGTCCACAACCATGAATATGGAATTGTGTTTCTTGATAGTTTTCGATAAGCCCAACACGAAATCCATACTAAAATCCTGTTACGGAGCATATACAATCCTGTATTTTGCTTCCTCTGCTTTGCCAGTTGACAAGTCCTGCACTACCCAACAATCTTGGCTACATATCGCTTGAGACTTGGCCAATAAAATCTATCCTCCACAAGGGCAATGGTCTTGTCCCTCCCTAAATCACTGGCTACCCCTTTTGCATGAAATTCCCAAACTAGGAAATCATGGAGGGAGGTACGAGGAATGCAGAGTCTGTAACCTTTAAATAGGAACTCATTGATGATGACAAACCCGTGACCGTCGGTTGACTGACCATCTCGTAATGACGCATACAAATCTCCAAAGTCTGGGCATGTATGATACTCTTCTCTCAGCTGATCAAACCCAGTCACTTCCACTCTCATACTTTGGAGAAGCACCACACGACGACTAAGGGCATCAATAGGTTTGTTCTCGACCCCAGCCTTATGTTTAAGAACAAAAGAGTATTCCTGAAGAAATTGGACCCATTTAGCATACCTAGAGTTTAGTTTCTTTTGGGAACTGAGGTAATGTAAGGCCTCGTGGTCAGAGAACAAGACAAATTCTTGCAGTAATAAATAATGCCGCCAATGGTGCAAGGATTAGACGACCGCATATAATTCTTTGTCATAGGTAGAATATTGCTGCTTTGCCTCATTCAACTTCTCACTAAAATAAGCAATGGGGTGCCCTTCTTGATTGAGCACGCCACCTATACTCACCGCAGATGCATCACACGCGACCTCAAAGACTTTAGAAAAGTCTAGAAGGCGCATGACAGGGCTCCACTCATCTTGCCCTTAATCTCCTTAAATGCTTTAGAGGCAGCTTTAGTCCATACAAACTACCCTTTCTTGATGCAATCCGTGATAGGAGCCATGATGGAGCTAAATCCTCTGATGAATCGCCTATAAAAAGTTGCTAAGCCATGAAAGCTTTACACCTCGTGAATATTGCGTGGTTCAAGCCACTCATCTATGGCCCGGACTTTCTCAGGGTCCGCTCTCATGCCCTCAGATGATATGATGAACCCTAAGAAGATAACACTCTTTGACATAAATGTGCACTTGTTAAGGTTGGCGTATAACTTTTCATTTCTGAGGACCCTGCAAACTTGCCTTAGATGGTGGAGATGTTGTTCCTTTGATGTGCTATAGATAAGAATGTCATTAAAATACACCACAAGGAACTTACCCATAAATGGTGTCAACACCTGGATCATCACTCTCGTAAATGTGCTCGGAGCGTTTGTCAAGCCAAAGGGCACGACTAGCTACTTGTATAGCCCATCCTTCATCTTGACGGTTGTCTTCCATTCATCTATTGGGCGTATATGTATTTGGTGATACTCGCTCTTGAGATCAATCTTTGAACAGATTGTGACACTTGTCATCATGTCTAACATATCATCAAGAAGCAGTATGGGAAACCGGTACTTGATCGTGATTTTATTGATGGCCCACTGTCCACACACATGTGCCACGTGCCATCTTTCTTGGGTGTGAGAAGCGTTGGCACGGCACATGGACTCATACTCTCCTGAATGAAATCCTTTCTGAGGAGGTCATTTACTTGCCTCTTCAACTCAGTATGATCCGTAGGGTTCATTCGATAATGAGAAAGGTTTGGTAGAGTCGACCCAGGGACAAGATCAATGGCATGCTGGATGTCCCTCATGGGTGGAAGCTCATCTGGTAAGTCCTTTGAAAATACATCGTGAAACTCATTCATAATTGGCTTCACCTTAGGAGATCCCTCTACACTAACCTTGGGTGTAACTTCTCTTGCCACTAAGGTGTATGCCATCGAATCCACTGTAGTCTCTATTTCAAACTCTTTGGCGTTGATTACATGGAGAGACTAGGTTGGGATTTCCTCGTATCCCTGGGTTACCCGACTTCCCCTTAGTTTTCTTCGCCCCATTGCTTTTTGGTGGGAGAGGAACTAGAGATATCTTTTTGCCTTGATTTATGAATGAACACACATTTGAGCGGCCGTATATCGTCACATCGTGGTCAAATTGTTAAGGCCGTCCCAAAATCATGTGTCCGATGTCCATAGGTAAGACGTCGCACCACAGCGAATCTGAATAGGATCCAAAATTAATGGGCACGAGACATCGTTGGGTAACAGGTATGGAAGATGCATCCACCTATGACACTTTATAAGGCCGAGGGTACAGTTCAAGTTTCAATCCCAAACGGGACAAAGTACTAATGGAGACCACATTGGTACAATTACCGATATTGACGATCACCTTGCAATTCTTCTCCCACATTTTGCATAGGTGTAAAATATCGTAGTCCGACGCCAATCATCATTCTCCTTCGCGTTGGTCAAGGCGCACCTGACTACTGCAAGTGGTGTGGTCTCTTCTTCTTCTACTTCCTCATCACTAGCACCATTGATTTTGGGCTGATAAAATTCTTCTTCAAAATCGCCTTGTTCATCTCCTTCTTCCTCACCATCGTCAATTACCAGGGTTTTGTTCCTCGCTTTCGATGGACATTGATGCGCAAAGTGACCAATCCCATGACAATTGAAACATTACGTTTGCTCACCTCCCTTAGAGCTAGCACTTGCTATCCCCTTTTCTTTGACGTCTCTATGGTTGGGTTGGGACCCAATTTGGGACCTCGACTAACTCCCCATGTTAGGCTTAGCCCCTTGAGAGTAAGTCTTGACACTTAGATCCTGAGAGTCATAACGCTTACCAACTGGTGCCTTGAAGTAGTATTCAATGTCTTGCACCTCTTGGTACATGTGCTCCAATGTACCAGCATCACGAGAATAAAGTTCTCGTTGGATATCAAATCGGAGGGCCATCCTGAATCTAGACAATGTAACCATCTGGTCCTCAATGCCACATCGCATCATGTATTCCTCAAACCTAGTGATGTAATCCAGCACAATCATAGATCCCTGGCGTAAGGCTTGCCATTGGTCTAGGAGTCTCTGGCTATAAGAAAGAGGGTGATACTTTTCTTTAAGGATCTCTTTCGTCTCGACCCAATGCGCAACTGGGGGTTCTCTTCTCCTTTCAATTTTACACTTCATATTGGTCCAAAAAAGTTTTGCCTGGCCCACCAACTTTATCTTGGCAAATATCACTCGACGAGCATCAGACATATCATACCACTCAAAAAAGTGGTCCATGTCTGCCACCCAATCAAGGAATGCTTTGGGGTCCAAGTGACCATCAAAATTGGAGGCCTCAACTTTCACACTTTTCATGACTTGTGTATCTGGATCATAATGGACATAACGCTCCTCACGTGGTGGTGGCACATGTGCTCGACTACGACCACGATCCCGCTTATCAACTTGATCTCTAGCCTGAGATTGAACATCTTCCCCAGTGTTGGGGTTTGCTCGTAAGGAGGCCTCAAGTTGATTGACCCGTGCATTGGTCGCGGTTAATTGAGTAGCAGTAGTTCTATTGTGTGCTTCAATGGTCGTCAGACGGTTATTGATAGCATTAAGGGTCTCAGCAATTTGCTCTAGATTCATTATGGGTTGTAGACCAAAACCACGTCCTGAACGAGTGGGCATGCACAAGGAAACTCCAAAAGGGAAACTCTAGGTCCTAGGACAATGATAAAACTAACCTAGAGATCAACCTGGACACACTAACCAGAAATTTCAGCTAGCCACTATTCGCCAATATTATGTTGAAAATTCAATAGGGTAGTAATCTGGGGGTGCCAAATTGAAAAATCAGCAATGCGATACCCTGAGATTACTATGCTGAAATTTCAGCAATGGTATAAGTGGAAGGCTAGCTAAAAATTCAGCAGTATGCTACAAAAAAAATAAATAAAAAATCAGCAATATGATCCTATATGCAATGAATGTTCTACCAATCCTAGATGTGATTCTAACCTAGATGCAACTCAAAAATCCTATATGGTTTAGATCTATATGAGGACTAAAAAAAAAACCCTAGAAAAAGGGCTGATTAAACTCAACAAAATATGTCCCCTTCGCAGAGCCAGTCACGCAGGTCGAGCTACGCTAAAACTGACCTACACAAATTTTCATCACACAGAGGAAATTTTGATAGACTGACCTATGCTAAAACTGTTCTCTGATACCAAATTTGATGCAGGACCGATGCATGAACCAAGTAACATGTGAGATCAAATAGCCGAATTAAGATATTTAACAAAAAAAAAAAAAAACCACAAACATTGTTATAATCATTGCAAATATCATGAAAATCAAAAGAAACTATGCACAATTCTAGCCTAAGCTACCAACATTGTAACATAAGATCATTAAATAAAAAGAAATTAGGATCTAATGGATGTATGGACATCTAATTAGCATAGGGTATAGTCTATTTCAAAATAGGAAACTTAATACAAACTAGGGTGAAAATTAGGGTTTGGGTAATTTGGGAAAGTAGGAAAATTAGGAATTTTAGGTTTAGGGTTAGGGTTTCGGGGATGGAAGAAAGGGGTTTTGATATAATGATTGTGGGAAACCAAAAGGGACAGGTGGGATCAGTGTTCAAAATATCAGTATAGCACAATGTATCGCACCCTTGGGATACAGATATGTATCGGTTATTGCATGGGATATATTGTTTGTATCGCGTAATTTATCGCACTTTTTGGGAAACATGGGGAAACATTGGGGAAATGGTTGAATTTTTTAAAGAAACTTCAGGGATTGTTAAAAAAGACCTTAATACACACTTTTAAATCATAAAATCTCAAAAAAGAACTGCACATAATAGGTTTCCTTTGTATAGGGCCCTAAGCTATGCGCTGTTCGATTGAACTAAAACAACTATATTCAAATATGATGCATAACATTTATAAATGTATCAAGACATGTATAAAAAGACAATTATTATTAGGGATTTTTTTTTTTTTTTTAAACCTCTGATCAATGGACACTTAATTATTAAAATAAAACCATTAGACAATTATTATTATATGGGCCCCACCTTAATGTGTGTGGTATATCTACACTGTCCATCCTTCTTGCTAACTCATTTTAGGGCATGGGCCCAAAAATGAAGCAAATCCAATTCTCAAATGGACCACACCATAAGAAATAGTGGGGCTTAGGAATGTTTTAATGTGCCACAAAAGTTTTAGATCACGCCGATATTACTTTTTCTTTTCATCCAGATCTGAATGAGCTTATCAATAGGTTGGATGTTCAACAAATATTATTCTAGACACTAGGAAGCTTTTAATGGTGGAAGTTCAATGATCACTTTTTCTAGTGGTGTGGTCTACTTGAAACTTGTATTAACTTCATTTTTGGGATCATATCCTAAAATAATATGGAAAAAAAATGTATAATACACTTACCAAGGTGGGCCCTACAGTCAGCACCTAAGTTGCGCCATTATGGTGGACGTGGATTTCCTAGGGTCCGCCGTGATGTTTGTGAGAAATCCAAACTGTCCATCCATTGAGCTCATTTTAGCACATGCAACCAAAAATGAGGTGGATCCAAAACTCAAGTGGGCTGGACGAGAGGAAAAATCAGGGAAAGAGTTTCCTACCATTAAAACCTTCCTGGGATCTATCTTGATGTTTATATGCCATCCAAACCGTTTATAAGGTCATTCCTACTCCGATGAAGTGAAACCATGAAAAACTTAGCCTGATATGAAACTTTGTGGCCATACAAAAGTTTCAAATGGTGGTCACTGAATCCCTACTATTTCCTCTCGTGCGGCCCACTTTATTTTTGGAAGCATCTACTTTATTTTTGGAAGCATGTCCTTAAATGAATTCCTAAAAGGGATGGACAGTGTAGATTTATCACAAACATTACTGTAGGCCCCACCTAACATCCCAGCGCAAGAACTTGTTGCGAAAGGCTTTTCACGTCACGTCCCGTGCCCAATCCACGTATAACAACAATGTGGGTGGGCCATGACTGTGGGCCCCACTATGATGTATGTGTTATATCCACACCGTCTATCCATTTGGAGAGATCATTCTAGGTTATGAGCCAAAGAAAGATGCCCATCCAAAGCTCAAGTGGATCCCACCACAGAAAACAGTGGGGACAGTGCCGGCTATCGTCGAAACCTTTCTAGGGCCCGCCATATGTTTATTTGAGATCCAACCCTTTCATAAGGTCACTCAGACTTGTATGAAGGGGAAAAAAACAAATATAAGCTTGGTTGAAAACTTGAATGGCCCCTAAGAAATTTTCAACTGTAAACAGTCAATTCACATTGTTAACTGTATTATGGTACATCTAAGATTTGGATCTACTTCATTTTTGGGATTATGCCTTAAAATGATCTTTCAAAATGGATGGACGATATGGATACAAGGCACATACATTAAGATGGGCCCTACAGTTAGGGATACACTGAGGGAATTTGAGGATCCTAAATCATTCCTGAGTTGGAGTACTCCCCAGTCCGTGCTGATGAAGTGGGCGGGACCTTGACCATGGGCCACCACCATGATGTATGTGTTATATCCACACCATCCAATCATTTGGAGAGATCATTTTATGGCATGAGCCAAAGAATGAGGCTAATACTAAGCTCAAGTGGACCCCACCACATAAAACAACGTGGACAGTGACTCTCACTGTTGAAATTTACAACTTTCCTAGGGCCCACCATGATGCTTATTTGAGATCCAACTTGTTCATAAGTTCAGGAAGATATGAAAGAAGGGGAAACACAAATATCAGCGTGATCGAAAGCATATATGGGCCTCAAGAAGTTTTTAATGGTAAGCGTTCAATCCCCACTGTTTTCTGTGATGGGGTCCATATGAGCTTTGGATATGCCTCATTCTTTATATCATGACTTAATTGATCTCTCCAAACTGATGGACGGAATGGATATAAAATATATACATCAAGGTGGGCCCCATTGTAAGGTACGTAGGGTCTTAAATGCAACCGAAGTTGCACCGAATCCACTCCCTAAAGGACTCCCAACTCCTTTCGAAAGACGAAACCCACTCGTCTTCTTCTCTGTCAAAGCAGCATGCTCGCTCTTGCAAGCCCCTGTGAATCTGTCAACATGCTGAAATTTCGCCCGGATTTCAAAAATTTTAAAAATCCCTTCTCAAATCCCCTAAACCTCAGTAAAAATCCGATTTTTTAAAGCAATTCTCTTCGGAAGAACAAAAAGAGGGGGGTTTCGAAATTTTCTTACATAATCCGGAACATTTGGAGATTGGCCCACCAAATCCAGTCGAAGGCTACTCCCACAGGCAGATTTTAGGTAAGAGAGAATTTAAAAAAAAAAAAAACATTTTTTTTTTTTTTGAAATTTATGGAACCGGTAGAGGGGATTTGGTCACTCTTGCCGAAAATGATGCCTATTTTATAGATATTGCATGATATTGTGCGATATCTTGCGATATATCGCACGATACATATGATTTCATATATATATATATTGCAATTTTGGGGGACTTCTGTGGTATTTCATATCGCTGGCCAGCGATAACGATAATATCGGCTAATCGTATCAATATTACGAACACTGGGTGGGATTCATACGTGTGGTCGTACGGTCACACGTGTGGCGTGGGAGGATGAATTTAAATCGGTTAGGGTTTGGATTGTGGATGTGTATGTGAAGGTTGGGTTTGGGAGAAGACGAAGATCTATGATGGGGAGAATGAAGAACCTAAAGAGAATATCTGGATGGGGAAGAAAAGAGAAGATGGTGTGGGGATAGATGGAGACCTCGTACCTCCGTTGATGAAGATTAGCCTCACATCAATTTTCCTTCCAAATCGCATGGGAGTATCTTCAAATCGCATGAAGATGGGAGAAAAAAGCCAAAGCCTCTCTCTCTCTCTCTCTTTATAAAATCACAAAAATCCAATGGGAGAGAGGTCACACGCCCCCCTCTTTTTATATATCCAAGAAGTTTCAAAAATTACAAAAATACCACTGTCTTGTGAATTTTAACGAAAATAACCCTAGTCTAAATAAAATCAACTAAAACACTCATAATGTATTCAAATATAAAATAATAAAAAACTAAATCTGAAAATATGATAAAGTTTAAAACTGATGCGGACGATCAGCGATCAATGGCCCGATCATGTGATTCATGTGATCCAATGGTCCCTCCAATCCAATGGTCTGGATCACTCCATAAAGCAGCCCATGTGTATCTTCCCAGTGTGGGGTCTTCTAGATGCTCACACATTTACATGGGGTCTTCAGCACGATCATGGGTAGTCGTCTAGCCACAGGGAAATTGGCGCGGCCCGCCGCCTCCTCTGATACGTACGTAAAGGTGTACGTGACGTGATGTCCTCATCACTTGTCATTGCTTTTTTCTGTTTTCATCTCAACTAGCTTTATGCCATTCTAGTTGTCATGTCATAAATGTTCCTTTCTAGTTCCTTTTTTCATTTTCTTTTAACTAGGTGGATGAAAAGTGTTATATTTCCAGCTGTTTTCTTGATTGTTTTATGTCGAGTATTTCTGCTAGGTAAATGAGGCTTATCTTTATTGCTCCTATATCTATAGAAGGCTATGTATTTTCAGTTTTTCACTTGTGCTTTGTAAAATTATTAGTGGCAACTTGTATCTTTATTGCTTGCGTAGAGTCAGATTACTATACTTTTATGACTTATGCTTGTTGTAAATTTTGTATACTGGCTTTTTTATCACTGTTATTTGGTTATCGCAGAGACGCACTGCTGGCAGGAGTGGCTTATATTTGCTGATGTGTTTTTCTTTCTCATGAAGAGCTGGTGTATTGATTTCCTTGATTTTGTGGACAAGCTTGTATCCAGAGTTGATCAACAGATTCTTCGGAGCAATCATGTGACATGGCTGCTTGCGCAGATAATTCGCATTGAGCTTGTGACAAATGCTTTAAATTCAGATCCGAAGAAGGTTGCTTTCTATCTAAACTTAGTTTGTCTCAGTGGGAGTGATTTTGTGCCCCCTCTGTCTTCCTATGCATTTACGGATGCAACAGTCTTTTTTTCTATGGAAAAGGCATTTATCTGTGCGTGGGTCGATTAATTTGCAGCTGCTGTTCTCATTTTGAATCATTTAAATTCTTATGCATGTCTGCACCTTTTCTATTTTGTTTTATGGTCGTTGATGTGAAATTACAATTCTTCATTTTAGGTGGAAACTACCAGAAAGATTCTGTCGTTTCACAAAGAAGACAAGATCTCTGATCCGAATAATGTTAGTCCTCAAAGTATTCTTCTTGACTTCATAAGCAGTAGTCAAACCTTGCGTATCTGGTCATTCAACACCTCAATAAGAGAACATTTGAATCATGAGCAGCTTCAGAAAGGAAAACAGATAGATGAATGGTGGAAGCAAGTAACAAAAGGTAATTTTGTTGTTTCTGGTGATTCATATTTTGTCTATTAATCTTAGAATTGAGCTTTTTTTTTAACTAGTCAGTGTTTTTGGTAACGTCATAGCGTAGCTAAAATGCTACGTAGTATATTATGTAGGTACCGTGAGTATGGGGCATGTCGCGTAAGCCACAAAGCATGTAGCGTATGCTACCTGAAATCTCCCTTCTTCTTCTTCTTCTTCTTCTCCTTTTTGAATTTTTTCTTCTATGATAGCTCAACACCTATTTTAAAATGGTGGTGACTTGTTCCCATCACATTTGGCACTACTTTTGATCAATCCGGACCATCCAAATTGTGGTCTGTTTTGTGGATAGAGCACTTAGATCAATCCAGACCATCCAAATTGTGGTCCATATTGTGAATTTGTGTTGGTTCTAGTGTTTTTAATATCGACGATATCGGCTGATATATCCCACAATATATCTTGTATCCCACCTGTGTAATACGAAATGCAGAAGTAGTGGGATATACCCCACATGCTTGATCCGGTGAGCATTTTTATTTCCGATCATTTTTTTCTTCTGTAAATTATGTTAAATCAGTGTGAAATTGTTACAAATCAATGATTTTTCATGCAAAAATCATGGATTGGGAGCTTCGATTTTGAGATTTGGAGGAGAATGACCGAGTTGTGGAAAATTGAAAAAAATAAAAAATTTCCCAATTTCTCGCAAATTGGTTGCAATCTTTATGTCCAAACATAAAATCAAACATATCTGTAACCTGATTTAGTGATTCTTCTTTTGCTTTTGAATGTATTGCTTGTGTTTCCATATGTCTTCTTACATTTATAAATTATATGAGTAAACTTTGAATATACTTGTATCAATTCAGTTAGACAACGCATAGATTAGAACCACATACAAAGAAAACCTATTATGTGCACTTGTTTTTTTGTAATGTCTTGATTTGTAAGTGTGTATTGATGTCTTTTTTAACAATCACTAAAATTTCACGGAAAAATTTGACCAATTTCCAATGTTTCCCCATGTTTCCAACAACAGCGATACATTATGCGATACAACCGATATATCTAATGCGATAACCGATACGTATCTGTATACCAAGGGTGTGATACATAACACGATACCGATATTTTGAACAATGGTTGTTTCAAAAAATAAAAAAAAAGTGGTCACACTTGGAGATGTCTAAAGGCAAAGTGACAGAGATTTTGCATGGAAATATGTGGTTGACGATCCAAATTCGCGATAAAACACGGATAGGAATTACGCATTTTGTAAATTTTATCATAATTTTCTATTATTTGAATTAAAAGATATTAAGTATCATGTAGCTTATGCTACACACTATGTAACATACACTACATGCTATAGAGGGCCAAACGCTACGCTATACACTACATGCTATTTTAAACACTGCTTCTTGTTTAGTAACTTCACCTTCTGCAAGGCTAATGTTCTTTCACTTGTGCTTCTATGTTCTTGTCTACAGTCTTTGGTTGATGATCACAATTATCTGGGTCTTTCCTGATTATAATTGATATTTTTACTACAAAAGTTCATGGAAGTTTCTTTACATGCAGTGCCTTCAAGTGCATTAGAGAAGTTTTCTGAAGATGGTTTCATTTGATGTGCATTTTATCACTATCATTGTCCTTGTCATGTTTGTGTGCTTAGTGGGTTGTTTGACACTACATGTTATAGATATCGTGTATCAATACTTGAGGTGCCATGTGGGACGTGACTGGCTGGATGTGAGTGGTGTTGGTATTTGGTATTCATGTACCGGCAGGTCCTGTGCTATTTTTGGCAGCAAACTAATCGACCATGACCTTTCACGTGCGAGGATACTTTTGGGCTTAGTGGTTTACTGGCAACTGCCCCTCCAAGACCCTACTATGCTTGCTCCCCTGTTGGGGTGTGCATGAAGTAGTTGGACCCAGTCAATACTGGGTGGGGCTGTCCTGCAAGCAAGTTTTGTTGATGTGAGCCTCTGTTAGGCTTATTCCAAGAGCCTCGATAAAAGAGGGTTGATGTCTGGTGGGTGGCTAACTGTAAAACTTAATTTACCATTTGCAAGCCAAATCCCAAATTGGATTACGATGACAAATGATAACAACAACAATGATGATGGTGATGGTTGTCCGTTTCTCCTTATTATGTAGAGTAGCTTTAGCAATCAATCTTATTGTAATGACACTCTTTCGCCCACAATTTGGTGCTCTTCTTTAGTTGAATTATTTTGATCTAAAATTTGTAATCCATTGTTTGTTGAATTTTTTGGATTGGTGATAATCTCAATGTCTGCTTGATTCCTTGAATGGTTCTGAAAACTTCATAGCACCAAACTGTTTATATGTTTGCTGATCTCAGTATCATTATTGACCGTAAGTATGTGATCTGATCTTTTATTTGCCAAGAAGATCAATGCATGAATTACCGTCACCTCCACCACTCATTACCCTCAAATGTTGGAGTAGTGTTAGGTTCATGTCAGGTTTTATTTTTCTAACATTCTTTTTACCTCAGGGGAGCGAATGATGGATTACATGAATTTGGATGATAGATCAATGGGGATGTTTTGGGTTCTTTCGTATACCATGGCACAAGCTGCTTGTGATGCACTAATGAATTGCTTGACCTCTTCTGGAGTTACAGAACTGCTACAAGGGTCTAATTTACAATCCAATGACAGGATTATGGTGATGCGGGAATGTTGCCCACTACCAATGTCATTACTTTCTGGCCTTTCAATCAATTTATGTTTAAAACTGGCACATCAAATTGAGGATACCTTATTTCTTGGCCAGGTACTTGGTACATGAGATGCTTCACTTTTTTTTTTTTTTTTTGTTTTGTTTGAATTAATATCAGTTCGTAAAGAGATATTTCAGTGGATATTAAATTAGGCATTTACTGATATGACATTTGTTAGTTTTTTTATTTTTATTTTTTTACAGCAAATCACAAAGTTTGAAAAATGATCGTAAATTGTATGTAACATGTATGACTTTGTTTTGCTGGTATGTAGTATGATTCTTATGTCCAATGCTTGAGAGTTGTGTTGAGAGCTTATTGCATTACATGTAAATTGAATTATTTAACAAATAAAAATGAAAGATCAAGCTTTTCCATGCAGAATGTATGTTTAGGAACATGAGTTTGTTGTTAAGAATGACAGTGTTGTCATTGGTGTGGCCTGGCAAGCCAATTTTTGTATTACCTTCTTATCCGCAATTTGAAGATTGTCCAAATTGGACTATTGCTGCCACCAGCCTTCTCATCAACTACCAAGCCTCTATTACAAACTTAGATATCAAATTTCCAGGAATTATTGTCATTTGCTTCCTGCATTTTTCACTCAGTCTCCAACCTTTTTTCTTTCTCCCTATTCTTCTCAGAACACCCACCCAATCTCATCATCTCTATCAAGCTAAATTGATCTTATCGGTTATGTGTTCAAGAACACTACTCTTCCTTGTCTTCTCCCCTTAAATGATTTTGGAATTGCTTTCATTGAGTCCTGCATATTTTCAATATATGATACCTGGGTGCTTGAAACCAGAACATATTTGCATCAGGGTGTGCCAAATCTGGTTTCTTTGCCTATGTTATTGATGCTGCTTTCATATGGCTATTTGAGTGTGTGTGGTCTCTAGTGTTCAGAGAATTGATAATCCAAAATAGAAAAAAAAAAAAAAGAAAAAAGAATCTAGTCATGTATCGATGCATTGAAGCAACTCACAAGACTAACTTAAAACCTTTTTGCAATCATCAGGATGGACTTATACGCTGCTACAGATTTCATTGGCTCAACATGTGTTTCCTTCATATGACACATGTATCCAGGCTGTGCCAAAACGGTTACGTATCGGCTGTAACGGCTGATACGTAACGGTAACGGTGTGAACCGTTACGCGTTTCGGGGTCGTATCGGCCGTTACACGATTTTGTACCCGTATCGGCCGATACGGGCCCGTTACGGGGTGTAACGGCTGTTACGGGCCGTTAGGGGCCCGCCCGTAACGGGCCCATAACGGTAACTTTTTTTTTTTTTTTTTCATTTCAAGCTCTGTTTTTGCTGTTTTTTTGAAACCTATTGCTTCCAAACTGTTTCTCACTCCTTCTACTACTAATTTCGACCAACTTTGGCTAGGTATTTGAGATAAAAACACATTATATTACAGATTTTTTTGAATCAAAGCTCGGTGGGCCATTTTTCAGAAATTCGTCAAAAATAGGTATTTATACTTTTTTTTAATATGTTTTGTTGTTTTAATCATGTCATATGCTGTGTTAATCATAGTAGAACATGTTAATGTGCATTTTACAGATTTGGGGTGCCATTTAATAATTTTTTTATATTTTTTTCTATTTACGCATGAATTTTGGCCCCTTTTTTTAAAATTCGAAAAATCAAATTTTAATGGTTGTTTTGCTGTTTTAATCATGCCATTTGATGTGTTAATCATATTAGAACATGTTAATGTGCATTTTACAGATTTGGGGTGCCATTTTATATTTTTTTTATATTTTTTTCTATTTACGCATTTATTTTGGCCCTTTTTTTGAAAATTCGAAAAATTATTTTTTAATGATTCTTTTGCTGTTTTAATGACGTCATATGATGTGTTAATCATAGTAGAACATGTTAATGTGCATTTTACAGATTTGGGGTGCCATTTTATATATTTTATATATTTTTTTCTATTTACGCATTTATTTTGGCCCTTTTTTTGAAAATTCGAAAAATCATTTTTTAATGATTCATTTGCTGTTTTAATGATGACATATGATGTGTTAATCATAGTAAAACATGTTAATATGCATTTTACAGATTTGGGGTGCCATTTTATATTTTTTTCTATTTACGCATTTATTTCGGCCCTTTTTTTGAAAATTTGAAAAATCATTTTTTAATGATTCTTTTGCTGTTTTAATGATGTCATATGATGTGTTAATCTTAGTAGAACATGCTAATGTGCATTTTACATATTTGGGGTGCCATTTTATATTTTTTTTATATTTTTTTCTATTTACGCATTTATTTCGGCCCTTTTTTTGAAAATTCGAAAAATCATTTTTTAATGATTCTTTTGCTGTTTTAATGATGTCATATGATGTGTTAATCATAATAGAACATGTTAATGTGCATTTTACATATTTGGGGTGCCATTTTATATATTTTTTTATATTTTTTTCTATTTACGCATGAATTTTGGCCCTCAAAAATAATTGCAAACACCTAAATGTAAGATATTTTCATATTACATTCATTCTAATATATCTATCATTGATAGTAGATAGTTAGAAAATTAAATATATGAATTTTGTAGTCAAATTCAGGTTATTTGGTTCATAAATTCATCAGACAGTCCGATACAACTGCTCACCAAAGAGTGGACCGTTACACCACCATAAACATGTTCCAATTTATAAATGAATGCATATTTGGAATGCTTAGAATATTCCGGATTTAATCCATATTTTTTCATATTTTTTTGGCAAAAAAAAATTTTGCGCCGTTACGGGCCGTTACGCCCCGTATCCGTATCGGTTTTGGAGGTCACCGTTACGCCAACCGATACCGATACGGGACACCTTGATTTGCATCCTATTGTGTCTGATACTGCAGTTGTGTAAAAACTGTACTCATGTTGTGTCCAAGCTGTGTCTAGCATTTTTGTGTGGTGTGTGGATACTGTAGCTCCCAAAGACAATTGATCAACTTCTTCTATGGTGTGGAATTATTGTTCTTGTGCCTAGGAATGTAATTATTCGATGTGGATCAATCTTATTATATCTCATCCAGATATTGTCTATGATGTGTCTAATGAGCGAGTTTATGCATGCTACTTTTAATCCCCATCTTGATGATGCTAATTGGGTTTTCTTGAGGTAAAGACTTCTATGTACCAATTATGGCCATTTGGAAGAAAGTTGAGGAATATTCTAATGCTGATAAGAGAAATTTAATGTCGGGAGATAGAGAAATTTCTGTTTGTTTTCTGGTTCTGGTTCTGGTTCTGGGTTTAGTTTTTCTTTTTTGATGGTTGAACTGAATCTGTTAATAAGCAGGAGTAAAATACAACAAACGCTAGAAAAGCTTAAACATCCAAGCAATTTCCAGCACACATATATATATAGCCCACCAGAACTGATCATCAAAACAAACTAACTGAGACACACTAACAGCAAACCCCACATTGGCAACTTCAGAGGTCTCTGGTCAACAATCACAAGAGCTGATCTTGACGTCCCCAATCTAACTTGCGTATCAGCCTCCATTATCATCTTTCTCGTGTGAATAAAAGAGATCTGCCTACCCATGCTAACGTCCAAAGTTTCCTCAATCAAATCTGATATTTTCCATGGACTTACATTACACCAGAGGTCACTAAAGAATTCATGTTTAGGTTTTGATCTGGTTTCTGCGAGGGTGCTATGTTGATGGATTTGTATCTGTTGCCTTTTTTCTTCTTCTCTCTCTTTTGTCTTTTTAATAAACTTTCGCGATATTCATAGAAAAATCTGATGCTGACCACACTGGTTCTTAGACGGCTTGGTTCACAACTAGATATTGTGTTTATTGGTGTGATGTTATTGGCCGGAAAGAAATAGTGATGCAGATTGATGTGCATTTTGTAGTGGCCTGATTGATTACAACGTGATCCGAGTCTTCGTAGAACCAGCTTCAATTCCAATGCAAAGGTGAGCCTTATGTGGCTTACAAAACAAAAATTAGCAAAAAGAGTCCAGCACCTTGTCATGGGCATGGAGGTTGACTACAATTTGACCATTCTTGGCTTTAATTGTAGGTTTGAGAGGCTTGTACATAGTAGAAGAGTGTAGAGTTGTCTGGAAGGATCTAGAGTCTTGTAATGTAGTGTAGAGAATTCTATTATCTTCATTCTGGTAGGGTTTTGTAGAGAGCTCTGGAAGACTCCAGAACCAAAGTTTTGGTAGCTAGGCATGTGTGGAAGAGTTCATAAAGTTTTTACGAGATTGTTGTTGGATGAATGCCTTGTGACACCATCCTGGTGATTCTGGGGCATCGAGGGAGGGAGGGAGGGTTGTTGGATGAATGCCTTGTGACACCATCCTGGTGATTCTGGGGCATCGAGAGAGAGAGAGGGGGGGAGGGAGGGAGCCTCTTCTATTCTTAGAGTGGTGGACTCAATTTCTTGGGATATTCCAGAGTGGTTGCTCTGCATTTCGACGGCAGATTGTAGCATCCTCTATTCTATCTCTGGGTTGTAATCCTCTAGGCTCATTCCAGCTTGGGCTCTGGAGTTGTGTTTGCTATCTTGTTTTAGCTCTACTTAATTCTTGTATGTATTTTTTCATTTTGCCTTTGGTGTTTTCCTGTTTGTACTTTTCCTTACTTCACCTTTGGTGCTTTTCTTAATAAAGTTGTCAATCTTAAAGAAAAAAAGAAAAAAAAATCAAGCAACTTATTCAAGAATCCAGTCCTGAATACAACTCCAGCAACTATTTACTTAAACTAAACAAAAATCCAGCCATGTGCCATTAGAAGGATTCTAGTGCATTTCAAATTTTAATCTTAGCCCTGATAACTATTTCAAACTAACACCTTTACTAAACTCTAAATAAAAGACAGGTGGGTCCACTCTCGGTCAATAGTCACTCTTCAAGGGTTCTGAAGGTTTTGTCGTACTATTCACATGAAATACCTTTTGCCAAAGGGGCACCAATATTGTCATGGTGTAGGCCCTTTGGCTTTCCACACTCTACATGTTCCTCTTTTGCTGCCCTCTTGAAATGCTGTGGGGCTGCATCTTTGGTTCTTTGATTGGACCTGATTTTCAGTGTTACTTGGACCCGTAACACGTGTGCCAAAGTGTCCTGCCTGGAAAATGGGGAACTCGAAAAATCTAGGCATGGGTACTCTTCGCTATGCAAATGGATTATATTTAATTATATAAATAAATCGAATAAAAAAAATAAAATAGAACAATGAAAACTTAAAAACAAGGAAATTAGAAAATAATTTTTTGAAAGATGGAAATTAGAAAATAATAATTTTCAATTCCAATAAAACCAATTACCGTTAATCTAACAAAGAATTAATCCACCAAAAAGCATAAAAAATCATGCATAATTATTTAAATAAATAGTTTTTCTTTTGTATGAACATCATTCGCTCTCTTAAAAATTAGGAAACCTAACAAAAGAACAAAATGAACAACAAAGCTTGTGCTCCTTTTTATATGGATCATGGTATCTAAATGAAAATAAACCAAAATATAGTGGAGGAAGTCCATACAGGTAGTTTCTTTAACAATGAGAGAATGCAAGCAAGCTTGAGGGCTAGGAGTGAGACATCTTTGGCTTGATAAAATATATCCACATAACAAAGAAAAAGGAATGAAAGAGAGCATTGTGGAGAATATGCTTGGACACCTCATTTTAAGTGTTCAAATACATGAAATTTTCTGATGACATCACTTTGACACTTTGTCGATACAGATTTTGAAGTGCTGTGTTGTGTCCAAGAGTGTCCAAGTGTGCCCAATTGTCAGCAGGATGAAATCCCATAAAGTAGAAGTGGCAAGGTAAGACCGTTGATTTGTGCTGTTTTTGGGCCCACTTCTGACTTAGATTCCTCTAGCAACACCAATTCTCCTATGTTATTTTTCTTCTTCTTCATATTCGTATCAATCTAATCTGAATGGGGAGAGAATTCGTCCTTATTCCAAAGTTTTTCTCATCACCATGATCATCTGAACGCCCCTATGTAGAGTTGAGGACTCCTTAAAGCTTGTAAGTATGGTGAAAGAATGAGCAATGTTTTAAATATCGACGATATCGGCTGACATATCCCATGATATATCTTGTATCCCACCTGTGCGATACGAAATGCATAGGTAGTGTTAGTATACCCCACATGTCAATCCGGTGAGCATTTTCAATTTCTGATTCCCCCCCCCCCGTTTGTTGAAATTGTGTTAAATCAGTGTCAAATGGTTATAAATCCATTGCTTCTTCATGTTTTACATGAAAAATCATGGAGTTGGAGCTTTGATTTCGATATCCATTGGTTCTTCATGTTCACTATATTTTTTTTTGAAAATTACGTTCAATCAGCTGTCAATTGAGACTAATTTCAAAGTATTTAGGAGCATTTGATGAAATAATCATCACATACACTCTAATTTTGAAATTTGAATGGAGGTGGTCCGATTTGGGGAAATTTGGGGAAGTTTGAAAATTCCCCAAATTCTTCCAAATTGCTTGCAATGTTGCACTCCAAACATGAAATCAAGCATGAATGAGGGCTGATCTACTGATTTGTTAAGTCCTTGTCAATTTTCGAAAAATAAAATCATTTTTAATTAAGAATTAATAAAAAATTATTGAAATATTTTGTTTTCAAAATTTCCTTTCTACAAGCTCTCAATTGAGACTAATTTTGAAGTATTTCATACGCTCTGAATGTTATGCATTCAATTTGAATATAGTTAGTTGCATTAGTTCAGTCAGACAATGCATAGCGTAGGACCCTATACAAAGGAAACCTATTATGTGCACTTCGTTTTTGAGATGTTATGATTTGAAAGTATATATTAAGGTCTTTTTTAACAATCCCTGAAGTTTTATTGAAAAATTCAACCATTTTCCCAATGTTTCCCCATGTTTCCCAAAAAGTGCAATAAATTACCTGATACGAATGATATATCCCGTGCGATAACCGATATGTATCTATATCCCTAGGATGTGATACGTAACGCGATATTTCGAATGCTAAGATTGAGTACTCGATTTAAGGTAATCCTATTTTTGTGGTACTTGAAGAAACATGTGTTGCTCCCATGGAGTTGAACATCTTTGTTTGTATAGCTGTGGCCTTCTTAAAAGCATGTTGCATGGACACTTTGTAATGATGATTGCAGCACACCCTTCTCTACAACATGTCACTAGGCCCCTCTAGATCACAGTCTGCGTGCTCGCTTTATCTACTATAAAAATGTTATACTGCTTTGCAACATTTGCACAATGTGACCATAGCTTCTTCGCCACTTGTACTGTCACATTTTTGTTGCATCTCTTGCAGTCCATTATCACACTGCAAATCTGTTCCTATTCTTGATTCTGAAGACTTAGAGTTCTTTTTTGCTGATTGCTTTGTCTATCCTGCTTGATTCGCCTCTTCTGTATGCAGCATCAGTTGTGTAAGCAGATCGAATTTGTTGCATATCATGGGCCGTATATTTTGAATGCTAGCTTCTGACTTGTCAATGGATTGCCTATGTTTTCACCATATTGTGGATTTAATTGTTGGATCGGAAGCTACCATTGATGTTACCATTGGATCAGCTTTAAGATCTGATCCAGCCATTGGATCGGTTTCTTGATCAGATCCAACTGTTGGATTGATTTCTGGATAATATCAAAACTTTGGATTAAATTTCGGATAAGATTTGCCGGGGGAAAAATCGACAAGTCAGTAAGTTGACTTATGGAATGGACCAACTCTACTGAACTAGCATGGACCTAATGGAAGCTGAGCCTGATTAGGCGTCTACGTCCAGAAACAGGTTGATCTTCAAGGAGGTCGAGGCAACTATAAGGACACTCAAAGAACACGATAACGAGCCCGATCGGATAAATTGTGTTCCAACCTAGTGGTTCAGTTACAGATCGGCCATAGTTCGGCCATTGGTTGGATATAGGTCGATCTTAGATCTACCCCAGATTAGTCACTGTCCGACGATAGATCGGTTATAGCTCGTCCATTGGACAAACATAGATTGGACAACATCCGATTACAGGTCAAGAAACATCCCAGGACAAGGTCAAGGACCATCAACGCCTAGTTAAAGGTAAACACAGATCATCCGACCCAATTATTGGTCGAAGATGGTGAATGCTGATCTGTCGAGAATGAAAGGGTCGCTCATTCCCGAACCATCATCTGCCTATGGGAGCCGGCCTAAATCCGAGCTACAGATTCAAGGAATCTCCTATAATCCCGAGGATCTCTCCTTAAATCTTCGGGGAGAGATCCTCGGGGGATCAGATTAAATCTCGATAACGTAGGAATTCGGCAATCTCGTAAAGATCCCATATCCGGATGGATCTTCAAGATATCGGGGCGAGTCCTCATACAGTCGGACTCTCTCCATTATATATAGAGGTATCCCCAACCTTCAAAGGCATGCAACTTCTAACCCTAGCATTCAACTAGTGTCTCCTGGAGATCCTATCCTACAAAAAGACCCCATTCCTAACTTAGGCATCGGAGAGTCCCCTGCACCAGCCAGGGTCTCCTTTGTTTCTCTTTTACATCTGCGCAGATACTAGAGGGTCAACTGCGGAGGGTCTGTCGAAAAACTTCATCAACAGTTTGGCGCCGTCTGTGGGAATGGCGTTCTAGGCCGTTCTCAGTTCTACCAGCAACATCAGCGATGGCCAGGGGAAAGAAGAAAGCTTAATCCCCTCCAGTAGCGATTCCCATCGTGACCCTACTTATAACCAGTGTTCGAAATATCGATACTATCGGCCAATATTATCGGTATCGGACCCTAGCGAGACGAAACTCCTCTGATAACCCTCGGAAGATACCGAAAATCCAAAACTTCAGATTTCGGCCGATACTATCATCGATATCGCACCTGGGACAGCGTCATTATCTGAAAAAAAAGAAAAAAAAAGAAAAAAAAAAGAAAAAGGAAAAACTTTCAACGGTAGATTTCGATACCTGTAAAGAAGATCGCCATGATCGGAAGCTGTGTTTGATGGACCATTCGAATAGAAGCCTCTGATTTGGAGAGATTTGGGCGCAAAATCCGTCGAAATCCCCAAAATCATCGGCCCTTGGGAGAGATTTTAGGGTTCCGACCGGAACCCTCTCTGCTTCGAAAAAAAGGGCCCCGAGCCCTTATTCAAAGGAGGCGGACGTACTGGTGCATCGCACGTCACCGATTGTGTTGACGTCACCAAGTTATGTGGGTCCCATCATGAGGTATATATTATATCCGAACCGTTCGTCCATTTGGCGAGCTTGTCGTAAGGCTTTATCCAAAAAATAAGACAGATCCAAGGATCAAGTGGACCACACTGGAAAAAAGTAGCTGGATATTGAACGTCCACCATTGAAACCCTTTTGGGGTTGCAAAAGTTTTGGATCGTATGATATTTGTTTTTCCTATTCATCAAGGTCTTTGTGACCTCATGAACAGATTGGATGGAAAACTAACGTTATGGTGGACCTACGAATGTTATAACGGTGAGAATCATTGTCCTCACTGCTATTTGTGGTGTGGTCCAATTGAGGTTTGGATGTCACTCATTTTTGGGTTCACGATCTAAAATGATCTCTCCAAATGGATGAATGGTGTGGATATAATAAATACATTATTGGTGGGGCCATGTAACTCTGATCTCCTTTCAACTATTTGTACAACGTGGACGATGGAAGCGAATTGCGTACTGAGTAACTCAGTACCCTTAGCGTACTGAGTAAACTGTGTGGGGTCCATTGTTTTTTTTTTCCACTCCACTAATCCATGTTAAAAGATAATTTTATGGCTTGATCCCAAAAATGAAGCAAATTAAAATCTCAACTGGACCACACCACAAGAAACATTTTGATTGAACCTCTACCATTGAAAATTTTTTGGAGGCCAAAGAAGTTTTGGATCAAGCTGATGTTTGTGGTTTCTCTTCATCCATGTCTTTGTGATCTTATGAACAGGTTGGATGACAAATAAAAATTACTTTGGACCTTAGGAAGGTTTCAATGGTGGAAATCATTATTCCACACTGTTTCCTGTGTAATGGTCCACTTGAACTTTGGATTTACTTCAATTTTGGTATAAACCCCTAAAATTAGCAGTAAAAATGGATGGACGGTGTGGATAAACCACATACATTCACAGTGGGTCCAACCGAGTTTACTCAGTACGATAAAAGCGCACTGAGTAACTCAGTACGCAATCCGATTTCGTGGACGCTCGTCTGGGCTTCGCATGAAGTTCATGCGCTGGAAACTTAGGTAGGGTCCACCGTGATGTTTGTGAGAAATCCACTCCGTCCATCCGTTTTTTGAACACATTTTAAGACATAGGGCCAAGAATGAGTTGGATCCAAGACTCAAGTAGGCCGAAAACGTGAGGATTGAAGGTCCACAGTTGAAATATTCGTGGGGCCACAGGTTTTGAATCAATCTAATATTTTGGTTTTCAATTCATCCCAGTAGTGATGACGTAATGAACGGTATGGATGGAATGTAAACATCACTGTTGACCCAGGAAGGTTTCAACAGTAGGAATTTCCCTACCCACCTTTTTCTTTAGTGCGGCCCACTTGAGTCTTGGATCCTGCTCAATTTTTGCCTCAAGTCTTAAAATAATCTCACGTAACTGATGGATGGAGTAGATTTCTCACAAACATCACGGTGTGCCCCACTCCTGCGAAAGGATTTAGTAGGAAATCCGCATCCCATCTTTGCACGACACATGCTCATACCTCGTGTGGTACACCAGCCAATCCACACCCTCCATCCATTTTCATAAGTAATTTTAAGGCATGAGCCCAAAAAGGAGACAGATGAAAGATCACGTGTACCATACTACAAGAAATGTGGTGGCAATGATGTCCACCATTGAAGCTTTTTAGGGCCCATCGTAATGTTTATTTGTCATCCAATCTATCCATGAGGTTTGACAAACCTGAATGGAAAAACATAAATATTAGCTTTATCCAAAAAAATTATAGGCCCGAAATAGTTTAATGATGATCATTCAATGAACACTATTTTGTGTGGTGTGGTCCACCTCAGATTTGGATCTACCTTATTTTTCGGCCCATGCCCTAAAATGACATGTTAAAATGAATTCCAATTGATGTTTGGATGTGACTCATTTTCATACATATCTTTATACATTTGTAAATGGTATGCATCATATTTAAATATATTTACCTTAGTTTAATCAGATAACACGCATAACTTAGTACCTTATACGAAGGAAATTTATTATGTGCACTTCTTTTTTGATATTTTATGATTTAAAAGTGTGCATTAAGGTCTTTTTAAATAATCCCCAAAGTTTCATAAAAAAATTCAACCATTTTGCTAATGTTTCCCCATGTTTCCCAAAAAGTGCGATAAACTATGCGATACAAACGATATATCCCGTGCGATAACCGATACGTATCTGTATCCCAAGGGTGCGATACAATACCGATATTTCGAACACTGCTTATAACTAGTCGCATCCCAGAACCGCTAGTTTAACCAAGGCAGCCTGAGCCGCTAGTTTAACCAATCTTTCGTCCCAAACTTTATCGGAGGAAAAAAGAGACTTAAAGTGTCCGCCCATCTTATGAACATAGTTCAAAAAGAGGGCGAACTCCTAAAGGATTACATCAAACACTTCAAGCTGGAAGTATTGCAGGTTCAAAAGCATTCGGACGCGATCGCACTGATCGCTATCATGAGCAGGTCGAGGGACAAGCCATTCCTCTTCTTTGGACAAGAATCCTCCTACTACGTTGGCTGAGTTTTTGAACCGATCACAAAAATATGCTAACGCCGAGGAATTCTTGATCTTACAGGATGCCGCCCAAAGTAAAAAATCCACTCGCCAACAAAAGAAGTAAAAATGGATACTACTTCCACCGAGATCATGGGCATGACATAAGTGATTGCTTAGACCTCAAACAGGAAATCAAAGCACTGATTCGCGATGGTCATCTTGGAGATTATGTCGACAACAGAGGAGATCGGATCAAGGCCGAGAAACCGATCGACAATCAGCCGACTAGGGAAATCCACACCATCTTCGGAGGCTACAGAGGAGGAGGCGACTCAAATAATGCTCGGAAAGCGCACGCTAGGAGCATTAGCCGTTCTGAAGAAGAAATCCTGCTCCTCAGACGACCTTCGAAAGGACAAAAGATGGAGAAATATAGCGTAGCCTTTACCGAAGAGGATGCCCGTGGTATCCACCTCTTCCAAGATGATGCACTAGTAATCACTTTGACCATCACCAACCGAAAAGTGTTTCGAGTCCTTGTCGACACGAGATCGTCAGCAGATGTGCTCTTCGTTCGAGCTTTCAACAAAATGGGAGTTGGACTGTCTTTACTCCAGCCTCGGTTTTTTGGGCGGACAGGTCGTGCCTGAAGGAGCCATCCAACTCCCCCTCTCGGTCGGGGATGGACGAAATCAAACCACCGTGATGGTTGATTTCCTCGTAGTCGAACAACCATCTGTCTACAATGCCATCCTCGGACGACCATCATTCTACCTCCTGCGAGCCGTGGTATCAACTTACCACTTGCGATGAAATTCTAGACCAAGCAAGGAGTTGGGAGTCGTCAAAGGCGATCAACATGATGCTCGACAGTGCTACGCGATGGCACTGAGAACCCTACGTGAAGCAATGACCATTGAATCTTTGGCTTCGCGTGAAGAAACTCAAGACGGAGGCCAACCTATGGAAGACCTCATTCCAATCCTGCTGGATGAGTCCAATCCATCTAGGACTGTCCAAATTGGGTTGTCTTTAACATCACCATTGCGTGATGAGATGATAGCCCTTCGATGCTACGCCGACGTTTTTGCATGGCTCATGAAGATATGCCGGGACTCGATCCCGCCATCATCATGGATCGACTGAACATCGATCCATCCTCTCGACCAATTCGATAGAAGCGATGGACCCTCGGCCCTGAGAGGATGCCGTGATTGAAGAAGATGTCTGCAAACTCCTCAAGGCCGGTTTCATCGAAGATATCTACTACCCGGACTGCGTGGCCAACATCATGCTGGTCAAGAAAGCTAACGGGAAGTGGTGGGTCTATGTAGATCACACAGAGCTGAACAAAGCCTGCCCTAAGGATAGCTTCCCTCTTCCCAGAATCGATCAGTTGGTCGACAGTACAGCGGGTCATGAATTGCTTAGTTTTATGGATGCATATTCAGGATACAATCAGATTGTAATATATTTTAACGATAAATCTAAGACCACCTTTGTCACTGACAAAGGTCTTTATTGTTATCATGTGATGCCCTTCGGTTTGAAAAACGCAAGAGCGACCTATCAACAATTAGTCAACAAGATGTTTGCCCACCAAATAGGTCGAACTATGGAAGTCTATATCGACGACATGCTCGTCAAGAGCATCGCGGCTGCAGACCATGTAGCTCACTTAGAGGAAATGTTCCTCATCCTTTGAAAATACCGAATGAAATTAAATCTGAGCAAGTGCGCCTTTGGCGTCAGCTCGGGTAAATTCCTCAGTTTTTTTTGGTCAGCCAGCAAGGGATTGAGGCAAATCCAAAGAAATTTAAAGCCTTACTCGACATGCAGTCACCAAAGACGATCAAGGACATACAGAGGCTCATTGGAAGAATAGTAGCCCTTAACTGCTTCGTGTCCCGAGCTACAGACAAGTGTCTACCTTTCTTCAAACAGTTGAAGGGGAGACAAATAGTAGACTGGACCGAAGAATGCGAGGCAGCCTTCCAGCAACTCAAGCAATACCTAGGATCGCCGCCCTTACTCTCTAAACCCGAACTAGGAGAGACTCTGTTACTATACTTGGCCGTATCCGATGCAACAGTTAGCTCAGCGCTGATTAGAGAGTATGAGGGGAAACAGTTCCCAGTTTACTATGTCAGCAAAGCTCTGGTCCTTATAGAGATGAGGTACCCCACATTGGAAAAGCTGGCTCTAGCATTGGTAATCTCTTCTTGATGCCTGCGGCCATATTTCCAAGCTCACGCAATTGTCGTTTTAACCGACCAACCACTACGTCAAGTCATTCAAAAACCCGAAGCCTCGGGTTGGCTGACTAAGTGGGCGATTGAGCTAAGCGAGTTCGACATAAACTACCAGCCGCGGGCCGCAATTAAGGGTCGGGCAGTGGCCGACTTCATTATTGAGCTAACTTGTTCTCCCGAGTTAGATCCGATCCATGATTGATTTACAACTAACCTACCTAGACCAGAACTCGCCCCAGACATCATTTAATTGTTCGATTCCCAACGTACATACAGTATGCCTTAAGATTTGGATTTCAAGCCTCCAACAATACTGCAGAGTACGAGGCCTTGCTCGTTGGACTCAAATTAGGGGCAAGCATGGGGGCTCAACACCTCGAAGTTTTTAGCGACTCTCAATTGGTTGTCAACCAAATAGCCGACGCTTATTAAGCCAAGAAAGAACGCATGAAAGCCTACCTCCAAAGAGCCAAAGAATTGATTGCCAACTTTCGAAAATGTAGTATCACCTTGATCCTTCGGGCCGAGAATTCAAAAGCCGACATGTTGGCTAAGCTCGCTACAGCGGATGAAGATCAAATCTCGAGATGCATCCCGATTGAATTCCTAGCCAGGCCGAGCATTAATGAGGCCAAGCTTACAACCATGCTTCCTATCAGCTCGGACACGACCTGTATGGATCCGATCATCAAATACCTCGAAAGCGGCGATCTACCTGAGGATCGAACGGAAGCACGACGAATGAAGGTTAAAGCTGCCTAATATACCATACTCAACGGAATACTTTACAAGAAAGGATTCTACCTTCGAGGAAGTATAATACATCCTAAGGGAGATCCACGAAAGAATCTGCAGGAACCACTCCAGGGGACGAGTGTTAGCACACAAGGTCATTCGATAGGGTTACTACTGGCAGACCATCCAGCATGACGCATGGAAGCTCGTCCAGAGATGCGATAAATGTCAAAGATTCGCTAGTATACCTCGACGACCCCCAGAAGAGCTCACCCCAATGATTGGGCCTTGGCCGTTTGCTCAGTGGGGAATTGATATTATCGCTCCACTCCCCATGGGTAAAGGTCAGACCAAGTTTGCCGTTGTGGCTGTTGACTATTTCACCAAATGGGCAGAAGCAGAACCGCTGGCAAAGATAACTGAGCAAAAGATCACGGACTTCGTTTGGAAGAACATCATATGCAGGTTTCGGATTCCTCGGACTATCATCTCTGACAACGGGAAATAGTTCTATAACAAGCAGTACCAGGAGATGTGCAAGAACCTCGGAATTCGCAATGTCTACTCTTCACCACGACATTTGTAAGCGAATAGACAGGTCGAAGCATCATCTTCGTACCAAGCTCGAGGAAGCTAAAGGGGTGTGGGCCGAAGAACTCCCGAAAGTCCTTTGGGCACATCGAACTACTGCTTGAACAGTTACTGGAGAGACCCCTTTGGCCTTATCATATGGAGCCGAGGCAGTCACTTCTGTAGCGATCGGGCTACATACAGCCCGAACAAATTCATTTGACGAACAAGCCAATATCGAGCTCATGACCCTCAATCTCGACCTCCTCGAAGAGCGAAGGGAACTAGCTCGGACTCGGACCATCATTCGACAGTAGCAGGTTTCGCGCTTCTATAACACATGGGTGAAGGTCAGAAGATTTTGAGTCGGAGACTTAATGCTTCGGAAGACGTTCCAGAATACTAAGGAGATAGGGTCGGGAACCTTAGGTCTGAACTAGGAAGGACCCTATGTGGTATCGAGCACAAGTTGACCTGGTTCGTATTGACTGGAGGACTTAGTTGGATAACTGCTCCCGCACCCCTGGAACGCCGAACATTTGAAGATCTATTACCCGTAAATTGGGTCAGTACGACATTAATTGTGCATTGTTCAATTTTGAGTTACATTAATAAAGCGTCAGCACGTTCTCCGATCAATTCTCGACCAAGGTCTAACCAACAAGAGATCTTGATCCAATCAATGACTGAACTACGTCCGAACTAACTGGTTTAGATATGTTTCAGCAATTCTCCGTACAAAGTCCGACCGATGCCGAGTTACAACTTAGGCTTAGTCTTACACGCTCATGAAAAAGTTAAAAAAAGAAAAGAAAAAGAAAGACCTACTTCACCTAGAAATCTGGAATTCAAGACAGAAGTATTTTCATTGATAAAGGCCCAAAGGGCATGATTACATCAACAATGTTCCATAAAAATACATGTACACCAATCTACCAATGACTTAGTATTGAAAAACCAAAAAAGATACAGGCGAGTTGCGCTTGAAGTGCTTGAAGCTTAAAAAGGCACAAGCGAGGTGCGCTTGAAGTGCTTGAAGCTGAAAAAGGGAAAGGGAAGGTAGGACGAAGGAAATACTGCTTTGCAAAAGCCGAGTATCAGGCTTCAGAAGGTTGCTCGGGAGTCACCTCAGGAGCCGCCTCGAGAGCGGCTTCGTCGCCTGACCCGTCAGAACTCGACTCTACCTCCTCAAAAGCAGAGAGATCAAGCTTTGGGAAGGTCAGCTTCATCGCCCTTGTGCACTCAGCGTAACCTTGGCGGAAAAGGTTATCCCTCTTGTCCAGGAACGTCTGAGACATCTCGAACTCCCGGACGGCCTCTTTCAGAGCCATGGCGATCGCAGCCTTGGTCTCCTTCCTTAGCTTCTCCAGCTTCGCCTCGGTCTCGACAAGCTGAGCATAACACTCATCATGCACGCCCTTGGCTTCCTTCAGGCGCGCGACTACCTCGGCCTTCTCAGCAAGAGACGCCTCAAGAGTAGTCTTCAGAGCCTGCAACTCGACTTCAGAGCGAGTCACCTATTGCTCGGCCACCTCCGCCCAAGTTTGCATCTGAGCAAACTCGGGGCGCGCTCTCAACGGGGCGAACTACAAAAAAAAATAAGAAGGTAAGGACGAGCAACCAAAAAAATGGAATTCAAATCAGTTTCGGACAAGGTACTTACTCCAAGGAGGGTTGTCGACACGTGCCTGAGGAGCGTATCCATGGGAGAGTAGAACAAATTGGAGAATTCCTCCTCGGCCACATGACAGTCTGCCCACGGAAGGATCTCCTCCATGGTCCGGTGAAGGGTCCCTCGCCTCTCTTCCTCCTCCCTCCTCGAAGGTCGGGCCTTGGTCGGAAGCTCGGGAGCCCCTTGGATCTCGGCAGGAGCGACACCTTCTGGAACTTCTGTTCCCGCCGCTCCAGAAGGTGATTTCCCCCTCTGCGCCCTCTCCCTCAACCTCGTAGACGACCGGGCAAGAGGGACCAACCTTCCCCTTGGCCTTGTAGGAAGTCTTCTGGCTCTTCCTCTTTGGTGCCACCAACTCGTCCCGAGGGGGCGCGCGAACCTTTGAGGGTGGAGGAATGAATGGTTGAGCTTTAGGCATCTCTACAGCAACGTACATGGATGAGATATCAGGAAGATTATCGAAAATTCCCAAGTTATAAAGCTCGGTTAAAGGCCTTATTGAAGTTCTTACCAGTAAGAGCGTAGTCCAAGCCCGTTTGGAGGAGTAGCTTAGGCTGAAGGAGTACCCTCCAAGACCTCTCCCCTTCCTTGAGCGCCCGTAAATCACGGATCCGAGCTAATGATCAGTTGCTGAGCAGAGGAGGATGCTTGAGTACGACTACATCAAAAGACAAAGGTAAAGAAGGTTAGATGTCAGTGAAAACGGATCGACTAAGGGACAACTACAGCGGAAATGCTAACTTGGGTTGGAGAAAGTTGGGGGGACCATGGAGGTCGATTCTGGCTTGGCTGCCTCCCAGCGCCTAGAGGCCCAGAACCATTTCTTTCCAATTTTTGTTAGAGGACGGAGGGTCAGTTATAAGGGCCTCGCCAATGTTTCGCTAGGTGAAGAAGTAGAACCAACCAGGCTGAAGTTTGTTTGGCTTTAATTGGTACAGGTGAAGGAACTCGTCCACAGTTAGCTCGGCCCATAGGACCGCACAGTCGAACAAAGCCCTCCACCCGTTCGGGATCATCTGTCCTGGGGCTAAGCCAAGGAGAGCTAGAAGACGCCTGGCTATTCCCTGCAGAGGAAGCTGCAGGCCGCACTGAAGCGCGAGCTGGAATATCGCAACGGCCCCCTTTGGAGGTCGGTCCGGAAGCTCGTCCGACGAAGGAAGCCGGAGGACCACAGACTCAGGGACGTGATATCCTAGCCTGATCCGGACCAAGGCATCGGCCCCCTTAGGCCCTCTTCATCATCGGGTTCTTCTGGATCAACCTTTTCAGAGGGGTCGCGCCCAATGGCCATCGGGCCCCTAGTCGGGGATGTGCTTGATGCCCTAGGCGCGGGTGATGTCCTTTGCAATGGGGACAAATTCAACTCCTTGGCCACAGGCACAGGCCTCTGGGCAAGAGACTGCTCCAACACCCACGACGCCAACGACCGGAAGTCAGACGACTCCATCATCACCAGCGGCGACGGTGGGTTTGACATTACCCTAAGGCGAGAACTCGCCCCACTGTCGCCGCCAGAGGCTCCCTCCCGCGAGCTCAATGAGTTGGACATGGTGTTTGCGAGTGAAGCTACTCGAAAATGGAAAAACAACAGGAGGGAGATGGAAGCTCACCGGAGAGGAAATGAGCGGGTCGCTGGCCCGATTGCAGAAGAAATGGATGTCGGAAATCACCCAGGGAACAACAAAGACATGAAAGAGAGGAAGAAGATGAAATGCAAACGGAAAGACCCTAAGGGTTAGGGCTTCCCTTATATAGAGATGCCACGTGGCATTCATTAAGGGCACCCATCAATGCAATTCCGTACGCCGTCCCCTCGACTACCCCGACTTGACACGTGGCGCGACCCTATGCGCTGCTCGACCCCAATATCGAGTACAAAGCCACGCGTCACGGTCTCATTGGTCTGCCATCGAAAAGACGGTTTGACGCCCACGTGACCTCGAGCCACGACATGACATGTCATGATTACGGACTGACAACATTTCGACTGCCGTGCTGGCCGCCATACTTGGCATTAATGACAATGCGACCTGACCTAGTCCACACATAACCCGACCTAACTACGGCTAGACTTACGTTCCAAACCCTTGAAGATCGGCTCGAAAAGTAAGGGGGGCTCATTGTTGGGGGAAAAGTTAGTAAGTCGACTTTTGGAATGGACCAACTCTACTGAACCGACACGGACCTAATAGAAGCCGAGCTTGATAAGGCGTCTACGTCCAGAAACAGGTCGATCTTCAAGGAGATCGAGGCAATTGTAAGGACACTCAAAGAACACGATAATGAGCCCGATCGGATAAATCGTGTTCCGACCTAATGGGTCAGTTACAGATCGACCACACTTCAGCCATTGGTCAGATATAGGTCGATCTTAGATCCACCCCAGATCAGTCACCGTCCGACGATAGATCGATCATAGCTCGTCCATTGGACAAACATAGATCAGACAACGTTTGATTACAGGTCAAGCGGCATCTCAGGACAAGGTCAAGGACCATCAGTGCCTAGCTAAAGGTAAACACGGATCATCCGACCCAATTATTGGTTGAAGATGGTGAATGCTGATCTATCGAGAAGGACAGGGTCGCTCATTCCCGAACCATCATCCACCTATGGGAGCCAGCCTAAATCCGAGCTACAGATTCAAGGAATCTCCTATAATCTCGAGGATCTCTCCTCAAATCTTCGGGGGATAAGATCAAATCCCGATAACGTAGGAGTCTAACAATCTCGTAAAGATCCCGGATCCGGATGTATCTCCAAGATATCGGGGCGAGTCCTCATACAATCGGACTCTCTACACTATATATAGAGGTATCCCCAACCTTCAAAGGTACGCAACTTCTAACCCAAGCATTCGACTGGTGTCTCTTTTCTGGAGATCCTATCCTACAAAAAGACCCTGTTCTTGACTTAGGCATCGGAGAGTCCCCCGAACTAGCCAGGGTCTCCTTTGTCTCTCTTTTACATCTTGTGCAGATACAAGAGGGTCTACTGCGGAGGGTCTGCCGGAAAAGTGCATCAACAAGATCCAACCATTGAATTCAAGTTGTTGATTGGACCTCACTGTTTGATTGGATTTTGGATTAGGATCAAATCTAAACCATGGATCAAGATTGGTCAACTTCCTGAGGAAGGAGCTTGCTCTAATCCTAAGTGTTGTAGATCAATCTAGGTTTTGAAGTGTCCTGGCTGATTGCAATGTCCAATGATGTGGACGGAGTCCGTGTCAATTCCAACACATATACGATTATTTTAGGTAAGAGATAAAAAAAAAAATCAGCCACAAAATCTAAATTTCCAGCTACTGGGCTCGATCCCCAAAAGAATTGAAATTAATTCCTACAAGTATATTCAAGAATCCGGACCCTGAATGCAACACCAGTAAGTGTTTACGGAAACTACATCAATTTAATAAAAAATCTACAATAAAAAGAACTGCATATTCATTCAACCTGGCAACTTGTAGGAGAGGAGAATATTCAATACTCAAACTAGGGTTTAAAGATATTCCTTAACCTTGCAATTGGACCCCTAAACACAACTTGAAATCTCAGCCCTTGGCTTGAGTTTATCTCAACCATTATAATTCTACCAACTAAAGGTTCAAATTAAATAAAACCTTAAACCTAGATTATATCTATGCCATGGTTTGCCATAATGGTTGTTATGGAGCCATAAAGGCCGTCACGTAAAGGTCATAGTGATGACTGTTACACGTACAAGGTCGTAATGGCCGTAATGGCTGTTATGGAAAAAATGACCCGTAACTACCATTATAGACCCCGTAACCCCCGGTCATAACGGTTCGTTATGGGGTGGATACAGGTTTTTTGGTTTTTTTTTTTTTTTTCAATAAAAAAGAGATCGTTATAGTCGTTACGGCTTGCATTGTAAAGGTAGCGGTGGTGGCCATGATGGTTCGTTATGGGGCAAATACATGTTTTTTTGTTTTTGTTTTTTTTTTTTTTTTCAAAAGAAAAAAAGAAAAAAAGATCGTAACAGCCATTACTGCTTGCATTGTAAAGGTAGCGGTGGTGGCCGTTACGGCCACCATTACTGTTACGGAATACCTTGATCTACTCTCTTCATTTTAGTTCTAAACTTATAAATATTTCAAACTAAAACCCCTACTAATCTCTACATAAAAGACAAGTAGGCCAGCATTTCATCCAATAGGAACACTTCAATATCCCTCATTTTAATCCTAGCCCATATAACTATTTCAAATGAAACCCCTACTAAAATCTACATAAAAAACAAGTGGGCTAGCACTTGAACCAATAAGAACTCTTTGAAGTCTACCAAAGTTTAGTTGTGTACTATTCGTAGTCAAGTCAAGTCCCTTTTACCATAGGGATGGTGACATCATCATGATATCAGCCCTTTGGCTCTCCAAGCTTCAAAGTTTACGCGTTGCCTCTCTTTTGCTGCCTTCTTGAAGTCCTTTTGGGCTGCTGCCAATGGATTTTGAATTTGACCTGATTTGCAGCTGCTTTGGGGCCATCTAGGGACCCGGATTCCTTGTGGAAGGTGGCATTCTCCTTCTTCAGGGTTGGTGTACTTGAGAGTATCCTCTCCAAGCTAGGCATGACGAGCATCTTGGCACCAACTCGAGGGGTTGAGTTCTGAGAAAGATTTGTTACATTCACCATAGGGGTAGGTTAGTCTTTTCGTTGTGATTTTATTTCATCCACTTAGGTGAAGGGAAATTTTGTAATTAGTGAATTAACCATATCAAAGTAGAGGCGTACTGATCAACTTCAAAACCCTAAGACTTCTTTTCTTTTTGTTCCTCCTTTTCCTCCAATTTTCTTCATGTTTCATTCCTAAACCATCTAACATGTACATGCTCATTTGCATGTATATCTATCACACCTATTTTAGCTATTTCGTATATTATCATACAACCGCTTAAAAGAAGCTGGTTTGAGGGACTTTCGGCTGATAACTACTATTGGAGATCCTCACAAAATTCTTCTTAGAGTCTTAGCAACAAGGCTAACAAAGATGCTCAGTGGTGTCATATTGAAGTATTAGGTGCATTTGTCTTTGGGTGACAAAATCTTGATGTGGCTGTAATTGCACATGAATGCATAGTCATGGTTAAAAGGATCACCCAAGGGGGCCTTTAAGAGGGTCAAGCTGCCTACATCTGGCAACCCGCTGTTATCTTCTATTGCTAGACTAATCAATGTCTTTAGCATCTTCTTCTTCTTCCAAAAAAAAAGAAAAGAAAGAAAAGAAAAGAAAAGAAGAAGAAAAAGAGAGATTATTATTATTATTTTTTTTTGTTCAACACCAAAATTGTCAATCTAAACGTAGCTCATTTATAGTTTCCAGAGGATACGATTCTCTTCTACATTGCAGAATGACTGATGGTGAGCAATTTGAGAAAGGTGTTGAGATGCTTTGGAGTCCTTTATAGAGTGGAATGGCCGAGCAGGATTCTTGTACCCAACCCCAACCCCAACCCCAATTAGTTAGGCTGTAAGTTCGGCAAGCTCCCATCATCTTATATCACTCTTCCTTTCTTCATTGGGAAACTTCCAAAGCATTTATGGGAAATGACCTTAAAAAAAGAATCTTTGGGAAATGGTGATTAATCGGGTTAAAAGGAAGCTTTTAGGTTGGAAAAGGAGGTAAGCATTCATGGGAGATGACCTTAAAAAAAAAATCTTTGGGAAATGGTGATTAATCAGGTTGAAAGGAAGCTTCTAGGTTGGAAAAGGAGGTATTTGTTGCTTGGAGGCACATCACACCGATCAAATCAACATTAGCTAACATGCCACTACCTGTCTTTCTTTCATCTTCTTTGAGGGTTAACAATAATTTTATTAGAAAACCCAGAAGCAAAAGCTTAACGAGAAAAGAATACAACAAAGAGAGGTAGAAAATTTCAATCTAGAAAGGTGGGGAAGATCACAATCTTTCACATCCTCCAAAAGGGAGGCTCAACTAATTACATCCACCTTAATCTTTCCCACAACCAGCTTCTCCGAACCTGCCCTATTCCAAAAGATCGACTATTCCTTTCTCCCCAAATAACCCACCAAATTGCCGGGAGCATGAGGTGCCAAATGATCTTGCCTATCTTTCCCACTCCATGCCAAGCCCAAAGAAGCTCTCCCATTGATTGGGGCATAACCCAGTGTGAATTGAAGATGGCAAGAAAGTGTACCTAAACCTTAAAGGTGAAGGTGCAATGGATAAATAAGTGATCAACCGTCTCCTCTGCTTCCATACATAAGGAACATATTTAAAATGATCATGGACCTCTTTTGGAGATTGTTTATCATCAAGACCTTTTTCCTTCCCACTAACCAAGTGAATTCTAGCAACTATATAAAAGGATTTGATGGAAAATCTCCCCTAACTATGAATGTGCCACACTATAGCATCATCACCTCCAGCTGGAAGTTGACAGGCCTGCAAATGGTCTAGCAATCTAATTTAATCATTGAGTTTCTATATGATAAGCCTTGCCTACTTAGAGGCATCCAAGACACAGAGTTCCTGCTAGGAGAGAAGCAATCAGCCACTTTAATATCTCTAACTAGAGCTAGTCGCGCTGGAGGTGGAAACTATTATTGCAAAGATTGGTTGCTGCACCATATATCTTCCCAAAAAGGAACATATGAACCATCTCCTATTGAGAAGGAGACGCCCTTTCAAAGCTTTTGACTTTATGGAGGTTACTGATTTCCATATGTTAAAGGTCATATAGAGAGGATTCTTTCACTTCCCAACCACCTTCCTTAATACCATACTTACCTGCAATGATCTCACATCAAAGGCCGCCTTTCCCAGTATTGAAGCGCGAAAGCCATTTACCTAGGAGGGCAAGGTTCATTGTACTTAAAATCTTCAAACCTGCCCCTCCCTGAGTTTACTATTTGCAAACCCCCTCCCATTTCATAAGGTGGAACTTATGGCTTTTGCATAGCCACTCTAAAGGAAGTCCCTCCTTAGCTTGTCTAGCCTTGCCAACAATGACTATGGGCATTTGAATAGGGACATGAAATAAAGCGACATGTTTGAGAAGGCAGCTTTGATAAGGGTTAGATGCTTGCCCAAAAAGAGGTAGCTACTTTTCCATTTGGATAATTTCCTTTCAATCCTTTTCTATCACCTTGTCCCACAAGTGTTTTGTTGGCTCAACACCGCATAACGGAAGCCTTAGATATCAGGAGGGGACAACCCTGACCTTGCATTCGAATATCGAAGCTATTCTTGAAAAATCTTTTCTTCAAATGAATGCCCAATATCTCACTTTTTCCTATATTAACCATCATCTCCAATACTGCCTTGAAACATACTACTATTTTATGTAAGTTATCCACTTTGGTTGGATCTATGTCACAAAATATTATCGTATCATCCGCAGGCTGGAGATGGGAGACTTTCGCACGAATTTGCCACCTTGACCCCACATATGAGGTCTTCCTCCTGACCCTTAATAATCAATTGAATGCTTTTGCTATGATCAAGAAAAGTAAAGGAGATAGCGAGTCCCTCTGCCTTAGACCCCTAGATGCCTTGAAAAATCATTTTGGAGAGTCATTTACAAAGGCTGAAAATGTTGCTGAACCTGTGCATACCTGGATCCATTTTCACTATTTGGCCCTGAAACCCATCGTATGCATCAAATAATTGAGGAAGTCCCAATCAACATAATTGTAGGCATTTTCGATCTCCAATTTGCATATGATTCCCTTTTTCCCCCTCCCTGTATCCGGATGCCATCCATGAGAAATGAGAATGCCATCCAAATTTGGTCTTTGATGCAGGACATGAAAATTAAATATGATATGCGAGATTTCAGGCTTAAGATCACGTTAGTTCAGAAACAATTACACAAATTCCATATCCCACATGAAAGTCCAAACATTCAATTAAGGGGAATCTATGCGGGTCCAGGCCTGCACATGATATGGCTGGATCAATAAAAATTATGAACCAAACAATACTCAAAGATAAGAAATAATCATCCACACATGCATAGTAATTAGTCCTAATCCAAGGGATTCACAATTTCAAATCAAGGAACCCTAGGGTAAAAAAAGGGGCATAAAATTGGAGATTTGAGTAATTTAGGGTTAGGTTTAGGGATTTGGGTGAAAGCGGAGTGAAAGAGAGGAGAGAGTCGAACCAGAGAAGTACCGCACGCGTGGACAATAACAATGGCCCAGACGCACATGCGCGTGATCTCGGCCGCACATGTGTGGGGCCCACTATTCAGAAAAAGGCCAACTTGGCCCTGGTCAGCCAGGGATGGATTCCAAAACCCCTAAATATCAGCTTGATCCGATGTACGGTTTGTGCGTGGTGCTCTGCCGAAGTTTCAGCCCTCCTGTAGGGCCAGATTCTGAAATTCTGCTGTGGAGAGGAGAATTGCTGCAATAGATGATTGATTCAAAGTGTAGATGATGAGGTGAGATGAGAAGAAGGGATGGTAGAAGATGGGTAGTAGAGATGACGACGGATGGGGGCGAATCGGGATAGATGTGGCTTCGCACCACGGTAGTTAACCCTTCGATGAAGGGAGGGCTTCGCACCCAATTAGGCTTCACAACTCAGAGAGTAGGAAAATGTAGAATTTTTATTAATCTTCAATGAATGAAAAAAGCTATAAGGGGTGCCTATTTATAAGAAAACTTTATACCCCAAAACTCGCGCCATGTGCGCAACCTATTACTTAATGATGAAGTAAACCAAAATAAAAACTAATTAAATAAATCTAAAGCGTCCATGATGTTCTAAATAACATTAATAAACAAAACCTAAAATATAAAATCAATCTGACTAGTGGGTTACGATCATGAGATCTCATGATGGGCTTTTCTTGACTGACGGGCCCACTCTTTTGAATCAAAACTTCGCCTTCTATCTAGGAGGCCCTCCCTGGATGTCGTCATTGATCCAGATCGACGATGGGGCCGTCCTTCTGGCGTACGTGCGTAAGGGGGGCGGCGTGAGTGCGCGTGATGTCCCTATCAGTCTTCTTGTCACAAAGCTCCTTGATTGTTAGAAATAATACTTCCTTTCACTGACCAAAGCCTAAAAGCAAGAATCTTGGCTAATATTTTGTACAGGCTTCTTATGAGACTCGTGGGTTAAGCAATCTGCCCCTTCGACTTTAGGAATGATCGCAATGAAAGAAGCTCCTAATTTCGGGGATAAACAGCTTTTATCAAAGAAATCCTTTACAAAATCAATGACATCTATCTTTATCATGTTCCAAACAACTTGAAAAAAAGCCCAAGGGATAGCCATTTGGGCACAGATCCTTATATTTGCTCAAAGTATCCACCGCTTCTCTGACTTCAACTTCAGAAACTGGCTTTTCCAAAAATTTAGCATCTTGCTCCAATAGGCGATTGAGAGAAAGGTTGTCAAGCCTAATGTTTCCGTATCGGTATTGACGGATGTATTGCACCCTTCGGATATGCAAACATATTGGTTATCGCAATGGGAAATATAAGATGAATCACTAATTTTGGGAAACATTGGGAAAATGGTCGAATTTTTCAATGAAACTTCAGGGATTGTTAGAAAAAGACGTCAATACAACACTTAGAAATCAAAATATCACAAAAAGCGCTCATATGAAGCTTCCTTTGTATCGGGTTCTACTCTATGCTGTTTGATTGAAGTGATGTAAATATATTCAAAGTCAATTCATTAATTTATAAATGTAAGAAGACATGTATGAAAACGCAAGCCATACATTTATAAACAAAAGAAGCATAAAACTAGAAATATACCTATGAATGATGTGTGTGGCTGTGGCTCTGACCCACATAGAGTTGCACGGTGGCTCAAAATCATCATCTCCATCTTGACAGGACAGGCATAGTATTGCTCCTTTGTTAGCTTCGCAACTGGGAGGATTTGCCTCGTCCATGTCCTTCTTCTCCATACCTGGCTTCATAAGGCTTCTGGCTCCAAAGATGAGATATTGACCTTTTGTGTTTGCAACTTCTTTAGGAGGAGGATCTTCCCGCTTTCATGAAAGGATTGTCGTTGGCCCTCTTTTAATGGAATAAGAGGTCTCGTCTCTCTAATAAGAAGACCCAATTCGTTTGTATGTGCATGAAGATGCATGAGCGGGCTCTGATAACTGTTCCTCTCACGTACCAATATGCTTGTCGAGAGGATGGAAATTAGCTCCTTTGTTTGACGTCAACGGACACATGTTAATGTGCATCGGATTCGAGATGCCATGCGTCAATGTCTCTTCCCCAGTGTGCTGCTCAACACCAACACGTCTTTTGCTTTGTCGCCAAGAGAATGACGCACTGCTGAGGCCACCACGTGGCAGAATATTCAACATGATGGAGACTCAGATATCGAGGGGCTCTCCATGTGTAGCAATCATTTTGCCTTCTACAAGATCGGAGTCCCGAGCTACACTTCGAGACTCTCTGGAAACCCCCATGTGTGAGTGAAGGATGTCCCGAGCTTGCTTTTTCGTCCAAATCTTCACCGATGAATCCAAAGGGGAGGCATCCCTCACACGAGTGCAACGAGCGACCCCGTGCAAGGCCTCTTGCAACCCCACATAGCTTGTTGGGAGGGGTAATTATCCAATGCACTCTTGGAACACAAAATTCCAACGAAATGCTGGTAGGAGCCCACATAGCCACCTACCCTCTTGTATCCAGTAGCATTCAAGCACAACAACCTTCATACCATGCTCTGTTGGTGTACTGAGGAGGTGCTTCTTCACCCAAGCTCCAACCCTCAGCCATGGCCGACATTGCAGCAAACTTCCTTCTCCTCCATTCGTCCCCCCCTCCCACCTATATACATGGAAATCCTCACACCCTTTTCCTTTCGACTTTCAACATTAGATTGGTTTCTCCTACCCTTAGATTCACTGAATCTGGACTGGGGCGGCCTTCATCTTCTTGATGTAGAGTCTAGCCATGCATACGTGTTCACTCGCTTTTGTGCCTTCATCTATGGCTACCACTTCCCTGATAAATACACTACCAATAAGTGTGATTTACAAACTAGAAAGAATGTACTGGGACTCACCTTGAAGGAAAAAAGAAGTGTGTTGGGACTTTCTTTGGAAGGTATAGAGGAAAATCATTAGTTCAACCTTGTAGAATGGAGGGATGCATGTAGGTTGAAAGAATGAGGTAGGGATAGATACATGAAAAACTAAGTACTGCTTTATTAGGAAAATGGCTTTGGAGGTTTGAGTTTGAGGAGAATAGCTTGTCGATGTCAGTGATTGTGAGGGAATATTAGAGCTGGGCATCGGTCCAAGTCGGATCGGATTGGGCCCAACCCGATCCGACCCAAAATCTAAATAACCTGACCCGAACTCGATCCGATCCGGGACCGATTCCGGGTCACCTGACTCGGACCGATCTTAAATTTGCATTGCATGATCCGATCCGAGTCCGACTCGGTCAAGAAAACTGAGTCGGATTGGATTTGGCACGGTTTGGATCGGTCCAGTTTTAATTTTAATTTTTTGAAAAACATATGAAGGGAGTGGATTTGTCACAAATATCATGGTGGGCTCCACCATACTAATATGAGATATATGTTATAAAAAAATGCAAGCTTGAGTTAGGAAGTTCATGAAGGAAAAGGCCCAAGTAGTTGAAAGAAGCAAAAACGAAAGAGAAGTACCTTTCCATCAGTCATAAGCAGTTCTGTGATTGCTTCTATAAGTCCCCGCTGCAACATTCTCCATCTATGTTCTGTTCTGTTGAAGTCAGGGTTGGGGCACTAAATGGAAAAATAAACTTCAGCGTAAACTTGGAGTGTATGATGATTTAGGGTTTGGCATATGGGTAGGGAGGGATTTAGGGGTAGAGAGGGATTTATGGCTTGTTTGGCCGGGCAGATTGGAAGGGATTGGAAGATTGATCCCAGGATTGGCTGGGCGTGCTAAACAGACACGGGATCCTGATCTCGGGATATAGCAATCCCATGGATGTTAAGACAATCCACTGACATCACCATCATTGCCTTTAAATCCCATCCAATCCACCCTAATCCCTTCAAATTTGCCTAGGACGTGTTTGGTTTGAGGGATTGAAAAGGATTGGAAGGTTTAATCTCGAGATTGGCCGGGCGTGCCAAACAGACCCCATATAGCAATCCCATAGATCTTGCACCAATCCATTGACGCAGCTATCATTACTTTGAAATCCATGCAATCCACTCTAATACCATCCAATCCCATCCAATCTGCCCGGCCAAACAAGCCCTTAGGGTTCGGCGTGCGGATAGAGAGGGATTTAGGGTTCGGCATGCGGGTAGAGAGGGATTTAGGGTTCGGCATGCGGGTAGGGTTTAAAAAAACAAGGTAAAAGATATATATATATATATATATATATATATATATATATATATATATATATAAGGGAAGGGTAAACTTGTAATTTACTAATTACTACACCTGGTCTGGTCTGGATCAAATCGGATCGGATTTCGGTTTGGTTCGGTCGGATTTGCTACTTACCTGAATCTGATCCAATTGTCGTTTGGATCTGACCGATCCTACCCGAACTTGACCGATCCAGGCCATCAGTTCTCTTCGATTCGGGGCGGATCGGGTCCATTTTGCCCACCTCTAGCGAGTATGAGGCTCACAAAGAGAGTTGTACATGAGCTATGTCCCAATATAGAGAGTCAGGCTTACGAAAAGTGGTTTCATGGTGAAAGAAGCCTTTTCTAAGGCGATTGTATTCAATATAGGGTGAAGATATGTAGGTCGAAAGAATGAGGTAGGTACAGATTCATTAAAAACCGAGTATTGCTTTATTAGGAAAACGGCTTTGGAGGTTTGGGGTTGAGGAGGATAGCTTGTGGATGCAAGTGATTGTGAGCAAGTATGAGGCTCATAGAGAGGGTCGTACACAAGAGCTATGTCCCAATACGGAGAGTCAGGCCTATGTAAAGTGGTTTCACGGTGGAAGAAGCCTTTTCTAAGGTGATTGTGTTCAATATAGGTGACTGCTTGGTACGAGATTTTAGAAGGGTGTGTGGTATGATAATAGGGTTCTTTGTCATGTGTATGCTTGGCTATACCAGATAGTATTTATGAGAAAGGTTTTGATTTCTCAATGCTACCATTTGATTGGGGATCAAGTGGTGTGGACACCGGCTTTTCAAAGGAACCTTAATGACAGTGAAATTGAGTCTAAGTGTCTCAGCCTCAAGAAATGCTTGAATAGTGGAATCCATTGGTAGGGGAAAGGGATGCTTGGAGATGAAATATTGGGAATGCCAGGGCTTCTTTAGCGAAGTTGTTTTATTCTATGATTTTGAGAAGGGTGAGTAGAGAGGAGCAGGCTTTGACATATTAGATTTGGAATGATTTGGTCCAGCTCAGGCAATTGCCTTTGCCTGGTTTGTTGGGAAGTATAACATCCTCACTATAAAACACTTGAGTAGAAAGGTGACTATGATAATCCTATGCCTTCATAACGCCGAATTGGTAGACCATCTATTGGCATGGAACTGGTAACTATGTGAGGTCATTTTGGCACAGGTTTCTTGAACTTTAAAGGAGGCCTGCGTGATGCCAGGGACAATTCAAACTTTTATCTAGATGTGTTACTGGCATGGGGGTGGCTGGGGTAAGGAGAATTGTGGTGTCTTACTTTGCTCGCTAGGAGTGTAACAACATGTTTTTCTACACAGCCATAATATTAGCATATTTGAGAAGGCTAAAGGGTGAGTGATTAGTTTGGGTTGGGGATTCAAAGGAATTCATAAGGTGAAGTTGTAAGCAAATTGTTAAGTGGTTATGTATCAGGAGCTATGATCCCTCATCCAATGTTTTTCGTATCGTTATTGCATGATGTATCGCACCATCGTGATATGAATACATATTGGTTATCGCGTGGGATATATTGGTTGTATCACGTAATTTATCACTATTGTTAGGAAACATGGGGAAATATTGGGAAATTGGTCGAATTTTTCAATATAACTTCATGGATTGTTAAAAAAGACACCAATACACACTTAGAAATAAAAAAATAAAAATAAACGAAGTGCACATAATAGGTTTCCTTTATATAGGGTCTTAATCCATGCGTTGTCTGACTGAATTGATGTAACTATATTCAGAGTCAATTCATAAAATTCATAAATGTAAGAAGACATATATGGATTCACGAGCATTACATTCAAAAGCAAAAGAAGAAGTAGAAACTAGAAATATACTTGTGGATTTCGAAAAAATATTATTTTTTAACATTAAAATTTTTTTTAATTAAAAAATTATTATTATTATTTTCTGAAAAATGTCTAAATTGTCGAGAATATGTAGATTAGTTATATATATGTTTGATTTCACGTTTGGATACTAAGATTGCAATCGATTTGGGAAAAATTGGGACAATTTTAAAATTTCAACAAATTTCCATAACTTAGTCCGTCTTCCCCAAATCTCAAAATCGAAGCTCCAAATCCATAATTTTTCATACAAAACATGAAGAGTCATGGATTTCATACCATTTGATGCTATTCATTTTTTTAAAAAGTTATTTGACACTATTTACAATATATAAAAAATAAAAAAGCAAATCAAAACTAAAAAATACACACGTTTTAGAATCCAGCCCGAAGAAGCTTCCAATTGTGATTTTGGAAAAAAATTCAAAGTTTTTTTTGCAACAAATTAGAGTGGACTGGTCGAAATCACCTTACAATGTACTAGGAAGAAGTTAAAAATAAAATAAAATCAATTTTTGGTAATTCTTAAGGATTTTCCAGACAAAACAGCGCCAATTTCCTTTTATCCCTTTTGATATCGCCCTCGATATCGATATATCGGTACATTAAAAATTTATAGAGGGGGAGTGTGGATTTATTGCATGATATCGCAATATCCATGATACATTGTCATATCCCGTGATATTGTGCACGATACCATGAAAAATGGATATTAAAGCTGGGTTTTGTATCACTCAGTTGGGATAATAGATATATCTTGGGATATATCGGTGATACGCTATCTTCTGCATAGTTACCTGTGCTAATCAACGCCAGCCAATAAATATGAATTATAACTGAACTTAGTTGTGGTTGGTGGAGCTGGAGCTGTTTCCAAAATTTGATACCAAATCGTTTTCGGCCTGAAGAATGTTGGAATTAAGAGATTCCAAAGATTGGTTTAGCTGCTATGGCCCCAAAATATCTTCCAATGTGTGAATCATGCTATGTATTGTTTTATAATCCCTTTATTGTGGAAATTCATATCTTTTCTTGAATTCTTTGCATTTTTTTTTCCTTTATGGTCAGTGGTCACTTTTATCCTGCAACTCGCATTGGGGCAAGCATTTTTAAGAAAGTTGGCAATATTAGCATTATTAATGCTTGCCCTTTTGGTTTCCTTCCTCTGTTTGATAGTAGAGACATGGCTCCTTGATCTGCTACTCTCCAGGGTAGCTGAAATTTCATATGAATGTGATGTGGCATAAAATTTTCTATTGGATTCAAAAGATGTCCGAAATGTTTACATGCTACTTGCTTTCATTTTTTATTTTTATTTTTGGCTGAATTACTTCTACCATACTTCAGGTAATTTGGGCCCTTGCAGCATTTTCTTTATTCCAACTGCTGTCTTTTAATGTCCTCTTTCAATGTGTGTTTGCAGGCCATTCCCAGCATTGCGATGGTTGAAACATATTGTAGGTTGCTGCTGATTGCACCTCATTCATTGTTTCGCCCACATTTCACTGTAATTTTCATCACCTTTCAAATATTATCAATTAAAATTTCTTTTGTCAATCCATGGTTTTATGGTATGGATTTCAGGGCGAACTGCTTATATGATTATTCTTTTCTCACTTCACCTATCGATTTAAGGCTCACTTATGCTCATGAATCTCTTCTTCAAGAGTGGCAAAAGTGAAGCGACTGTATCCACTGCTTTTGGCCAAAAAAAAATTACTATTGCAGTCTGATATCAATCTGATAATGTTTGTGTGGCAATTTTGTTGAACACTGGATTAGCTCTTCCTATTAATTATCCAGAATTATTTTTAATGTTGCTTCTAGGTCAAGTAAATTTCTAGGAGAACTTATGTTGGTTTTAATGGTTTTCCTTGGTTGTTCTTGAATTTTTGTTTTTTTGAAAGGCTCCTTGTTTGTGCTTGATGTAAAGCTGGTTTGAACACACACACACACACACACAAATTTTTTTTTTGTTAATTTTAATTTTCCTCAGTATGCGTGACTTGTTTACTTGAATTTTTAACCTATTTCAGAGTTTAACTTAAATTAAATTCTTCTGGAATTTTAGCTTTGTGTTTCTGCTTTTGTATGTCAATCATAATTTGAGCTAATTACATTTGAATGGCTATACTGCAGACATTAACACAAAAGACTCCCTCCATTTTGAGCAAGCCTGGGGTATCCTTGCTCCTGCTGGAAATACTGAACTACCGTTTACTTCCACTATACAGGTAATTACTTCTGCAAGCAACTCTACTGGTGATTACTGATTATTTAGTGATCCAGTCAGATGAGGCTGTGGACTTAATTTTAGCATCCAAGAATTGTTTTATTTTTATATTAAAAGAGAAGTAATGGGATTCATAGTTATCGCTTGGGTTAGAAAAAAATTCAAGGGGAACGCTAATATGCCTGTATTCATGGTCGCATTGGCATTGTGCCACAAACCCTTCCAGACAAAAAGTGTTAGAGTCCGGTCATCAATCCTCAGTGCCGACAACCAATTCATTTCATAACATTATTGGCAGACCACAATACGAAAATCACCCCAATCGGATGATCCCAACCATCAGATCAATAGCATGCTAAAATGGACTATAAAGGATTGAGTAGAGAAAATAAAATAAAATCCACTCATCAACTTGAAACAGATTATGCATGATTCCAAAGAAGCACTTATTTATTATTTATTATTATTTTTGTGTCAACTAATGATCTACGGCTCATGAAATGGACAATTATAACCTATGTTTTAAATAGCGAATAGGGTTCACCCCTCTGAAGCGTGGGGCTTAAGCTACACGCTACTTACAGATTTTTAATTGAGGTTGTGCTTAGTTGTGCGAAATATTATAAAATTTTATGATATTTTGCACCAAAGTAGTCTGATTAGAATGAAGTTTAATGACATTTATTGCAACCAAACACAACCTAAAATAATAGGAAAAATAGGCAAAGATCAAGTATAAAGGTGAAGAAAGAGCAACTTAAGTGATTTAATATTGATGCATATATTATTTTACTAAAGTCATTGAAAAGTTTAATTGTTTTTTATTAAAAACGAAAAATATAACAAATCATTAAAAATATTAATTGATTTTAATGTTTTAGTTAAAAATAACCTGTAGTGTAAGCTATGTAGTGTATACCATAGGCTATGTAGCATCTGGTGTATGCAAATTTAGTATTTAGCGTATGCTACACATGACACAGCTATTTTCATCAGCTATATGGTGTTGAGGCTAAGCTCCGATACATAGTGTAAGCTACACGCTACATAGTGAAGCTATTTAAAAATACTGATTATAACAAAAATGATCAACATGGAAAGCGGTCAGAATCACCAGATAGGTGTGTTTTCTGCTCGTGGTCTGCCAGTAGTGGTATGCAGTAAATTGACAGTTCTAATCGATGATTGGACTTGCTAGGGAGTTGTCCAAAAGCTTTGGTCACGGCAATACATGCCCATAAACGCTGGCACTTTAACATCTTGGTAGTTGGTACAATATTCACCTACATGTTGGAGTGGTGCTCATGCCAACCAAGTAGCTATTGTGGTCCTTGAAAGCTGCAATCTTAGCTACTGCTTTGGATGATTGATGGTCATTGAAGCTCAGGGGCTGTTTGGATGCAGAGTAAATTTTGTCACAGAATAAAAACAAGATGAACCAAAAAAAAAAAAAAAAAACCGAAAAGTGTTATTCTGTACAAACCTTGAACACTGTTTGGGAAACGCAATATGCTAATCTGTAATAATTTTGAATTTACTAGATGAAAAATACTGTAATTTGGAATTGAATTTAAATATAAAACACCGTCTGTCAGATATCCACCAATTTGCTATTTAAGACGTAATTTTACTTTCTTTGTTGGTTTATGATCCACCGAATGTAGGGCTGGATGGTTTAATTTTGAGTTTGTCACTATCATCATCATCAGCACCACCACTACCACCATCATCGTTGTTCTTATCCACATCATCATTGTAGTTGTCGTGGCCACCGACATCGTTGTTGTCAATGTCACCATCATTGCCATTGCCACCATCAGCATCAACATCATCTCCATCTTCATCATCATCGTCATGATCATTGTGGTTGCTATCATCATCATCATTCTGGTTGTTGGCCAGACAGAGATTGTTGCTGGACATTAGTCAGTGGCTGGATGGTTGATGCAGGACATGGAAAATTAAATATGATATGCAAGATTTCAGGCTTAGATCCTACCAATTCAGAAACAATCACACAAATTCCACGTCCCACATGAAAATCCAAACATTCAATTAAAAAGGGGAATCTATGCGGGTCCAAGCTGACACAGGCTAGGACTGGACCAATAAAAATTATAAACCAAACGATGTCAAAGGGAAATAAAATCAACTACTCATGCATAACAATCAGTCCCTAATCCAAGGGATTCCCTAATTTCAATTCAAGGAACCCTAAGGTGATAAAAAGGGGCAAATCAATTAGGGATCATGTAATGTAGGGTTAGGATTCATGAAAAACGGCTATGAGAGGATAAAAGAGGATAAAAACCTGAGCCAAAAGATGATCCCGCGTGTGGACAACAACAATGGCCCAGACGGACGTGCGTGTGATCCCGACCGCACCTGTGTGAGGCCCACTATTTAGAAAAAGGCCACCTTGGCCCTGGTTGGCCAGGGATGGACTCCAAAACCCCTAAATCTCAGCTCGATCCGATTTACGGTTTGTGCGTGGTGCTCCGCCGAAGTTTCAGCTTGCCTGCGGGCCGAAATCTGGAAACCTGCTGTAATAAAGAAATCTGATGCAACAAAAAGACAAATTCGAAGTACGGATGGTGGGGGAAGATGGAAAAAAAGATGATGGAAGATGGGGGTGAATTGGGATTAATGTGGCTTCGTACCACGGTAGTTAGCCCTTCGAAAAGGGAGGGCTTCGCACCCACTTTTGAATTCTTCCACAACTCACGAAGAGAGCAAAAAAATAAAGCATGAATTTTTTATTAACTTCAATGAATGAAAAGAACTACAAGGGGTGCCTATTTATAGGGAGAACCCTATACCCAAAAACTCGCACCATGTGCAACACCAATTACTTGGCGATGAAGTAAACTAAAATGAAAACCAAAGAAGGAAATCTAAAGCGTTCATGATGTTCTAAATAATAATTATAAGCAAAACCTAAAATATAAAACCAATCCGACGAGTGGGCCACGATCATGAGATCCCATGGTGGGCTTTTCTTGACTATCGGGCCACTTTTCTGAACCAAAACTTGATTTCTAGCTAGGAGGCCCTCCTTGGACGTCGTCATCGAGCCAAATCGATGGTGGGGTCCTTCTACGTACATACGTGCGTAGGGGTGGCGGCGTGAGTGCGCGTGATGTCCCCATCAATTCTCCTCGGCTGCAAAGATTTCGCCACTGGCGAAATAAAACTCCTAAACCGCTTCAGGATGTCAGGATCAAGTCTCTGAAGCTGCTCCTCAGTGAGCCACGTGCTGTCTGAAGCCGGGCATGACTTCCATTTAACCACGTACTTCTGAAACCTGCCGCCCGACGTTGAAACTATCTGATGGTCCAGGATATCCTCTAGTTCCTTTTTGGGTGTGTGAAGGTTAGGTATGAGAGATAGAGGCTAGGAAAATGAGTCGGGAAGGATAAGTATAGGAGGTAGAGGTTGGGAAGATGGGTCGGGACGGGTAGGTATGAGAGGTAGAGGCTGGGAACATCGGTCAGGACGGGTAGGTATGAGACGTAGAGGCTGGAAAAATGGGTTGAGAAGGGTAGATATGGGAGGTATAGGCTGAGAAAATAGGTCGGGACGGGTAGGTATGGGACGTAGAGGCTGGAAAAATGGGATGGGAAGGGTAGGTATGAGAGGTAGAGGCTGAGAAGAAATGTTAGGAAAAGTAGATATGGGAGGTAGAGGTTGGGAAAATGGGTTGGGAAGGGGCCATGGTTCAAGGGATAAATATGGAGAATCAGGATGGGTGGGCGAAGGGCCGGACAAAGTATCAGTGGTCCCCTGAAAAGTAACTAAATCCTCCACATCGGATGTGAAACTAATTCCCATGGAAGGTGGAAGATCTACCTCATACACATTGAGACCGTTTCGTTTTATAATTTTGACGGGTCCAGCGCTACACGCGTGTAACTTACGAACGGCCCTCGAAGGATATCGCTCGGGCCTGATGCAGACCATCACAGAGTCCCCAATATTGAATCATTTAAAACATTTATACTGGTCTGTAGAAAATGTGCAATATTCATTATTAGTCATGATCTTCTGCCTGATTTCTTGATGCCATGAATGAATGTGATGCGCAAAAGACTCTGCAGACTCTGACGACCTATGGGACAGTGACATAGGAACAAGATCAATAAGTTTCCTAGGTTTATAATCGGTAACGACTTCACGAGGACTTAGACCTGTGGACCTATCGACAAAATTATTCAACGTAAACTCGGTTGTAGGTATTACGGTGTCCCATGTTCTGGTGTGCTCTATATCCCTCCTAGGGGACTCATCCGGTAGATCATCAGGACAAACATCACGAAACTCATCCACTACCGGAATGACCTTAGTGGGTAACTCTACACTAACATCTGGTGCACTCTCTCCGGTCACAAGGCTGCACATGTTGTACCCCTCAAAATAGTGGTCTTGATGTCCCTCATGCGGTGGGTACAGGGGTGCACGCCCATAACTGATTCCTTGGCTAACTCTATTCATTGGTCTATCCTTCAGGCCACCTGTCTGAGATTGGACATCTACCCCAATGGTGGGGTTTGTCTTGGCACTGGTCTTTAGTCGGGCAATGCGTTCATCAAGCTGCTCAAAGCATTGGTCCATTTCCAAGCGCTTAATCATAAACTCCAACTTCTGGGACAACTTGTTTAGTGACTCTTGCAATTGTTCCATGTTTAGTGTAGGGTGCCAACTAAAATTCAGCAATATAGTTGTCAAGATATAAGAGAATTTTTTTTTTTTTTTAATTTAAAGAATCGACCTAGTTTCTAAAAAACGAAAAAGGAAAGTTTCTAAAGAAACAAATTAGGAAAGCTTCTAAAAAAAAAACAAATTAGAAAAGTTTCTAAAAGAAACAACCTAGTTTCTAAAGAAAAAGAAAAAAGGAAAGTTGCTAAAAATAGAAAGTAAGTTGGTTTCTAAAAAAGAAAAAGGAAAGTAAATTAGTTTTTAAAAAAGAAAAAGGAAAGGAAATTAGTTTCTAAAAACAGATTAAGAAAGTTTCTAAAAAATTAGTTTATAAAAAAACAGAAAAGGAAAGTTTCTAAACCTAGAAATAGAAAACTAAGTTAATTTCTAAAATAATTCAAATAAGGGGATAACAGAAAATTTCAGCAGCTTATTTCAGGATTTATGGACCTCTAAACAGCCATATATGATGAGAATTGATGCGTAATGGACATAAACAACCAAACCCTAAACATGTAATGAATTCCTCTACAAGAACCCTAGGCTCTGATACCAAATTTGATGCAGGACATGGAAAATTAAATATGATATGTAAGATTTCAGGCTTAGATCCTACCAATTCAGAAACAATCACACAAATTCCACGTCCCACATGAAAATCCAAACATTCAATTAAAAAGGGGAATCTATGCAGGTCCAAGCCGACACAGGCTAGGACTGGACCAATAAAAATTATAAACTAAACGATGTCAAAGGGAAATAAAATCAACTACTCATGCATAAAAATCAGTCCCTAATCTAAGGGATTCCCTAATTTCAATTCAAGGAACCCTAAGGTGATAAAAAGGGGCAAATCAATTAGGGATCATGTAATCTAGGGTTAGGATTCATGAAAAACGGCTATGAGAGGATAAAAGAGGATAAAAACCTGAGCAAAAAGATTATCGCAACAATGGCCCAGACGGACGTGCGTGTGATTCCGACCGTACGTGTGGGGCCCACTATTCAGAAAAAGGCCACCTTGGCCCTGGTCGGGCAAGGATGGACTCCAAAACTCTCAAATCTCAGCTCGATCCTATGTACGGTTTGTGCGTGGTGCTCTGCCGAAGTTTCAGCTCGCCTGCGGGCCGAAATCTGGAAACCTGCTGTAATGAAGAAATCTGATGCAACAAAAGGACATATTCGAAGTACGGATGGTAGGGGAAGATGGAAGAAAAGATGATGGAAGATGGGGGTGAATTGAGATTGATGTGGCTTCGCACTATGGTAGTTAGCTCTTCGAAAAGGGAGGGCTTCGCACCCACTTTTAAATTCTTCCACAACTCACGAAGAGAGCAAAAAAATAACTCAGGAATTTTTTATTAACTTTAATGAATGAAAAGAACTACAAGGGTGCCTATTTATAGGGAGAACCCTATACCCAAAAACTCGCACATGTGCGACACCAATTACTTGGCGATGAAGTAAACTAAAATAAAAACCAAACAAGGAATTCTAAAGCGTTCACGATGTTCTAAATAATAACAATAAGCAAAACCTAAAATATAAAACCAATCCGATGAGTGGGCCACGATCATGAGATCCCATGGTGGGCTTTTCTTGACTATCGGGCCACTTTTCTGAACCAAAACTTGATTTCATGCTAGGGGGCCCTCCCTGGACGTCGTCATCGAGCCAGATCGATAGTAGGGTCCTCCTTCTACGTACGTACGCGCGTAGGGGGGCGGCGTGAGTGCGCGTGATGTCCCCATCAATGGTAATGCCCAACGTTGATTGATGATTAAGGTATTCCATAATGCTAACGCTGGCTGTAACGGCCACCACCTTACTGTTATGATACAGGCGGTAACGGTCATTATGGCCTTTAAATTTATTATTATTATGATTTATTTTAAATATAAAGAAAACCTATATCGGCCCCATAACGAACTATTGGGGCCATTAAAGATCGTTTTTTTTGTAATGGCTGTTATGACCCTATAATTCGTAGCGCTTGCCACCGTTACCGTTATGTAATGGCCATTATAACAAACCATGTTGTTGATGGTTGATGGTGTGTGGTGTTGTTGTGAAGCGAAAACATTAACAGTTTAGAAGGAAATCCACTTTTATGAATTAAATATTTAACCAAAAAGAGGGCGCCCCTTTTTTTTTTTTTTTTTTTTTTGACAAAAAATTGCCCATATTAAAAACTTTTCCACTTTGAATGAAGTTTCAAAACATGGTTAATTAAGGGATAATTGGGTAAAATTTTAATTCTCCCCGTTATCCTTGTTTGCAATAAGCTCCTTAGTTTCACAAAGCACGAGGTGAAGTGGGAGTGAATTCGGGTGTAGGAGTGGGGAATCACTTACTTTAAATTGTAAACAAGTGTAAATGCGTAGGAAGTGGGGGCAGGAGCATAAGTGTGGATTAGGGGTGGGAGTGTAACCAACACCCATGGGTTTAAGGTCTGTTAACTAAGGGTGGTACATCTTTGACGTGCCTTCTCATGCTTTGTATCATGGGACCAACTTTCAAGGATGGAGAGGGCCATTGTTGAAGTGTTAGATTCCAACCTGGCACGTGTGGCAAATGGGATGCATGCACTATTGAACCATCTTTTGTACATGTGCAATGTTGGCATGTGAGCTGTGATTATGTTTGGTGCCTGAAGATATGGTGTATGATTGTCGAGATTTCCTCATTTTATTTCTATGTTTTTTATTTCAATTTTGGGGAGTTAATTAATGCATTGGCATAGTGGCATACATGTAACTCAAATTGAATAGTCCAAGTGGTGGGCCCCACTTTAGATGGGTCATAACCCAAAAAATACACTGATTGAGGATCCAAATTTGCCAATTAATTGAAATCTAGTGGATGGTTAAAATGAAAATTACCAAATATCCAAATTCAACAAAGAAATGTCCACCAATTAGAGAATAGAATCATCAAATTATTTTGATTTGGAGAGTATGACGTATTTGTTGTGGGTACAACCTCAACATTTTATAGTGTTGTATCTTACGTTTGCTGCCCTGTGTGTTTCGTGCTACTATATCGGATACTTGTAGGGAAGTAAGTTGGAACTCCTATCTATATAGAGGGGCTTAAGTCATGTAGTATATTCTGAGGGGTGTGTTAGCATGTAACATCTTGTGCACCCTTAGGGTTGAAAATATCCGTTGTCTTTTCTATAAGCAAGCTAGATATCACACTTTACAAGGATTGTGAAGTGTACTCACTCACATGATATCAATGGAGGGCTTTGTGGCACGTGTCAACCCAACACAAGCGTGATAGATAGGATGCATGCACCATTAAACCACCACCTTAATTTTGGCATGCGAGCTGTGATTGTGTGGTGCTTGAAGTTATGGTGTTTGTTGGTTGAGATTTTCCCATTTTATTTCTTCAGCTTTGTAAGACCATGCATGTGTAATAAAGCTAATGTACACACTACACGTGCCAGCATGGGCTTCTTCTCTCTCTCTCTCTCTCTCTCTCTCTCTCTCTCTCTCAAATTCTCCTTCTCTAACATGGTATCAGAGGGCTTCTTCTTCTTCTTCTTTCCTTCTTATTTCTTTCCTTCTTCCTCTTCTTCTTCTTCTTCTTCTACTTCCTCCTCCTCTTAACTCTATGGCTTTTATTCTTCTAATCTTTCTCAACAAGTGGTGTTTCCCTTCCTTCCATTCCTTCCCCTCCTAATCTTTGGTGGTTCCCTTCATAATCTTCTTTTATTTCTTTCCTTCTTCTTCTTTTTTTTATTTTTTTATTTTTTTTATTTTTATTTTATTTTTAAATTTAAAATCTTTCTCAACAAGTGATGTTTCCCTTCTTTCTCTTTTTAATCTTTGGTGGTTCCCTTCCTTCCGTCCTAATTTTCTTTTCTTTGTTTCCTCTTTTCTCATCCCATTGAAATGTTTGTTTCCTATCATTTTTGTCCCTGCACCATCAACCTTTTGTTTTAGCTATTAAGTGTTCTTCCTTTACCATTCCTAAAAATCTTAAGGAGGCCCTTATTCTGAGTGGCATCTCTTAACAAAGTACTATGCTCAGATTTTGAGAGATGAACAATATTACCAACCGATGGAACTACACATGAAGTTGAGCAAGTAACCGCATCCCTCGCAGTAATATGAGAATTTCTATCATCTGAAGCTGTAGAGTTTGCCATTAGGCCCGGAGGTCTACTGTGAAGAACTCAACAATAATCCACAATATGTCCCTATCTACTGCAGTGGGTACACAATTGATTGATGCCACGACCATGACCACCATCATGTCCTTCTCTTCTTGACCCTCCACCACGACCTGCAATAGCATTGTCATAGTTCTTTTTGGAGGTAAGGGTACTGTCTTTGTTTCCCCCCTTTTCCTTGTCATTTGTCTTGTTGGTGCCTGAGATGACGTTTAATCTGTTATTTGTTAGTAAGGTGACTAAGAACTTGAATTGTAGTGTGACCTTTTATCATGATCATTGTTTTTTTTTCTAGGATCTGAAGATGAGGAAGTTTCTTAGTGGTGGACATAAGAAGGATGATTTATACCTTTTTTTTTTTTTTTTTTTGGTTTGCATGCTTCAGGTGAGTGTCTTAGTGTCGAGAAGGAAGACCTTTATCTTTGACTTGTTGGTTTGGTCATCCTTCGAGTCTAGTATTTTAGTCTTTATTACTAGCGTCGGTCAAGTTTAGTGATTTTAAAAAGTTAAAGTGTGAGGCCTGTGTTTTAGCCAAACACCGTAAAGTCTATCTATCCACCTGTGGAGAAATTTTCTAGTACATTATTTTCTTTCGTTCATTTGGATGTTTGGGGTCCAATTCTTATTGTTTCTAATGGATTTGAATACTTTATCTTGTTTATTGATGATGCATCTCATATGAGATGGATTTATTTGATAAAATCTAGAGATGAAGTTAGCGCTATTTTTAAAGTGTTTCATATTTGGGTTAAAAATTAGTTTAATGTAAGTATTGATACTCTTCTTATAGAGGATGCAAAAAGAATACCTTTCCCATTAGATGATATCTTATCTTTAGGAGCATGGTATTAACTCTCAGGCCACATGTGGATATACTCCACAACAAAATGGCTTGGTTGAAAGGAAGAATAGAAATATTTTAGAAGTCACTTGGGCTCTTTTTGTTGGCATGTTTGTTCCTAATATTTTTAGTTAGATGTTGTTCTTACAGCCTACTATCTAATCAATTGTCTTCCCACCAAAGTTTTTGTTGGAAAGTCTCCCATTTTGTATTTTTCAGACTTTTATCTAATCTCTGACATTTCCTTGTGTGTCTTTTGAGTGTTCATTTTATGTCTATAACACTGATCCTTTTAGAAATAAATTGTCAAATACATTTTCTTGGGATATTCGTCTTCATAAAAGTGGTATAAAATTGATATTGTTCCTACTCGATTGCTCCTTTCTTTTCTGATATGAAGTGGGAGACATATTCTATGGTTCTTTCTGTCCTTATTCTTGAGTTTGATCAGCTAGTGTTTGTGTCTTTTGCACCTGATAATGCTAGAAATAAGATTGTTACTGATTTTACCAAGTCAAACATGAAAGTATATATATGAATAAAGGAATGTTCGTAAGCTCATTATTTCTAAGGACACCACGAAGCATGCTCCTTTGACTTCATGTATTGATACTGTTCCTACTTGATTGCTTATTTATGTTTCGACGTTGACGAACGAAGACGTAACATGAGGTAGACTTCTTCGTGTCGACGCAGCCAGCAAAATCAACATCACTTTCGCTTCACACGAGCCACCCGCTTCACACGGATGGGGCCTGCCTCACACGAGCTACCCACCTCACACAGTCCGCCCACCCCGAGTGTGCCCCTGCATCCCACAAGCAACCCCACTTGAGCTCGGTGTGAAAATACCCCTGCATTAATCACCCCCGGTGAGGAGTCTCGAATACGAGACCTCCCGCTCTAATACCACTTTGATGCAGGACAACTAATCACTTGCTCTAAAAGCTCGAACTGATAGAGCATGATGAATTAATCCCTTTATCTCATAGCCCAGGCCCCACATCACATGGGTTAGGACCTCGGCCAAACCCTCCTCGTGGGCCCCACTTCACATGGGTTCAACTTCACCCGAGCTACCCACTTCACACGGATGGGGCCCACCCCACATGATCCACCCGCCTCACACAGGCCACCCACCCCAAGTGTGCCCCTACATCCCACAGGCAACTCCACTCGAGCCCGGTGTGAAAATGCCACTGCATTAGAATATAGTTACATGAATTCAGTTAGATAATGTGCAGATTAGGACCTATACGAAGGAAACCTATTATGTGCACTTTTTTTTTTTTTGTGATTTTTTGATTTCTAGGTGTGTATTGGTGCCTTTTGTACAATCGCTGTAGTTTCATTGGAAAATTTGACTAATTTCCCAATGTTTCCTCGGGTTTCCCAACAATAATGATAAATTATGTGATACAACCGATATAATCAGTGCGATAACCGATGTCTCTGTATCCCAAGGGTGCGATACATATAACTCTGCAAAGAAGTAGGATTGAATCTGTTAAAATATCTTCATCATAATGGTCTAGTTGGAAGCAGTGTTTGCAATATCGATAATATTGGCCGATATTATCGATATTGCATGTTAGCGATACGAAATTGATGGGTAATAACAAAAAAAAAAAACAAAAAACAAAAAAACAGAAGCCCAGATTCCTGAATATCGGCAATAATACCGCAAAGTATCAGTATGTATTACGATATCGACACTTTTTTGTGAAGGTTTTTATAATGTATCGATGATATCTGTCGATATCAACAAATATTGTCGATACTTCTCATGAAACGCATGCTGCCCTTCCCAAAAATCCCAAAACTCAATTTTCCTCATTTTTCTTAAGATTTCTCTCTTCTAACCTGTTAGAGGGTGGATTTCAGTCCATCCTTTGCTTGGATTTGGGAGAAAAACTGACATTCGAAATCAAAGTCAAGATTTTCTTGCATTTGGGGCCATTTTTCTTCATTCGGTGAGTAATTTTTCATTGTTTCGCACCTTCTTTTTTTTTTTAAATTAAATTAAATTTTAAAAAAAATTAAATCATATAAAATGAGTGTGAAATCATAAGAAATCTTTGATTCTTCATGTTTTGTATGGAAAATCAAGGATTTTGGACATTCAATTTCAAGATTTGAGTGTAGGTGGCCCAATTTGGGAAAAATTCAAAAATTTTCCAATTTCTCCCAAATTGCTTGCAATTTTGCACTCCAAAATGAAATCAATCATGTATGAGGCCTAATTGACTGATTTGTTAACTTTTTTTTTTTTTCAAATTTTGGAAAGTAAAGATGATTTTTAATTTAAAAATAAAAAATTTATTAATAAATTTTTTTTTCAAAATTTCCCTTCAACCAGGTACCAATTGAGTGTAATTTGAAACTATTTAGGATTGTTTGATGAAATGATCATCACATACGCTCTAATTTCTAGAATTGGGTCTATGTGGCCAAATTTAGGGGAAATTGGGAAAAAGTCAAAATTTCCCCAATTTCTCTCAAATTACTTGCAATGTTGCACTCCTAACATGAAATCAAGCATGTACAAGACCTCTACTAATTTTTTAAAGTCCTTGTCAAATTTTTTAAAATATAATTTTTTAAATTTAAAAATTATTAAAATATATTTCTCAATTTCTTCTTCTTTTGCGTTTGAATTAGTGTTTCAAATAGCGCCCGTAGCATAGCGTGGCCGTAGCGCTACGTAGCGTCCCAAATAGCGTAAATCCCTTGTAGCGCAAGCCGTAGCGCTACGTAGCGTCCCAAATAGCGTAAATCCCTTGTAGCGTATGCTAAAGGGGTCATAGCGTACGCTACAACTACGTAGCGTGTAGCGTCCGTAGCGTAAGCTACAATGTATTTTTTTTACTATCTTTTCACATTTTGTTTGTTTCTAATGTTGAGGAATGTGACACTTGTATCGTACTTGATACTTTTAACCTATGGGATTTTTATTTCTTTTCACAATTGTGACTTGTGGTTTCAATTAGACATTATTAATTAAAGTGGTTTGCTTAGAAAGTTGTTGATGTGATAATTATTTGATTTGGCTTATATATGTAGATTGACTTTTGATAAATGATAACTAATAACTTTTTTGAACATGCTTATAATTGATAAAATGAATCATCTTTTAGGCATTTTTATATTTTTTTCCCTTTTTTTTTTCACTATTTATTATATTTGTCCTATTTCTAAATTTAAAAATAGGAGTATCGTGTAGCTTACTCTACATGCTACGTATTTACGCTACACACTATAGAGGGTTGGGCACTACGCATCACGCTACCGCTATTTAAAACACTGGTTTGAATGGATTGGTTGTGTTCTTATACATGTCTTCTTACAATTATAAATGTTATGAATTCAATTTGAAAATAGTTGCATTAGTTCAGATAGTGCATAGCTTAGGACCCTATACAAAGGAATCTTGTTATGTTCAAATTTTTTTTTTTTTTTTGAGATGTTGTGATCTAAAAGTGTGTATTAAGGTCTTTTTTAACAATCCCCGAAGTTTCATTGAAAAATTCAACTAACTTCCCAATGTTTCCACATGTTTCCCAAAAATTGCAATAAATTACCCAATAGAAACGATATATCCTATGCAATAACCGATACTTATCTATATCCCAAGGGTGCGATGCACAACGCGATACTGATAGTTTGAACACTGGTTGGAAGACATGCACACACAATATTTTATTACATGCAACCCATTCAAGAAATAGGATTGAAATTTGTTAAAATTTCTTCATCAAAATGTTTTAGGTGGAAGACTTCTATTTTACTTTTCTTTTCCTTTCTATTTTTGTTCCATTGAATTTATTTTTCAAAAAAAAGAAAAAAAAAGAAAAAATTTGTTTCTTTGAATTTGTATTTTGTTAGCTTTACTTTTATTATTTTTTCAAACAAAACTTTGTATCATTTGTGTGGATTACTGCTGCTTCCAGGCTCCCCCTTAATCTTTCATTTCTGCTCCTGTAGTCTATGCTCAAACTTCTACTTCTTGCCAACCTTTCAGTCATTGGTCGCAAGTAGTCAAAGGTTGAAATTAACCATTGGCAGTTTATGCTTAATACATATACTCTTATGTTCATGTTCTTTCTCTGTAGGTACCATGGAAAAAGCAAGGCACTAATGTATGATGTTACAAAAATAATTTCTATGATAAAGGCAAAACGTGGAGAACATCGCCTCTTCAGATTGGCTGAAAATTTATGCATGAATCTGATTCTGTCGCTCCGGGATTTTTTTCTGGTTAAAAAGGAATTAAAGGTAGATTGATCTAGCAACTAGAAAGCTGTGGCTTTGTTAAGATAACATTAGTTATTCGAAATATTTCTGATCAAGGAACTATTTTGTAGGGTCCAACTGAGTTTACTGAAACATTGAATAGAATAACAATAATTAGTCTTGCGATCACCATCAAGACACGTGGTATTGCAGAGGTTGAGCACATGGTTTTCCTTCCGCCCCTTCTGGAGCAGATAATGGCAACTAGTCAGCACACTTGGTCAGAAAAGACACTCCGACACTTCCCTGCTCTTATTCGTGATACTTTAATGGGGCGGATTGATAAAAGGGGCCAGGCTATCCAAGCTTGGCAACAGGTTTGTATTTATAACTAAGGTTTTTAATCCCCCCCTTTTTTTTGTTAGTGTGTTTTGTTTTGGATTTGCTTGTTCTGATGGGGCTTAAAAGTTTGAAGAGAAAAATAGGTTTAGGGTTCGAGCTTGTGGCTCAATGGCAGATAAACTATGTTTGAAAATTGATGTCATTGGTTCAGGCCCAGATTACCTATTAAAGAAACAGCAAAAAATAAAAGTGACCATTGTTGTTGCCTCTTCTAGGCCTGTTGCCATCTTGATCTATCTGGCCTGCATCACTTGGTGTGTCTCTCTTGCGACCACATTGGGCCCTGCACAAAATGTTTTCTAATGGTGTGGTGTCCCCTCCAATTGTTCTATGGTGTGGCCCACCTGGTGATTGGATTAGCCTGAAGTTTTCGCTCTGGTCCATGCATAATGTACTGCACCTGATGGATGAGATGGCATACACATTGCACATGGGTCCCCCAAAGAACCATTACACCACAACTGTGGTGGTAATGTTACCATGTGAACATTCTCCACATGTACATATATGCATATGATATGTAGTTGGTAATGGGGCTCCAGGTTCCTTTGCTCACAACCATGGTGGGAATAGTTGGTATTGCCCAATAATCTCATCTTTGTTTCTATAAATACTCTCATTTTCCTTCCTTTCACTCAAAATCCTCATTTCCCTCGTTGGACTGCACTATGCAATGGCCATTGTTCATTGTCCATACAATTGTTGTGATGCAGGACCGATGCAAGAACCAAATAACATGTGATATCAAGTAGCCGAATTAAGATATTTAACAAAAAACACAAACATTGCTATAATCATTACAAATATCATGAAAATCAAAAGAATATCATGTATAATCCTAGCCTAAGCTACCAACATCGTAACACAAGATCATTAAATAAAAAGAAACTAAGATCTAATGAATTAAGGACATCCGATTAGCATAGGGTAGTCTATTTCAAAATAGAAAACCTAATACAACCTAGGGTGAAAATTAGGGTTTAGGGAATTTAGGAAAATAAGAAAATAAGGAATTTTAGGTTTAGGATTAGGGTTTCGGGGATGGAAGAAAGGGATTTTGATATAATGATGATGGGAAACTAAAAATGGGCAACGTGGGATTCACATGTGTGGCCATACAGTCACATGTGTGGCATGGGGTGGATGGGTTGAGGTCGGTTAGGGTTTGGATTGTGGATAGGTATGGGAAGTTGAGTTTGGGAGAAGATGAAGATCTGAGATGGGAGAATTAAGAAGCTGAAAAAAATACCTAGATGAGGGAGAAAAGAGAAGATGGTGTGGGGATAAATGAAGACCTCGCACCTTCGTTGATGAAGATTAGCCTCGTACCAATCTTCCTTCTAAATCGCATGGAAGTATCTTTAAATCGTATGAAAACGGAAGAAGAAAGCAAGAGTTTTTCTCTGTTTTTTTTTTTAAAAAAAAAAAAAATCAGAAAATCCAATGGGAGAGAGGTCATATGCCCTCCTCTTTTTATAGATCCAAGAAGTTTCAAAAATTACAATAATCCCCCTATCTTGTGAATCTTAATGAAAATAGCCCCAGTCTAAATAAAATAAACCAAAACACTCATAATGTGTCTAAATATAAAATAATAAAAAACTAAATTCTAAAAGATGATAAAGTCTAAAACTGATGTGGACGATCAATGATTAATGGCCCGATCATGTAATCCATGTGATCCAATAGCCCGATCGTCGCGTCCCTCTAATCCAATGGTCTGAATCACTTCATAGAGCAGCCCATGTGCATCTTACTAGTGTGAGGTCTTCCAGATGCTCGCACATACACATGGGGTCTTCTGCACGATCACGGATACTCGCCTAGCCATAGGGAAATCGGTGTGGCCCGCCTCCTCCTCTGATACGTATGCAAAGGTGTACATGAAGTGATGTCCTCATCATGTTGGGGTTTTATTTCTCTTTGTTGTTCATTATTGTTTGTCACTGTTTTTTGATGCTGTGATTGTCATGGTGAGGAGAACCTTTCGGATGGGTTGAACGTTACAAACGTGTAGTGTTTTAAGTAGCATGTAGCATATAGTGTAGCATGCTCCCCTCGACAGTGTGTAGTGTAAACTAGGTTGTGTGTAGTATAGGCTATGCGATACTTCAATTTTTTAATTAAAATAATAGAGAAGATATGGTAAATAGTAGAAATAGGTATAAAAACAAGAAGGCCCAAAAAATATGCTTCATTTTTCAAGTAAAAGCATGTTAAAAACAAGTTAGCAAAAGCCAACCCACTTATATTCATGCCAAAACCAATCATCAGGTGGGCATACCATAGAAAACAATGGACAGCCACCATAAAGGAAAAGAATTCAGGCATATCCAGTCATCCCGTGGGCCAAACCATAGAGAACAATGCACAACCACTAAAAAACCACCATTGTAGCATGGTGCCCATGTGATGGATTGGACGGGTTTGGTACCACGTGATACACATCGCAGTAGGCCCCCCACTAAAAATTGGTTGTAGAACAGGCTTATTATACAATGTTGCATAGGAACCGGCATTCCAAAAAGAAAAATGAAAAGAAAAAAGACAAAAGAAACCAGAAAAATACTGTAAAACAATCGTTAAATCTCCCAAAATGAAATATAACTGATTAACTGAGATTAAGAGTAAGAAACATACCTCTATTTAGCTTTAAATGAATAAAGAAAACCAAAATATGAGCTCCACGGCTCTATTAACATGAAAGGTGGGAATCTCAATGTTCTCCTTTGTTTGGACTCTAATGCCCGTGAAAATTTAGCTGAAGGATCTTCTCAAAGGACCAATCTATGCCTGTGAGAGAATCTAATCCACAAAATTTTTTTTTTGGGGGGCCAAGTGAGTTTTGTGGTTGAATGTTAGGGGTTTTGAAAGTCCTCTTTCGAATGCTTTTATTTTATAATGGCTATGTTCCAATGATATTCTACACCATTTTAAATGGTTGTACCTCTTTAGCTATACAATTGGCATGCCTGTACAGATAGTTATGATTGTTTAACAAGTGTGAGTCTAGTTACAATTGTCAAAAAGTGTTGAGTCTAGATATATGTTCTATCCACAACAGGATCCACAGTTTAGATGACCTGGACAGTTGTACTTTAGTGCCACGCTGATGGGGACGAATCACCACCGTTTTTCAAAATAGTTGGTGAACTAATATAACAATCGAAGACCAAAATATTTATGATTTTAAAGATGAAAACACATATACACCATAGTGTATGCTATGTACAGTACTTGCTACACAAGAAATACTGTATGCTTCCTAGGATTGTGCTATTTAAGTGTGTTATGTGGCGCTATAGCTATGCTCTGCAATGTAGTGTATGCTATGCACAATGCGCTATGCTACACATGCTATTCAAAACACTGCACATGTGACAGGATGGCGATTATCTGCTGGTTGGACAGTAGGTTAGCAATCCAAGTGGCTAGGTGTTAGCATCTGTCATGTGTGCGTGCGTGCATGCATGTGTGTTTATTTATATTCAGTTATATATTTGCATACCAACTTAAGAAAAAGGTAATTGGGGTTGTAATCAATCACATGGTGGAGAAGAAGGATGAAGAAAAGGAATGGCGTCCTGAGGGAACACCAAAGTACACACTCCCCCTCATAAATGATACGTCACGTACCTATAAAACCCCAGACACTCAAATGCACGTACATACAAATGCAGTCTTCTCTCCTAAACTCAAGCTGAAGTAAAAATGTTGTACATGCCCATCTTGCCCCCAGTCGCTTGAAGATGAGAAGGATGAATAGCCATTTGTAAGAATATTTGCAAGCTGATCATTGGTTCGAACATGAGGATTATGAATAAGCGCAGAGGAAATCTAGTCGCAAACAAAATTTTACAATCAACCTCCATATGCTTTGTTCTAGATGCAAGATTGGATTGGATGCAATGCGAATGTTTGCCTGATTGTCACAATATGACAGAATCAGAGTAGAAACGGATATGCACATGTCATGAAGAAGAGACTAGAGCCAAATCGTCACAAAGCAGCTTGAGAATGATACTTTGCTTCAGTCAACAAAAGAGCAACCACTGACCGTTTATTACTTTTCCACAGAATGAGGATGTCACCAACCAACAGGCAATAACCAGAAGTGAAATGACAATCATTAGAAGACCCAGTCCAATTTGCATTGCAATATGCTTGCATGGTGAAGTGGCCATAATTGACATACAAGAGTCCTTTGCCTAGAGCCAATTTCAGGTAACAAAGGTTTCCGTATACAACCATCCAGATGGTGACTACAAGGAGTTTGCATGAACTGACTGAAAGCATGCAATGTCGAGTGGAATAATAGTCAAGTAAATCAGCTTCCTAACTACGAACTGATACATGCTAAGGTCATTGAGAGTTGTAAACTCAGTATGATGAAAACGGTGGTTAACCTCAACTGGCATAAGCATTGGTCAAGCACCCAACATTCCTATCTTATGAAGTAAATCTAGAGCATATTTCCTCTAAGAGATGAATATGCTTCGCTTCGATTGGGCAACCTCAATCCTAGGAAAGTATTTGAGCATGCCCAAATCTTTAATCTCGAAGGATCCAGAAACTACTTCACCTTTTTTTTTTCGAATGGTGAGTACACACACACACACACACACTCTCTCTCTCTCTCTCTCTCACACACACACACACACACACACACACACACACCACAAGGGTTCTCAAACCCATGATCTCATAGTAGAAACACAGTATAAACTACTTCACATTGGCAAACTTAGTTTCACAGTCATTAGTGAGAACAATATCATCCACGTAGATGGCTATGTGAAGGATCGACTAGTGTCTTTATTATCGAATGTGAATATGGGCTGTTCTATGGCCCATTCTTAGTGGATTTTTTTAAAAGAAAGAACCCATCTTCTAAAAGTAGAATTTTTGTAATATATATATATATATATATATATATATATATATATATATATATATATATATATATATTCATCTCATTTTCATCTTAAACAAGCCCATTTCAGCATAAAAGGAAAAAAAGAAGAAAGGAGTTTCTATTAGAGACAGTAGTCGGAAAGTATGAAAGATCGCCAGAGTGTAGTGGTAAACGAAGAGTTAGCCGGAGAGTAGTGATGAAAGAAGGTGATATGGAGAAGAAGGTTAGGGGGAATTTTTGTCCAACAAAGATTCAAAAATGTGTCAAAAATCTACAAAAAAATAAGTATTTGAAAACGGAGTCTATTTTAGGGACCCCAACAGGCCCTTGGTCTTCTTAGGTAAAAAATCCAAGAGGAAATGCATCATTACTAGGAGTAAGAGCAGTTGTTTGTGAGGAGAAATAAGGAACATTCTCAAAGAATGCAAATGTCCTTGGAAATGTACCTTTTTCCAATCATAGGACAATAACACTTATTTCCTTTTTTAGTGTTGCATATCCCAAGAACACACACTTTACTTAGGTCTTATCCCCAAAGGACCCTAAAACATGGACAAAACAAACACAAAGAAAGGTTTTTGGGGGAACATAGAACAATTGCATATTTTGTTTTAACAATTTTAGAGGATAGCTATTTTCAAGTAATTAAGATGGCTTCTTATTAATCATATAGGTGTTCTTCATGAGGCCGTAAGGACAACCTTATCCCAGTAGATTCTTGGAACATTCATCCCTATTAAGATGAATCTAGTAACCTTCAGAAAATAATAGTTTTTGCAGTTTGCAACCCCATTTTGTTGGGGAGTATACAGACAAGATGCATGCAATGATCACACAAGTAAACTTAGAATCATGACATAGGTATTCCTTAGCATTATCAGATCGAAGAACTTTTATCTTCTTATCGAATTGAGTAAGGAAATACTTTAATTATAGTTGATACTTCACTTGTAGATTTCATTAAATACATCCCTGTGAATTGAGAAAAGTTGTCAATGAATTAGATAAACGTGTGTGTATATATATATATATATATATATATATATATATGTATCTTCACTTGAATTTCACATCTGCTTGAAATTTATTGGGAAATAATAATCTAAGACATGGACACATGACCCAAATGGGCATTCCAAAGTTGGACATGCTCTTTATGTCCACCACCAATCCTTTTCTTGGCTTATAGATCTTATATAATACAATAGGATGGAAAGAAAGTGACGCAACAATTCAACTGTTCAGACTAACAGACAATAAATTGGAAGGAAAGGAAGGCATATGAAGAACAGATGGAGCCTAAGGAAGAGGATAGCTTGTTAGTTCTTTTCCCAGTGGTTTTGGAAAATGAACCATCGGCAAGTTCGATGAGGCTCAAGGAACCAGAATACATAGAAAGTTACCTTCCATATTGGTTATATGATCTGTGGCACTGGACTCAATAATCCAAGATGTGGATGTGATTGTGACCGTAAAAAATAAGCAGTATGTACCTGGCTGCCTGCTAGAAGTATCTGCTGAATGAAGTTTGAAACTTGATTAGCTCCTGATGAAGATCATTGATGGTCTTGCAAAGGACACTTATCTGATCACTGGAGTCTGAAATGCCATCTGAAGTCTGCTCCTCAAGTTTTAGCCATCCTCTTGGGCTTCGGTCAAAGATGGGGTTGAATATCATAACACTGCTCATGCACACAAGGGGACCACAGTATGTGCAAACAAGATTGTCTCTATCAACATTCTTTGAGAAGGCATGGACCTTGCTGCATGTGCAGAACTTTCATGAACAACTCTAACTGCATACCCAAAGAGGCTCTACGTTGAACCTCCCCACTGACATAATTATAGGCAGCCCCCAGAGAAGGAAAGGACTCTCTCCTCAATACCTGAACACACTGAGGCTCAAAATCAGGGTGCAACCCATTCGAGAAGTCAAATACACATTGCTTTTCCATTTGCTTCTTAAGCTTTTCGAGAGTGGAAGCAGTTGATTGACAATGACCAAGCTCCCCCCACTTCTGTACGAGTGATGCAAAATATTCCTCCATTAGAGGTTTGCCTTGTTTCGTACTCATTATCTCTTGGTGCAACTGATAGAAATGAGGCTTATCCCTCTGAGAAAATGTCCCTACAATGTTACCCCACACTTCATTGGCTGTTTTGAGGACTAAATGATGTCTGATGCTGGGATCCATAGAATGAAGAAACTACGACGTAACTGTCAGATTATCGCTTTCCCAATTATTGTGGGATACGTCATTTCTGGTTGACTCCTCATTACTCATAATATACCCCACCTTTCTCTTGCTACGATGAACATCTTGGCAGATTGAGACCATTCGAGGTACTGGCGGAGACCATTCAAGGTACTGGCAGCCGTTGAGCCGAAAATGGTGATCTTGTTGTCCGGGCCCCCTAGCTACCCCAGTTTTCTGATCGTTTGAACATACATGTTCTCCCCAAAAGAAACACTGACTTGCACTACCAATGTGGCGAATGAAAAAAAAATCAACTATTTTGTTTACTCAAGTGACATACCCATCCGCATATCACTGTGGCATGGTACTGTAGCAAATGGTGAGGAATCTTTCTCTAAGAGATCTGATTGCGTGGTCGACGATGGAAACAAAACAAAAAGAGAAGAAAGAAAGAGAGGGTAGATAGGAAGAGGAAGGAGGGAAATAACAAAAGGGAGAAGGAAAAAAGAAAGAAGCGAAAGGAGGGAGGTGGTGGGTATCTTAATGCTTTGATACCATGTAGTTAATCACATGGTTGGAGAACAAAGAAAAAGAAAAGGAGAACAAAAGAGAAACTTTGGAGAAAGGGTTGTGTAGAGAAATTATCTCTCCTCTCACACCTTGATGATGTTTTATCACCCTAATGAATGAAGGAATGGTGTCCTGAGGGAGCACCAATGCATACACACAAACACACCCTTAATGTGAGTTCACATGCATATAAAATCCCAGATACACACATACGTGGACACTCACACACACATACATACGCAGACACTCTACTCTTCTTTAGGGGTATTCCTTTGATTGCCATATTTACATGTTGGCATGGATGTTAGATCTTTTCCAGAAGTAAATGGATGCTTGATATTGGACTGTTTGTCCTGAGGGAGCACCAATGCATACACACAAACACACCCTTAATGTGAGTTTACATGCATATAAAATCCCAGATACACACATACGTGGACACTCACACACACATACATACGCAGACACTCTACTCTTCTTTAGGGGTATTCCTTTGATTGCCATATTTACATGTTGGCATGGATGTTAGATCTTTTCCAGAAGTAAATGGATGCTTGATATTGGACTGTTATTCGTGTCCTTTTATTTTTTCAGGAACTCCAATTCTAGTGAAATTGTATCAATTTTCCATCAATTATTCCTCATGGAAGGAACACTAGTACTGTTTCATGATAAACAGTTGCCAGTTTCTTTAAGCTGTGTTGTGCACCTTTCATGTTTTGGGTAGATCATGCTTTGTTAATTCCTTGATTTTGGGCCTGTTAATTTTCCATGTCAGGCAGAAACAACAGTCATCAACCAATGCACACAGCTCCTTTCACCATCAGCTGATCCAACTTATGTTATGACCTATATCAGTCATAGTTTTCCTCAACACCGACAGTATCTATGTGCTGGCGCTTGGATGCTTATGAATGGACACCCTGAAAGCATTAATAGTGCAAATCTTGTATGGTCTTTTTCTTCATCCCAGTGACTTCTCTTCGTTTAACTTTGCAACTTTTTATGTGCCAGTGCTGCCGTTACTATAACGCTTATTAGAAATTTGCAAAGCCAGCACTTGTCCCAGGTTTACCTCTACATTTGAGCACATACTGAAACCTGCACGGGAACTCTGAGCCATGCATCATGTGGACCCCGCCATCTAGATGACCTGGTCCAAAGTGAGGCTAGTTCACTCGTCCAGCTGGCACATGTATGTTTTGGACCTTTTGCAAATTCTCTTGAGCAGATTGTTTTTCTACGTTTGTGGCTCATCTGATGAGTTGATTGCTCTGATTTTGGGGCCAGTCATTTCTATCAGTATTTCATTGTGCCAAGTCATCGTTAAGTGGGGCCTACCTGATGAACTACTCATATGTTTCAACATGCGCATGATTAGCATGTTCAGGACATGCCGAGAAGAGTGTGGGTTGGGAAAGCTCTGTTAACGCCTTTAATATTTGTTTTGCTAAATGCAGGGACGCGTCTTGAGAGAATTTTCACCTGAAGAAGTGACATCAAACATTTATACAATGGTGGATGTCCTTCTTCACCATATTCAAATTGAACTGCAACATGGACATCTCTTACAGGTATATTCATTGTCTAGGTTGTTGGTTTGTGCATTTTTGTCTAGTGTGGTGCATGCGGGAAAACCTGTTTTTTTATTTTTTATTTTTATAGAGGTAATGGCATGTGGGAAAACATGTTGTTTTCTGTTCTACGCTTATTGGTTATCTTCCATTTACTTGATTTCTCATTCAGATCATGAAATGCCTTTTTCTCTATTTGTTTCTCTGTTTCAGGAACTTCTATTGAAAGCTAGCGCAAACCTTGCCTATTTTATTTGGACACATGAATTACTTCCTTTGGATATTTTGCTTCTAGCACTTACTGACAGAGACGACGATCCCCATGCTCTGCACATTGTGGTATGTTTTCTAGAGCAGTTTTACCCTATTTTTCTTCGTTGGAGATTTTTCCTTTTCCTTTTCTTTTATGCTCTTTTTACCTTTAAAAAAATAATAATAATAAATTATTTATTTATTTAGTTTCTTGCATCAGAAGAGCGGACCCCCATTAATTGGGATAAGGCTTAGATGGTGATGATTTGTTTCTGGCATCAAAATATCTTGTGATAACCTAAATAGATGACATTTGGATAATAAAGAACGGGTTGAGATGCTCTTCAAACTAAGCAGCATTTGATGGTTTATCTATGATCCATCATGTTTCAAATATCTGATATTAAAATGGCACAAAATTATTCTCCTTTCGGAACCTTGGTTGTGTGATTTAAAATACAAGGAGATGTCATTTAATACATGATGATTTTTTCCCATCACCCTTTATGACCTCTTTCTACTGAATAACCTCTAGTTCCCAATAGAATGAACTGTAATTGATAACTTCTTTTGTGCCTTCTCTTTTTGGGGATTGCTACGTCTCTTTACTCGATGATTCATCAAAAAGGAACTGCAACCACTTCTCTATTTCTTGTTTTCTTATGCATAAAAATGAGTCAATTTGACCCTTCCATTAAGGTTATGGGAGCAAACTAAGGGGATTAATATATAAGGAAATAAACAAATGCATTCGACCATATGATTGTCCCAACAAACTATAATGAGGGACCCCTTTTTTGGCAATCCAAGTTCTTCATATGGTAGACCCCATGCTGGATTGGAGTACCCCCAAAATATCCTCCATTGGATTATCTTAACAGTCAGATGGCCCCCATTAAATGTGCACTCTTGGGCCATGCTTGCAATCGTTTATTTGCAGTGGATGGTGAGGATCATCTGGTGGTCAAGCCATTGGGGCATGGCCCACAAAGTGACAGGGTCCGCCTGATTAACAGCCTAGGTCAACCAAAAGTGGCCCCACCTATACCATCCTTGGTTCAAAGAAAAAAAAGTTCTTCTTTCAATTGAGCATCATACATTCTTCAAACATGCCTTATTCGGTTCCATGTGGATTAGATTAGAGACTTTAAACAGTGAATAATCTCGAGTGAGTAGTTATACTCAATCATGTCTATACAAGAGGGAACTAGGGATATCCCAAGCATCTGAAGTCATGGAGAGGAAAAGGACACGAAGACACGATCGTCAGGGACGTCTCTGCCCTGATCGTGAACGCCGTGACGAGCAGTTCCTACATCAGGCAGCACCTATAGCTTGCTTCCATCGTCAAAGTAACGAATATGGTTGGCAGGTTGTAAATAGGCAGAAGGTAAGGGGAGATCGCATCTCTCCACATTTTGGGGTATTTGCAGGTAATCTGACCTTCGACACAGGTGAGGAGGACATCAATCGCATCTTCGGTGGATTTGGAAAAATCTTGGCTGTTTACATCCCGTGGGACAAGGAGAGGAACAGGTCCCGCAGTTATGCGTTTATATATTTTCGATATGAGCAGGATGCCCTAGACGCCATTAACACATTCCATGGCCGTAGAGTCGATGGGAGGAAAATCACCTTAGAAAAGGTTAATCAGAAACCAGTGGCAGTTCCGATTCCAGACCTCCGCAGATCTAATGGGTCAGACAGCGCAACATCATGGTTGTCAACTTTTGAGAAACCTATCCTTCCACTAGACCTTCCTACTCTGAATCCCTCAAAATAACTCCCCAAAATCCTCCAAACCCCTTAAACCCACAACCCCACTACAAAAACCCCCAAGAACGCCCAAACCTTCAACCCCATCTCAATCGTCCTCCTTCTCTCTCGGGGAATCTCACAGTCTCAACTAATATTCACGAAGTTAGAAGGCTCCAGGAAGACCTTTCGACGGCCATCATCTATACGGCTAAAGACACCTCCGTTTCCTTCTGTCATATCGTCGATACCATCCGCCTTTCTTCCTTCGCACATCTGAAAGTGAACATTTGCAGAGTATCCCCTGTGCACTTCATTCTAAAATTCCCATCCAGACAGGAGATGTTAGCTTTTGCCAAAGATTCACTACTTCACAAGACATTGAATCTCATTGAGGTTGCAACTTGGTACCTGGAAGCTACGCTATTGGGCAGTAAGAGGTGGCTAAGGCTTTTCAGTATTCCGGCACACTCATGGTATCCCGCAGCTATTGAAGCACTTGCGAACACATATGGGAAGGTGATTCAAATTGATCCGGCTGCCAGATCTGCTGCATTTCAGGTTTTTGCTAGAGTCTAGGTTGATCTTTATCCAGGGGCAGATTTACTCAGCCTACGTTTTCTCAAGGTGGATGGTCGTAGCTTTCCGATCTCTAGGATTATGGAATCCACTTAGCTTGATTGGGGTAGTCTCATCAACCACTTCCCTCCCAAAGAGTCCACAAAACAGTGGGTTTCAAAGGCTTTCCATAACATCCAAATCAACAATACTGCACCCTCACCATCTGTTTGTGCTAATGCCCCTGAGAACCCAACCCAGCCTCTTGAGTCTGTACCCCCTCCTCCTCCCCCACCCAGGCTCGTTGTTGGTGATTCTTCCAGGGACCTACCGCAACTTCCCCCTCCAACCACCATCCCTCCACCACCCCCTCATCCCTCCATGTCCCTCAACCCTACTCTCAAAGAAGCCACCCAACCTTCTCATCTAACAGCTCTTAACACCATGCCCCCCCTCTACCCCTCTCATCAACCCGTCCCTCCCATCATACCCTTGGCTTTCTCCTCAGCCACCTTGTCCTTACCCCCTAACTTGGGCATTGAAACCAATGCTTCAGCATTCAAAATTCAGATCCCAGGAGACAGTGGCCCTCCTAAGACCAGCTTTAAAAGTGTTATGTCAGATTATGATCCCATCATGCCAGTGCCACCTCTGGCCTCAGCTTTTGATCTTCATCAGGGGGACATTATCCAACATAGATCATTGCCCCACCTCTGTTTGTCGCCAACCCTCACTTCCAAGCGGACACATGATCAGCTGACTTCAAGCCCAGGCCACGATACTCTTTCTGATCTCCCCGCTGGGACAATGCAGCAGTCGGACATGGTCTCTGCCCTTGCCCCTGATGTGGGGCTTTTATGATTGGGAGCAATTATGCCACGGTCAACTCTCTCATCACTATAGGGCCAACCTGTAGTTGTCTGTTGAGGAGCAAGCATCAAGCCCCAGTCAAAATTGCAACCTTAAGTCCATGGCTTATGTTCTTAGAAGGCAGAAAATCACCCACTCTCCGTGGAGCGCTCTAATAGATACTAGAAAGTCATCTGGAGACTCCCGCTCGGTGGGTAATTCCCCTATTAAATTTCAGGATGATCACCTTGCACCCAGTCCAACATTCAAACGCAGAAGCCTCCCTCTTTCTTTTAACCATCTTGTCCTTGATGTGGACCTGTTCCCAGCTAAATCCTTTGGCTCTTCTGCTAACAGAGAATTTCCTCAACCCCTAGCCTTGGAAGTGGATTTAACGCCATTCAAATTCCAAGCTGGGGAGAATATCCTCAATGCTCCTGATGGAATAATAGAAGGCAATGACAATGACACCTTATATTCCCAGGACTTTCAGCCTCACTTCAACCCAACCAATCAGGATACTCAGGAAGATTGCCAGGGTACCAGAAGCATTACACATCCTTTTGCACAACCCCCACCCAAGAAAGGAAGAAAGAGATTGGTCGTCAGGAGAACTATTAAACCAGGAACAGGGCACACGAAGGACAATTGGGGAGCGAGACTAAGACGTCTTAAGAAGAGGGATATCGGTTCATATGAAAATTTTATTGATGGATAGTGCAATCATTTGGAATGCTCGTGGGGTAGCGAATTCAGCTACCCTCAGATCAGCGGCTAGGTTTGCGAAACTTTATAAACCTCTATGTTTGGCGATTTTGGAGCCTATGGCTAGAGAGCAAAAACGTACCTATGTGGGGCTCAAACTTGGTTTTCATTCATCCCTATGAAATGTGCACGAAGATGGGAAGATTTGGTTTTTTCACAACAGCAACCTCAGCGTTTCAGTTATTCACAACTTCAATCAGGTGATAACTATCCAACTGCAACTTCATAATTCAAATTTACTTTTCCATCTTTCTATTGTATATGCAAAATGCTTTAGAATGCAGAGGAGATCGCTGTGGATGGATCTATTATGAATGGACACGCGAATTCCAGGCCCCTGGGCGGCGACTTCAACACTGTACTATCTACCGTAGAACGGTTGAATAACAGGAATCAAGATTTGGGCAGCTACACGGAATTTGCAGATGCTATGGAGTCTGCGGGTTTGATGGATGCAGGCTTCAGTGGGGATCAGTTTACTTGGAGCAATAATCAAGCAGGAAATTCCCAGGTTTGGGCTCGCCTAGATAGGGTATTATGCAATGGCTCGTGGATTAATGTTTTCCCTCGCTTCCAAGTCAAGCATCTTCCTCGTGTCAACTCCGATCATTGTCCTCTGCTTCTTCTTTTTCCCCCAGCATTGCAATCCTCCCCGAAGCCTTTTCATTTTCAGAGAATGTGGACCCTTCATCAGGAGTACCCATTTGTTATATTGCAGGCCTGGAGGGCAGATCTCTCTAATCAACCAATCATTAACCTCATGCTAAAATTGCGGAAGGTTAGGAATCATCTGAAAGCATGGATCACATCGGTTTTTGGCAACATCTTCCAGCAAATTAAAGCAGTGGAACAGTCCATCGTCTGTATGGAGCAACAGGCTCAACAACTACAGGATTTCAATCAAGAGGAACTAGTTGAAGCCAGGAAACACCTTGATCATTTGGAGGTGGCCGAAGAAATTTTTTGGAAACAAAAGTCTCGCAATAATTGGCTAATTGAAGGCGATTGAAACACTAAATTTTTTCACATGTCTGCCACTGATAAGATGAGGAGAGCACAAATTGATGAAATTCAGCTGGAATCTGGTGAAAAAGTTTTTGATCCCAAGCAGATCCAACAGGAGGGAATTCGGTTCTTCTCCTCTCTGTTTCAATCGGAGCTTACGTCGATTCAAGACAGCGTCTTCAACTCCATCCCGCAGTTGATATCTGAGTCAGATCATGATTTATTGATGAGTTACCCTTCATTGGAGGAAGTTCGTTGTGCCGTCATGTCCATGCCAAGGGACAGCGCCCCCGGTCCTGATGGTATGTCTAGGGCTTTTTTGGCTTACAGTTGGGATATCATCGGTCTGGATATCCATAAAGCTGTGATCAATTTCTTCCACGGCGGAAAGTTGCCACATTCTTTCACGGCCTCTCTCATCTGTTTGATCCCAAAGAAGGCTGCCCCTAAAGCCTTCTCTGACTTTCATCCTATAAGCCTTTGCAACAGCGTTTATAAAATCTTTGCCAAGATCATTGCTGACAGATTGGCGCTTATCCTTCCCAACATTATTTCCCAAGAGCAAGGAGCTTTCGTTCGAGGTCGCTCTATAGCGGAGAGTGTAGCTTTGGCGCAAGAAATGGTTAGAGAAATTGATCGAAAAGTCAGAGGCGGGAATATTATCCTGAAGTTAGATATGGAAAAGGCGTATGACCACCTAGAGTGGGATTTCCTCACAAGGGTACTGCAAGGTTTTGGTTTCTCTCAAAGGTGGATTCAATTGGTGGAAAAATGCTGGAGTAACAGTTGGTTTTCAGTCATTATCAATGGTTCTAGTTGCAGTTTCTTCAAGTCGACTAGAGGTCTCTGCCAAGGGGACCCTCTGTCTCCGAGCCTATTCATCCTTGCTGCGGAGGTTCTGAGTAGGGGTTTCGCCAAGTTGTTTCTTAGTCCCAGATGTATTCCATTCAAATTAAAACGGGGATGTGAGCAGATTACACACCTTCTTTATGCTGATGACACGATTCTTTTCTTCAATGGTGGCAGCCAAACTATCAGAGCGGTGATAGATTTTCTATACACATACCAAATGGCGTCAAGACAACGGATCAACTTCCAAAAAAGCTGCACTCATCACCCATCCGCAATGCCAGTTAATCGTATTAGAAGCATCCAGAGGCAAATTGGTACCCCCTCTTCATCAGCGCCCTTCATTTACCTCGGGATCCCCCTCTTCAAAGGTAGGACAAGCTTCACTCTGTTTAGCCCTCTGATGGAAAAAATCGAGAAGAAAATTCAAGGGTGGCAGGCTCGGATCCTTTCTTAGGCAGGCAGATGTACGCTTATCAACCATGTCCTTTGTGGAATTTCGATTCACGCCATGTCGGCGGCCTCGATTCTAGCCCAAATCTTGCAAAGAATGGAATCTACTTTCTCCAAGTTCTTTTGGGGTTGGCAAGATGGGAAAAACAAATGCCACTGGATAAAGTGGAACAAAATCTCTATGCCTAAAGAGGAAGGCGGCCTGGGTATCAAAAAACTCCGAGATGTTATGGCTGCGCTCAGATTGAAGATGGCCTGGATAGCTAAAGTTCGGCCGAGTAGTAGTTTGTGGGCGGCTTTTATTGCGGCAAGATACGGCCCACTGATAGATGCCTCGCCGGCCACATCCACGCCCTCCCTCTCCCCCATGTGGAGGCATATTCTGGCGCTATACTCGGTTCTTAATAGCCACATTCTATGGAAGGTGGGTCGTGGCACCTTGAACCTATGACATGAAAATTGGACAGGGAAGGGCCGACTAATTGATTTGATTGATCGTCCGATTCCCAACGACCTTCTATATATGTCAGTCAACAATCTGATCTCCAACGATGGCATCAATGACCGATCGTCGGCTTTCAACCTACTTCCATCAGGTATCAAGGAACACATTATCTACTCTGGTATTTGCACGTCGAACCAACCAGATCGCCGTATATGGCCACTCGATCGGACCGGTTGTTACTCAGTTAAGTCTGGATAGACGGTATGCAGATCTGCTGGGCAAGTTTTTGACTGGGCCAAGCAAATCTGGCACCAAAATCTACCCAAAAAAATCTCTATTTTCACTTGGTGGTTGTTTCACCGGGCCGTCCCCACTGATGATCGGACTCAGGTGAAGGGTATCTCCCTAGCTTCTAAGTGCTAGTGCTGCGTTAGTGAGACAAATTACTCTCCTCAGCCAGAGACGTTGGGCCATCTTTTCTACTCTGGGGCAATTGCCACCACCGTTTGGATAGAGTTCATGAATATTTTCGATATCCACCTGTCTGCCCCTTTTTCAACTGCAGATTTCTTCTTTTCATGGTGGATTTCCTCTCAGTCTGGTAGAATATCTCATCTTATTTATCGCTTAACTACGTGCATTATTGTTTGGGAACTATGGAAGATGAGAAACTCAGCCAAGTTTGATGGGACCGTCCCTTCTAGCACTAAGGTTATCAACAATGTCAAATGGCTGCTAGGAAGGATGTTCCAGGGTACCCATGTTCCGAACCAAATCGCTCTCCACCTTGGTCTCTGTCACAGACCCACTGTGCCTCCTTCAAGTCTTGTTGTTAAGTGGTCTAAACCACGAACAGGCAGGGTGAAAGTTAACATTGATGGGGCTGCAGCTGGTAATCCCGGCTTGAGTGGGGGAGGGGTCATTGGCAGAAATGCCAATGGAAACCTTATTTTTGCTTTCTACTCGGGCTACGGACAAGCTTTAAACAACAGAGCAGAACTTCGTGCTCTCCATGATGCGATGCAGCTTAGTATAGAACGGGGTCCGCAGGATGTGCACCTTGAGTCAGATTCTTCCTTTGTGGTGGATGCCTTCAAGGGGAAGTCGGTCCTTCACTGGAAGTGGGATTACTGGATATCAAGAATAAATAAGCTGCAAAAGGAAGGTCATTTCCCCATTTCTCTTATTCCCCGGGAAATCAATGGGCCGACTGATGGGCTTGCTCGATTGGGAGTGGCCAACCAGGGATCTTTCCAGGTGGATAGGTGGTCGGCCCTCCCTAGGCTGATCAGGGGGCTCTGTTTCCTTGATAGAGCGGGTATTGGAGCTTTAAGGGAGATTTAATTTCTAACTTATCTCTCTTCGTTCTTTTGTATAGCCACACGATAGGCGGCACAGGGCATCTTTTTGTCTACCCATGTGTGCCCGAAAGCCTTTTCCTGTAACTTTGTTGTTGATTATGAATGGATGATTTTCTTTTTTTTCTTTTTTTTTTTTTTCAAAGAGGGAACTAGAGAAACTGCCAATATATGGATAAGATGCAAAAATATAACAGAATGGGATCTAACTATCGTGATAGAGGATCATCATCATCATCTAAGCCCTATCTCAAGTAATTGGGGTTGGCTCCATGAATCATGTTCCACCATTCTACTCTATCAAGGGCCACTTCTTTTAGGTCATCAAGTCTTTTCTTACTATATCCACCCACATCCTTTTGGGCCTTCCTCTTGCCCTTTCAAAGCCTTCCAACTTGTACTAACTCACTCCTAACTGGCATAGTTCTTGGTATTTGTTGCACATGACCAAACCATCCAAGTCCACTTTCCCTCATCTTATTACCTATTGATGCTACTCCCAAGTTCCGCCGAATGCTATCATTTCTAATTTTATCCTTCCTCATCTTGCCAATCATCCATCTCAACATCCTTATTTCAACTACGCATCCTATGAAACCTGTTGTTCCTAATTCCCAACATTCTGTCCCATAAAGCATTGCTTGTCTTATACTATCCTCTATTTCCCTTTCAATTTGAGTGGTACATGATGATCACATAAAACTCTGTAGGCACATCTACATTTCTTCCACCCAACCTGAATTATGGGCAACATCTTTCTCAAACTCTCCACTCTGATGAATTATTGACACAGAGGATGAAACAATAAGATATGGTGATGAATATGTTCTATTGAATACTCCTGCCAATAAATGAGATTTAATGCATTGGAAAATTAATGAATAGCTAACTATGTACACATTTTCTCTGGTAGGATGTTGACAACTTGATAATTGGATGCAAAAAAATTCAGTCTTTATTTCTTGATCTAGTACATTTGGTAATAGTTCTTTGAGATCCATGTGGCTCACAGAAACACACTTCTTTGCAGATAAGTCTATTAGACAGGCAGGAGCTTCAACAGAGAGTCAAGATGTTTTGTATGAATCGTGGGCCTCATAGTCATGAGCATTGGCTCAATTCTGGACTTTTCAAGCGAGTTGAGCTGCAAAAAGCTCTTGGAAATCATCTCTCTTGGAAGGACCGGTAGTTCTTTCGTTGGAAAGTAAATTATGACATGTTGTAATTCTACAGTGCATTCTATACATCCAGGGTATTGTTAATAAATTGATAAAGCTAAGTGCATTTGCTGAGATGGACAGAGGGCTTCATCACACGTGGCGACATGGCAGGCATGTACTAGGTCTGGAACTTTCATTGGTTGCAGCCCACCATGAGTTCGCTAGCCCAAAAGTAGGCAGTTCAACTCATCAGGTAGGCCACATATATATGTTGAAATGGCCTGTTGGTCAATTTCCTTTAACCATCCAATTCTTTTGTACGTGTGAGGCCCACCTATTGAGGAGAGTGGCTTGATTTTTGGGTGAAGTAATCTACACGGGGCTTACCTTATGTGTGGATTGGATCTTGTTCATGCTTTACCTAGTTGCCATGTATGAGGGACTGGTGCCAAAAAAGTTTACTTGATCGGGTTCAATTACATTCCTTTGTATAAAATAGCCAATGGTAATCTAACTTTTAATTGCATGTGCAACTAGGATTACGGTAGGGGCATGTTTGGATTGAGTGTATACTAGGGGAATTCAGTTTTTGTCGACAAGACATTTGCGCTTGCTTGGGAAGTAGAGGATGCCACAGCAAACTATTTGCCTTTGCCTTTCCCACCTCAACAAAGGAGTAATTTTTTTTTTTTTTTCACAAAAGTCAAATGGTGGGAAAAAGGGTTTCCCCCTGATGTGGTATTTTAAATAGCGAACTTGGAGGGTTTCCCTTTGTGGGATTGCAATCCAAACACTTTCAAATGCAAAGGAAAAAAGCATTTTCCAGGAGTTTTCTTTAGCAAAACAAGTACAAAGGGTGATGTCAGTTTACCATCTGCTTATGTCACAATTTTTCTTTCCCTTGCCTTCCCCTAGTTTATTTCCAATCCAAATATGTCCTAAAGATACAGGGTAACTGAATAGATTGCCTGGCCTCCATTGGTTATTTGAGACCATTCTTATCCTTTTAGAATATCAGACATTTATTGTTTCCTTTTCATCTGTTGATTACTTGTGTGGTGGACAGTTTGGGTTGTAAACAATGAAAAGAGTGGAACAAAACCAGAGTAGTAAATTAGGCATCCTGTCATGACAATCTTTTATGTGTCTTTGTCCCTGGTTGCAATTGCTGCCCTTGTTTATACAACAGAAAAACGACTGACCTACCCCTAGCATATCACATAACTGCAACCAAGTAATGATACATAGGCTTATGTCATATTGAATAATTGAGAAAGGAATTACACGATTAAGTGAAGGTACATAGGGAAACAGACCAACAATGTTTTAAGAGTTGATCACTAACAAACCTTGACACAAGAATCGGAGTCAAAGAAAAATAAAAAGGAAAACTAGGTTCTACCAGACTGGAAATAGAAGGATGGACAAATTGAAAATGCCATAAGTACATCTTCCCTGGAATTCAAGCAGCAGAAGTAGCAGTAGCAGAACCCTTCATCTGGGAAAGAAGGGGATACAACCTATCAAAATTACATCCTTCAAAATTGCCGTCTGTTTCAGGCCTTCACAGACGCACAACGAGTAAAATAACCCACAAGAATTTAATCATTTTGGCAATATCGATAGTAGGTAAAAGGCAAACCAAACATTATGGTACAGAGAAGACCGGAGAACAGATAGTTGTGTAATATCCTGAGATCTACTTATAGTAACAGTTTTTCCTGCAAGCCTATTCTTCCAAATCCTAGAAATGATTTGAGGAAGAAACTAGTGCTAGACAAACCCCTTGGTTTTGTTTTGGGCATGGCGTGTGGGGTCCCTGGGATTCTCCTTGGTGTTGTTTTGTTTGCTTTTTTGTGATGACTAGCTAGTGGAGTTGTAAGTGTCACTTGTCACTGGCTGTCTATCTTTATATTCTTGGATTTCTTAATAAAATTTATCACTTTTCGAAGAAGTAAAAAAGAAAAAAGAAAAGAAGAAATCATCTGATCAATAGCTTCTAGTCAATCTAATGTAGGACATGGAAATTAATTATGATATGCAAGATTTCAGGCTTAAGATAATACTAATTTAGAAACAATCACAAAATTTCCACATCCCACAAAATAATAATAATAATAATAAATGAAAAAATCAAGCATTCAACAAGGGGAATCTATGAGGGTCCAAGCCTACACATGTTAGGGTTGGATTAATTAAAAATTATATAACAAATAATGCTCAAAGGAGAGAAGATTCATCCACACATGCAAAGGATTACTTCCCAATCTAAGCAATACACATGTTTTAAATCGGAAACGCCTAGGGTTTGCAAAAGTGGAATAGAACGTGGGATTTAGGATTATCTAGGGTTAGGATTAGGGAAACAAGGTTAGAGAAGAGTGAAATAGAGAAGAGAGACGAACCCGGGAGGTTCCACACGTGTGGATAGCAGCGGGGTCCAAACGCACGTGCATGGGATCCTGCCCACATGTATGTGGGGCCCACGAACCCGAACAAGGCAAGCTTGGGTCTGGTCAACCAAGGGTGGGCCACACACACCAAATTTTAGGATGATCCAACGTCCGATCTGTGCACGGTGATCCGCCGAAGTTTCAGCCCTCTTGCAGAGCCTAATTCTGCAAATCTGTTGTAGAAGAAGGATCGGCTGCAAAAGGGGGTGGATTTGATGACTGGATGGCTGTAGAAGATGATGAATATTAGGGGTAGGGGGTGAGGGCGATTTGGGATGGATGTGGTTTCACATGCAATTAGATTTCCACAACTCTGAGAATTAGAGAGGTAGGAAAACGCAAAATTTTATTAATAATCTTCAATGAGAAAAACCCTACAAGGGGTTGCCTATTTATAAGAAAAACTTATACCCCAAAAGCCGCGCCATGTGCGTACTCTATTACTTAGAGACGGAGTAACAAAAATAATAACTAATCAAAGCAATCTAAACCGTCCATGATATTCCTAATAACAATAATAAGCAAAACTCAAAAGTACTAAATCATCTAGAGTAGTGGACCACGATCGTGAGATCCAATGGTGGGATTCACATGACGATCGGGTCCACTCCAAGGAACCAAAACACAGTCCTCTAACTAGAAGGCCCTCCATGGATGTCTTCCTCTTTGCATACGTGCGTAGGGGGGGCGTGCATTGCGCGAGATGTCTCCATCACAATCACCAACGACTAGCAAGAATATTCGATGGAGTCACATGTAACTAATGTTCAGAGTATCGGTTCTGTTACATCTATTGATGACCAGGGATCGCCAATTCTTGGAAAAAAAAAAAATCGCCATTTGACGAAAACATTTGGAAATGTTTGGAAAATTTGGAATTTTTCATTGAAACTTCATTAGATGTTAAAAGAGACATGTTTACATATAAAGGAATCAAAATATTGCGAAAACAACTATACATAGTTTCCATTTCATAGGGGCCTCAATCATGTCTTATTGAAAAAAATCAATGCAAAATAAATGTATAAAATTTGTAGCCAATCAAAAGATCAGCCAACACTCATCAATATATAAAATTTCACATTAATTGACATTGGAAAACACATCTTCCAATATAAAAATGGAGAAATTAGTATTTCCCTAATTTCTCCCAATTTTCACATAAATGTTTTTTTTTAAAAAAAAAAACCACAAATCCATGTTAATGCATGAAAATCATGCATATTCATGGATTTTCATTGCAATCCGTGCGGACATTTGAGAAAAAAATGAAGTTTCTATTGATTTGTTACATTTTAACCACATGTAGTTTCCTAGATTTTATCAGAGAGTAAGTTGTGAATTCCCTTGACACAAAGTTTGGAGGTAAGAAAACAAAAAGAAAAGAAAATTTTGCAAGTCATAAATGTCATGACTAATGACACCCTCTTTGAATTGTCTGACAGGCAACACTTTTGGATGACGTCACCAAAACATCTTTAATATATCCTAGAGTTTTGTGTCATAGAGTGTCCAAGTGTCAGCACAATAAAATTAATGCAGGACAATTTAATGCTAGCATACAACGTGGAGATTATGAAAAGAGTCCATAAAGTAATTTAATTAACAAAAGATGCTAACCCACCAAATAATTAAGAGTAAACAATAGGAAATTAAATTTGATTTAACCTAAATCACATACCCGTATGCTAAGAAATCACATAAATAAATTAAAACTAAGTCCAATGGAAGGATAGAACTTCCAATTTAGTATAAGCACGTTCCATACTTAAGGGACAGATTTGTAGGTTTTATGATTAAGGTTAGGAAGGGGAAAATCCGAAATTTGGAAAATTGGGGTTCATGAGAATTGAGGATTTTGGAATTAGGATTTTTAGAAATTGGGAAAAATTGGAGCTTGGGTATAGTGTAATTCTATTTCCCATTCAGCACAATAAAATTAATGCAGGACATAATTTAATGCTAGCATGCAATGTGGATATTATGAAAAGAGTCCATAAAGTAATTCAATTAACAAAAGATTCTAACCCACCAAATAATTAAAAGTAAACAATAGGAAATAAAATCTGATTTAACCTAAATCACATACCTGTATGCTAAAAAATCACATAAATAAATTAAAACTAAGTCCAATGGAAGGATAGAACTTCCAATTTAGCATAGGCACATTCCACACTTAAGGGACAGATTTGTAGGTTTTATGATTAAGGTTAGGAAGGGGAAAATCTGAAATTTGGAAAATCGGGGTTCATGAGAATTGAGAATTTTGGAATTAAGATTTTTAGAAATTGGGGAAAATTGGAAATTGGGAATCTAGGGTTTATGGTAAGGGTTCTTGATGGAGAATCAATGTGTTTTGATGGGGGAAGCAAGGGGAAATCAAAGGATTGAGCGGTTGTCCATACGGTCAGCCTAGGGGCTAGCACGTGTGGGTCGTTGGCCAGGGTTTTTGGGTCCTCAATGGTTGATTCCGATTGGGGTTGAAGTTGGATGGTGAAAAGTTGAAGAAAAAGATGATTTGGATGATCTTGGATAGGAACGAAAGAGAGGAGGAAGATAATAGATGGAAGCCTTGTGCCTCCGTTGAATGGGGAATAGAATTACACTATACCCAAGCTCCAAATCATATGGAGTATTCTTCAAATCACATGAAGAAGAGATAACACAGAGCTTTTTCTTTCTTTCTTTTTTTGTTTTTTGTTTTTTTTTTTTTTTTTTTTTTTTTTTGTTTTTGTTTTTTTTTTTTTTTTTTTTTTTTTTTTTTGGGTGCAAAATAACGACATTAGGGCTTCACACGCATCTCTCTTTTATAGTTTCAAAAAAGACCTTTTACAAAAAGACGCTCTCAGATAAGATTTTTAACATAAAGACACTTAATAAATTAAAAGTTGTTCCTAACTCTCTAATCTCAACACAAATATAAGGTATACCAAAAATAATGAAGTATGTAAACAATTTAAACAACTAAACTATTTTGTGGCCATGGGGGTCTACAATTAAGATGTCCAATGATGATGATTTAATGGTCTGATCATCGTGTCCACCCAATCCAACGGTCCGGCGTGTCCATCAAGCTCTTATATGCAACCTATGTGCATCTTTCCAGTGTGGGGTCTTCAAAAATGCATGAACATGCACGTGGGGTCTTTAGCGTGGTTAAGAATGTGAATTGGGCCAAGTAGGCCCCATGTAATGGTTGTTTAGCCATAAGGAGACTAACTAAGCCCTCTTCCTCAGATATAGTGCCCGGATGTCCTCATCAATTCCACTCGGCTGAGGAGATTTTGCCTCTGGCGAAATAGATCCGGGTCTCGTCGTTGAATATCTGCCTTTGTAATCCACATGTTGTCTGACTTTGGTTTGCCCTTCCACTTGACAAGGTACTGCTGGTAACCTCCATGTCGTGTGAAAACCGTTTCTTCATCTAATATATCCTATCTCCTCTCTTCTCGTAGGTATTGATGGTTCGGGTGGTAAATGTTAAGAAGATGGGTCAGGTAATGGCATGGTTTAAGAGGCAGATCAGGGGAATCATCATTAAAGTTCTTGTCAGGGTTAGGAGAAGATCCATGAAATAGTACAAAATCTTCCACATTAAATGTGGAACTGATACCTATATTAGGTGGAAGATCTATCAAGTAAGTATTTGAACCCAATCTTTTCAAGATTTTATATGGTCCAGTGTTACGGGCTTGCAAATTTTTTATGGTTCCTTGTGGAAACTTTTTTGGACGTATTCTAATCATGACTTCATCACCCATAACAAAATCTTTAAACCTATGGTGGGAGTCAACAATCATTTTGTATGTTTCATTACTTAATTTGATTTTATTTTTCTAATCTCCACATGCAAGTCATGCATATGTCGTGTAGATGCATGTGTAGACTCTGAAGGTTATAGAACACTGACATGGGTATGTAATCTAAAGGGGTCCCAGGTTCGTCTACTTGTCTTTTCAGATCCACTTCCTCCCCAAGACTCATTTGATTTTGACGAAGGTTTAGTAGAGTCAACGCGTGAATGTCCCGCACGAGTGTAAGCTCAACCAGTATGTCTTCCAGAATAACAACACTAAACTCCTCCAATACCAAACTCACCTCAGGTGATAACTCTACACTACCCTCATGTGTAACCTCAAGTTGCATCTCCATAATAACCTTAGGTGTGACCTCACTTTTCACATGGGCATACATCATCAAATCAGTTTTAGTCTCTCTTTCAAACTCTTTAGCATTAAATATAGGAAGAGACTCAAGTTGAAGTTTCGTCTCATCTTCAGGACCATGTTTCTTGACGTCCTCCTTTTCCAAAGTGATTTTGGGCGGGAGAGGCTTCAAGATAATCCTTTTACCTTCATATAAAAACGAACATATATTCGAATGACCCAATAGTGTTGCGTCCCCGTCATACAACCAAGGCCTACCTAAAATGATGTGGCCTATATCCATAGGCAAAACATCATACCACAACATGTCGGTATAAGAACCAAACTGGATAGGAATGAGACAACGCTGAGAAACCAAAATTGAAGACACATCAACCCATGAGACTCGATAAGGCTAATGGTGAGGAACGACTAGCATACCTAAGCAGCCCACAGTGCTAGCAGAGACCACATTGATGCAACTGCCACTATCAATGATCACCTTAAAATTTTTGCCACCACGCTTGGCATAAGTGTGGAAAATTGAATTCCTATGGCGATCATCACTTTCCACAATCTGGCTTAAGGCAAGGCTAACAATTACAAGTGGCATAGTCTCAACTCCTTCAATTTGATACTCGGCTTGTGATTGGACATCTTCCCCGGTGTCAGGGTTCGCCTGAAGGGAAGCTTCAAGCTGATCAACACGTGCATTGGTCATTATTAATTGAGTCACGGTGGTCTTATTGTGTGCTTCAATGGCCGTCAGACGGTGGTTGATGGTATTAAGGGCTTTGACAATCTGCTCTAGATTCATAGTGTGATGTAGATCAAAACCACGTCCAGAACGAGTGGGCATATACCAAAAAACTCTAAAAGGGAAACCTAGATCCTAGGGTAATGTTATGACAACAACAAAACTAACCTAGATATCAAAATGGACACACTAGAAACACTAATCTGAAAATTCAGCAAGCTATCACCCTCAAATACTATATTGAAAATTCAACAGGACGGTAATATGAGTACCAAACTGAAAATTCAGCAAGAGTGTAATATGAAAATTACAAACTGAAAATTCAGCAAGGTGACATCCTGAGATTACTACGCTGAAAATTCAACGATGGTATAAGTGCAAAACGATAGCTGAAAATTCAGCTATGGGATACTCCAAACTAGGAACAAAATTCAGCAATATGATCCGAGATGCTAAATGCAATATATCCTCTACTAACCTTAGATGTGACTCTAACCTAAGTGCGGCACAAAAATCCTATGCTAAATCAAGCTTCGATACCAAATTTGATGCAAGACACATAATTTAATGCTAGCATGCAACGTGGAGATTATGAAAGAGTCCATAAAGTAATTCAATTAACAAAAGATGCTAACCCACAAAGTAATTAAGAGTAAACAATAAGAAATAAAATATGATTTAACCTAAATCACAAGGGTCCTTACTCTTGCTCTGGTGGTACTCTCAGGAGGTTCAACACCAGGTCAAGGGTTTGAGTACCCACAAGTGGTGAAATCCCACTACGGCATGAGTGTGTGGGGTGTATGCGCGTTTAAAAAAAAAAAAAAACCAAAATCACATGCTCGCATGCTAAGAAATCACATAGATCAATTAAAACTTGGCTCGATGGAAAAATAGAAGTTCCAATTTAGTATAGGCACGTTCCACACTCAAGGGACATATTTGTAGGTTTTATGATTAGAGTTAGGAAGGGAATAAACTGAATTTTGGAAAATTATGGTTCATGAGATTTTGGGATTTTCGAATTAGGATTTTTAGAAAATGGGGAAATTAGGAAATTGGGAATCTAGGGTTTAGGGTAGGGTTATAGATGGGGAATCAATGGGTTTTGATGGGGGAAGCAAGGAAAAATCAAAGGATTGAGCGGTTGTCCATATGGTTAGCCTTGGGGCTCACATGTGTGGGTCGTTGGCCAGGGTTTTTGAGTCCTCAATGGTTGATTTTGGTTGGGGTTGAAGTTGGATGATGAAAAGTTGAAGAAAAAGATGATTTGGATTATCTTGGATAAGAAGGGAAGAAGAGAGAATAACGATAATAGATGGAAGCCTTGCACATCCATTGAATGGGGAATGGAATCACACCACACCCAAGCTCCAAATCATATAGAGTATTTTTCTAATCACATGGAAAAAAGAAAAAAACACAGCCTTTTTTTTTCCCCCAAAATAATGGCATTAAGGCTTCACACACTCATCTTTCTCTTTTATAGTTTCAGAAAAGACCTTTTACAAAAAGACGCTCTCAGATAAGATTCTCAACATAAAGGCGCTTAATAAATTAAAAGTTGTTCCTAACTCCCTAATCTCAACATAAATATAAGGTATACCAAAAATAACAAAGCATGTAAACAATTTAAACAACTAAACTATTTCGTGGCCCATGGGGGTTCATGATCAAGATGTCCAATGATGGTGATCCAATGGTCCAATCATCATGTCCCCTACTTCAACGGTCCGATGTGTCCATCAAGCTCCTATATGCAGGCCACATGCATCTTCCTAGTGTGGGGTTTTCAAAGATACATGAACATGCATGTGGGGTCTTCAAGATGGTTACGAATATGAATTGGGCCAAGTAGGCCTCATGTAATGGTCGTCTAGCCATAAGGAGACTGCCTTAGCCCTCTTCACTAATATGGTGCTCGGATGTCTTCATAAAAAATCCCTAGAAGTATCCTAGTAACACTGACGGCTAGGCTTCAGTTGAAGCTGAAGATTATGCAGTTTCTAAGTCACGAACTATATCATGGATATCAATGAAATGAAGGAAATGCATTATGTTATTTTGGAATTTGTAGATTTAAGTAGCCACTGCATAACAAGCTAATTGATTTCCATTTGGCATGTCCCGAAGTCCAATGAAGAACCAATTGACAATAGCACAAAAGATTATTGATCAACGAAAGTGTGAGAAGCACAAAAAGCTCACATGGTTGAATGGAAATAGGTGAAAGGAAAATGATTGAGAGTTGTCCTTTTCGCAATTTCGTGGTCCTTTTGTGTGTTGTTGACGTTGGTTCCAGCACATTTTGAATTTTCTTGTTATGCTTGCAGGTTTTTTTCAACTCTCTCTGCAATTAGAATCTCCACATGTTAAGACTCTTGGTAGTTCATTGACTTGCGAAGAAGTTCATAATGATTTTTGGAATCTCATGCAGTTTTACTTCCTGTATCTCTATGATTTTTTCGATAATATGTCTGGTTGGACATTCATAGTCATATGCATTCTTGCTTATCGCTATAGTGATCATTGCAGGTACCCACCCTTCTTTGATGACATTGCAGCACGTATGCTTCCAGTCATCCCTTTAATCATTTACAGGCTTATTGAGAATGATGTGATGGAATATGCTGAAAAAGTTCTTGCAATATACACTCCATTGCTTGCCTACCACCCACTGAGATTTACTTTTGTTCGTGACATCCTTGCATATTTCTACGGTCATCTGACAGGGAAGCTCATTGTGCGGATATTGAATGTACTTGATGTTTCTAAGGTATTGAATTCTCCTGGTTTCTAGTTCACTCTTTGTTTTCTCTTCTAGCTTCCTCATATTGATTTTTTATTCTCTTCAGATCCCTTTCTCTGAGTCATTTCCTCAACATGTTGGTTCATCAAATACTGTTATGTGCCCGCCACCGGACTATTTTGCAACTCTCTTGCTGGGTCTCGTGAATAATGTTATACCTCCTTTGAATAGCAAGTCAAAACCAGGATCGATGGGAGATCCTCCAAGTATTCCTGGGCGTGCGGCACTTAATAAGACTCAAGCAACATCACAATTTGGGACAACAAATACTTCAGAGGGTCAGAGGGCATTCTATCAAAACCAGGATCCTGGCACGTACACACAGCTTGTTTTGGAAACTGCGGTGATTGAGATCCTTTCACTTCCTGTACAGGTTTCACAGATTGTGTCATCACTTGTTCAAATAGTTGTGCACGTCCAGACGACATTAATCCAGTCTAGCAATGGGCTTCAGGGAATGCCGAGCAGTACTGGGCAAGGTTCTGCACTACCAACTTCCCCATCGGGCGGAAGCACAGACTCCTTAAACACAAGCAGATCAAACCCATCAACATCAGGAATAAATGCAGCCAGTTTTGTTTCCAGAAGCGGTTATACATGCCAGCAATTATCTTGTTTGATGATCCAGGCTTGCGGCCTTCTGTTGGCCCAACTCCCACCAGAATTTCACATGCAACTATATTCGGAAGCATCAGGGATAATTAAAAGTTGTTGGTGGCTCACTGATGGGAAAAGGCCTCTGAGGGAACTAGACTCTGCTGTTGGCTATACATTGTTGGATCCTACTTGGGCTGCTCAAGACAACACCTCAACAGCCATAGGTACTTTGCTGCATTCTGTAACTGTTTAGTTCAATCTAGTGGACCCCAGTTTTTCAACAATCTAGCTTTGGAACCATTAAGTCATTGTCTAATTATAATGCTTCTGAGATGCGAGTAGTAAAATGCCAGATGAGCCTTGTTATGGTTGCTTGAAAGAGTGGGATCTCGAACTCTAATCTCTTGCATGTTCCAATGTAGCACGTATGAATGCAACTCATGTCATTCATTAGATGGTCCCAAACATCTGTCTCACAGCCTGGGTATCAGCATCTGTCGGCTCATCGGGCGGGTCCTACATGCAGAAAACATGGACCGCTGGTCAATTCCTTTAACCATACATGCATTCATACAATTGTGACCTGCATAATTGGATGGGCCTTATATTCAGACATACATGGTAATTCCCACCTGATGAATCACCCATATCTTGACATTTGTGCCACATTGACATGTATGTTACTCTCACTAGTTTCCTTGCATTTTCTGCTGTCAAACAATCTTGTGAACTTGTGTTTTCTGAATGTTATATGTTTTTGCATTGGTCCCAAGCAGTGTTCGAAGTATCGGTATCGCTACAAATTTTGCTGACTAGGGATATAGAAACAATATCAATATCATCGTTAATATTGCCTATACCCGGAAATACGGAGAAATATTGGGGAAACATGCGGAAAATGGTAGAATTTTTCAGCGAAACTTCAGGAGATGCTAAAATATGCATATTTAAGAATAAAAAAATTACAGAAAGAATGCATACATAATAAGTTTCCATTTAATGGGGACTTAAAAGCATGTGTTGGTGTAAGAAATCAGTCTAACAGTAACCAAAATGAGTTTATATAATACAAATGCAGGCATGATACAATAATTAAGACACGAAAAAGTAAATGAATTCAAAAAACATACCTATCTATCCATCCAACCATCCATCCATTCCATTATATATATATATATATATATATATATATATATATATATCATCATACAACCACGTGCCCATAAAAAAATGAATTATAATTTTTTAAAAGAATGGTTTTGTGGCAATATTGATACATTGGTGATACATTGGTGATATTATCGAAATATCGCCGATACACTGGCGATACAAGCGACACCTGGAATTTATTTAGTAGAAAATATTGGTGATACATTGGTGATACATGGTGATAGAAGGGACACTTGGAATTTACACAGTCAAAAACATTGGTAATATTGATACATCGTGATACTTAGTGTTATTGGTATCAGTACCAGTGTTATTGATATTGCCAAGCTAGAGATACGGATAATATCGGGGATACTTTGAGCAATGGTCCCAAGAACTTTTGATCTTTTACTCTCTTGCTTTCACCATGTTAAAAGGTTGCATGTCTGAAGGATCTATGAACTATCACAACGCAGTCCAAATGGATAAAACTATGAATAGTAGTATTTGTTGAATGGTTTCTCCTAGAACCGAACTACTCATAATTTCACTGAAATTCAGTGATGGTAGATTACATCACCAGAATCAGGCATAGAAGCGCAAGCATGTTGCTCGTATGTTTTAGGGAAGCATTGTTATATCATTCTCAATCTCGTAACCATTTATAATTTGCTCAATGTTTGTTTTATTTAGCTTTTGCAGTAGAATTGTAAGTCTGTTGCGTCATGGTTTTATTTCAGGTAATATAGTTGCACTTCTGCATTCATTCTTCAGTAACCTTCCTCAAGAATGGCTGGAATCAACGCACACAATTATTAAGAACCTTAGACCGGTGTCTTCTGTTGCAATGTTGAGGATAGCATTTCGTATCATGGGTCCGTTGCTTCCTCGGCTTGCTTTTTCTCGCCAAATCTTTATGAAGGTATGATCAGTCTTTGATGCAGTCATTTTCTTCGCTTTCTTCTGACAAGGAACATGGACATCAAAGGTTGCAATACAGGACCGTCCAATTGTGGCTAAGACCTGTAGTTTTTTGTTTTATTGATAATGTTGCATGGCCACTATTTCCTAGCATGTCATGGAATCATCACAGTTTCTTAAATATTTGAGATACAAGGATTGCTAGCCTCAAATGCACTTCTACATGTGGCCCCACGTGCAGAACATCTAAGGTTGCACATGGGTTGGTTCGGTCCGGTTCTTGGGTGAAACCAGAAACGAACCGTTCCTAACGGTTCTACAATTTTCGGAACTAGAACCGGACCGTTAGCACCCTAGAACCGAACCGGAACCGGACCGTGAAAAACGGTTCGGTTCCAGATCGGTTCCATGGTCCTGGGCAGCCGGCAGCAGCACCCAAAGAGAGAGAGAGAGAGAGAGAGAGAGAGAGAGAGAGAGAGAGAGAGAGAGAGAACCATGCAGACGGCGAGAGAGGGCAGGGGCAGGGGCGAGAGAGATTAGATTTTTTCTTATTATTATTAACCTAAGTTTGGATCAACGGTTCGGATCTAGTGTTCGGATCCACGGTTCGGGCCACAGTTCGAATCATCGGTTCAGATCCACGGTTCGGATCAACGGTTCAGTTCGGTTCTACATGGCCCTAAACTGGAACCGAACCGTATCCAACGGTTCTTAGAAATTTGGAACCGGAACCGGAACCGGTGCAGTCCAGAACCGGACCGTTGGATCGGTTTCGGTCCGGTTCCACAGTTCTACCGGTTCGATGTGCACCCCCATCTGAGTTGTGCATCAGGTATGACCCACTGTGCAGATGTTTTGATCCCAAAATCAAGCTGGACAACCATCTGGTAGGCAGGCCACACATACAGCAATGATGGATAGGGTTAATAAAACTGGTAGGCTTGTTAGACCATCCATTGATTCTGTGCAACTGGTCTGATTTTTGTCCCCAATCACCCAATGCTTCCATGCATACATGCCTACCTGCTAGATGACTGACCTGATTTTATTTTTTATTTTTTTGGCCAGATAATATACATGGTGGATACCACCTGTTGCATGGTCACTGTCCTATGGATATGCCAGATTGGCTCGTGTTGCCACATCTGGAGGTGCATGTGGGCCTAGCAAAATACTTAGAGATAAAGAATTTCTCATTGAAACTGCCATTTGCTGGATTTGTTGTACATGAGCCTGTATAGCTACATTGATAACAGTAACATGGTAGCTTTGCGAGGATTCCTAAAATCACATCTCATTATGCAGTCATGATGCATAGTTATTAGAATGGTCTCCGTGTTCAAGAAAAACTACTCAGTTCACAGTTCTGGAAATTCTACCATTTTCTGAAAACACATTGATGTGTTCTACAGTTCCTTTATCTGGTTTCCTTTGTTGTTGTTATTATTATTATTATTATTATTTTGTCAGTAAACAATTTTATCTATTGAAGTTGAAGAGGATGAATATCATAATACCGCAAAATCATAATTTCTATGATATTTTAATGCTCCACGGAACCTACACATTTTTAATCACTTTTCATGTCTATGTTCAGATTCTCTCCCCGGAAGCCGTGTTGTACCGAACAATAAATTTAAAGGTCTTCATAAAAAGACCTTTAAAGTTGCATTTTGAAGATTACTAAATGGCTCCATATGAATGCTACAGATTTTCACCTTCTTTTGGATTCTAGCAGGGACTGGAATTCTCCCTCTAAAGATTCCTGCTTTTGACTCCAAGGAATTGCATTTCCTTCTTTTTTTTTTCTCCGTCTCCATATACATTTGTTATCCAAAAATCATAATAATTTGTATAACCTTTATTTAACAATTTTAGGATCAATTGTTGTGTCAGACTGTCCATTCATTCATACAATTAGCAGCAATCATAGTGCAAAAGTTCATGTGTTGATGGGATGGTCACTACCATCCAATCGATGGTGTGAAAATGGACATCCAGGATCTGGTGGAGGAGCGACTTAGGTCTAACCATCATCTTGAAACATCTATTCAATAGGTCTCAACATGGTTTGCTTATGGTTCCAAAAGAAGCAATCCACTTTGAAGATGCACTAACTACCAGTCTATGGCTCATAAAGAATAAAAGGTTCTTACAAAATGGCCACATTCAGAGGGTTAAAATGATCTGACTGGCATTTCTTTTTTTTTTTCATTTATTTATTTATTTATTTTTTTTTTGCATATGGCTTGTCCCTAGTGTGACAAAGGAATGGACAGTCCGGATCGATGATTGCCTTCCCATGTGTCATTAAAAAGCTTTGGGGACATCTAGGGCTGCAAGTCGGGCAGGCTCAACCCGACCAACCTGTGACCAACCCGACGTTGGGTTGGGCTTGGGCTGAATGTATTCGGTTCGACCTCAAGCTTGGGCTATACAAGCACCAACCCGATAAAACTTGGGTTGGGCTCAGGTTGAGGTCTCGGGTTGCCCGACCCAACCCAAACCCGATCTATATATAAGTTACTTATAGATTATAATTGAGTGTGGATTGGCTGTGTTGAAGGCACTGGAAATTCCAGTGCCGTCGGGTATCATCAGTCCACGTCATTTCCAATGACTCAAGATAACAAGATATGCTGGATTTCTCTCCCAAATAGATTACGTGCTACACAACATGACTTTTAAAAGAGTAGTTGTCCTACATTTTAGCTTGTTTGTTTAGTAAAAATGAAGTTTTTTTAATGATAAATAACTACGTATATAATTAACAAAATCATAGATACAAAAAATAAGACGTATTGAAATATAATAGACTAATGTAATAACGAAAATATTAGCACGTATCCACCCGACCAACCCGACCGAGCCCGCTTGGGTTGGGCCTGGGTTGAGAATTCCCAACCCAAGGTTGGGTTGGGTTGGGTTGGGTTGCGTTGGGTTAGGGTTGAGCTATAGGAACCTTGGTTTGGGCTAGGGTTAAGCACCAACCCGACCCAACCTGCCCGACTTTCAGCCCTAGTGACATCACTAACACCTGCATGAAGGTTGGGACACCCACCCAACCACAAAAGGTTCTGGACTAAGCATGGGGAGATGGTAAGACTGAGCCCTGTCTCATGTCCTAGAAGAGATGAGTGAAATTTATACGACCCAAATTCTAGAGTCACAGCATAGGCTCTGACACCTTGTTCATGCCTAGCAGTGTCAACTCTTTTGGTTGTTAAAATGGAGGAAAGATTCAGAGCAAAGAGGTCACCCAATATATTGGGATGTTGATCTTAAGCCTTTTGCAATACAAGTGGGACGATATAGTGCGGCTTTAGTATTACTGTGCTCGTGCATCAAAGGGTGGGCCCCGCCTGTGCTTGACTATTCTGTAGAGGATTCTTCTCAGAGGATCATTTCTAATCACAATTACAAGGGTGTTTAAGTTAGACAAATTTGCCTTTTTCCCATCATTAACAATGCAATGATTCTAACTCTTGCTTCCTATATTTCAGACCCTAGCACTGCTGTTCAATGTCATGTCAGACGTGTTTGGGAGGAACTCGCAGCCATCATCTCCTAACGAGGCATCGGAAATAGCAGATATCATCGACTTCCTGTGAGAACTAGTTTCTTCATCTAGAATGATATCTTCATTGCTCTATTTTATTTCAAGTTACATCTTCCTCAGCTTAGGTTACCCTATATGTACTGCTACACGTGGTTGCATTGTTACAAAATCTTGCAGCAGGTGGGTTCTACCGTGAAGGTGGCCCCATAAATAAATAAATAAAACAAAAATAAAAATAAAAATAGGCAAGTGAACTTGTCTGGTGGGCCACATTCGATGCAAGCGGGAGATGTTACAAAAGAATTATCAATTGTTCAAATTCAACATGCATGTGGCCCATTGGAAAGCCAACCAGCCTGATTTTTGGGTGAGGTCATTTACAAGGTGGGACCGTTCTGATGAGTGGCTTAGATATGCCATGCATAAACAGTGAATTGAGGAAATGGATTAGCTTGATGGAACTCTCCATTGCTCCATATGGATTATTTCTGTTTAAAGTACTCACAGATGCATATAATCAAAATTGTCATCAGGCACCATGCTGTGTTATATGAAGGGCAAGGAGGGCCTGTACAGAGCAGCAGTAAGCCCAAACTAGAGACATTGACTCTCTGCAGCAAAGTCATGGAACTTCTACGGCCGGATGTGCAGCATCTCCTGTCCCATTTAAAGACCGATCTGAATTCCTCCATTTATGCAGCGACTCATCCAAAGCTAGTCCAAAATCCAACATGACTGGTGCACATTTTAGGGCTCGTAGTACTTCAGTGCTCCCACATTTTCTTTTTCACAGGCGACCACAAATGCATGATTCTTCAGTGCTTGCTTGCACTACTGACAAAAGAGAGACTGTTGTTGTATTAGAAAATCGACGGACACTGATCCTTTTTGCCTTCTCTTTGATTGGTTCGATTGGGCCTCTGGCAGCATAGACGACAAAAACACCTATGTGAATCATTCAAAAGGCATGGTTTTTAGACTTAGAGACTCAGATCTCGTTTGGTCTCGGGTTGAGTCGCGACTCACCCGAGTTGGTGGTGACTCGGTGGGTCGACTTGTAGTATCAAATGTAATAAGGTAGAGTGCCAAATCTGAGTCAGCGCTTCTGAGTTGCGACCAACTGGTCCAAGTCCTAAAACCATCTTCAAAGGGCGTGGGCCAATAATATGGAGTTTAGGGTCAGATCAGATGCTGCCTTGCTTGGGCATATCCTGCCATTGTATTTTCTACTACTAATCAGTGGACGAGGCAAAAACTCAAAGTTGGGCTGCGATTTGTAACATTATCTAATGGTAGGTTGTATATTTGGAAATCTGAATTTTTGTAGAAGGGTTAAAAGTTATTGTGGATTATGCATACAGGGACTTTCATGTCCATGGACAGTCCATACGTCCATCTGAAATGTACATCTTAGTAATTCTGATTCTCATGGGACACCATACCAAAAAGGCACTGATTATCATGACCTTCATTTTATGACTGTCATGAATGGAATCTAAAATCCACTCCATCCATCAGGTTCTATGCTCAGGTCATAAGTCAGCTTGATCAACATCTCGGATGGGCCATATCACATGGAAAAGTGGGATTGGGATGCTGGCCATAGGTTTGCGTGGGCCACCCCATGGTGTATGATTTTCAACGAGCCTGTTAATCAGGTGAAGAGAAGATACAAAAAACAGCCTGATAACTCAGCAGTTTTGAAAATGATTTTTATATGGTTCCCATAGGCGTGGCTCATTTGGGTTTTTAATCTGTATTGTCATCTGTACAGTTAAAAACTGATGTTCACCTTACGGATGGACGGGATTGGTTTTACATACAAAGCATGGTGGACCCCACAGATCTTTGGTTCTCTCTTTTCTGGCTACATGCAGAGAATATAAGAAGTACGGCTATATGCATTAAAAGAAGTGAGTTGGTGCACTAAAATCTCAATGCTTGCTGGCCAAACAATTGCATTTTTATAATTAATTTACTGTCCCTTAGCTAATGATTTGAAGACTCTAATTGTGAGAGCAAAAATATCCAAAGTTATTGGCGTAATATATAGCAGAAATGAGTTGTTATGCAAACACAAGGTGTTTCTGTGTGGACACCCTGATCCGTAGCTCAAGGGGTAGACTGAGTGAAAGATACCTCGTTTCAACACTGAGGTCATGGTATCAATTCCCTTGTGGGGTGGCTAACAGTGAAGTGTGAACCGACAGTGGGGTGTACTAACAAAAAAAAAAAGGTGTTTCTGTATGGGGAGTAATTGCTTTGAGTCTACCCAATGGTTCATTGGACCTGACCTGACTAGTGGCTCTAGGTTCAAATTTAGGCCGATGGGGAAGGTCTGGGTCCAAAATGTCAACCTGAACTAATAAATGGGTGAAAAGAAATGAGCCGAGTTGGTCCTCTTAAAATTAAACCGTCTTAATTTGGACCTGTTTTTTATGGGTCCAATTAATAAATGGGTTGAACTTGGGTCATATTAAAATAGTCTCTATCCAAATACAATAAAAAGTGGTTATATATATATATATATATATATATATATATATATATATATATATATATGGGGTGAATTTTCACCCTGATCTAAGATTCTGGTGGGCCATAGCAAAGAGAAATTCAAATCAAGGGAAGAAACCATTTGCATTTTTCATGGCCCACTGAAGTTTTGGATCAAAGTAAAAATTCGTACTAGGGGATTTCATGAGGTTCTGCTTCATGTGGACCGTTTAGATTTGCGAGACTCATCAGATATGATGAGTTCTCAAAAAAGTTCGTATGTAGTGCGTACGAACTGGTTCGCAGTGAGCGTTTTCGTGTGTGTGTGTGTGTGTGTGTGTGTGTGTGGAAATGGTTCTTTGCAATCGAGTTCATGGGAACTTCTCATGAGGTTGAGCTATGTAGGCCCCACCATGATGCGAACATCAACACTAGGGGTGCACACTGGTCGGTTTGGTTCGGTTCTGGGGTGAAACAGGAACCGAACCATTCCTAACGATTCTACAATTTTTGGAATCGGGACCGGACCATTAGCACCCTAGAACCGGAATCGGAACCGTGAAAACGAAATGGAACCAGAACCGGAACCGGCGCCATTGAAAACCCATTTCAATAGAAAAACCCATTTCAACAAAAAAAGGAAAAAAAAATAATTAATAATCGTACCTCAACTGCCATTGAAGGAAATGCGATGGCCGTCCTTCTCAGTTTTCAGTGTCAAAGAGGAGAGCAATACGCATGGGGTTTGCAAGTGGCAGGTGACAAGCACTACAAACAAGAATTAAAAAATAAATAAATAAAAGAAGTTATGGGTCCGTTTGGATGGTCAATCAAAATCACAATAACTCCATTAAAGGTTAATGACCAAAGTGAGACCATCCCCAAATTGCAATCACATCGATTTTCTAGTTTAACTTCACTGAAATGGTGACAGCCCCAGGGTTTCATTTCATATAGGGTAAACTAAACTGTATGAATTGCAAATTGTTTCAATTGAGCATTGAAACGCATCAATAGAAGTATATCAGAGATTGGAAATTTTGAAGTAGATGAATGAGAATTACTGACCTCAGATTTCTACTAGAAACAACAGAAACAAGTCAACAACGGCATTAAAACCCTACTTCTTCAAAGCACTCCTAAAAAGTAGGAAGAGTCGCGTTTTTCCCACCGATTCCTTCGCCGTGGCATCCACGCGTGCCATGGAATATTGTGAAATTACAGGACTGCCCCGCCTTGGCAATGGACCGGGAATCGGATTCGGGAACTAGATACGGCGAGAGAGAGAGAGAGAGAGAGAGAGAGAGAGAGAGAGAGAGAGAGACGACGATAGACAGAGAGATACAGAGAGGGAGGGCGCTGGGACTGGGACGGCGAGAGAGAGAGAGAGAGAGAGAGAGAGAGAGAGAGAGAGAGGTAGGGCGCTCAAAAAGGGTGGGTGCTCAAATAGGGCGGACGCTCAAAAACGGGCGCTCAAACAGGTTTTCTTTTGTTTTAAACTAAGTCGGATCAACGGTTTAGATCCATGGACCACGGTTCCTGTCATGGTTCGGATCAACAGTTCGGCTCGATTTTATAGGACCCTAAATCGGAATCGATCCATAATCAACGGTTCAAAAAAATTTAGGAACTGGAACCGGACCGTTAGCACCCTGGAACTGGATCAAATCGGACCAATCCAACAGTTCTGGTTCGGTTCCATGGATCCAACGGTTAAATGTGCACCCCTAATTAACACCGTGCATTTGATGGGTCCCCTTTAAATTATGGGATATCTCAAAAATTAGCCATATATAGAACTCAAGTGGGCCATACCATCTAAAATCGTGTGAAAACATGCCTAAAACATATAAAATCACTTGGTGGGGCCCACCTAGGATTTGTGAACCACATCTCGGTGGACCCAACAAATGATTATGAATGTTTTAATGGGAGGTTAACCCCCCTCAACTTTTGTATGTGGTGTGACCCACCCAAGTTATGGATTGACTTGATTTTTAAGATCATGGCCCACCATGGGATGGTGCATCTAACTGATGGGGTAGATGTTCGAGCTATGTGGGCCCATCGTGATGCGTGTCAAACATCAACACCGTGCATTTGATGGGTCCCCTTTAAATTATGAGATATCCCAAAAATCAGCCATATACAGAACTCAGGTGGGCCATATCATCTAAAATCATGTGAAGGCATGCCTAAAACATATAAAAGCACTTGGTGGGGCCCATCTGAAATTTGGATGCGTCTGAAACTCGGTTTGACCCCTCATCCAAGTGGGACACACATAATGGATGGGCTGGATTTGTGAACTACCTCTTGGAAGGCCCAACAAATGATTATAAATGTTTTAATGGAGAGTAACCCCTCTCAACTTTTGTATGTGGTGTGGCGCACAAAAGTCACGGATTGAATTGATTTTTAAGCCCTAGGCCCATCATGGAATGGCACATCTGACTAACGGTGTTGATGTTCGACACACGTCACGGTGGAGCCCACACAGCTCGACCTCATGGGAAGTTCTCATGAGCTCGACCACATAGAACCTTTTCCCATATATATATATATATATATTAGATTAAACTATATATATATATATATATATATATATATATATATATATATATATATATATATATATATTAGATTAAACTATAACAATGGTTGAACACAATTTTCTAAAACTTCGTTACCCATCCCCCGCTAGTAACAATTTGAATTGTGTAAATTGTGGGTCTCATTGCTGATGGAGAATATGCTAAAACATGGAAAATATAGTAACACTGTTAATTGAACTACCCTATCCATTTGATTTTGCCCATTGAATTTAGATTGCTAGCTATTTTATTTTTTACCATAAAAATTTAGAGTCACTACTAATTAGAAAGCTTGGTAACTTATTTATGTTAAAAATTCACTGTAATTTCTATAGACAGCCAAGATCTACTCCAAACCTAACCTATGCAATAAATGGGCCAGACAACCCACTAAGTTAGTAGGTGGGCTATTTTTAACGTGGACCTACTTAGACTTGACCACAATTTTATTAGGTTGGGTCCAGGTTTAGATTCCTTGTCAACAAGTCAATGAATAATGATTTTACCATTTGAAGATAAAATAACTACCAGTTATTTTTTGGGCCTATCTTAATGAAGTTATTTTCTTATTTGGACAATTGATGCATAAATATAGTGAGAGAAAGAGTCTTTACCTAGTATTTGTTGACAAAGCATGTGATGGAATCTCTAAAAAGTTAATCGGGTAAATATTAAAAAAGAAGTTTCATGAAGACATTGATAAGATTATAGATATGTACAAGAAGAAGTGGCAAATGTGGGACCACTAGCAGAAAGATTGGTGAATTCCAAATTAATTATAGTATTGTACTAACAAAAGCAAATGTGGGACCACCAATAGAGAAAGACGAGTGAATTTTCAATTACTATAGTCTTGTACTAGTAGTCGGCAATTGGCAGTCGGCATTGACATTGTACCCTTTTAAATTAGTTATGGAATTAATGTAGCATATACTTAAAGAGATCTCATTGTATATGTTTGTAAATGACATAGTTCTAATTGATAAGACAAGAAGGGAGTAAATGCACAACTAAATTTATGAATGATGCCTTTGAATATAAATGAGTTCAAATTAATTAGACTAAAATATAATGTAGAGTGCAATTTTGGTAACAATAAGAATTGAAATGAGCAATTTGTTAAGATTGTTGACCAATACATATCACAAAAATGACTACTTTGATATTTTAAATTGATAATTCTTGAGAGCCGATAACTTGAGAAGGATGTTACCCATATAATTTAAACTAGATAAAACAAATTAAGATGTACTTGTAGAGTTTTATATGATCATCATCTACTAATATAAACTAAATGAGAAATTTTATAAGATAACTATAGGATTAGCAATGCCTTATGGAACTGAATGTTGGCCAATTAAAGAACAATATGTTCTTAGGATAAGTTTAACTAAAATTATGATATTGAAATGGATGAATGACAAGATAAGTGAGGATAGAATCAGAAATTAATACATTTGAGAAAACTTATGAGTAGCACTAGTAGTTGATAAGTCAAAGAATATAAGACTTTAAATGATTTTATCATAGGCAATGACCAAGAAGCAAAAGGGAAATGCTGAAAAGGACGTCATCAACGGAGGTAGTAAGAAAACACATGAAGCGGCTATGATGTAATTGAAGTTATGAACATTGATGGAATAGAACAATAAAATAGCAGAATAGAACAATAAAATAGTTGACCCAAATAGTTGGATAAGGCTTAAATAATAATGATGATGATTATCAAAATCTTGTAATATTTTCAAGATTATTAATTAAATGATATTAATCTGATAATATCATGAGATTTTCAAAAAATCATTTTTTTCTGCAAATTTATCACAAAATTATTGTGATTTTAATATAAAAATATTTTAAAATTAAAATAATTTAGTTAAATACTTTTATATTCGGAAATTTAAAATTATTTAGGCTGTTTTGGGATGTATTGTGAAAATAATTTTGTAAAATTTTATTATTGTATTTTCTAATGGTAGTGTATTTTATTTTCATGTTTTTAAAATTTGCCAGGTTTTATAAAGCTTGGAATTTTTTGTTCCTGTTATAACACTCCTTGAAAATATGGCCTAATCAGTCCTTTTAATATATTTAACTCCAACCTTTGTTGATTGGCGAATACATATTACTATCTCTAATCAATGTGATTGTTAAGAGTTTACAAGCACATGGCCCATGGAAGGACCCACATGATAATGGTCTAGATTGATGGTTAAACCCATTTTCATACAATAAATGTGGACCACCCATTTTCCTAACTATTGACTAGATGGTAAGGATGGTCCAATCAAAGTGATTCCTGAGAAACTTGGTCAATCAAAAATGAGGCCTAAATGAAATGATCTAAATTGACAAATAAACAAATTTCCTTCAAAAATATGAATGGTAGGAAAAAAGTTATGACTATAAATATTGACTCTTATCATATGGCAATACTTGAATTTATCTCATAAAGATCACTTTGAGTAGATCATTCTAATCATCTAACCAATGCCCATAAAAATGAACTATAAAAATGGTCTAATCATTAATATGACATGTCTATCATTTGAGCTTCATTCTTGATTGAGTGTAGCCTGTAAAGATCAACTTTGATGTGAGTCCTATTATGAGCTATGTGCCTCTAAACTCTCAAGAGTCAATCGATCTGATAATACTAACATCAATCTAGTGTTTGTCATTGATTTGTTAAACTGAGATGATATTGAAAATTAACCACCCAATTGGAGCAATCTTGATAGAAAATGACTGATTTGAATAATGCTGAAAAAGAACACTCCAATTGGATTGGTATAAAAGGCAAATGATATGACTAATATTTGAAGATCAATAGTCCAATTGTGTAAGACCCGTATCCTAGTCCGTACTATTTCATAAACTCCCGCGGTCCTCCAGGTTGAATTCCAACAAACCGCGACCTATAATCGGCGTTTGCGCGCGACCCTAAGTCGCATCTCAAATATCTGAGCGGCTTGACTCGAAAGTTGTACCATAACGACCGTGCCGTCGCCACGGTTCTAATGTCGCGTCTCGTGCGCCGATGTGATACTCAGGCTAAGAAATGTGTGCCCGTATTTATTTCGAGGAAAACGCCGCACAAGAGAATCTCTACCAAATGTCAAATCAATCCCATCAATCAATCAAGTACAACACCCATCCCTCTTTCACCCAAAGTCAAAGCAACCCATACCTAGGCAAGTAAACCCATCACACCCATCCCTCTCACTCTTACATCACCTCTCTCTCTCTCTCAAACCATGTTTTCTTAAGCAACCCAAGAGAGAGAGCCCAACGTCCAAGCTTCCCATGGAAAAGCTATAGTGTAGCCCACTTCCTACTACCCTATCTCTCATCTCTACCTTCCAATCTTCATCATCCAAAATCAAAGAGCAAGCTAAGAAGCCTAGGAGTCCAAGGAGCTAAAGAAGGAGGCTAATATGATCCACCCTTGATTTTCAATTTGATGGCCCACTTATGATGGGACCTAATTTGATCTATGTGTTGTAATCTTATGAGGGGCCCATAGTGGTGGGGTCCCTCCAGTACACCTCTCTCTCTCTCCTTCCCAAGTATTGTGGCCCCCATTGTGATGTATGATTCATGTATTTTATCTAGGCCGTCCGTGGGCCACCATGGTGAACGTGTGAATCCACGCCATTCAGCACCTAGGTGTGGGGCCACCTTGACGTATATAGCTGGTGGGCCATGTGTATGTGGACCTCACCTTGATGGACATATCATATTAAGGACGTCCAGTAGCTGAGGCTGCTGGACCGTATGCAAGGAAAAACCCAGCTGATGACATTGAGCAAGTGGGCCACACATGTGGACCCACCTGATGATTATCCACACTGTTCATCTGGACCACACCTGATATAGGTGTTTAATCTCCACTGTCCAGGGATGCACCATGATGCATACGTCTTGCATCCAGGCGTGGACGCTGGATGGAAACCCTCCCCCCCTAATAAAAAATATTATTATAATATGATATTATATTTTATATGATAAAGGGCCCTACGTGGGACCCACCATCTTATATTTGGCATCGAGTTAGTTTTGGCATCATACGGTAGCTATATAGCTGTTGTATTGATGTCAGCAGGGTCTGTGGAACCCAGCTGATGTGGTACCCATCCACACCCTCCATTGACGGTGAGACCCACCCTTGATGGGCTATATCCTAACTGTCTATGCAGAGGACGTCAGCGAGATCGTGGGATCTGGTCATGAGGTATGTATTTCACCCCTACCATCCATCTGACGGTGTTACTGATGGGGTATGGGTTTTAACCCTAGCCCTCTAACCATATTTGAGATGTGAGATGGCCCACCAGATGCATGTATTCTTTATCCACACAGTCTGTATGAAGGACGGGTGGGGCCCTCTTGATGTAAAGTGTATTTGCACCATCCAGGCATGAGATAGTGTTGTTGTACCATGGTGCATTTGTTGTATCAGCATCATCCTGACGATGGGCCTCATTTGATATGTAGCTGCTTTATCCCGACCATCTATTATCTGGAGGCTAGCAAGTTGGGACGTTGTTGTCCAATAGCAGGCCCACCCTATTGTAGGTATTTTATATCCACCTTGTCCATTTGATGAGGCCCATCTGTAATGTGTGAGGCCACACCCTTTTGGGGTCCACTGTAATGTTATATTTTACCCACATTGCCCGTTAATGCTGCCCACTTGATGTTTATGAGGTCCATTGGTGTGGCCCGTTGATGCGGCCCACTTGATGTATATGAGGCCCATTGGTGCGGCCCGTTGATGCGGCCCACTTGACTTATATGAGGCCCATTGGTGCGGCCTACTTGATGTTTATCGGCCCATTGGTGCAGCTCGTTGATGCTACCCACTTGATGTTTATGAGGCCCATTGGTGCGACCCGTCGATGCGGCCCACTTGATGCATATGAGGCCCATTGGTGCGGCCTGTCGATGCAGCCCACGTGATGTATATGAGGCTCATTGGTGCGGCCCATTGATGTGGCCCACTTGATGTTTATGAGGCTCATTGGTGCGACCCGTTGATGCGGCCCACTTGATGTATATGAGGCCCATTGGTGCAGCCCATTGATGCGGCCCACTTGATGTTTATCTGCCCATTGGTGCGGCTCTTTGATGTGGCCCACTTGATGTTTATGAAGCCCTTGCGTGAGGCCACGAGCCTACTATATGTTTGGCCCTATGAAGGCCACTCCTTGGGAGCAATGTTGGTTAAATGTCCACATTGATGGGCAATAACGGTTAAATGTCTACATTGTAACCTTCCCTTAAGCCCTTTATTAACCTGATTATTAAGGCCGATTGTTGATACCGATTATCAATGCTGGTTATCGATACCGATTATGAGTATGTGACACCATAGCATCATGATTCATGCTCATACGGATCATCTGCATGTTTGTTATGATATGTGGATGACTATTTCATATGCCGCAATGCAAGTTGTTTATGAGACTCTCTAATAGGCGGAGTCGTCCCACATGAGCGCACGGTATGCGCAAGATTGATGCATAATTGGATTATGTGACTCATGCATCTCACATTTTGGGATATAACTACTGTACGCCTTAACGACATCAGGATCGTGGCCTCCACATGCATATCGTGGATGGCTAGATGGGACACCGAAAATCTTTTTCTACGTGAGGTGCTATAGATGTCCCTGGGTAAAAGTCCATAAACCTTCGTGGCTAGGAGACGCTCCAACGTTTAGACCGAGTGAATACATGAGCGCCCGAGTGCCGAATACTTGTAGGCCGCGTCTCCCACTGTGTGGCCTTACTGGCCCGAAGGTAGGGGGCATAGCTAGGTTGAGTTTGACCAGCTCGTAAATGGGTCCACTATGGACGTGTCAAATAGATATTGGCTGATTACTGGCCAGGCGGATAGTGAGGTCTCTTCCACTTATATGGTTGCGAATCCAGTGGGTGGCAATCGGGTGTAGAGTGTACTAGACCCTGGTAATGATCCCAGAGATGTACAGTACTGATATGTGGACTTATTAAGCAGGAGTTGCATACTCAGCATTTTACTCATTCATTCATTCATTCACTATCCACTCGGGCTGGTGGTGCGTAACTAATTAATATGTTTACTTTCACAATGGCCAGGATTTCGGTTGGGGCACGTGACCAACCTGAGGTCAGGAGTTTACCACATTGAGTCTATCTATCCAAATTTAGGTATGAGACTGGTTTGGATAGAAGTCCCTTGTGATGGACCCCGTAGCCTGCGATACTACGTACTATCATCCCGACTTCACACTCCAGCTTGGTCATTTCATTCACACCGCATATTGCATTACAACCGTGGCATATAGTATTTTAGGTTGCTACGTTTTTACATTTATATGACCTAGATGAGGTTGACAGCATTCGTGGACTCGTTAAGATTTGTATATTGCATTGCATTCTCAGTATATGATATTTGGCTTATTATATCTTCGCATTGCATTGCTGATCTATATTGCTTTCTCAGTATATGATATTGGCTTATTTTGTTTTTTGCATCGCATAGCCTGGATAAGGCTGATGGTATTTATGGACTTACCAGCATATTTTTGCATTACTCTAATATTGTACGATTTATGGATTGCTAGTATTTTCGCTTACTCTGATATCTATATGCTTGGCACATGCCTCACACACACTTACACTACCTTCTAAGCTTTCTATAAGCTTATGCATGATAGATGCGTACAGGTGACGTTAGGTTACAGCAACGTTGAGCTTGGACGGTGCGACGGTATTTTGGAACTTTGATTTTCGATATATGTATTTCCCTTTCAGCATTGTATTCAACTGTTTATATTAGTGGATATGTGAAGATGATGTTGCTTTTGTGATTTAGGTAAACTTGTGGTTATATTTCTTATGAGATAAATGTATGATGAAAAATCCTCCTTGTAGGATCTCAGGATCGAAATCTAGCGTATGGGTGCTGGGAGCCGAGAATGGGGTACTACGGAAGCTGTCGATACCAGATTCGGCGATCAAAAATTTTGTAAGCTCGATTTTCGAGTTTGAGGTGTGACAGATTGTGCTAAAATTGGAGATGAATAGTTATATTAGTTTGATACTAAAAATGAATATCCAACATGGTCTAACTCGAACTAAACTAAAAATGAATGGTTTTATTTAATAATAATGATGAATAGTTTGGTCAATATGAAAGGTTTAATTATGTTAAGATTAGAAATGAATGGTTAGATTTGGTTGATATTTAAAATCAATGACCTGATATTGAAGATGAACAATTTGGTTAGATCTTAAGAGATTGTTCATATTCAGTATCAACCCTTTGATCATCACCACTGGTTTACTCGTATCAGTGACCATCATTTCATTGATCAATTTCATCGCAATCGAACTGTTCATCTTCGTAACGGTTAAACAAGGCATTATTGGCTTAATTAGACCAATCATCTTTAACAATGGCCCAATTGCACTATTCAACTTTATTATCGTTCAAATCAGACCATTCGGTTTGACAGTGGTGGTCAATTTTTCATATTGGCCCGATTGGATCATTCATTGCGAATGTTCAATGCAATCATATCAATTATCTTCAATATCGATCCAAATTGATCATTGATCTTCAATTTGGGACAAATTAAACCATTCGTCTTTGATATCCGTCCAATTAAACCTTTGAACTTTGTATTGATCATATTTGACCATTCATCTCTAATTTAAGAACAATTAGATCATTCATCTTCAATATCGATATAATCAAATTGTTGATCTTTATTTTAATGTGATGAGACCATTGTTCTTTGATATCAATATAATTAAACTATTCATCTTTATTATTATTTAAATTGGGCGATTAAACTTCAACATTGGTCGAGTCATACCGTAATTCTCAGTATTGGCATAATTTGACCATTCATCTCCAATTTTAGCACAATTAGACTACTCATATTATATTTGTCCAATTAGAATATTATTCTTCAATTTTATAGTGATCGAATAGTTCATCTTTGATATTTGTTTAATTGGACCATTCATCTTTAGTACCATTCAAGTTAGGTTATTGAACTCTTTCATCAATTTAATTTGGCAATTGATTTTCAGTATCATCCTAATTTGATCATTCATCTTTAATTTTAACACAATTTAACTATTCATCTTCAATATTGGTCTGATTGAACCATTCATTTTCAATTTTGGATTGATCAAGCCATTCATCTTCAATATTAGTCCAATCAAGCCGTTCATCTTTAAATCGTTTAAATCAGGCCATTCACATTCAAGATTGATTGTAATCAAGTCACTAATTTTTAGTATCAGTAAAATTTAATGGTTTCTAATTTTAGCATAATTGAATTGTTCATCTTCAATCGAGTGAATTAGGTTATTGATTTTCAATTTTGTACTAATGAGATCATTAATCTTTGACTTAGTCTAATAGAGCCATTCATCTTTAGCATCATTCAAATCGGCCCTTTCAATTTTCAACACTAGTGATCAATTAGTTGATTTTCAATACTCCAAATGATTATATATCAAAATTGTGGCCCACATGCACTTGGACTACTCATCATGTAAGCAAACAATTCTCTTTGAGAGAGAGAGAGAGAGAGAGAGAGAGAGAGAGAGAGGTGATTATTTTCTTTTAGTTTATTTATTATTATTTTTTAAAAATTTTTAAATTTTTTTTTTTTTTTCAAAAAAACAACACTAAACCATGGTTCAAGTGGTAAAGTAAGTGAAGATAACCTCGTTTCAGCACAGAAGTCACCAATATTGGCTAATAATGGAGTGTGTGTACTACCTTGCTAGCAGCAGAAAAGAAAAGAAAAGAAAAGGAAAAAAAAAAAACTAATTTGAAAAATACATAATGGCTAAGAATGAGATATATCAATATGGTGGAAATGTCGTCGAATGAGTGGTGTAGATTTTTTACGTGTCCGCCATATGTCACTTGAGGTACAATATAAGCCGTTTGCGATTTTAAAAAAAAATCTAACTTCCATCCTCACTTGATGTGACTTCCAATCTAAGGTACTCAACTCAAATCAAACCCAGCTCCTCCGCACTTACCTAACCAGAACTTTAATTATTCCCAACCAAACCTAACTCAACTTTGAATTTGCTTAGACCCAAACTTAACCCGAATTCAAATGAAATTGGCGTTTTCCAAAATTGGACTCAACCCAAGGACTTGTCGGGTACAGGTTGACCCGAACCCAAATTTTAGCTGGCGCATCGGTGAATGCAATGAACCTGAGTTTCTGGCTACCCGACACGAGTGTTTGCTTTTGGGCGTTTACTTAAAATACTAAGACGTGTGGGTCCCATAAGGTAAAGACCACTTGTAGCGAGTATACTCGAGGCATCGATGATGGACCCAGCCCAATTCTACTCGAGAGGAATCATATGATCTTTGACCCGAAGAAATGCAATCGGGTACTCAGGTTTTCAGTTGGCACAAGTGCGGCCATCATTTGATGATCCAAGCCGTTGGTGTGATCAAAACCCGTGGATGGACCATGCCCTTTTTAATAGGAAAAAAATTATATATATAAAAAAAAAAACCAATCTTTTCAACTTGTGGCTGCAAATAGATGTTGAAGAAGTCGCACATTGATAGAAGGCCAGTGGCCCATTTTTCATGGAATGATTAAATCAATGGAGTTCACATTAGATTGAAGGTCTGGATCACTAACCATGGGCCCACTGGTACCAACTGAAAACTTGGATCAAGGATCACAGATTCCATGTCCACACCAATCATCATGAAAAATGGCAAGCGATTGCGATATCCAAGCCATTTATCAGGTGTGTCCCACCATGATCATTCAATATAAAAAAAAATTTAGGCCAGCCCACTCATTAGATATCCCACACTCTAACTCTAGGACCTACTCTCATTCTTTTCTAACCATCCATTACTCTCATGCATGCGTGGCCACCTTATAAGTATACTAGCCTGATTTTTGGCCTGGTGTATATATACTCATATCATGCTCCACCATATGAATGGCCCTGATCTCACACGTAATCTTCATGTTGCACGATGTGACAGTACCCTCCATTTACACCACGGAGTGTTACAAGGAGAAAATCTCAGGCAGAGTGCGATGGATGATACTCAGCCATTTAGAATTTGCATACTTTAAATTAAACTGTTCAGATTTTTGGGTTGCAAGTTTAGTTGTATCATAAATCAAATATTTTTCTTATTTGATTATCTTAATATTAGATTTGTGGACATCCATTGGACAGTTGAAATGAAAATATCAAATGCCATCCTATTTCAATTAGGGGACCAAACACTGGGTTGGGCTCCGGCAGGTTAGTTTGGTCTCAACCTTGGGCGATATAAACACCAACCCGATAAAAGTTGGGTCGGGCTTGGGTTGAAGTCTCGGGTTGCCCGACTGAACCTAAGCCTGATAGATATATAAATTATAAATTATAATTGAGTGCAGGGCATTTGTGTTGAAGGCATAGGAAATTCTAATGTTGTTGAGTATCATTAGTCCTCGCCATTTCTAATTACTCAAGCTAACAAGATAAACTAGATTCCTCTCTTCCAAATATATATTTTAACTTGTTTATTTAGAAAAAAAATAAAGTTTTTTACAATAAATAACTAAATATATAATTAATAAAATTATAGGTATAAAAAATAAGACATGTATTGAAATATAATAAACTAATATAATAACAAAAATATTAGCATGTAATCACCCAACCAACCCAACTAAGCTTGCTTGCGTTGGGCTTGGGTGGATAATTCCCAATCCAAGGTTGTGTTGAATTGAGTTATGGTTGAGGTATAGGAACCTTGGGTTGGGCTAGGGTTGAGCACCAACCTGATTTAACCCACCTGACTTTCAACCCTAATTTCAACCAACATGTATTCTTTTCTAACCCTAGGTTAAGGTTGCTCAACCAATTGTTATTGGGACTATGACTTAGAAGCAAAATCTCATTGCATGCTAATTAACTTAATTAGTGTATCGAGCAAGTTATTTTGCAATGATAACGGTAGCCGTAACAACCACCACCGTTAACCTTTATAATACAAGATGTAATGATTGTTACTGATCATAACATTGTTATAATTAAAATAAAAAAATAAAAATAAAATAAAAAAACTTGCGTTGTTCTCCTAATGAATTATTATAGCTTTTGAGGGGCATAACGGCCGTTATATATTCACACAATAGCTCATTTTAACATATGAACCCAAACTTGAAGCATATTCAAAGCTCAAGTAGACCACACCATAGAAATGGATGGGATAATGACATCCACCGTTGAAACCTATGTAGGGCCCATGGTGATGTTTATTTATCATATAAACCATTCATATCTCACGTAGACATGAAAGAAAGGAAAATACCTTATTTGAAACTTTTATGACCTCACCATGAGGATTACATTACATGGTCATTAGACATATCCACTCTTTGAGTGAAGACTTAATAAAAGAAAAAACTAGTACAGGTGTTTGAGAAACTCGTTCTTGAGTCAACTCAACTCAATTAGGTTTTAAGTTTGAGTTTTTGAATTTTTAAACCATGCTTAAAAACAGCACGTCCCACAATTTAGGTGGTTTAATAAGAGTTGATGGACGGCGTATATGATTTTTAAGTGCCTGTGTATCAATTGCCATAAACTACCAGAGTATCCATTAACTCTCGAAAAGGGACATAGCATTGATAGGCACGAAACCATCTCCGTTTGATTTTCTCATCATTGGAATTTGTTTAGGGATCCATGCAATGTGAAAACGAAGATTCCAGATGACGACTTTGGAAATAATTAAAAAAATGTACAGATAAAACCCCCACACGCGTGTGGAACCTTGCACATTCCCAAGCAATCATATGTGCCACTATGGCTTTACACCTGTGAGATCCAAGCTTTCCATCTGGTTGGGTATAATGATTAAATCTTCCACCTCAAAATTCAGGCCTTTTTAACTTACAGGTGGCCACAAAGTATGAAATAAATGGACGGGTGAACCATTCTCTCTCTATCCGTCCATCTGTTTCGTATTTATTTGTCCCACTTAAGCAGCAAAAAATGGCCTTATTTTCAGATCAGAAGATTTAAACAATGTAGCCCATCTGATGGAAAGCTCTGATTGAGCACATGTACTACATATTGACACGTGTGTTGCGTGTGTAAATATCAAACATGTTAGGAAAAGGATGATGGTATGTGTGAAATCAAAGCCACAAACATTTTGAAGATCCAAGGGAGTTAATTTGTGGATAAAGGACCAATCCTAGTCTTCCATATCAGAGGTCACCCTCCAAAAATGGAAGGCTGTGGTAAGCTGATGGGGACAGGTCGAACAGATAGAAATAATTAGTAAGTGGGCCCATCAAGGCAGAGATAATGCCACGTGTCCCTTGTTTTGAAAATTTTATTTTTTGGTAGTGGATTACGTGGAACATGAGATTCTATGTCCTCCCATGTGGACCCTTGATGACGGACGTGGTTTGGCTGGTGACCCTAAGGCCAGCATGCTAGCTGATGTCAAAATTCTGTGGGCCCCATTATGATGTATGTGTTTTATCCACTCCATTCATCCATTTTGGCAGGTAATTTTAGGGTATTAACCCAAAAATGAGACTGATTTCAAGCTCAAGTGGACCACACCACCGAAAACAGCGTCGAGAATGACATCCACCGTTGAAACCTTTCTAAAGCCCAAAGTGATGTTTATTTGTCATCGAACCTGTTCATACGGTGACAAAGACCTGGATGAAGGGAAAACACAAATATCAGATTGATCCAAAACTTCGGTGGTCCCCAAGAAATTTCAACGGTAAACATTCAATCCCCACTATTTCCTGTGATGCGGTTGACATGAGCTTTGGTTCTATCTCATTTTTGGGCTTATGCCCTAAAATGAGCTGTCAAAAATGAATGGACGGAGCAGATAAAACACATACATCATGGTGGGGCCCACAGAGCTTTGACACCAACTAGCTGGCTGATGTTGGGGTCATCAGCCAAAGCGCGTACCTTGACTACGCGCATGTGACATAAGGAGTATGTCAGGCTCATGTCATCTCAGACACTAGTGGTGGAGCATCTACGCTTGGGAATCATTCCGTGATGGGTCCCACTCATGGCTGCGTTTGGATGACAAGTGAATGCAATGGCCGACATTGAACCAAAGGGATGCAGATATGCCAAAAGATGATGACATTTCATAGTATAATACTTAAGTAAGTGGTGTTCCATTCCTTTCTTTCTAAGTCTAACCCCACAAAGAAAATTAGAGTTTGGTGATGGGATCTTGGTCTTGTGGTATTGTAAAACGCTCCAAAATTAGAAGGTTTAAACAAATGTCATAGCTAGCCCACAATAATTTTTATTTTATTATTATTATTATTATTTTTTTAATTTTAAGTTTGGGATGAAATTATTTATGTTTGGAGGCTAGTGCCCGTACAGAGCTTCTTTTTCTTTTGTTGATTTCCTAGGACTTTTTTTCTTTCATTTCAAGCATGTTTTCTAGAGACACCCCCTCCAATTGTATTTTTTAGCATGCGGTCACCACCATCAGCTTCTTCGACATATAGGCACCACCAATAACTTCTAAGATCCTAAAAATGAGTATTGTTTTTGCTATGACGATCACGTACTTTTAGAGATGAAAGCTGGTGATAGGTGAAAGACATTTTAAATAAATTTTTTAATTTATTTTTTGCAGAATAACATTTTCATAAAGATGAAAGCCATTTTTAGTTGTGAATAAAGAGATATGGCCATAGTTGTTATCGTGGGGGAAGTGACTATTAGAAATAATTTGAGGTGGAAATAAATGGTTGTGGTTGTCTCGTGGAAAACAATTAATGAGATAGACTTTGGATTTTATAATGTATTGGCTTTGAAGATATATAATGTACATACATTATTTGTTAAGGGTCGAGGTTGTGTATTAAGGGTCTGGGTTGGGGTTGTCATGTATTAATTAAGAGTTTGAGTCGTAGTTGTCATGTGTTAATGGTTAATGTTATCATGTGCTATGGGTCGATTTTGTTATATGTTAAGGGCCGGAGTCATGGTTGTCATGTGTTAAGGGCCAGAGTTGTCATGTGTTAAGGGTTATGGGGCCCACTGTGGGATATGTGTTGGATCCATTCAGTCCATTTGATTCACAATTTAATTTAACATCATGGGCTGAAGAATGAGTTATATAAAAAATTCTATAGCCTTAAGAAGTTTTCAATGGTAGGTTTTCAATTTCATTGCTTTTTGTGGTATGGTCCACTTGAGCCTTTGATATGCCTTTTTTTTTTAGGATCATACATTAAAATGATATTTCAAAAAGGATGGACGACATGGATAAAATCCATACATCATAGTGGGCTCCATAGGACCATCCATTGCTAGGTAGGACCTGCTACCAAATCCACATCATGTCCCATCACATTGACATAGATTTCGAGTAAAAGCCTGTTGGGGAAGTTCCTACCACCGGAAGGTATGTTGGACCCACTGTGATATTTGTGAGAAATTCACTTTATCCATCTGTTTTGAAAGATCATGTTAAGACATGGGACAAAAATTAGACAGATTTGAAACTCAATGGGGCTACATGACTTAAAATAGTGTCTACTGTTCAAACCTTTTTAAGGCTCCACTGTGATATTTATATGCAATCCAAACCGTTCATAAAGTAGCCCAAATGCTCATAAAGTCCTTACATAGGAAAGAACTGGAAGGAAAAAAATATTAGCCCGATCCAAAGCTTCTGCAACCTCCTTAATGTTCAACCATGAATGTATGATCTCCACTATTTTCTCCTGTGTGGCTCACTTGAACTTTGGACATACCTCATTTTTTAACTCATGTCGTAAAATGATTTGGCAAAATGTGTGAATGGTTGAATTTCTCACAAACAGCAGTAGGCTCTATAGTGCTTATCCCATCCGAATTCCTCTTGCCAGCAAGCGTTGGATTTAAAACAAAAGTTAGTAGTGGCAATTTTGTCCCGAAAATTTTGAAAATGGTGTCACAAGTTAAGCTAGGTCATTTGTTTAAACCTTTTTAATTTTTCAGGTGTTTGGCTATACCACAAGGTTACTTTGGTTATTCTTACATTTGACTAATTATTATAAAGTTTTATTGAGGGACAAAATTAGAATTTAGTCTAATCATGATTTTGATGGGCCCAAACAATCCATGTCATTTTCTCATTGCTGAAGTAGAGCTTTCGCAGCTTGATTATAATTTTTTTTTTTTTTTTTTTTTTTTAAATATTTTTTAAAAATTTTAAATAAAGAAATTTATTATGCCCACACGCGTATGTACAATTATGGCACATTGCGACTGGATTGGATACAATTATGGGAGGATTCCGCAATGTAGATTCCCTGACACAAGACACAAGATTCAGGTGTGTCCACTAAATGGGTATAGGTCCTAGTCTACAAAAATATATATTTTTAACATTATGGCCCATTTGATTAGTGGACCAAACTGAATTTTGTACCAGATCACATTAGAATCTGGCTTAAATTTAGAAGATACCTTGTCTGAAAAGTATAGTCCAAATTGACTAGAGAAACAAAATCAGTCCAATCATCATCTTGAAACATCTACTAGAAAGATCTCACTATACATGTATTTCTTATGATTGTAAAGTAACACTATGATTTGATGATTTTAACTGTGTGATTTATAGCTCATAAATAATGGATGGTTGTAACAAATTAACCCCATTCAAAGAGTTAAAACCATCCATTGAAGTGATTCTTGCACCATAGCTTGCTCTTAGTCATATGGATGAATGGATGGTTTAGATCCAAGATGGGTCACCCCAAATGTGTCATTAGGCCTGAGTTAGCAAAATTCGTGTGTATATGAGAGAAATGCTCCAATGCTCTCCTAATATCAAATTAACTAACCCCAACTGTACCTAACTTGACCCAACTCAACCCAGTTTTAACATCTCCAAGTTTGTAGAGCCAACCTGGACCCGGCTAGACTCAAAGTTCAACTGGTTCCAAAAATTAAGATGAGACCCAAACCGAACTGGTTCCTTAATGGTCCTAAAAAAGGGACTTGGACCCATTTAAGTTGGGCCGAGTCCATCACATACTCAGTGTCTGAATGCCCATTGACAACCCTAGTCTTACCAGAGAGATGCCCTATTAAAGGAGGAAGAAGAAGGAAAAAAAAAGGAGGAGGGATGGTCCATCAGTTGGGCCACTATGTTATAAATGAAAATATCTAAGAAAGCAAGAAAAATGGTTTTTTTTTTTTCATAAATAAGCCTTCAAGCATGCATGAGACCCATTGGTAATAGGACAGAGAAAAGTAGGAGGAAAGTTCGGACATTGCCTAATTGTTGTGTAGCATGTGTGCTTTGTACATAGAATGTTAGTAATCTCATTTCCCACTGACTTTTTTTTTCCCCTCATGGTATCTTACAGTTTATAAGATCTTGATACCTTTATACAAAGTTAAAAATGAATAATAAAAGTTTAGACGTCTACCTAATTAGTACAAGAGAGTTCGAATGAGCTAGACATGCTTTGAAAAAATGAGCTAGAGAGAGAGAGAGAGAAAAAAAAAAACCATGTGGGACCCACTGAGAAGATCACTCCGGTCCCATTTGATGGACTCATGAGACTGTACACCATATGAAAACAATGGGCAGTTGTTGTTATGTCAATGTCCAATCTATGAAATTAGAGGGCGAGACATAATATCAAAACAGATGGAAGGAGACATACGTTGTGGCGTGAACGAACAACAATCTCACGTTCCAAATGATGATCCTTAATGTGTATGGACCATGCTCTTAAAATCGTAACCATAGGATTTGACCATTCTCTTTCCAACCGTTAATTTTATGGCCACAAATTTTATAAGAGTTCAGATGTTGAAATGAGAAGAAGAGTTGTGGTCAGGCAGGTTGTTGTGAGAGGTTGGAAGAGGAGAGTTGCAATCGAATATTCACATAGTTCCCATACCTACTTAGAGTTTTTATGAAACACAACAAAGTTCTTGTTGAATCCAAATCGTTCATCAAATGGGCTTCCTCCTTTTCACTGTACCTCACAAAACATGCCGATACCAAACTCAGGTGGGCTACAATATACGTGTAGACACCCCAGTTGCACACCAAATGGTGGAGGTGCAACCCGCGGAACATAAGTAATGAACTCGTCGAAGAGAAGTAATTGGGATTCAAGAATTAGACCAAGTCACATAAGTAAATCGGATCACTAAAGAATAGGCCCAATAATGGGTATGATTTGAATCACTACAGGGGCGCGGGGTTAGTATATTCACAAATAAGCTCGTTAAATATGAACCTCATAGAAGTCTTAGTCAATTTTGGAGACGAAATTATTTTTAAGGGGTAGATTGTAACGTCTCGAATTTTTGGCTACTTGAGAATTAGATGTTCTTTGGTATTACCTTCGATTTCTCCATTTAAGTAGATATCCATGCATGCATTTGCATGTGTTTGGGATCAAAACGAATAATTTTGGGTCCACAAACCGCATAACTATAATAAATGATGAATTTTAGGAAATATAGACGGACCCTAGCAGTATCACTGCCAAAAAACTAAAATATTGGACAGACCCTGGAGATGCTACCGCTAGTTGAGTGGTGCTACCCTAAAATCTGGACAACAGTTGGTGGTGCCACTATCGAAATGGCGGTGCTACTACCACCCCCTAGTTCAGCAATAAACAATAATGTTAAGCAATTAGTAATTTCAGTGCGCTGAATTCAAAAATTTGTATTTCCTTCAATATAAGTCTAATTGGGGTGATTCAAAATCCAGATCGAAGCTTGATGAGTTTAGTTTTATAAATAAATAAATAAAAATTAAAACCAAAGTTAAAATGGAGTTGATTTTGAGACGTTTTGGAAATTATAAAGAATTTTTCTAGTTTCAAGCAGCTGTTACTTTGAAAATTTTAAGAAAATTTCTGGAACTTTAAAATGTAATAAAATATGGTGAGGCTAAAGTAGACTTGATGATGAATTAATATAAAAATTTTAAAAATAATTTAGTAACTAAAAGTGCCAAAAATATTATAAGCAATAAATATATTGAAACTGAAAATTTTTACAACTGTATGTCACCGATGGGCTGAGCATATCTTTTTTTATCTTAGAGTTTTGTATACCATTATCTTCTTAGGAATTGATTCCTAATATAATTATATTAGGAATCATCTTATATGATTAAATTATATATATATATATATATATATATATATATATATATATATATATAAAATTATATTTTACTAATTTGGATAGTTTATAGTATAGTTGAATTATGGTTTTTGATTATGGTGATTAGATCCAAATCTTCATTTCTGCTAACTACAAATAATTCGTGCTATGAATTTAGCTAATCAAACTCTGATCAATACATATGAGATATTTCATTGCTTAACATATTCCAGAAATGTCCAAATTACTAGACCACCTATTAGTGGTCAACTTTAGAACAACATTTGTCTTGTTGGGGCTCGACGTCCATCGCAGATGTTAAGCTGAGGCGGCGTGCGAAATTTCTTAATTTGAAGTTGAAGGGCAACACGTGTTGTGTGAGGATTGTCTGAAATTAGTAGGAAGTTAATTATCCACAGTCAATCTTTGCCAAACTTGTGACTTTTAGGACATTAGATCGCAACCAAATTTAGGACGCTATCCTAGATTATTGTCCTACACACATCCAAACAGCTATGACCCTAGTTGATGATTGGTAATAGTCGAACTGACTTTTGATTATAACTATTGATTGATATGTCTAATTTGCAAGGCAATCAATGTCTTGTATAGATCACTACTAAGGGCAACTATCCTATAGTATAAATCAACCCATACACCCTCTAGTGGGCATCAAAAACTAGAAACAACTTCTCATAGGGTTCTAATAGTAAGTACTTATACATTAGAGCCATTTACACCATATTTGACACTATAAATACTCATTTATTTCATTCCTCTCACCATACGAATTTTCCTAGCAAATGAGAGCAAGAGAGAGAGAGAGAGAGCGAGAGAGAGAGAGAGAGAGAGAGAGAGAGAGAGAGATGGATTATGGGTATTACTTTCGCTAGATTCCTTTGAAAATAAACTGTTGGAGCTACATTTAATCTTTCGAATCCACTTTCACTCATAATCGGAGGTAAGATTTGCATCCTACCTTTCGATTCAAGCTTATTAGTGATGAATTCTATGTATCCTATATGAATTCTTCTATTTGATTAAGGAATTGGTGTTTTTCCCTAAAACCCTAACGTTTGGGTTTCTTCATACTATGACTTGGGGTCCGGGCAACTGATTAGGAGCGGCTCATGCTATTGAGGAAGTTGTAGTTTAGTGTGGCCCCATATGGATGCCGTTATATGCTAATTCTGAGCCCTAACTCATTGAAATGAGTTCGAGTTTGTTCGAATTAAATTAGGTAAAATCCTTGATTAAAGTCTAGCTAATTATGTTAGAATTTGAGTTACTAATGATGAAATTGCCAATGAATTAGGGATTGGAGTGCTTTTCTCAAGTTTTTGATGTTAGGGTCGTGTCCGAATCAAGGATTTTCAATTATAAGGTGAAGATCTACTCTCAACCTTTTACTTGGCATTTTAAATGACTAAATGAAATTGTTTGCTACTTGGTTAATAACATGCTCGGTGAAATACTTGAGTGATATGAAAATCCTAATATTAGAATTTTTCGATGTTGAATATTAGGAAATGTTGATGTAGAATGAATTATGTTGATGTAAATTGAATTACACTGAATTATACATGTATTTAATTGTCACATGTTGATGTTAGTTGGATTGTACTGATTCATACATGTGCTTAACTGATATACCTTGGTATGGTATTGAGTTTTCTTATGAATATGTTTATATAGTTAATAAATCTGAATTGTTGCTATGGTGGATCGAGCTATGCAAATGATTTAAATAAGTGGATAGCGCGCTTTAGGGTGGCTATCCTAGACTTATATAGATGACCGAAGTTGAACACAGAGGATCGACAATGGTTGAAACTACATGGGATGTCTTGCACCCAATGTCAGTTTTTCCGGGGTCTTCTGTAGTTGATTGCATTAGTCTAATGCAGGGATCTATCATTCTTATTCTTGGTGATTGTATAACATTAAATAGAATCTGGGATACCACTATTACTATTGATTTAAGTCTACCCATAACTATTAATGCGTTACGATCTTATAAAGACTCATGCATTGGGTATGGTGGTATGAGACATCGTGTTCGAGCTGTCGACTTACGCTTGGGTGATGTGCCTGCCATATTGATAAAAATGAGGTAACGAGCCTGCTACATTAGTACAAAAAGGGTGACAAGCTTTCTCATAGTGACCATTGAGCACTATTGAAGGTCATGAGTCTACCATATTATATATTAATGGAATTGATGTCATGGCCTTACCACTTTTTTGTTTGGGTGACAACCCTAACATTATTTGTGGTTGTCCTTGAGTGATGAAACCTTAATTTACATTAAGGGACACTAGTGAGGAACCGTTGCATGCTGCAATAAGCCACATGATGTAGTTAATGACTTATGATATAATGAAGGTATCCTAGCTTTGCCTACCTGTTATATGAACTGGGATTAATAGTCACTTGGCTAATCATGCATATCCTTAGATAGGTAGTTACGAAAGGTGTTGGAGTCACTTGTTGAGGGATTGTTGGCATTCTGCGAAATAGGCATGGAAGTTGCTTGTTGAGGAAGTGTTGGATTGTGAGGATCATGCATCATTTCATCATAGTATTAATGTACTTAATAATTAGATTAGGAAACTGTTTGTTTTGTTATGTCATCATTACATGCGATTGGTTATGTTAATAACATGTGTAACTTGCTTAGTATTTGTGCATTAGATGTAAGATGCTTAAGAGTATTAGATGTAGGAATATATATTTGTCGTGAATATGCTTATCACTAAAATGTCATTAGTATAATCTTGGGGATATTTCCTCACTATGTTGGCATTTGACGCCTTATATTTAATATATGCAGATGACTTAAAAATAGAACCAGATGGTGGTGCGCTCGGGGCACTCCAGTAGACTTATAACTTCATCTCTTTGGTAGTTATATTTACAGTACATGTTGAATTTATTATGATTTGTACAATCCCTATTTGGGTGAACACTACTTTTGGAATTGTACATTTTGATTATTAGCCCTATATATATATATATATATATATATATATATATATATATATATGAGTTTTATCATCTCTAGCTCGTTTTGAATCCGTTAAGTTGAAATATGTTACTTTGATTATTTGTATATGGATGAATGAGAACACATGTGCATATCTCTTAAGCTCATACTTGGGAACTCAGGACTAGAGTCTTTGTACTCAGGTGCCAAATTTCGGGTCATGACAAGTAGGTATTAAAGTGACGTATTGAGATAAATAAAGACTTGAGAATGAAGATTTTACAAACCACAATAACCAGACATTGAGACACTTAAAGGTTCATTTTAGAAAATATGTTAATTAGATTTAACGCATAACCCACATAGAAGAATCCTTAGGAACATGGAAGGGCTGAATTATAATGGAATGAAGTATTCACGGTTAAAACTAAATTTTAAATCATGGTGGTTATCAATGGACTTAATGCTTGATCGAACAGAAGACCGAATTTCACCGAGGTTGGGAGATGATCCAATGAATGTCACGCCCCAAACTCGAAAACTGTGCTCACAAAATTTTCGATCTCCGAATCCGGTGCCGACAGCCTCCATAGTACTCCATTCTCGGTACTCAGCATCCATACACCAAATTCCGATCCTGGGATCATACAAGGAGGATTTTCTAATGTACATTTAACTCATATTAAGCATAACCACAAGTATGCCCAAATCACAACGACAGCACATATTCACTAATATAAACATTTGAATATAATGCTGAAAGGAAAATATATATATTAAAGTCAAAGCCCTAAAAGACCGCTGCACGCTCTATGCTCGATGTTACTGCAACCTAACGCCATCTGTACGCATCTATCGTGCATAAGCTTATAGAAAACTTAGTGGGTGGTGAAAGTGTGTGCACAAGGTAAGTGTCAAGTATTCAATACAATGCCATAATCATACAATATCGGAATTACTTGTGAGATCATAAATCATGCGATATTAGAGTAATCAGAGTAAGCGTACATGCTGACAAGCCCATAAATCATAAAATATCAGAGTAATGCGAAAACATGCTGATAAGCCCATAAATACCATTAGCCTTATTCAGGCTATGCAATACAAGAATATAATAAACCAATATCATATACTGATGAAGCAATGTAGATCAGCTATGCAATGCAGAGACATAGTAAGTCAAATACTATGTGTTGAGGATGCAATGTAATATACGATGCGAATGAAATGACCAAGCTGGAGTGTGAAGTCGGGATGATAATACGTAATATCGCAGGCTACGGGGCCCACCATAAGAGACTTCTATCCAAACCAATCTCATACCTGAATTTGGATAGTTAGACTCAATGTGGTAAACTCGTGACCTTAGGTTAGTCGCGCGCCCCAACCGAAATCCTGACCATTGCGAAGGTACACGTAGCAATTAGTTGCGCAACACCAGCCCGAGTGTATAGTGAATGAATGAATAAGTAAGTATACAACTCCTGCTTAATAAGTCTACATATCAGTGCGGTTCCTCTCTGGAAAAATCACCGGGGTCTAGTATACTCTATATGCAAATTGCCACCCATTAACATGCGACCATGTAAGTAGAAGAGACCTCACTATCCGCTTAGCCGGTAGTCAGTTAATATCTACTCGACACATTAATAGCGGACCCATTCACGAGCTGGTTAAACTCAGCCTAGCTATGCCCCCTACCCTCGGGCGGGTAAGGCCACACCCCCTCCCAGCTGACCATGACACAGTGGGAGACGCGGCCTCCTGGTATTCGGCACTCGAGCACTCATGTATCCACTCGATCTTGACGTTGGGGCGTCCTCTAGTACTAAGAGGATTTAGGGATTTTCACCTAGGGCCATTTATGGCAGCCCGATTCCAGTAACAGATTTCCAGTGTTCCATCTGGCCATCCACGATATGCCTGTGGAGGCTCCGGCCCCGATGTCGCTAGGGCGTACAACAATCATAACACACAATATGACATGCATGAGTCATACAATCCAGTCATGCATCAATCCTGCGCATACCGTGCCCTTATGTGAGATAACCTCCGCCTATCGGGGAGTCTTATAACAACCTGCCCAATGATATATGCAATGGTCAACCACATCTCATAACAAACATGTAGATGATGCATACGGGCATGTATCATGATGCTATGTTGTCACATACTCATAATTGGTATCAATAATCGGTATCGACAATCAATCTCAATAGTGTGGACATTTAACCAACATTAACATATAGTGGACCCATGGCCTCACATAAGGGCCAAAAATATAACACCATGAGCCTCATTCAAGAGCTTAATACATATCACGATGGGCCTCTCACATGGCTTGATATATATCACAATGGATTTCATCGCCTGGCCCTCAAATCCATCACAATGGGCCTCATCACATAGTTCTCATATTCATCACATTAGTCCTTAAACACGGGCTGTATATACATCACACAGGCCGAATATACATCACAATGGGCCTCAACTACGAGTCACATTTACATCATATAGGCCTCGACAATCGAAATCGGCCTCAACAATCAGAATAGATACTCGGAATCAGCCTCAATACTCGGCCTCAACAATCGGAATCGGCCTATACAATCGGCCTCGACAATCGGAATCAGCCTCGTAACTCGACCTCGACAATTGGAGTCGACCTATACAATCGGCTTCGACAAATCAGAATTGGCTTCGATACTCAGCCTCGACAATCGGAATCGGCCTCAACAATCGGAATCGACCTCGATACTCGACCTCAACAATCAAAATTGGCCTATACAATCGGCCTTGACAAATCGGAATCGGTCTATACAATCAACCTCGACAAATTGGAATCGGTCTCCATACTCGCCCTTGACAATTGGGATCGCTGTATACAATCGGCCTCGACAAATTGGAATCGGTCTCGATACCCGGCCTTGACAATCGGAATCGGTAATCGATCTCGACGCAAGATAGGGTTCATAGATGGACGACCGATGATGGACCAAGCAATATCAATGGGGCCCATTCGTTTGAGTTAACTCACCAGAGAATAATGAGAATGGGCCTAACCAAGCCTAAGGAAAGGTCACAATGTGGACATTTAACCATCACTACCCATCAATGTGGACATTTAACCAACATTGCCCCCAAAGAATGACCCACATAGAGCCAAACATATAGTGGGCCCACGGCCTTACATAAAGGCCTAATATACATCGCAATGGACCTTAACGAATGGGCTGTAAATACATCACAATGGCCCACTCATATGGGCCTCATATACATCATGTGCGCCACATCAATGGGTTGCACCAAGGGGCCTCAATATACAACAAGTGGGCTGCATCAATGGGTTGCACCAATGGGCCTCAATATACAACAAGTGGGCTGCATCAACTTGCCGCACCAATGGGCCTCAATATACAACAAATGGGCCACATCAATGGGCCATAAATACATCACGTGGGCTTGATTCAAAGGCCATAAACATATCACGACGGGCCTTACACAAGGGCCTTATATACATCAAATGGCCCTGATCACATGGACCTAATACACAACATAATGGGCCTCATACCTGGGTCACAAATACGCAACAAGTGGGCCCCATGGATGGGCCATAAATACAGCAAGGTAGGGCCTCATGGATGGGCCATAGATACATCAAGGTGGCCCTCATCGCATAGGCCGCACTAATGGGCCACACCATCTACAAGTAGGCCGCATCAATGGGCCACTCAATGGGCCTCTTATACATTAAGTGGGGCCTCACACATACATAGTGGGCCTCTTACATGGGCCTCAAATACATTTTAATGGGTTGGGCCATGCTCATTCCAAGTGGGCTCATCAATGGACCACTTGGATAAAACACGTGCATCACGTGGGGGCCACGTGAATGGACGGTGTGAATACAAAATACATACATGTAGGTGGGCCCCCCACCCGTCCAGAAATCAGATGGACAACGTGGCTGAAAACACATACATCATGTTGGGTTTCACAAGCACCGTCCAGTGGAACGGTGCAGATAAAAATACATCAACATGGGTCCCACATGGGGCCCACCACATACATGTGTGTATATATATATATATATATATATATATATATATATATATATATATATATGGGAAAATGTACTATCCGCTCGACCTCAAAAGACCGTCCCATGAGGTCGAGTTGTGTGGGCCCCACTGTGATGAGTTTCGAACATCTATCCCATCAGTCAGATGCACCATTCCATCATGGGCCTAGGTCTCAAAAATCAAGTCAATCCATGACTTGTGTGGGCCGCACCACATACAAAAGTGGGGAGGGGCCGTGCACCATTAAAACATTCATAATTATTTTTTAGGCCCACCAAGATGTGGTTTGCAAATCCAGCCCATCCATTATGTGTGTCCCACTTGGATGAGGGTTTAGACCAAGTTTCAGCAGCATTCAAAACTCAGGTGGGCCCCACCAAGTGCTTTTATATGTTTTTGGCATGTCTTCACATGATTTTAGATGGTATGGCCCACCTGAGTTCCGTATACGGCTGATTTTTGGGATATCTCATAATTTATAGGGGACCCATCAAATGCACGGCGTTGATGGTCGACACACATCATGGTGGGGTCCACACAGCTCGACCTCACGGGAGCTTATCGTGAGGTCGAGCGCATATTACCTTTTCCATATATATATATATATATATATATATAATATAATATTATTGTTCATGAAGGAGGTCCAGCGTCCAGACCAGGACGCCGGACGGTGTGTATAAAGCACATAATACATATGGGTCCCACAACCGGGGCAAGTAGACGGTGTGGAAATTTCACATGTGCAGGGTGGGACCTGCAGACGGACGGCGTAGATCAAACAGGTACAACGTGTGGTGGGCCGCTGCGGCTGCTGGACAGCAGTCCAGCAGCATTTCCACGGACGGCGTGGATGCAAAAATGCATACATCAAGTGGTCCAGCACCGTCCAGGGTCTGGACGGTGTGGATATACAACATATACATCACGTGGGTCCCAGGACGACGTGGATGCCACACGTGTGGGCCCTACGTCCCAAGGATAGGCTATGAAAATAACACATACCTCATTATCATTATCTGACCCATGGCATTTGCTGACATCACTACAGCCGTGGGTCCCACCTTCCTACGGATGGTGTGAATGAAAATATATAAATATGGTGGGTCCCTCGTCCAGTCCCGTGGACGGTACGGACACCACACATCAAGGTGGGGTCCACACGTGGGCCATAATACATGAATCATGGTAGGGCCCGCACCAAGCTTATATTTGTTTTCCTGACGACCAGGCCGCTGGAGACCGGACATGCCAGCTCCAGCGGCTGGACCCAATCAAACCGGGCCCGCTGATGGACGGCCAGGGTGAGATTCATGCATCAAGGTGGGGTCCAAGCGGCGACCCACCGGAGTTTGGATCAAACTGAAATTTGTGTTTTTTTTTTTTTTCCTTCATCCAGCCTTGTCTAGATGGATGGGCAGCAATGTGGGTCCGGCAATTGGATGGTTTGGATCATCGTACGTGTATCATCAGGTGGGCCACACATCAGAGAGAGAGAGAGAGAGAGAGAGAGAGAGAGACGTGAGTAGCGGAGGGACCCCGCCACTATGGGTCCCTCTTAGATACAAAACATACATCAAGATGGGTCCCACCATAAATGGGCCCCTAAATCACAAAATCAAAACATAAGATCACCTACTAGAAAACACTCACCTTTGATCTTCCCGGACTCCTTCCACTGATGCGATCCAGAACTCCAAGGGGTGTGATTCAACGGTCGAGATCGGCTTTGAAGGGTTGGATTGAGTGGTAGGGAGTGGGCCGTACAATGCTTCTCTCATGGATGTTGGGCCGTTGGAGTTGCTCTCATGGAGCTTGGGAGAAAAAATGAGAGAAAGAGAGAGGGGTGATGTGAGTGATGGAGTGATGGGGAGAGGGATGGTGAGTGATGGTTGGATGTACTTAGTTGTAAGAGAGAGTTGACTTTAGGGGAGCGGTGGTTGTACTTGACATTGATTGATGGAGTGATGTAATGTGTCATAGAGATTCCCTCGGTGTTTACAACGTGCGACGTTTTCCTCGAACTAAATGCGACCCACATCTCATAGCCCGAGTATCGCCTTAGCACGCGAGACGCTGCGTCAGAACCGCGGCGACGGCGCGGTCGCAATGATATAAGTCTCGGGTCGAATCGACTCAGATATGCAGGACTCGGCTTAGGCTCGTGCGCAAACGTCAGTTACAGGTCGCGGATTGCTGGAATTCGACCGGGACAACCATAGGAGTATACGGAACGGTACGAACTAGGATACGTGTCTTACAATGAACCATCTGCCACCTGTATTGGCCAAGAAGAAGATATATGTATCAGGCTTAAACTCGCTACAACTTTCCTTTCATGTTAGGCAACCACTGAAAACCAAGAATTGTTACCTTACCCCTTGGGAATTATTAGAGATAGTCGATAAGGGTTTAGGCCTAAGATATTATTTCGGATAAGAACTAGATGGTTAAAATTTAGGTCCCAAATTACAACCCGTTTCAACATACGGATCGCGACATAAATTCTTGAATCTTTAGGGTAAAAATAATTTTTAGGGGGTAGAATATTATAAGTCCAATCTAGTTAAGTTGATATATGCATTCATCCGATCAGAGTGGCACAATAGAAGTGTGGTGGGCCCATAACCCACTGGCTTAGGATCAAATGGAATTGATTCGGATTATACATAGGGTTAGATCACTATGTAGGATCCGAGTCATCCTCGAAATGTTAGTAATAAACTCATTCAAGGGAAATAATTGGGATTAAGGAACTAGAAAAGGTCACATAAGCAAATCGAATCACTCAAGAATATGCCCAATAATGGATACGAGCTAAATCAGTATAGGCGAGGTTAGCCTATTCACAAATGGCTCATTAAATATGAACCTCATAGAAGCCTTAGGCAATTTCGGGGATGAAATTATTTTTCAAGGGGGGTAGTTTATAACGTCTCAGATTTTTGGCAACTTGAGAATTGGATGTCCTTGGACATTACTTTTAATTTCTCAATTTAAGTGCATGTCTGTGCATGCATTCATACATGTTTGGGATCAAAAGGAGTAATTTTGTATCCACCAAAACTGCCCGACCATGAAAAATGATGAATTGCAGGGAACATGGACAGACCTTGGAAGTGCCACTGCCAAAATAATAAAATTTTGGACAGACCCCAGTGATACCACCGCCAGCTCGACTGTGCCCCCACCAAAATATGGTGCCACCGTAAAAAATCCATATCTCCTTCAATACAACTCTAATTGGGTGATTCAAATGCTAGAACAAAGCTTGATGAGTTTAGTTTTATATATAAATAAATAAATAAATAAAACCAAAATTAAAATGGGGTTGATTTTATGATGTGTTGGAAATTGTATAGAAAATCATTGGTTTTAGGTAGCTGGTACTTGTAGAATTTTAAGAATTTTAATGGAACTTCAAAATGTAATGCAATTTAGTGGGGCTAAAGTAAACTTGATAATGAATTACTATAAAAAATTATAAAAATAATTAAGAAAATAAAAGTACCAAAAACATTACAAGCAATAAACTTGTTAAAACTGAAAATTTCTACAACTGCATGCCGCTAATGGGCCGGGCATATCTTTTTTATCTTTAAGTTTTTGTAATCAGTGTCTTCTTACGAATTGCTTCTAATCATGCTAGGAATCATCTTATATGATTAAATTAGACTTTCCTATTTTTAGTACATTTTACTAATTTGAAATATTTACAGTATAGTTGAATTATAGTTCTTAATTATGGTGATTAGAGCCAAATCATCATTTTCTCTAGTTACGAATAGGCTATGCTATTAATTTAGCTAATACAAACCCTAATCTCCCTATATGAGAAATTTCATTGCTTAACATATTGTAGAAATGCCCAAATTAACCGAACTATCTATAGACCACTTGTTAGTGGTTCGTTAAATTTAAAATTGTAAAAAGAAGTTTGTCTTATTGGGATTGATATCCACTGTGGATGTTGAGCCGAGATGGCCCATAGAATCACTCATTTGGAGTCGAAGGGCAGCATATGTGTTATGTGAGGTTGGTCTGAAATTAGTAGGAACTTAAGTTAATTGTCCACCTTCAATCTTTACCAAAGTTATGACTTTAGTGTCCTTCGATTGCAACTAAACTTAGGATGATATCTTTTATTGTACACACATTCGTAGAGCCACGACCCTGATCAATAATCGGTAACTATCGAACTAACTTTTGATCATAATCGTTAATTTATATGTCCAATTTGTGGGGTGATTGAAGTCTTGCATAGATCACCACTAAGGGAAACTATCCTAAGGTATAAATCGACCCGTATATCCTCTAATGGGCCCCAAAAGCTAGAAACAACTTCTCATAGCGTTATAATATTAAGTGTCTATGCATTAGGTACATTTGCACCACATATAACATTATAAATACCGATTTATTTCACTCCCCCTCTCCCTATACAAATTTTTCATAGCAAATGAGAGAGAGAGAGAGAGAGAGAGAGAGAGAGAGAGAGAGAGAAATAAGAAGAGAGAAAAAGGAAGAAAAGGAGAGTAAGAGAGATAGAGAGAATGCGGTTCTCAGTATTATTTTCGCTGGATTGGCGAATCCACTTCCACTCGCAATCAAAGGGAATATTTAAATTCTACTTTCTGATTTAAGCTTGTTGGAGAAGAATTCCATGTATCTTACATAGATTCGTCTATTTGTTCTAGGAATCAATATTTTTCTTAAAACCCTAATCTTTGGTTTTATTCATGATAGGACTTAGGGTCCCGACAATTGATTAGGAGTGACTCATGCTATTGCGGAAGCCGTATTTGGGCGTGGCCTAATGTGGATGCCATTGTATGCCAATTTCAGTCCCTAACTTGTCGAATCAAGTTAGGATTTATTCGAATTAAATTGGGTAAAACCCTTAACCTTTGATTAAAATCTAAGTATGTTAAAACTAAAGTTACTAACAATGAAATTATTAATGAATTAGGGTTTGGAACACTTTCACCAAGTTTTCGACACTAAAGCCACATGTCAATCGATGTTTTTACTCTAAGGTGAAGATCTACCCTCATGCTTCTACCTAGAATTTTAGATGATTAAATGTTTTTGTTTGTTATTTTGTTAACAACATGCTTTATGAAATGCTTCAGTGATATGAACTCCTAATATTAGAACTCTCCTATGTCGAATGTTAGAAAATGTTGATATAGATTGAATTGTGTTGATGCAGATTGAATTGCACTAAATTCTACATGTGTTCAATTGTCATGTATTGATATAGGTTGGATTGTTTTGATGCTAGTTGAATTATACTGATTCATACATGTGCTCAATTAGTATACTTTGGTGTGCTTTTGAATTTCCTTATGATTATGTTTATATAGTTGATAAATCTCAATTATTGTTATGGTTGATTGAGCTTTGTAAATTATTTAAATAAGTGGATAGCCTGCTTTAGGGTGGTTATCCCAGATTTATACGGTCGACCGGAGTTGAACACAGACGATCCATAGTTGTTGGAACTACATGGGATGCCTTATACCCAATGCCAGTTTTCCCAGTCCTCCGTAATCTTTCACATTAGTCTAATGTAGGGCCATTTGAATGCGTCGATTGATGAGTATGATTAAAAGTAGTCTGATGGTCACTAGTTGTCGATCGGGGCCGCAACTATAAGGATAGGTGTAGGGTATTAAGTATGATTGGTGCCCTAAATTTGGTCATGATCTAACGATCTGAAAGCCATAACTTTGGTAAAGACTAAATATAGACAACTAACCTAAGTTCTTGATTAATTTCAGAAATATTTACACATCTCATGCACTGGCCTGGTAAGTCCAAGTTGAGTGATTTGGGACATGATCTCGGCTCGATATCCAACGATAAATGTCAAGCCCACTAAGACGAACGTCTTTTTATAGTCTTAGATTTAGTGGCCCACTAATAAACGGTCTAGAGCTTGTTCAGATAATCAAAGCATTTTTAGAATGAATTTGGTAGTAAGATTTTTTGTGCATAATGATTAGGGTTTGGATTAGCTAAATTCATAGTGTGGCCTATTGCAATTAGTAAAAATTACAATCTGATCCCAATCACCCTAAATCATTGGTTCTTAGGCTAAAAGAGTAACTGCATTAGTTTGGTTTGTTAATTAAGATCTGACCCCTAGTTGTCTCAGCTTTAAGTAGGTCTTTATTTAGTTACGGGTATCTTGATTAGTCAATGATAGGTCGGATAGATTTGGGGCCTTAGATGAATAAATTGAGAGGCTAGACTTGAGGTATAAATGATCGGGCAAATTCGTTAGCTTTTTACAATTAATTAACCAAATTTGTACACTTCGTTACTAGTAACACCCACATATAGGCTAGCATCGAGTGTTAAGGGTCAGTAAGTAACAACATAATCTAATTACAATGAAAATTTTTTGAGGATTTTTTAAATAAAAAATAATGAAAATCTGGGACTTTACACTATAATTTATCTAAGTGCTACAGTTTGGATGGCATATGAACATCATGGTCGGCTCCATGAGGGTTTTAAAAGTGACATTTCCCTTCTAATTGTTTTCATGTGGTGTGGCCTACCTTAGTTTGGATATACTTAATTTTTTAGAGAGCATATTGAATGTGCCCCAGGCATAAGGATATACCTGTGCCCAGGGCTGTGTGGGACCTACGGAGATATTTGTGACAAATTCACTTTGTCCATCTATTTTTAAAACCACAACATCATCATGTTAGTCTAGCAATGTCCATGGAAGCTAATGTTAGCCATCATTCATTGACCCTGTGGATGTAATAGGGCTTATTTTTGTCATCGATTATGATGATCATTTGTTATTCTTGATAGTTTGAAATACGTTAACTACTGTGTAGTTCCACCTTAAACATGTATGAATATGAGTTATGTGAGAAGTGACTCTTTAAGAGCTTGAAATTGGACACAACGGTTGTTGACTGAAGAGAGTTGTGATCCATGGATCTAAGTACCTATTGGGTTATGACTGTCACAAGTACTTAGGAAACTTATGAACATCCTCTGATGAGATATACATTCATCCTGTGTGAAGGCACTAACTTAGGTAAGAATGGAAAATCTCCACAATCAAGATCTGATTTGGTATTAGTATGTGTTCACCTTTACCCCACATAAGAGTATATGTATGACATAGATAACAAGATCCTATATGTTGGACTGTTTAGCATTTACATTGGAGGATCGAGTTCAAGTCAATAATTTAAGGGTCCATTAGCCTAAATTATATGATCATGATTATCGGGACTTAATGTCACATAAAGATGATTAATCCAAGGATGTGTAAGGATCACAGTCTTAACTAGGCAGCTTTGGTTTAAATTACAAGCATAAGGATAGGCCATTAAAAGTGAGTGATATTCGGTACGTCTATTAGAGTTTGCTGATTTTTATACAGGCTAATAAGGAATTTATGAACACCGCCATGTGAGCAAAAACCCTCACAGGGCTATTATTCCTCCCTTGTTTGGGCGATGGTTTATAAATTGGAATCACTTTTGTTTTATCAATTGTGTAATAACATAAGGCATGTCTTAGATTTAGATAGTTTGGTTGGAGTCATCACTAAACAAGTAAATTTATAATCTATGGTCGGCTAGAAACCATAGAATCGTTTGTGAATCAGGAGATCCTTAAATTCCTTGACCTAAGTGACTCTTATGGTTAATATGCACCGTAAATTTTGGGTAACAACCTCAGTTATGAAAAAGGAAGGAGTTTGACACCCTTTCTGCCTGCGCAACGCATAATCTCTACTTTACAGGATTTTACGATTCTTTTTTGGATTCAAATGAACTTTAATATTACTACATTGGACCATACTGTGCAAGGTAGCAAGACCTCGAGTAGGCAGAGAAAAAATAAAAAAGAGCAACAAAAGAGAAAAGTAAAGATTGTGTGTGTGTGCACGTGAATGTCCTTGGAATGTGCGGAGTAGAGTACATATGGATTTTCGATGTGATAAGGAAAAAGGGAAAATCATACACCATTTTCGGATAAAACGAATGGTTAGATGTCCTTGATTCCAATCCTACTCCTTGACTTGTATAACTTCTTCTAACTTGATTGTTTGAGCTTGTAGTTGGACAAAATAACAACGCATTCGAGCTTTTCAGAGTTGAAGTGGGATTAAGGTGAGATTTTATGTGCATTTTGGAATTGGTTGCAACGTAACGAATTTAGCTTGGCTCGGTAATGCACTTCAACTAATCATGGTCTTTCTATCACAAATCCTTCTTCAGTTGTCGACCCTCTATCCTCCCTCTATAATGGCTAGTAGATGTGGTCCTTAAATAGACTTAAAGACCGCCAAGAAGGGCTATTTTCAGACTATGGGTTTTCTTTATAGTCATAGGTTGATCTTGCTGTCAGGATATCTTAAACTGTCATTTTTTAATCTTTCTAAAATCATGCCTTTAAGGTTCTTATTTGGGATTGCTCTTTTAAATTCTACAACTGACGTGTATGGTGGAATGTAAAATTACATGGTGGGATAGTCTACCACGGTGCGTATGGAAGCTTGACGGAGCTACAAAATTATGGCTAAGTCCTAGAGGAGGAGTGATTAGGATCAATTTAAAATTTTACTTAAACAATTTACTTATTAAAACTAAGAAGGCAATTAACATTAAGGCTTTAAGCCAAAGTGGGTCCAATCACATACGCTACAAATGATATACCAATGAAGTAACTAGTCAATAGGAGATATAATTAACTTTTATGTGCTTACTATTTAAGTGCCTAACATACAACTCAATTCAAGCATTCATATGATTTAACTAATCAAACACATAAGCATGACTAGAATTGTACTCAAATGGCAATCATAAACATAAGCATATATAGTGATTTAGTTTTCTTACTCCACTCCTGGCGGACGCATTCTGTTTGAGTGTTTCGGTATTTATTAATGGAGGTTTTAAATCAGGTTCACATCTAACCTTTACAAGTGTACACTCCCACTGAAGGCCTACGCAAGGACTTAATGCATGTACACCCCCATGTTGGAGGAACACGTTTACACCCATGTTACTTTAGTTAGTTTTTTATCGGTTAACCAACAACCATAAGTGGTCCTAATCCAAGACCTTACATACACTCCCGTTGGAAGCTCCCAATGGAGACTAACATTTACACACCCGTGTTTGGTGAATTCAACCCTACACAAGAACTAATTCGAGTTTTGGTTACAAACTCTTACACATAATCTTACACAAGGAATGAGTGTATGTGGACTATTACAAACAATAATGTGTCGGATTGAGCCCATTTTATAGGGTCTTTCTTGAGATACTTCTTCAATGCTCTCCCATGCATGACTCGACTTCTCAATTGTTCTCCCGATCATTGATGCTAATGCTTCAACTTTTATGAATATTCGCCTTACATTTGATGTGCTAATAAGGTGACCATGGCAAGGAAAGTGGTAGAATATCCTATAATTAAATGTGTGAGTAGGCTCCTAATAAGGATTCACGTATATGGGTCTCCTCAAGAATTTAGACAAGAATATACCAATAGGCTTAATGTCTAATTTCTAAAGAAGGTAGGGATTGAGTTCATTTTCAATATAGAAGTTGGAATCCTCATTAGAGTGGTAAAGTTAAAGAAGATGAATCAAATTTAATTGGTTTAAAGGCTTAGGATGTGGGATATGAGTAGATAAATACCTAAACTCTATTTGTACAAACAAAAACATATCCAAATGCTCATTTTATATAGTTTGTGTTGCAACAACTATAAAACGGTTGTATTGATAGGATCAAAAGGCTATTTTGATGAGATCGAAGATCCTTTGATATGATTGAGCACACTATCGATCCCATCAAGAAACTCTAAGATTTTTTATTTTTTTTTGTGGTTGCTGGACTATTTCTTCAATCGCATTGAGTAGTGCTTCGATGCCATTAAGACCCATGGACAAACTGTTGATGGGATCGAGGACTGTAAGTGTTGTATTATATATTTAGCACCTTTAGTTGTCAAATTTTGTTGTGACAAACCACTTTAGATTGATGGACCTGTAAAGTGATGAAAAGTTCACCTTCAAGTGAAGATGTGCTACATTCAAGTCATGGAGTATTGCTTCAAGTTCAAGTACGGCCTCAAATTCAAGATCAAGTCATAGTGCTAGCTCAAGTGCAAGTTCAAGACCTAGTTCATGTGCTACTTTAAGTCTTTATGTTAGCTCAAAGGCACTACATGTTTAAGATTAAGTTCAAGAACTTCAAATGTTCAAGATTAAGTTCAAGAATTTCAAGTGTATAAGATTATGCTTCAAGAACTTCAAGAACAAGATCAATTGGAAGCAACTGAAGTTACATGGTTTAATGTTCAACTTTCAGGTATATATGACCCTAGAAAGACCATAGGATTAGGTCATTCATATTGCATATTCTATATGGGTTAATATACTTATTATAAGCTTTAGTTCGACTAGTCTTATCCTATATTCGACTAGTCTCGTCTCTGACTCAACCAGTCCAGGGTTTGTCTCGACCAGTCCAGGAAATAACTTGAAATTTCAGAATTTTCTGGTAGGGTCACGACTAATCGAGCACCCTTCTCGACTAGTCATGGGAATAGTGCTCGACCAGTCATGGGAATAGTGCTCGACCAGTCAAACAGGTCTTGATTCAAACTCCAGCAACTATTTTGAACTCCACTCGACCAGTCGAGTAGTCCACTCAATTAGTCGAGGGTTAGTTTTATCCAATTGCACCAAAATTTTTAAAATTTGGTTGTTCTCAGGACCAGTCGAGGGAGACCTTAGACCAGTTGAAGGAACTATTTTTCTGCCTATAAATAGAGGTCTTTTCTCAAAGTTTTTCATTCATTCCAAGCTAAATCAAGCCACCATTTTGAGAGTTAAGTTCCCGTGATTGTGAAGCTATTGTACGGTAATTTAAGATTATTTTATGGCTTTTTTGATTTATAATTTCTTGATCTCTTGGTACTTCAATCTGATTTCATAAAAGGAAATTTTGATCTATCCCTTTTAAGATCCAAGAAATTGAATCAAAATAGCCCAAGTTTGAATAATTTAAAATTCATTTAGACATAGAACCCTTCCATTTGTGTGATTGAACATTGAACATCTTTGTCTTCAAAGAAGCGGTTCTACCGGGCTACATCGAAGAAGAATCTTCAGATAAGTATTTTATACATTTTGTATTTGGTTTGTGAGATTAGCTAGAAAATCTCTATTTTTGGTTTTGACTGAGATCAGCTAGAAAATCTCAGCGTGGGGTTTTGATTGTGTAAGCCCAATTGAAAAACACAACTGTAAAGGTTTTAAGGTGAACCTTGAAAAACCTTCTTTCTTAGTGAAAGCTAATATCATGTGGGTTGTGATTATTGAGAGTAGAGTAGGTGTGGCTGTTTGTGAATAGTTTGTGTACACACCGAACCACTATAATTCTTAGAGTTGTGGCGGATGTTGTATGTGATGTATATGTGCTGAATGCTTGTATCTCTTTCATGTACATGTGGTGAATGTTATAATAGTTAGATTTCTTTCTATTGCTTCTTGCTTTGGTTTGAGTTTATGATCCTTACTAAGTTCAAGAAATTAGGTTGTCCTACCATAAACTTTAGTTTTTGGTGTAAGGTTGTCATTTGAACAACATTTGTATCAACCTCTCAATACTATTGCAATTGAGATTGTTATTTATTTCATATATCTATTTTTATATTCCACATTTTATTTTTTTTGGCATAGTCCTATTCAACCCCCCCTCTAGGACTAAGAGCTTGCCCTTTTCAAGTGGTATCAGAGCCTAATAGCTCATTCCCTTGGATTTATTTCCTATGCTAATCGATCTAGAGCTTTCAATATGTCAAATATCGATAGCCTATCTATTACTAGGCCACCACTATTTGATGGCTCCAACTATGATTATTGGAAAGCCAGGATGAGGATCTTTCTGAAATCTATTGATGAAAGTGTGTGGCAAGCAACGATTACCAAATGAAAACCACTAATGACTGAAGTTCTAGGCAGTGATGGAACCAAGTCCATGCAAGTATTGCCTTATTATTTATGGACCACACCTTAGAAAAATGAGAGCAGTGCAAATGTAAAGGCTTTAAATGCAATCACTTGTGCACTATCACCTGATGAGTTCAAAAGAATTATATCTTGTGATATTGCTAAACAAGCTTGGGACATCCTTAAAATGACACATGAGGGAACAACTATAGTAAAAAAGTCTAAAGTTCAGATTCTCACTAGGTTTGAGAAAATTTGCATGGAAGAAAATGAATCATTCATGGACTTCTATACGAAACTAAATGACATAGTTAACTCTATGTGGGGTCTTGGAGACAGCATCCCAGAAAGCAAAGTTTGTGCAAAAATACTACGATCGCTTCCTAAGAGATTTAATTCCAAGGTGACTGCCATTCGGGAACATAGAGACACATACCAAATGAAGGTTGAGGAACTTGTTGGTTCACTTTAAACTTATGAGTTGAATTTCAAAGCTCCAAAAGATAAGTCTATAGCTCTTAAATCATCCAAATCTATTCCTCAAGAAAGTAATGTTAATTCTGATTGTGAAAACTCAGAGGATGATATGGCTTTACTCACTAAGAAGTTCTATAAGATTTTTAAAAGTAAGAAGAGAGTTAATTTTCAAAAACCCTCTAAGAAGAAAAAGGGCAAATCTAAAAACTGAAAATCTCTAAAAGATAGTCAGTGCTTCAACTGCCTAAAATATGGGCATTTGGCAAATCAGTGCCCTAAAAGGGACAAGTCAAAGAGAAAAGACATGTTAGCCACATGGGATGAATCGTACAGCTCTGAAGTCTCTCATGAGTCAGATGAATCAGAACTAGAATCATCAAATGAAGTCACTGATTTAATGACTCTAGCCAGAGTCACTTCCACAGATAGTTGTGATTCGACCGAATATGAAAATCTAAGGAGTGACCCTGAAAATGATAATGAAGATGATCTTTAGGATGCCTATAATGCCCTATACAGGGAGAGTTGTAAGATTGCTATTAAGCTAAAACTTTAAAAAGAGAAATTTCTAAAATTAAAAGAGGATTTTGAAAATTCTGTTTTAGAAAATTCGCATATTTTTGATTGTTTTGAAAAAGCAAAATGTGACTTGAATTTCAAAACGTCTGAACTTGAAAAATTAAGATCAGAAAATGAGAAACTAAAACTTGAAGTTTCTTCCCTCTTGAGTTCAAAGGATACATGGAGGTATGCCCAAGGAGACCTTAAACTTGAAAAGTTATTATCTACATCTAGAAAATGTGGAGACAGATCGGGTCTGGGCTATGATAAACACATGCCTCTGAAAACTAAGAGTGTATCTCCTACATTTATTAAAGGTGAATCCTCTAACTCAAAAGGAAAGGGCTTGAATCAAAACAACTTTAAAAATCTAAAAACTTTTCAAGCTCCTAAAGTTAATGCTAATAATGTCAGCTTTAGAAAACAAAATTATAATCCTTTAGTTGATAAAATTGTGGACCTACTCAAGGAGCTTCTCAAATCTAACTCGATTGTGAGAGTTAATAGTTATTATAAGTGAAGGAAAACCAACGGTGCTCAAAAAATCCAAAACTACAATGAAATGGGTTCCTAAGATTACTTGTCTGGTTGCCCACACTGCCTTAAGGTTTTGAGTCAATCAAAGTGGTACCTAGACAGTGGTTGCTTAAGACACATAACAAGTGACAGAGATTTGTTCACCAACTATAAAGAAATAATTGATGGCTCAGTCACATTTGATGATGGAAGCAATTGCAAAATAATTAGTCAAGGTACGGTTCAACTTTTTAACCTTCCTCCTTTTGAAAATATTTTATTTGTAGAAATTCTTAAGCACAATCTTTTGAGTATTTCTCAAATATGTGATGACAAGCATAGAGTTAAATTTACTAATCAAGGATGCGAAATCTTAAATGAGAAAGTTTGTGTGATATTGAATGGTCGTAGAACATCTGAGAATTGTTATATCATAAGTGATTCTAACTTGTCTGAATTATCTTGTTACATGGTCCAAACCAATGAAACCGAATTATGACACAAACACCTTGAACATGTAAATTACTAGAAATTATATAGACTAAGCAAAGACGATCTTATTAGAGGTCTACCCAAATTGAAGACAATGGATAAAATACGTGGCGCATGTCAAATCGAAAAACAAATAAGGAGTAGTCACAAGAAAGTGAACTCCTTTGCTACATTTAAACCTCTTGAACTTCTCCCCATGGATCTTGTAGGACCAACTAGAACAAAGAGTAGAGGTGGTAAGAAGTATTTCTTAGTAATTGTGGATGATTTTACCATATTTTCTTGGGTAACATTTATGAGAGAAAAATCTGAAACTCTTGATGAAGTTAAAAGAATACTTAAACGTGTTCAAACTGAAAAAGAAATGAATGTTGCTAAGATCCGAAGTGATCATGGATCGGAGTTCAAAAATAGCAATTTTGAGAAGTTCTATAGCGATTATGGTATATTGCATGAGTTTTCAGCTCCTAAGACACCTCAACAAAATGGAGTTGTTGAAAGGAAAAACAGAGTGTTACAAGAGATGGCCAATGTAATGTTTAATAGCATGAAGTTACCTAAAAATTTATAGGCTAAAGCTGTTAACATTGCATTCTATATAATAAATCATGTTTACATCAGAAAATTAAAAGATAAAATAGCTTATGAACTGTGGTTTAACCAGAAACTTGCAGTTAAATACTTTTGAGTTTTTGGAAATAAGTGCTACATTTTACGAGACCCCAAAAATTTAGGGAAGTTCGACACTAAGAGTGATGAAAGGATATTCCTAGGGTATGCTCTGAATAGTCGAGCGTATCGAGTTCTCAATAAGAGAACTGGTGTCATTCAGGAGTCCATAAATGTGGTTATTGATGACCACCTGAATACACTAACCGCTAGTTCAGAAGATGATGAAGTCAATATAATTGAAAAATCTGACTCCTCATCTTGTCAAATCAATACTAAACTACGATCAGTCAAAGACTATCCTATTGATCAAATTCTAGGCAACCCTCTCACTGGTGTGCGTACTCGAAGACAATTGGAAAACATATGTAATTATGTATGTTTTACTTCTCAAATTAAGCCGGTCAATGTAAAAGAGACACTCATTGATGAAAATTAGATAGTTGCCATTTAAGATGAAATGAATCAATTTATTAGAAATGATGTGTGATATTTGGTTCCTAGACCATCTAATAAACATATAATTAGAACCAAGTGGATCTTTAAAAATAAATCTGATGAGTTAGGGAACATAATCAGAAACAAGGCTAGACTGGTTGTACAAGGGTACACTCAGATTGAAGGAGTTGATTATGATGACACCTTTGCCCCAGTAGCTCTTCTTGAATCCATTGGATTATTCATATCCATTGCATGCTTTAAAAAGTTAAAAATTTATCAAATGGATGTTAAAAATATATTCTTAAATGGTGATCTGCATGAAGAGGTCTACGTTGAACAACCTAAGGGTTTTAAGGACCCTAAACACTCTAATCATGTGTATCACCTTAAAAAGGCACTTTATGGGTTAAAACAAGCTCCTAAGGCATGGTATGAAAAATTGACTAAGTTCTTATTAAGTTATAATTTTATTATGGGGAGTGTTGATAAGACTTTTTTGGTTAAAAGATATAATGAATACATATTAATAGTACAAATATACATGGATGATATTATCTATGGTTCTACTTGCACTAACCTGTCTACTGAGTTTGCAGAGCTGATGAAATTCAGATTCGAAATGAGTATGGTGGGAGAATTGAACTACTTTCTAGGGTTACAGGTTAAGCAACTAGATGATGGTATCTTCATTTCTCAAACCAAGTACACCTTAAATCTGGTTAAGAAATTTGGATTCGAAAATGGTAAGAAATTTGATACTCCTATGAGTACGACTCTCAAGTTGTCAAAGGATGAAATGGGTAAAAGTATAGATCCTTGGTTATATCGTAATATGATTAGTAGTTTACTATACTTAACTGTAAGTCATCCTGATATAGCATTTAGTGTAGGTATCTGTGCCAGATATTAATCAGATCCTAAGGAATCTCATCTAATTGTTGTCAATTGCATAATTAGATATGTCAAAAGTATGACTAATCTAGGTTTTTGGTATCCACGTGATACTAATGTTCAATTAGCTGGTTATACGGATGCTGACTGGGCTGGGAACATAAATGACAGAAAATCTACCAGTGGTGGATGATTTTATGTTGGAAATTGTTTGGTATCCTAACACAACAAGAAACAAAGTTCCGTATCATTATCTACAACTAAGGTTGAATACATTGCAGCCGGAAATGCTTGTACCCAGCTTGTATGGATGAAACGGATGCTCAATGATTATGATATTGCGCAACATACTATAATTTTGTATTGTGATAACTCTAGCACACCAGCATTCTTGTATAAAGCATATTGACATTCGGTAACACTATATTCGGGATTTAGTTGAAGATAAAGTTATTTCGTTGGAATATATTCAAACGGAAAATCAACTTGCTGACTTATTTACTAAACCTCTTAACAGAAATCGATTTTCAAAATTGATAATGGATATTGGTATGTGTAATTCTAATTGAGTTTATCATTGTGTATTATCATGTTTTATTTGTTATATTTTTGTGCAAATAATTGGTGTAAAATAAATCAAAAGTTGGAATAAAATATATATATATTTTTTTGTGATTGCACACCTGGTCGAGCACATTCTCGACTAGTTGTGGCTTGATGGGTCGAGCATGTACTCGATCGGTCAAGTTACGCGGTTGGAGGTCCTTGGTGAGAGAGAAAAATCACTTTTTTCACCATTTTCTCTTCTTTCTCATCCAGCCCTTCTCCGACCCATCGAACCCACCTTCGATTACTACTTGGTAAGTGCTTCATTTTTTTTTATTTCCTTTCATATTTGGGTTCCCATTTGCATATCTTGCTAGTTTTTGGTGTAGACTTGAGATTTTCTCTTGATTTGTAAAGGGGTTTTGCTCAAAATCTAATTTGCTCTAGACCCCATCTTCCATTGTTGTTTTTCTTGCTTTGTATCTTGCAATGGAAGGTCGCATGAAGAAGAAAGCTACTCAAACTTGCTCTTCTCGGTCTACACCTCTTAGGGTGAGAACCCTTCGACCTCCCGAGGAAGACCCCGAATATGTGCGAGATTTTCATACTCGAGAGATCATTATTGAGCATACTGTTAATTCGAATCATTTAGCTCATTTTCAACTTCTTCCCATCCTAGCGGCTATAGGTTGGGAAAACATTTTGAATTGGGGCGAATCCGCATACCGCTCCATTGCGCAGGGTATGTTTGTTTGTATGAGCGACGTATCACTTGAAAATTTGACTTTCACAATTACCTTTAGGGAAGGAAATTTTCAAGTTAATAGGTACATAATTTCAAGTTTACTAGATGTAAATGTGAATGATGATGGTATGCCAATACCAACTTTAGCCGATTGAATGAATGAATCGAAAAGACGTTTAGTAACTCGTAAATTATGTAACATGGACTCAGAATGGAGTTATGGAAATGCGTTTCGGGCCAATCAAATATTGCCCAAATATAGGGTCCTGCATCGCAGTTTTTATTACAAATGTCTATCTGTGCTCTGGAAACAAAGCCGAGGTTACTTCATTCATGGTTTGTTTTTGCATTCCATTGTGTTTGGTATTCCCATCTATCTTCCATCTTTGAAATGCTACATTATTATTCAATTTCGTCTTCACCCGTGCCACAGATATATTCCCTTCGCCTATTTGATGAGTACATTAGTCGTGCACTGCAATCTGGTCATGCCTCCTGGTGAAGCTACTCTGTGGTTCTCCCCTTCAACAACTTAAACATAAACAAGATGAAACTTAAGCTGAATCCAGGCCAAATGGATGTGGGAGTAGAGGAAGTTGGTGAAGCAGATGCATTACCAACTAAGACCATGATGGAAGATATATTTAATGAACTTGATTCCAACGATGTCGAAGTTGATCCTGATTTTCAGGCACCGTAGTTTGATGAGTGTCTTCGCTCTTTAAAAGAGAAGGTGGATGCCTTAAAAGTTTCTCAAGACAATTTGAATGAGAGTAAAAAATCGTCCATGAAATATATGCGCAAGTATTTTCATCACATTACCAGAGGACTCCGTTAGATTGATCTTTCTATTCCAACTTCGTCTTCTTCTGGATTAGATTAGTGGTCTTTTTATTTATTTTTGGCCATCTATAACTTGGATTATCACTTTATATTTTGCTGGACTTGTATGACTGCTTGATATTTTGATGCTTAACTTTATGACACTTTTTATCCTATCTTCATATTAAACTCTACTTGCTTTACATTTTTTTAACTCTTATTCTACTGCTATTATCATAATCACATCTTTTTTGGCTGTTTACTATTAATTTCTTCCTTTATCAAGTTGTGACAAAAAAGGGGAGAATTTTGTAGGCTTTGTGGTTATGGAAGTTTGATTAGTGTAGTATGGTGTAGAGGAGTACAGAAGTGCATTTTTTTTTTGGATATATGTGTATTTGTTAATACAAGTACTCTTCAACAAGTAACCAACCTCAAACGGAGGGGAGTAGATTTGAGGGGGAGTTTCTTTATGAAGAAAAATTATGAGCTTGTGCATTATGTATGTATAGGTTGATCTTTCAAGTTGGTTTTTGTCCCAAATTTGACAAAGGGGGAGATTGTAAGTGTTGTATTCTATATTTAGCACCCTTAGTTGTCAAATTTTGTTGTGACAAACCACTTTGGATTGATGGACCTATAAAGTGATGGAAAGTTCACCTTCAAGTTGAAGTGATGGAAAGTTCACCTTCAAGTGAAGATGTGCTACATTCAAGTCATAGAGTATTGCTTCAAGTTCAAGGACGACCTCAAATTCAAGATCAAGTCATAGTGCTAGCTCAAGTGCAAGTTCAAGACCTAGTTCATGTGCTACTTCAAGTCTTTATGTTAGCTCAAAGGCACTACATGTTTAATATCAAGTTCAAGAACTTCAAATGTTCAAGATTATGTTCAAGAATTTCAAGTGTACAAGATTATGCTTCAAGAACTTCAAAAATAAGATCATTTAGAAGCAACTGAAGTTACAATGTTCAACTTTCAGGTATATATGACCCTAGAAAGACCTTAGGATTAGGTCATTCATATTACATATTCTATATGGGTTAATATACTTATTATAGGCTTTGGTTCAACTAATCTTAGCCTATGTTCAACTAGTCCAGGCTCTGGCTCGACCAGTTCAAGGTTTTTCTCGACCAGTCCAGAAAATAACTTGAAATTCCAGAATTTTCTAGTAAGGTCACGACCCATCGAGTACCCTTCTCGACCAGTCGTGGGAATAGTGCTCGACCAGTCGTGGGAATAGTGCTCGACCAGTCGAACAGGGCTCGACTCAAACTTTAGCAACTATTTTGAGCTCCACTCGAGTAGTTAAGTGTCACTTGACCAGTCGAGGGTCGGTTTTATTCGATCGTGCCAGAATTTTTAAAATTTGGTTGTTCTCATGACCAGTCAAGGGAGACCTTAGACCAGTCGAAGGAATCATTTTTCTGCATATAAATAGAGGTATTTTCTCAAATTTTTTCATTCATTCTAAGCTAAATCAAGCCACTATTCTGAGAGTTAAGTCCCTGTGATTGTGAAGCTACTGTACAGTAATTTAAGATTCTTTTATAGCTTTTTTTATTTATAATTTCTTGATCTCTTGCTACTTAAATTTGATTTTATAAAAGGAAATTTTGATCTATCCCTTTTGAGATCGAAGAAATTGAATCAAAGTAGCCTAATGTTGAATTAATTTAAAATTCATTTAGACTTAGAACCCTTCCATTTGTGTGATTGAACATTGAACATCTTCGTCTTCAAAGAAGCAGTTCTACCGGGTTACATCGAAGAAGAATCTTCAGATAAGTATTTTATATGTTATGGATTTGGTTTGTGAGATTAGCTAAAAAATCTATATTTTTGGTTTTGACTGAGATCAGCCAGAAAATCTCAGCGTGGGATTTTTGATTGTGTAAGCCCAATTGAAAAACACAACTGTAAAGGTTTTAAGGTGAACCTTGGATAACCTTTTTTCTTAGTGAAAGCCAATATCACGTGGGTTCTGATTATTGGGAGTGGAGTAAGTGTGGTTGTTTGTGAACAGTTGGTGTACACACCGAACTAGTATAATTCTTGGAGTTGTGGTGGATGTTGTATGATGTATATGTGTTAAATGCTTGTATCTATTTCGTGTACATGTGGTGAATGTTGTAATAGTTAGATTTCTTTCTATTGCTTCTTTCTTTGGTTTGAGTTTTTGATCCTTACTGAGTTCAAGAAATCAAGTTGTCCTACCATAAGCCTTAGCTTTTGGTGTAAGGTTGTCCTTTGAACAACGTTTGTATCAACCTCTCAATACTATTGTAATTGAGATTGTTATTTATTTCAGCTATCTATTTTTATATTCTGCATTGCATTTTTATTTGGCATAGTACTATTCACCCTTTTGAAGGACCACTCAAAAACTGTTGTTTTGGACAGGTACATTCACAACAACTTTACACTTCTTTTAGCCTTACTTATCATATTCCAATTGGGCTCCTAAGGATAATGGATGATTAATCAAGGTTTCACTATTAAGTTGAAGATTGTCCAAAGGCTTGTTGTTTTGGTTCTAAGGTCAAGGTCACCAAGGCACCTCATTTACGTGATCTTCACTCCTTGATGTTTAATGTTTTATTGTGTCTTTGGTCCTTAACTTCTAAGGACTCAACTGACTACATGACATACGAACTTACGTGATTGACAAAACAGGTATAGAAATAAGTGTACTAACAATCTCCTCATTTATCAATTATGTGACAAAAACCTAACATAAATCTTATCATGGTCCATACTAATGACAAAACAAAGCAACTCAAAATTTTTACATGTCAATTATAAATGATTTACAACTCAAATACATAAAGACATGTAAACTAATGATTTCTTCCCCTATGTCCATTAATTTAATGCAATAACAAACAAAACCTACAAAACAGAATTCAACCTGTTTTGGTGGGACTTGATCTTTCTCCTCCTTTTTGTCAGTATTTGACAAAGAGACAATTTCATATATATACCAATTAAACATAGAAAATGGAAAGCTATATAAATCATGGATTTACCAATAAGCACATTCTAACTAGGGAACGTATGGTGAATATAAACATTTAAAAATATAAAGTAAACATATATGATCATTTGAAATAACAATGACCATAAATCTTATGATCTAGTAATAAATACATTATACTTAAAATTAAGCAACTTTAAAGCTAAACTATAAAAAAGAATAAGACTAATCGTTGAATTTACCTATAAATTGTTCAAAAAATGAGCCCTGATTTCTTAGATTTAGCAGTTAAGCCCACATAAATCTTTATGGATAACCTATACCTCTTCACCACCCACATGGGTGTGAATTTCCTAGAACCCCGATCAATTTTCGAAAAGAAATTTCTTTTCCTAGATTGTACTCTCCTAATTGCATCTCCACTCAAAGATTTATGTTCGGAAGGGGATATTCTTCTTTGTTTCCTACCCTTATAATGGTTACCCTGACTAATGATTTATCTAGTTCTTTCATTCAAAAGGAAAACCTGTTTCATCAACTCCCTCATATGGATATTCATATCTGGAGGGGATGTGAACTTTTTTTTTTTTTTTGTGATCGCCTAAGAAGACTCTTCTTAGAGTGTGTCATTTTCTCAGTCTGAAAAAAAAATTACCTATACGGTTCGGGACTCAAGTGGATTGCCGATTTTATTGATTTGACATCGAAACTGCATTTAACATATTTCTTTACGAGAATGGCACACGAAATAAGATTTAGATTTACTCTCTGAAGCTATAGAGTTCTTTTAGATCACCACCGGGATAAAGGTTGTAACATAAATATTCCTATTGTTTCTAATACATCTCTTGTTTCCAAACATTTACCCACATCAAAAGATTTACCTATATGTTCATTTTGGGCAATTGTAGCATTGACAAGATAAGATTCAAGTTGGTTAAGTTGAAGCTTTGGTTCTTGATTTTCATATTTTACTGTATTAAGTTCTAATTCAAGACCCGAACATCTCCCTAAAGTCCCATCAATGTTAAACTTAAGATTTTTCATTTCTTATGCGAGAGAGGAATTTTCATATTCCACTTGTTCTAATTGGTTAGCTAATTGGATCTTTTCAGCCTTTACTAAACCCAGCATCTTCATAATTTTCATACTTTTTCTTGAGAAGTTAGTCATAAGACTCTTGCAAGTCAACATCTCCAACATTATCATCTTCTTCACTATTGGAGAAGGATGTGTTTTCTTCATTCGAGGTGTTATGGTTGGAGACTTCTCTCATGTCTCTAGTTAGAAGGAGAGTTGATGTGTTGGAGACCATTAAGGTGCGCATGGATCCAAGGTCTCCATCATGATGGGATTTTTCAGAATTTAATTAAAAATCCTCAAACTCATCTCTTTTTGTTGCCATATCATTTCCTTAGATTTTCAATACATTTAGACATGAGGAGAAAGCATAACCATAACCCTTGCAAATGTGACAACTGGTTTCTTTTAAATTTTAAAAGTTTTACCTTTGTGTATAGAGTCAAAACATGAACCTTCCATGTCACAACTCACTCTATTGTTAAATATGATTTTAAAGTTCCTTTTTCAAATCTTACTCTAGACGGTTAAGTCCTTGAAAAGCAACTCGCTCTGATACCAATTAAAATTGCATTGTGGGATAGTTTACCACGAAGTGTATGAAAGCTTGGTGGAGTTATAGAATTATGGCTAGGTCCAAGAGGGTGGTGATTAAGACCAATTTAAAATGATACAAATAAAAATTTAGATTTCCTACTTAAACAATTTACCAATCAAAACTAAGAAGGTAATTACCACTAAATCTTCCAAACCAAAGTGGGTCCAATCACATAGATTATAAATGATATACCAATCAAGCAACTAATCTATAGGAAAGATGTCATCTTTTGTGTGCTTATAAGTTAAATGCCTAGCATACAACTCAATTCGAGTATTCATATGATTTAACTAATCAAACATATAAGCATGAATAGAATTACGCTCAAATGACAATCATAAACATAAGTATATATACTGGTTCGGTTTTTGTACTCCACTCCCGATAGACGTATTCTCATTTGAATATACCAGCATTTACTATTGGAGGTTTTAAATCAAGTTCACCTCTAATCTTTACAAGCATACACTCTCATTGGAGGCCTACATAAAGACTTAATGCATGTACACTTCTGTCATAGGAACATGTTTACACCCATGTCAGTGGCTCCCACAAGATATTTTAATTGGTTTTCTATTGACTAACCAACAACCACAAGAGGTCTTAATCCAATGATTTATATATACTCCCACTGGATGATCCCAATGGAAGCTAACATGTACATACCTGTGTCTAGTAAATTTGACCCTATATAAGAGCCTAGGTCTTGTATAAGAATCTATTTAACTTTGGGTTGTAAGTGCACCCACCTTTGCACTCATGTTTGTCAATTAGGTGACTAGTTGTGTTATGTAGTCAGATGAGTTCTTGACAAGTGAAGACCGACGACGTAACTAGATCAGAAGCATCAAAACCACATTGAAGACAAAGAAGTACTTCTACGATCTTAACCTTGTAAATAGATGATCCCAACTCAAATAAAAATACCTACTTAGGACATCTATTCTAAGTTAAACCCAAGTTCACATTTTATATCCTATAGTCTCAGCTTTTGCATATCTCAAGTTGTTGAATGATTTATTGGACAAAACAGGAAAAATCTGTCCACTGTTGGTAGGATGAAGGTGCCACCGAATAGCATCTTCGGTACCACCGAAGATACCTTTGGTGTTACCGAAGAGGCTCAAAATAGTCCAGCAAGCATTCAACATTAATTCGGTGCCACCGACTGCCATCGACGAACAATGTTCGGTGCCATTGAAAGGGACTATGTTCAGTAAGCAACTTGAAAATTTTAATTCAGTACTACCGATAGATAATTCGGTACCACCGAAGAAAGTTTGGTGGTACCGAAGGTCAATTCGGTAGCACCGTAAACTAGTCATTTTATAACCGTTGGAAGTTTTTTCCTATAAAAGCGGCTTGTAGAAACTTACAGAAAGTATAGATTTAGGCATTTCAGAGTCTCTAGGTTGTCTCAAACTCAAATCTCTCATCCTAGACTATATCCACATGAGATTCATGTTCCCTTCATCGTGATTCATCACTCATGAGCATTCAAAGCTCTTACTTATAAAGAACATGATCTCAAGCCTTCACTAGAGTATTGAGACCAAACTTATAAGTATATCTTTAGTCTCATCCATACTCTAGTGTATCCATTAGTTGAATCTCTTAGGAAATCCATTCATAACCCTAATTAGAGTTTCAACCAAGTCCCATAACCTTAGTCACCTTTTTAGGTATATCTTATGTAAGGTTCTAGATTGTGAAGCTAAGCTAACAGGTAAATCCAAGCTACACAATCGAGAGAGCACCGGGAAGTTGATTCAAGCATGAAAGCGTAAAGATGAAGCTACCCAAGACAAGTTATAAGAGAGAACTCAATTCAACAAGTGTCATTTTAAGAGTTCAAAAGTTTAGTTTCCTTCCTCGTGTAGGATTGAGACTAAGAGTTTACCATCAACAAACTCGTGTAGGTTCCTTGTGTGGGACCTTGGCCAGTGGGCCTAAAGGTAGGTGCCTTGCATGGGACCTTGGCCGGTGGACTTAAACAATAGGTGCCTTGTGTGGGACCTTGGCCGGTGAGCCTAAACACAGGTGCCTTGTGTGGGATCTTGGCCGACGAGCCTAAATAGTAGGTGCCTTGTATGGGACCTTGGCCGGTGGGCTTAAACGCAGGTGCCTTGTGTGGGACCTTAGCCGGTGGGCTTAAATGGTGGGTTCCTAGTGTGGGATCTTGGCCAGTGGGCCTAAAGGTGTGTCCTTATTGTAAGACTATAAAGGCTATTAGTGAACCTGTTTAAAACCATTAATAGTATAATCCAGTGCACTCTGGGATTGAGCGTGGATGCTGCGAGTGGAGCAGGCACGTAGCTGAACCACTATAAATGCTTGTGTTTGGAATGTTCATTTGTGCATCTGTTTAATCATGCTTATATGTTTGAATGTTTAATTTTATATACATGATTGAATGAATGCTATTCATTGATAGGAAGCACATTTAATACACAAGTGCACAACACTAGGCTAGTTATTATATCTGCATATCTTTAATAGCCTTTGAGATTGGATCCTCTAACTGGCTTGGAAGTCGTTAGAGTTATATTGCCTTACTTGCTTAAAAGTGAATACTTATTTAAGTTAGGCATTTAGGATTTTTAAATAGGAAAATTATTTGAAAGTCCTATTCATCCCCCACTAGGACATTGCCTCATATTCATTCTTTAGCATTAGCGGTGTAAACTGCAATTTCAATTGGTATCAGAGAGGGTTCCTTTGAAAATGGTTTAACAACCTAGACGAAGATCTTGATTGAAGAAAGAATTATGAGCAAAGGAGAGGGACCATCTGTCTCACGACCACACATCTTTAATGGTACAAACTATGCATACCGAAAGGCCAAAATAATATATTTCCTTCAGGCTTTAGATGATGATGTATGAGAGATTGTTGAAAATGGTTATATCGCACCAACAGAACAAATTATTCTCGAGGATAGCACAACAATCACCAAACCAAAACCAAAGGCCAAATGGACACAGTATGACAAAGAGATGAGGATGTGTGAAGCCAAAGTCATGAATGCAATTTGCTGCGGAGTTTCACAGGAAGTATTTCATCAGATAAGTATGTGTACAAACTTTAAGGCAACATGGGAGTTATTAAAAACTATCCATGAAGGAGCTAATACGGTAAAAATGTCAAGGCATCAACTTCTAACATCTTAATTTGAACATATAAAGATGGAAGAAGTTAAGACGTTCATGGAGTTTTTCACAAGACTAAATGGCATATGTAACTCCATGGGTGGACTTGGAGAAAGAATTCCGGTAGCTAAAATATATAGAAAAATTCTGAGATCCCTGCCGGAACATTTTAACTCCAAGGTCACTACTATATAAAAGTGTAGGAATATAGAAGAAATGAAAGTAGAAGATCTGATAAGTTCCCTGCAAACCTTTGAACTACATTTCAAACCTTCTACAAAGACCAAAAATAATGCACTCAAAATTGCCAAAAACATTAATGAAATTAAGGAAGAAGAAAATAAGGATGAAGATGATGATAAGGAAGTAGCGGTGTTGGCCCAATGGTTCAAAAAATTCTTCAACAAAAATTGTGGGAGACCATACAATAATAAAGGAGTTCAACTGGACCACAAATGTCAAATAAGTAAAACCTTTAGGAAGTCCAAAGAACTCCAATGCTATAATTTCCAAAAGTATGGATATATATACATCGAATGTCCATCCAAGAAATCAAAAGGAAAAGCTATGGCAGCAGCATGGGATGACACAGATGAATCCAATTTTGACACAGCATGGGGACATATATTCCCTAGTGATTTTTTTCTTACATCTTAAAAACTAGGATCACTTGCCTTTGGTTCATCTCCTCTTGATAGGTCTTTATCATTCCTCTTCATTTCCCTAAATGGAGTCATCGCCGCCTGGAGAAGACAGATCTGAGAAGAAGCATGACAGAGAAGACTCAACCAGATCTAGGCAAAAACTTTGTGTTCTAAAGTGAGGACGATCTTCTAACCAATTGTCTAGACCTTCATCCTTTTCAAATCCTAACTCTGCAAGTCCAATTGCTGCTAAATTCCTAAAGAGAAGGATTATATGTGAAAGAAGAGTAGATGTGAAATGTCTTAAAAATCTTTATTTTTGTCAACTGTTAAAACCAAATATGAATGGTTTAAATTTTTGCTAAAATATTCCATGTACATTTACTGTTATATGAAATCTCATATTATAGGCTTGATTGAATATCTTTATGGTTGCTTAATATTTCTGAAATATGATTTCAGTACAACATGGTGAAGAATAAAGGAAAGAAAGATGCAAAAGGAGAAACCTCATTTAGAAAAATCAGACCCTATACTCCTTATCCGCATTCTAATACCAGGGCAAGAGAATTTACCTTTGATCGATTTATCATACCTAGTCTCATAGAGTCATACGGGATAGAGATCTATCTAAGATCAATGGGGTGGGATAATGTCCTTTATCTAGGAGGAGAAATACAATATGACCTTGTTTATCAATTTCTGAAATTCTGTCATAACACTCAAGATGATCCTCCGTCGATTAGCATCAATTACATGAATTAAACCAAGGAGATCACTCCTTTGGTGCCGGGACAAATTTTGAATCTTCCAATCACACATACATCACCAACTGATCATTGTTTAAATGATCCATGTGTCTGGAAAGAAGTGACAAGAACACTATGTGTCGAGTCAATGATGTCCAGAAACAACAGAAACTACTTGTCTTCATTGCATCTGGACTCTACTACAAAAGTGCTTCACGAAATACTGAGTACCAATGCATATCCCTGTGAAGTTTCTAGAGATATACTCTCACCAGTTGTTCTGAATACCCTATGTGATATCTATCAGAGAACTGACATACGTTTACCCACTCTAATCAAGAGACATTTAATTTAAGTTATCAAAGGTATTCTCCACACAAGTCTTCCCTTTCCAAGTATCATCTGCAAACTCTCCAAGTTTCTTGCACTGCCACCTACCCATGATATAATATATCCGGTAGTGTATCTTACCAAGAAAAACTTACTCTAGTTAAAAATCGTCAAAACTCATCAAGAATGGAGTAGTGAAGAAGATGTTCAAGAAACTCCCATGGCCACTGGCTGGGACTCTTGTCACACTCCAGTGCCTACTCCAAGTTCATTATCAGTTAGCACTGGGCATCTTCTTAGCCAAAATGATCCAGCTTTTCAACTTATTGAAGGACTATCAAATATAGAAGATCGCCTCCGGTAGTGTGACAATTGACCTCCGGGGTTGAACTGCGTCTTGTTGCTCTTCAACATACTGGGGAGCACATCACTGAACTGCTTCTGACTCCTCGTTCTCATATCCCTCTATATGAGGGTGGATTATCCAGATGATTTTTCCTATGTTATTGTTGAATCATAGTACATCTTCTTTTTAGATATTTATGCCTTTAAGGGCTTATTTGTTTTCTTTTTGGATGTTAGTTCATTCTACCTATGGTTGGGGTAGTAATTTTGGTGAATTTATGATACTATCTATTCTGCTCATGTTAGATACTACTTTTATGATTACCTTCCTCTACCTAACATATGGTTTGACTGCTTATGATGATATATCTCACTTTCCGAATGAAGATCTTTAAACTTATATCATCTAACTGTTCTATTCTCTTACCCTCTATATTATCAATTCTCATAGGTTATTAGAATATTTCTTGGTAAACTCTTTGCCAATAACTGACAAAAAGGGGGAGAAGAAACCTACCTACCAAAATAATGTTATTTCTTACAGAAATTGTTCGTTTCCTTTATTACAAGTTATTCTTGGTAAACACTAAGGGGGGCATCATGACTTTGTATTACATGTCAAGTTTTGAGTTGTAAATCTATATGTTTGATATGTATTTCTTTTTGTTTTGGTATGTCATTGGTATGGACCATGACATGGTCGTAGGTTAGGTTGTTTTTGTCACATAATTGATAAAGGGGGAGATTGTAAGTGCACCCACCATTGCACTCATGTTTGTCAATTACATGACTAGTTGTGTCATGTAGTCGGATGAGTTCTTGACAAGTGAAGACTGACGATGCAATTGGATCAGAAGCATCAAAGCCACAATGAAGACAGAGAACTGCTTCTACGATCTTGACCTTACAAATAGATGATCCTAACCCAAATAGGAATACCTACATAGGTCATCTATTCTAAGCCAATCCCAAGTTCACATTTTATATCCTATATAATCTTGGCTTTTGCATATCTCAAGTTGTTGAATGATTTATTGGACAAAACATGAAAAATCTATCCACTGTCGTAGGACGAAGGTGCCACCGAATAACACCTTTGGTACCACCGAAGATACCTTTGGTGTTATCGAAGAGGCTCAAAACAGTCTAGCAAGCATTCAACGTTAATTCAGTGCCACCGACTGCCACCGACGAACAATGTTCGGTGCCACCGAAAGGGACTGTTTTCAGTCAACTACTTAGGGAATTTAATTCAGTACCACCGAAGAAGTTGAGTGGTACCAAAGGTCACTTCGGTAGCATCGTAAACTAGCTATTTTATAGCTATTTTCTATCCGTTGGAAGCTTTTTCCTATAAAAACGGCTTGCAGAAACTTACAGAAAGTGTGGATTTAGGCATTTCAGAATCTATAGGTTGTCCCAAACTCAAATCTCTCATCCTAGACTATATCTACATGAGATTCATGTTCCCTTCATCGTGATTCATCACTCATGAGCGTTTAAAGCTATTACTTATGAAGAACATGATCTCAACCCTTCACTAGAGTATTGAGACCAAACCTATAGGTATATCCTGAGTCTCATCTATACTCTAGTGTATCCATCAGTTGAATCTCTTAGGAAATCTATTCATAAACCTAATTAGAGATTCAACCAACTCTCATAACCTTGGTCACCTTTTTAGGTATATCTTATGCAAGGTTGAAGATTGTGAAGCTAAATTAATAGGTAAATCTAAGCTACGCGATCGGGCGAGCACCGGGAAGCTGATTCAAGCATGAAAGCACAAAGATCAAGCTACCCAAGACAAGCTACAAGAGAGAACTCAATCCGACAAGTTAGTGTCATTTTATGAGTTCAAAAGTTTAGTCTCCTTCCTCGTGTAGGATTGAGACTAAGAATTTACCATCAACAAACTCGTATAGGTTCCTTGTGAGGGACCTTAGTCGGTGGGCCTAAAGGTAGGTGCCTTGTGTGAGACCTTGGCCAGTGTGCCTAAATAGTAAGTGCCTTGTGTGGAACCTTGGTCGGTGGGCCTAAATGCAGGTGCCTTGTGTGGGACCTTATCCGGTGGGCCTAAACACTAGGTACCTTGTGTGAGACCTTGGCTGGTGGGCCTAAACGGTAGGTGCCTAGTGTGGGACCTTGGCCGATGGGCTTAAATGTCTGTCCTTAGTGTAGGACTATAAAGGTTATTGGTGAACCTATTTAAAATCATTAATAGTGAAATCTGGTGCACTCTGGGATTGAGTGTGGATATCGGGAGTGGAGTAAGCATGTAGCCGAACCACTGTAAATGCTTATGTTTAGAATGTTCATTTGTACATCTATTTAATCATGCTTATATATGTTTGAATGTTTAATTTTGTATACATGATTGAATGAATGTTATTCATTGATAGGAAGCACATTCCACACACAAGCGCATGACACTAGGCTAGTTATTATATCTGCATATCTTTAATAGTCTTCACGATTGGATCCTCTAACTAGCTTGGAAGCCGTTAGAGTGATATTGCCTTGCTTAAAAGTGAATACTCATTTAAGTTAGGCATTTAGGATTTTTAAATAGGAAAATTATTTGAAAAGCCCTATTCACTCCCCCCCCCCCAGGACATTACCTTATATTCATTCTTCAGCATCAGCACTGTTGTAATGCCCTGAAATTTGCTGGTCGTGCATACACTCGACTCCCAAAGTCCCAGGTGTCACTTCTAACCAAATTTTAATATTTTACATATAATCCAATTTAATTAGCAGTATGGAATTGACCGAAACATAAACCACAATCACAACTGGTCTACTGAAATGAAAGTAACTAATGTATACAAGTCTATAAAAAATATCAACGGGCTGCACAAGGCGTCGCCCGATAAAATACAAAAAAAAAAATGAGATGTCCAAAAGAATAGTACACTGAATCTACTACTCAGCAATCCCATAGACAGCTCACTCAATCTATGGTGACCTGCCCATAAGTTGGAAGTAGAATAGCTCGTCCTCCTCGTCTATGCTGGCACCACTCAACTCGTCGAGCTCAGCATCACCTGCATCTACTGAAGGGTCCGATTGGTGTTTTAAAATACCGTCCCAGAGTGGGAGCGAGTGATCAACTCAGTGGGTGCTATTAGCCTTAAAGTTACATCAAGTATCAATTCTATGATGAATTTAATGAAAAAATACATCCATAAATCTCTAACTAATCTTGTTAATGCATATGCATGAATTATGGTATGATGCATGACCTCGCAACAACACTCCCTCGATCAACTTCGTCTAACGATCGCACATGACCAACGCTCCCTCATTGCGACCTCAACTGCCGAGTCACCAACCTAACTAATGTGATGCGATCATGAGCGTGTTAGCCAAGTCTTCAATTTATTTCGTTCATCAAGCAGGTTGGGGAAACTGGTATACCCTGACGGTATCAATGCCCTCAACCATTTGGGAGACCAAGGCCCCTAAACGTACGAGGCCAGGACCCTCCGATCCATGATCCCATCGGGGTCCCCATCTCCGATTTCAAGCACATGAGGAGTGTTGGGAAGCAGGATCACTAGCGGTGACTACGGGGAGGTTCGTCACCCCAGCGTAGGCCGATAGCTCGGACATAGCGTCCCATTCCACCATACACAGCTCACGAGACTTTGGATCAATGTCTAACGTTGTCAGTGGGCGTCAGTTAGCGAGGGGTGTTCCAAGTTCCAAACAGGTGTGAGTAGACATGGTTAACAAATATGGTTGGTCAGTCAGTGGACTAGACTGTCGAAGTTTAGGCGAGTACGTAACACATGACATCGGGCACAAGCAGCTTATGTAGTCCCACTACTGTCGCCCATTCGCATCCGCCCAAATCAGTCAGTCTAGTCATAGGATGGTCTAACCAATGGAACCACCTTCACAAATCTCGGTTCCTTGACCAATCTAAAAAATGTGCTACATATAATAACACTTCTAGTAATTATGAGTTCATCTTCTAGTACAGGTAGAATCATGCGTACAATACATCTAGCATAAGATTTCAGGTAGTTAATATGAATGCAACTACACTTAATAGCATAAAATAAACATGTGTGCGTGTGGTGCTAGATTACCTAGGAGACCAAGGTCAACACATCACTCATAGTACAAAATACAATAAGGAATAATGCAATCCCTACAGGGAAGATCATGCAAAAATTAGATGTGAAATGAACATGCAACACCAATTTCATGCTCAAATATGTTGAAGACCAATCAAACAATAATTTATCATTGCATAAATGTTGGTGGACCTATCATATAGGTTCCTAGCTAGATTTTTCTTAAATCACTCATGCACATCATTCTATCATTCACAATCATTAAATTTACTCTAAAATTGGCACTTGGCTACCTAAGGATAATGGTCCGCACCTATGGATCATTGAGAGCTTGCAGAATCAATCTAGGGGCGCCGAACTCGCGGGTCGATTTGCTGAGGTCCTGAGTCAAATGCATTTGCATGTTAGGATTACATGCAAGGCCTAACTCAACATAAAGAATTTCTAGAGAAGATGAGTGGTTACCTCCCCGATTGGTTGAAAGTTGTGCTTGTAGTAGTGGATATGGGGAAGAGGAAGGAGATTCTCTAAGGTTCCAAGTTCATTGGGGCCCACATCCTACTACACTCTCCTTCTAGCTCTTCTTCCTCTCTTCTTTCTCTCTTCTCTCTCTTTTGTTGCTAGAGTTTGTTGTGGGAGTAAGTGAGAGGGAAAGTTCGAGGGTTTTATTCCCTAAATTTGGGCCAAATGGCCTTAAGTTCTACTAATTCCCTTCAATGGCCTTATGGGACACCTCTTTGGCTGTTGGGGCTGCCCTGTCACCCCCCTGATGTTGAGGGTCAAATATTGCATATCAGACCCAGTTATTGCATGGATTTACAAGCATGATACCGTTTAATAGCCTGACTTAATCATGTTTTGTGATACAGAGTGTATTTACAAGCATGAACTGAAAAAGAGTGCTTAAACCATGGATTTAACGCTCTGATGACACCCAAGGCAAGGGACGGACTCCAGGGGACCAAGATCGATGGAATTACACACCAGGGATCCGAGAAAATCAAGTCATTCACGTTAAAGAGGCCCGAAATTGGTGAAAAATGCAAGATCACATAGTTCTTACCATCTGATTGGCTCAAAACTTTATACATGGCCTGAGGGCCATAAATTAACCGTACATATCAAATTTCAGCCCTCAGATCACTATGGAAGTACCCCAACTGACAGATCAGCCCATAAACCGTTGATTCTGGGCCCACCTGATATTTGGAACTGTCTCAACTTTGGTCTCAATGGTATAGATAAGATGAGAAAGTAAATGGATGGATCAGATTTTCGAATCACATCACAGTGGGGCTCGTACGTGAGGTGTGTACACCTCACGTGTACACGTACCCGAGCCGCACCAAACTTACTAAAGCGGGTCAGCAGCGCTGACCCGCATCTTCTTCCAAAACGGAAATTGCCGTTTTGGCACGTTGAAATGGACAAATGCTGTCCGTTTTGCGGACGCTAGTGGGCCCCACACATTGTCCCAGTGCACGATCCAAGCCGTCCATCGTGTAGAGGGCCTCGACTACTACAAAACATTGCTAAACTTTTGGACCCATGCAAGCACACGTGCGCGATACAGAGGCCACAAACAGGCAGTCTTGCGACGTTCAAAATGATTTTTGGGGAGATTTCTTCTCTGGGCCGCATCAATGGACGTTCAAAACCACCCATTCTTGACTGAAATTTCATCCTGAATCTAATGGACGGGGTGGATTTTCCCAAAAATACCTCTGTGGGGCCCACCGATCACGTCAGCGCTGGATGTGCGAAAGGCTATGCACGTCCGCAAAATCTGATCTTCCAGGCAGTTGTGGCCCACCATCTTTGATCATATTGCAGATCTGAACCGTCCATCGTGTAGGCCAGCCAAAATACTTCCAAGAGACGCTGATTTTACAGAAATAATGTAAGGAACGCGAGAGTTATGAAGCCCCAAAATTGGCTGTGAAAAGGCTTTCGCTGCGCGTGCGATAGCTTCCCAAATCCGATTTCCACCACTCCAAAAGCTATAAAAAGAGTTCCAAATGTGGAGAAGAGGGTATGCTTGAATAGGGAACGTCAGATATAGAGAGAGAGGCGGAGAGAGAAGTGTTTGGAATTTTTATGTATTTTTTCTTTATTTTTCTTCTTTTTCCTATGATTATGTTAGGCTAAATCCCTTAGCTAGGGCTAAGAGGTGAAGCTTGTGGCGTGATGGGAGCTTCTACAGGTTTGATTTGAACTGAACTGATTGACTTTGTTTCGATTTAAGAAATTCTTTTAGTCATTAATGGTTTGTTGTGATTTAAATTACAGTAGATCTGTGATGGCTTGAATAATTCCTTTCCCTTTATTTTGATGTTTGGAAACCCTGTTGTTCGCCATCGTCTCATAGACATGGTTGGATGATGGAATCCTTCCTAAACACTCATAGATCTTTTGGTTGGTTATGGATTGGTTTAAGCTCTGTTGTTTACCTTGTCTCTTAGGCATGGATTTGTGATAGAATCATACCTAATTCTTATACCTTTCATCTCTTGAAAACTATATCAAGTAAGTTCAGTAAAATATCCATGAAGCAGGCATAAGATCTCCCTGATCTCTACAAGTGGATCCTCTGAATCCCTAGTTCACTTTCTCTGAATTCTTTAAGTTTAAATTAATATTTCACCATTATTCCTCAAATCACAATTGGTTTAGATTTCATCTTAGCCTAGTTCTAGATCTGGTTATTTTCAGATAACGTACAGGTTTCAGTCCCTGTGGATTCGACCTCGGTCTTACCGAGTTTATTACTACATCACAACCCTGCACTTGGGGTGTGAACAAGTTTTTGGCGCCGTTGCCGGGGATTGACGGCTACGTTTCCTGAAGTTAACTGGTTTTAGGATTAGTTTAAGATTAGGACTTTTCTGATTTTTTTGGATCTATTTTTAGAATTTTCTAATTCCAGGTTTTTCTTTAATTTTTAGAAATTTTCTATTTAAATAACTTTCTATTTTTAGATAGTTTTCCTTTTTTTTTAGAAACTAACCCAACTTTCTTATTTTGTAGGATTCTGAGATAGGTTTCTAAATTGGTAATTTCTCTCTTTCATACTATTTCTAGATTAGGATTCCCTTTTTAGTAAGTTTCTAAATTCTAACTCTTTTAGAATCTAATTTTGTTTCCTTTTTTATTTTTAGAAATTTTCTATTTTTAGACTTTCTGTTTTGTAGGCTTATTAGAAATTTCTAATTCGGTATGCTCTTTCTAAATTTCTACTTTCTAATTTAGGAATTCTTCCTTGTTTCTTTTTATTTCTATATTTCTTTTCTTAGGAATTTTATAGGCTTGCTATTCTTAGAAACTAACTTGTTTTGTTCTATTTTGCAGGTTTCAATTTAGGGACTCCAATTTGGTAACTTCCTTCCAACCCTCTTTCTCTTTTTAGATTTTTATTTCCCTTCTTAGGATTAGGTTTAGAATTTGATTGAGGGCTGCGAGTGTTTCATGCCCAAGTGGGCTCGTGACAACACTCGACGTCTCTTGACTGAAGGAGGATTAGTTGAGGGGTTAACTGTCCATCGCAGGACTAGACACCGCTCGAAATTCCCTGAGTTAATTGAGGATATGGTTGAAAATCAACCTCTTCTACCCCAACCTAGGATAGAAGATCTTCAGGATGAGAATGAGGTGCATCAAGCACCCCCGCCTCGTAGCTTACGAGATTACTTACAACCGGCGGGGGTGAGTACGCCCTCATGCATGGTTTTTCCTAAGAATGAAGGACACATGGATATCAAGCCAGGGGTGATCCAACTCCTCCCTAAATTTCATGGGCTTGAGTCAGAGAATCCTTACTTACATTTAAAAGAATTTGACGAGATCATAGCTACCTTATACTTTCTTAACGTGTCTGATGACACGGTCAGGTTGAAACTCTTTCCCTTTTCTTTGAAAGAGAAAGCCAAGACGTGGTTACATTCACTACGTCCTCGATCAATTGGCAGATGGAATGACATGACAAGGGAGTTCATAAAGAAGTTTTTCCCATACCATAAGACGAACACCCTAAGAAAGTCGATCATGAACTTCGCCCAAAGGGAGGATGAAACATTCTTCCAATGTTGGGAGCGGTTCAAGGATCTTGTCAGTTCATGCCCACAACATGGTTTTGAAACGTGGCGCATCACGAACTTTTTCTATGATGGACTGACATCTCCCATGCGCCAATTAGTCGAGACGATGTGTAATGGGGAGTTTATGAATAAAGGAGTCGATGAAGTGTGGGATTACTTTGATAAACTTGCTGAGAACACACAAACATGGGATATCTCCCCTAGACCTAGTACTACGTCTAGGCCGACTCACTCCAAGGAAAGGGGTGGAATGTATCTCCTGAGAGAAGACGATGATATTAATGCTAAGGTAGCTAATCTCACTAGGAAACTCGAGGCCATGGAATTTAAGAAGGATAAGGCTAAGGAAATTGTTTGTAGCATCTGTGGTTGCAACATTCATACTACTGAAAACTGTCCAACTATCTCTGCCTTTCAAGAGGATTAAATGAGCAATCCAATGCTGTAAGCAATTACCAAAGACCTTTCAGTGGGCCCACCTCTAACACATACAATCCTTGCTGGAGAAATCATCCCAACTTCATTTGGAGGAATGGACAAACCGCTACACCTCAAGGTTACCTAAATCAAAATCCAACTCAAGAGAAACCTCAAGAGGATTCGGTTCTGAAACATTTTCAAAAGCAAGAGCTTTTCAATCAAGGTATGTTACAGGCCTTCCAAGACCTTACAAAAGCAATACAAGGACTTAAGGCTGAAAATACGATTGGGAACAAGGGGAGCTTCCCAGCTCAACCTCTTCCCAATCCTAAACCGCAATATGAAGCTAGCGACCTAAGCTCTTCAAATCAGATGGAGCAAGCTAAATCCATTACCACTCTTAGGAGTAGAAAGATCATTGACAAAACCATTCTGGTTAAGGCTGAAAAGCCTAAGGACCCGAAAGTGGATAAAGAAGATGGATCTAGTCATGCCCCACCAGAGTTAGAACCGGAACCTCAAGGAAAGCCGGTTGCTCCATTTTCCCAACGGTTGGTTGCACCAAAATCGCTCTCTAACTCTCAGGATATTCTAGAGGTGTTGAAACAAGTGAAGGTCAACATTCCACTACTTGATGCCGTGAAACAAATACCTTCATATGCCAAATTCCTGAAAGACTTATGTACGACCAAAAGACGGCAAAATATTCAAAAGAAAATCTTCCTGACTGAGAAAGTGAGTGCCATCCTAAAGCAAGATGTGCCGCAAAAATTCAAAGACCCCGGTAGCCCAACCATATCATGTGTAATTGGGGACCATCGAATTGATCACGCACTTCTTGACTTAGGAGCGAGCGTTAATCTTATCCCCTACTCGGTATATAAACAGTTGGGCTTAGGTGAATTAAAACCCACCTTAACCACACTACAACTTGCTGATCACTCTGTTCGTATACCAAGAGGGATAATTGAGGATGTGTTGGTCCAGGTTGATCAATTTTACTACCCAGTTGATTTCATCATCCTGGATACCAAACCCATCGGTAACACAAGCACTCAGATTCTCGTCATTCTTGGTCGCCCATTCCTTGCCACTTCAAACGCAATTATCAATTGCAGGAATGGTGTCATGAGTATGTCTTTTGGGAATATGACATTAGAAATGAATATCTTTTTCAACACGGCCAGACGGATAGAGGAAGATGACGATATCTACGATATTAACATGATCGAAACTTTCGTGGATGACAGGACACCCCTTACCTTATCATCTGATCCTCTAGAGACGTGCCTGGCCCACTCCCATGAGTTTGATGTTGACATAATTAGGGAGACATGTGCCATGCTTGATGCGGTACCGGTACTTGAAGTTAACCGGTGGAGGCCACAATTTGAAGAGTTACCCCAAACTGATGAAGTGCCTCTACCGTCTAACCTCAAGCCACCGAAGCTTGACCTAAAACCTTTGCCCTCTGATTTAAAATATGCATACTTAGGTTAAGATGAGACTTACCCGGTGGTGATTTCTACCCACCTTGAGAAAGAACAAGAGAGTATGCTCATATCTACTCTCCTGGAGCATAAGGGAGCCCTTGGATGGACAATCGCGGTCCTCAAGGGAATCGACCCCTCGATTTGTACTCACCGCATATATCTTGAGGATAATGCGAAGACCGCTCGGCAACCACAACGTAGGCTAAATCCAAACATGAAATAAGTGGTTAAGGCCGAGGTTCTTAAACTATTGGATGTGGGTATCATATACCCTATATCTGATAGTCAATGGGTGAGTCCAACTCAGGTGGTTCCTAAGAAGTCCGGGATCACCATCGTAGCCAATGCCAATAATGAACTCATGCCGACTAGAGTCACTACTGGTTGGAGGATGTGCATTGACTACAGAAAATTAAATACCGTCACGAGGAAAGACCACTTTCCTTTGCCCTTTATTGATCAGATCTTGGAAAGGTTAGCTGGTCATTCCTATTACAGTTTCCTTGACGGGTATTCGGGCTACAACCAGATAGAGATCGCCCCTGAAGATCAAGAAAAGACTACGTTTACATGTCCCTACGGCACCTTTGCTTACAAAAGGATGCCGTTTGGACTATGTAATTCTCCTGCCACCTTCCAGCGATGTATGATGAGCATATTTTCTGACATGGTGGGGCAATATTTTGAGGTCTTCATGGACGATTTCTCTGTCTTCGGTCCATCTTTCAGCGAGTGCTTGGAAAGTCTTAAATGCGTGCTGAAGAGATGTGAAGAAAAGAACTTGGTACTTAATTGGAAGAAGTGCCATTTCATGGTTCAGAAGGAAATTGTCCTTGGACACATTATTTCATCCAAAGGAATCAAGGTGGATAAGGCAAAGATCGATCTTATCTCTAACCTACCTCCACCCAAGAACATAAGGGACGTGCGATCCTTCCTAGGACATGCCGGGTTTTACAGAAGATTCATAAAGGACTTTAGTCTCATCTCTCATCCTCTATGTAATCTACTTCAAAAGGATGCACCATACGAGTGGACTGAACCATGTCAGGAAGCTTTCACTAAGCTAATGGGCATATTGACTAGTGCACCCATCATACAGCCACCTGACTGGAGCATTCCTTTTGAACTTATGTGCAATGCGTCTGATTATGCTCTTGGGGCAGTTCTAGGCCAAAGAAAATATAAGAAACCCTACGTTATTCATTACGCAAGTAAGACTCTAAATCCTGCCCAAGTGAACTACTCGACTACGGAAAAGGAACTCTTAGCCGTAGTGTTCGCCTTGGACAAATTTAGGTCCTACTTGATTGGATCCAAGATCATTATTTACACTGATCACGCAGCGCTTAAGTATCTTCTGTCTAAGAATGATGCTAAGCCTCGCCTGATACGATGGATCCTCCTACCTAGGAATTTAACCTAGAGATAAAAGATAAAAAGGGAGTAGAGAACGTAGTGGCTGACCATCTTTCTCGCCTTAATCCCTTTAATTCCCTTGAAACAACACATATCAATGACATGTTCCCCGATGAACAATTGTTCAGAGTCTCCCATTCACCTTGGTTCGCTGATATTGCTAATTATCTTGCCACAGGTTCTATACCGACACATTGGACTGCGCAAGATAAGAAGAAATTTTTCACCAAGGTACGTAACTTTTTCTGGGATGATCCGTATTTGTTTAAATATTATCCAGACCAAATCCTGAGGAGATGTGTGCCAGACGATGAGCATCAAAGTATCATCTCCTTTTGTCACTCACAGGCCTGTGGTGGTCACTTTTCTGCTAAAAAGACCACGGCCAAGATTTTGCAGTGTGGCTTTTACTGGCCCACTATGTTCAGGGATACTCACGAATTTTGCAAAGCTTGTGAGCGTTGTAAAAAATTGGGAGCGTTGTCCCGTCAAAATATGATGCCTTTGAACCCCATTCTTATCATCGAGGCATTTGATTGCTGGGGCATCGATTTCATGGGGCCATTCTCCCAATCTTTTGAGAATTTATATATTTTGCTTGCCGTAGACTATGTCACTAAATGGGTCGAAGCGATTCCATGTCAAACTAATGACCATCGCACGGTCATTAAATTCCTGAAAGAAAACATCTTTTCCCGATTTGGAACGCCTCGAGCTATCATTAGTGATGGGGGCTCACACTTTTGTAATAGACCATTTGAGAGTTTAATGAAGAAATACGGTATCTCTCATAAGGTGAGCACCCCATACCACCCACAGACAAGCGGGCAAGTTGAGATTTCCAATAAGGAGATCAAACACATTTTGGAAAAAATGGTTAACCCTGACCATAAGGATTGGTCAATTCGATTGACCGATGCCTTATGGGCGTACCGTACTGCTTTTAAAATCCCTATTGGAATGTCTCCCTTTAGACTTATCTATGGGAAAGCTTGCCACTTACCTGTGGAGTTTGAACATAGAGCCTACTGGGCAATCAAAAGTTTGAATTTCAATTTGGACAACGCTGGCTCGCTACGCAAACTTCAGTTAAATGAACTCGAAGAAATCCGGAACGACGCTTATGAGAACTCGAGAATTTACAAGGACAAGATGAAGGCGTTTCATGACCAACATATTTTATGAAAATCATTCACGCCAGGCCAGAAAGTCCACTTGTATAACTCTCGATTACATCTCTTTCCGGGTAAGCTTCGATCTCGTTGGACCGACCCTTTTACTATTATCAATGCTTACTCTCATGGGGCCGTCGAGATAAGAGACCCCGACAATGGCAAGGAGTTTAAAGTAAATGGACATCGCTTAAAGCCATTTGTCGAGAAATTTGATTCAGAGGACATGTCCATGCCTCTGACTGATCCTATTTACCAGGATTGATCTCCTAGTCTGATGGAGGAATAGGTAGGTTTTCTGTTTTTATAGGAATAAGATAGTTTCCTTTATTCTGTTTTAGGATAGACGGTAAACTTAGCGCTCCTGGGAGCCAACCCAGCTTTTCTTTCTGTTTCATTTTCCTAGTTAGTTAGTTCAATGTTTGTGGGTAACATTGCTGCAAACCCTCACGAGACTACAACTCATCCACTAGGGGCAACCTAGGGGTTTAAAGGCTTATTGCATACGCTAAATGCAATCGAGAGTACCTGCGAAAGTGGTGTAGGTAGGATTTCATTTTTGTTATTTTTATTTTACTTCTGTTGGTTTCTCTCTTGTGCTGACCCGATCTTACGTAGATATCTTTGGAAAGCCTTTTGATTCTTTCGTCCAGGTACTATCTTTCCATCACTCCTCTTATATTTTTATTGTCTGATGTGTATTGTATGCTTATTTCTTTTACACTGAGGACAATGTAGATTTTAGGTTGGGGGTGGGGGATTAGGTTTCCTAATCAGTGTTTTCTTGGTCTTGAGCAAAAATTGTGAAAATTTTAAATTTTTCTGGAATTTCGTATGAATTCGAAGTGATTTTGACGGCCATCTTGGATTTAGAATTACAAGATAAGTGATGTTGGTAATTTATGACTCTTGAATTCAGTATCTTTTAGATTTCACAGTTAAGTTTGAATTGTTAATCCATGATTAGAGGTTTTAAACATTGATTGAGTCATGATCTCACAAGACACATCTTGCTTTCACATAAAGGTTTCAGTTTGATATGGAAGAGTTAATTTGGTAATCACTAAGCTTGAAAGGAACCAACCTGAGAATTTGAAAGGATTGGGCGAATTGTCTACACTATAGGTTTGCTCCCTATAGGTGTAGATTTAATTCCCTATGAGATATGTGAAATTTTTGGGTGTACAGTCTTCATCATAGGTTTGCTCCCTGTAGGTGAGGATTTGATTCCCCTTCTTGGCGTTACTTTTAATGAAAAAAATCAAAAGCTGAAGGAATGAAAAGATGATCTGTGAGGCAAGTTTTGGTTATCATGAATCTTCTTATTGGTTACCAGTGATATCCTGAAATAGAGAAGTAAATTTTAATGATGATAAGCTGAGATTACACTGTATGCTCATAGATCTCAATGATTAGAATTTTTCTAATTAATGGAATAATACTTTGAACTTGATTATGAAGTTTACCGTGCACTTGAGTCTAGGAGAAAGTAATGTCCAACATTCATGAATCTGGGAATTCTCATATCTGGATTATTCTACAAAAAATCACTCGAGTTTATAGAAATTGTTCTGTAATTCTCAACTTACTTTTCGCATATTTTGCTCGGGACTAGCAAAATGCTAGTTGGGGGTTGTGTTGAGGGTCAAATATTGCATATCAGACCCAGTTATTGCATGGATTTACAAGCATGATACCGTTTAATAGCCTGACTTAATCATGTTTTGTGATGTAGAGTGTATTTATAAGCATGAACTGAAAAAGAGTGCTTAAACCATGGATTTAACGCTCTAATGACACCCAAGGCAAGGGACGGACTCCAGGGGACCAAGATCGATGGAATTACACACCAGGGATCCGAGGAAATCAAGTCATTCACGTTAAAGAGGCCCGAAATTGGTAAAAAATGCAAGATCATATAGTTCTCGCCATCTGATTGGCTCAAAACTTTATACATGGCCTGAGGGCCATAAATTAACCGTACATATCAAATTTCAGCCCTCGGATCACTATGAAAGTACCCCAACTGACAGATCAGCCCATAAACCGTTGATTCTGGGCCCACCTGATATTTGGAACTGTCTCAACTTTGGTCTCGACGGTTTAGATAAGATGAGAAAGTAAATAGATGGATCAGATTTTCGAATCACATCACAGTGGGGCTCGTACGTGAGGTGTGTACACCTCACGTGTACACGTACCCGAGCCGCACCGAACTTACTAAAGCGGGTCAGCAGCGCTGACCCGCATCTTCTTCCAAAATGGAAATTGCTGTTTTGGCACGTTGAAACGGACGGACGCTGTCCGTTTTGCGGACGCTAGTGGGCCCCACACATTATCCCAGTGCACGATCCAAGTCGTCCATCGTGTAGAGGGCCTCGACTACTACAAAACCTTGCTGAACTTTTGGACCCATGCAAGCACACATGCGCGATACAGAGGCCACAAACAGGCAGTCCTGCGACGTTCAAAATGATTTTTGGGGAGATTTCTTCTCTGGGCCGCGTCAATGGACATTCAAAACTACCCATTCTTGACTGAAATTTCATCCTGAATCTAATGGACGGGGTGGATTTCTTCGAAAATACCTCTGTGGGGCCCACCGATCACGTCAGCACCGGATGTGCGAAAGGCTATGCACGTCCGCGAAATCTGATCTTTCAGGCAGTTGTGGCCCACCATCTTTGATCATATGGCAGATCTGAACCGTCCATCATGTAAGCCAGCCAAAATACTTCCAAGAGATGCTGATTTTACAGAAATAATGTAAGGAACACGAGAGTTATGAAGCCCCGAACTTGGCTGCGAAAAGGCTTTCGCTGCGCGTGCGATAGCTTCCCAAATCCGATTTCCACCACTCCAAAAGCTATAAAAAGAGTTCCAAACGTGGAGAAGAGGGTATGCTTGAATAGGGGACGTCAGATAGAGAGAGAGAGGCGGAGAGAGAAGTGTTTGGAATTTTTATGTATTTTTTCTTTATTTTTCTTCTTTTTCCTATGATTATGTTAGGCTAAATCCCTTAGCTAGGGCTAAGAGGTGAAGCTTGTGGCGTGATGAGAGCTTCTACAGGTTTGATTTGAACTGAACTGATTGACTTTGTTTCGATTTAAGAAATTCTTTTAGTCATTAATGGTTTGTTGTGATTTAAATTACAGTAGATCTGTGATGGCTTGAATAATTCCTTTCCCTTTATTTTGATGTTTGGAAACCCTGTTGTTCGCCATCGTCTCATAGACATGGTTGGATGATGGAATCCTTCCTAAACACTCATAGATCTTTTGGTTGGTTATGGATTGGTCTAAGTTCTGTTGTTTACCTTGTCTCTTAGGCATAGATTGGTGATGGAATCATACCTAATTCTTATACCTTTCATCTCTTGAAAACTATATCAAGTAAGTTCAGTAAAATATCCATGAAGCAGGCATAAGATCTCTCTAATCTCTACAAGTGGATCCTCTGAATCCCTAGTTCACTTTCTCTGAATTCTTTAAGTTTAAATTAATATTTCACCATTATTCCTCAAATCACAATTGGTTTAGATTTCATCTTAGCCTAGTTCTAGATCTGGTTATTTTCAGATAACGTACAGGTTTCAGTCCCTGTGGATTCGACTTCGGTCTTACCGAGTTTATTACTACATCACAACCCTGCACTTGGGGTGTGAACACCTGACCACTAAATTTGTAGTATAGGTGCCCCATGGCTCGATGAAGGGCTGTGTAAAATTTGAAGGCAAATGGATGCGGAGTTTTATCGCACAAGTCCAATATTTAAATGGCCATGTGGATCCATTTCTAGTTGTTGGGGCTGCTCTGATGGTCCCCTGGCCATGAAATTTGTAGATAGGTGCTCCATGGCCCGATGAAGGATAATGAAAATTTTAAAGGCAACGGATACGGAGTTTTACTGTAAGGGGCCGATTTGTGATCAATGGTCACTGTTCCATGATCGGGGTTCAGATTTTGTGGACGAGCGTAAAGAAATATGTTTAGCCTTCAACGTAAATTTAGAAGAGATCTGACGGCTGCAATGCGTTTCAAATAAGAGGATCATTAATTTAAATTTCAATCCCTGAGTCAAGGATGGGGTGAGTCGCACTTGACAAGTGCCGTTAGGACGGCGTGGATATTTAATTTCTAGGTGTCTTCTAAGTCCCTAGTCCATGATAGACCACAAGCCCAGTGAGGTCCACGGTCTCCCCAAGTTTTAGATTTTTCTGATCTTCCTTGGCCGTTGCATGACTAGCACAGACAGTTGTCATGTATAATCAGGCGAACCGGCTTTACGGCCCACACTCGGTCCAGCCATAAATCAACTAGACTACATTAATGGGATGACCTAGGTCAATTTATTGGTGATATCCCTCACACAAATGGTTTAATCGAGCAGTCCTGCGGCAGTTCCCACGTGGACACCTTAGGACACTTTTTTGGTTGGGTCGGGTGTTACAATCTACCCCCATATAAATAAATTTTATCCTCAAAATTTGTACATGTTCGTATTACTGGAGCAGGCTTGGGTAATGCTTACGAACTTCTGCTTTCATCTCCCAAGTGGCCTCCTCTTCATTGGTTACGTCTATAACACCTTGACCAATGGAATAACCTTTTTGCATAGCACTTGCTCCTTCTTATCTAGTATTCGAGTGGGTCGGAAGATATATGTGTCATTTTTCTTGAGCTCCACATGTTCCCACTTGATGATGTACGAAGGGTCGGGGACGTACTTCTTTAACATTGAAACATGAAAGACGTTGTGCACTTTGGCGAGTAGTGTGGGTAGGGCCAGGCGATAAGCAACTAGACCCACACGGTCTAGGATTTGAAAGGGCCCAATGAATTATGGTGTGAACTTCCCCTTCTTACCAAAGTGCATAACTTCCTTCATTAGTGAAATCTTAAGAAATACGTGGTCCTTAGCTTCAAATTCCAAGTCTCTCCACCTTGTATCGACGTAGTTTTTCTGTCTGCTTTGTGGCATTTAGAAGCGGCATCAAATAATCTCAATCTTCTTAGTCATTGCCCTAGCAAGCTCTTCTCGCTAATTTCTTCCCAGCAATGTAGAGCTCGGCACGGGTGCCCATACAAAGCTTCATAAGGCATCATGCCGATGCTAACCTGGAAGCTATTATTATAGGCGAATTCGGCGTAGGGGAGGCAGTCATCCCAACTCTCTTGAAAATCCAGCACACAAGCCCGCAACATGTCCTCCAATATTTGGTTCACCCATTCAGTTTGCCCATCTGTCTGTAGGTGGAAGGTGGTACTAAATTTCAGCTTCACTCCCATAGCTTCTTGGATGCATATCCAGAAAATCGACGTTAATCGAGTGTCCCAGTCCGACACAATTTCTTATGAGACACCATAAAGTCGTATTATTTCCTTGATATACAACTTAACTAAGTCATCAGTGGAGCTAGAAGTCCTTATTGGAAGGAATTGGGTTGATTTCGTTAACCGGTCCACAATCACCTATATTGAGTCATGCCCCTTTCTAGTCTTGGACAATCCGGAGATAAAATCCATAGATATGAAGTCCCATTTCCATTTAGCCAAGGGCATGGGCTACAAGAGGCCCGGCGGTCAGCGGTGTTCGGCCTTGACCTGTTGACAAGTGAGGCATCGGGACACATACTCTGGTATTTCCTTTTTCATGTTGTCTCACCAATAGTTTAGCCTTAAGTCCCGGTACATCTTGGTACTACCCGAGTGCATTGCCAATTTAGAGTTGTGGGTGGCATTAAGGACTTCTTCCCATAGTCCATGGAGATTTGGGACACAAAGACGACCTTGGTACCGCAATCCTCCATCAGAACCGACTCTCCACTCGGATTCCGCATCATTTTTTGCTCTTTCTTTCATCCTTTTCACCAATTCATCGCCTTCCTGGGCTTCAATGATTTTATTGATAATTAGCGGCTGGACTTGAACATGGGCTATGACCTCGTACAGTTCCTCCATAGTAAGTTTCATGTCGAAGTCCTGTACAAATTTCACCATGTTTCATTCCTTCACCATCAATGGGGCCACAAATTCGAGTGCTCTCTTGTAGCTCAAGGCGTCCGCCACCAAATTGGACTTGCTAGGGTGGTATGAGACTTCAAACTTGAAGTCCTTCAATGTCTCCATCTAGCGACGTTGTCTCATGTTCAGATCATTTTGAGTGAAGATGTATTTGAGGCTCTTATGATCACAGAAGAGCTCAAACGCCTCTCCATAAAGATAGTGTCTCCATATCTTCAAAGCAAAGACTACTGTTGCTAGTTCGAGGTCATGAGTAGGATAGTTCTCCTCATGCTTCCTTAGCTGCCACGAGGCATATGCAATTGCCTTGTCCTTCTATATGAGTACGCAACCCAAACCCACGCCAGAGGCATCAGTATGGACAGTGTACTTGACCCCTTGCTCAGGTAACACAAGAACCAGCACTGATGTCAATTTATCCTTCAATTCTTGGAAGGCCGCCTCTGCTTTCTCATTCCAAGTGAACTTAATGTCCTTTCGCGTAAGCTGGGAGAACGGTCGAGCTATTTTTAAAAAATCTTTAATGAATCTCCGGTAGTAGCCAGTAAGACTGAGAAAAATCCTTACTTCTGTAACGAACTCAGTTACTTCCAATCTTGTACAGCTACTACCTTGGCGAGGTCCACAGATACGCCTTCCTTAGACACCACATGGCCCAGAAATTTGACCTGTTCCTTCCAAAATCGCACTTTTGAAACTGCGTATATAACTGATTTTTCTTAAGGGTTTCGAGGACTGCCCACAAATATTCTTCATGCTCTTCGCGACTCTTTGAATACACCAATATGTCGTCGATGAATACGATGATGAATCTATACTAGAATGGTCTGAAGACTCTGTTCATGAGATCCATGAATATCGCTGGAGCATTAGTGAGTCCAAACGGTATAACTAGGAACTCGTAGTGGCCAAAACAAGTTCTAAAGGCCATCTTTTGCACATCCTCTTCCCTGACTCGCAGTTGATGGTACCCTGATTATAAATCGATCTTTGAGAAGTAATGAGCGCTTCTTAACAGGTCGAACAAGTCGTCAATTCTGGGCAATGGGTATTTATTCCGGACCGTCACCTAGTTCAATCGCTTATAGTCTACACACAATCGCAATGTATCGTCCTTCTTTTTCACAAACAGGACTGGGGCTCCCCATGGTAAGACGTTGGGTCGGATAAAGCCTGACTCTAAGAAGTTGTCGATTTGAGTCCTAAGCTCTTCCATCTCCCATGGGGGCATGCGGTAAGTTAGCAAAGAGATGGGTGTGGCACCTGGAGTTAGATCGATTGTGAAGTATATTTCGCATCGAGGAAGAAGCCCAGGTATGGATTTAGACATGTCTACGAAATCTTGGACCACGGGGGTCCATGTTAGCGAGGGTCCATTATAATACTCTTCCAATGAAGCATAACACAAAATTCTATATTCGTGGCTGAGCTGGACTGGGAATGTGAAGGAGGCACCTTCGCCCTCGTATATCTTCACCGACAGAGTGTCACAGTTGATTTTCGCCTTCATCATAGTTAACCAGTCCATGCCCAGGATGATGTCGTAATGAAAAATCTTGGTCACTATCAGGTCCACGAGTACCACCTTGCTTCCCAAGTCTATGGGACAATCATGACATATCCTCGTCGCTTTGGAGAAGGTCCAAGTGATGGTAATGATTTTCACTCCTACAATGAGAGTGAGGCATAACTCTAGACGCTTAACGGTTGCATGTGATATGAGAGAACTAGCAGACCCAATATCCACCAAGAGGAATATGGGAGTACCTTGTATATGGGTTAACACCTCAAAGGCTTTAGGAGTGGGTGTGACTACATCCTGGCCCTCTGCCGTTAATGCGTGAACTCGAGCTTGTTGCGGAAGATTTGGTCACTGTATAGGCTGTTGTGGCAGCCTAACTTGAGGTGCAGGAGGGCGATGAAATTGCTGGTCCGGTCCTATCACCCTCAGAGGAGGAATCTGCATGGCTTGCTGTGGGGGCCTATTGATACATTGAGGGACATGAAGCCATGGTCCTTCATTCTTGAAAAATAAAATGGTTTAGAGTGGCCTACCCTCTTGCAGTATTCGCACACGCGGTTCGACCGCGCAAAAGGAGCCGGACGGGATGCAGGCCTAAGAGGAGAGCTCGGGCGCGGCCTTTTTCTGATGAAGGTTAAGGACTACCCTTCCATCCTATTCCATGTGGCCAGCTGTAGTAGAGTTCGAAAGACTCGTTCTTCATCTTGTTCCAACCGAAGGGATATCTCTACTAGTTCGACGTAGGTCCTGATATTTGCACAACACATTTTGGAGCGGATACCGCTTCTTAGGCCCTTAGTAAAATGCTACATCTTAGTCCTCATCGGCTACAATCCAAGGAGTGTAGCATGACAGTTCAGCAAAAAGGTTCTCGTACTATGCTACGGACATCCCTCCCTGTTGAAGGTAAAGGAATTCATTCTCCTCTCATTGTGGTATGTCTGTGGAAAATATTTCTAGTAGAAGCAGGTCTCAAACACTTCCCATGTCCACACGTAGCCCACAAGGGTAGTCCTAAGTACGCTCTCCCACCATACATCAGCCTCTTTCTCAAAGAGGTAGGAGATCAGCTCGACGCTCTCGGCTTTAGAGCAGTGGAGAGGTCTATGCAACTTAGTGACTCGGTTATGCCAATATTTGGCTTCCTCAGGGCGGTGGGTGCCAGCGAAGATAGGTGGCCTAAATCTTTGGAACTTCTTGAATAAGTTGCTTGTGGTGGCCGCAGCAGTGGCCATAGTGGGCTGCTCCGGTAGTTGCACACCCATGTTGTGGGCTATGTTTACCATCATGGTGGCCAACATTTGTTGTTGTTGCTGCATGAGAAGCAACTTTTATCCCATCTGGTCCATAGTTGGGGCTGTTGGGGATGCAGATGTCATGGCCTGAGTTGGCGACACTTTTGGGGCCGCTTCTTGGGTAGTACTAACCGTATTGTGGGGACTGGCTTCCCCTTAGTGACCTTACTGATCATCGGGAGCGAAGTGATCCCTCTCAACTAGGCCACCGTGAGGTAGGCGGACATAACGACCTTCTCCCCGTGGAGGCATTTCCTGGAAGGATGTTCCTTGAGAGGTTAAGCATTAGAGCATTGTCCATGTAAGGATCGTACACAAATATACAAGACCTATTGTCACGCCCCAAACCCGGAAATCGGATTCATAGAAATCCCGATTGCCGAATCTGGTGCTGACAGCCTCCGTAGTACCCCATTCTCGGATCCTAGCGTTCACACGCCAGATTCCGATCCTGGGATCCTACAAGGAGGATTTTTTTTTTTTTTTGCCAATGTACATTTATCTCGTAATAAGCATAACCACAAGTATACCCAAATCATAAAGGCAACATCATCATCACATATCCACTAATATAATCATTTGAATACAATGCTGAAAGGGAAATACATAAATCGAAATCAAAGCTCCAGAATACAACTGCACACTCCAAGCTCAACGCTGCTGCAACCTAAAAACACCTGCACGCATCTATCATGCATAAGCTTATAGAAAGCTTAGAGGGTTGTGAAAGTGTGTGCATAAGGTAAGTGCCAAGTAAGCAATATCAGAGTAATCAGAGTAAGCGGAAATACTGATAAACCCATAATGATACAATATCAGAAACACTAGCAAGATCATAAATCATACGAAATCAGAGTAAGCAGAATTATACTGGTATGCTCATGAGTCATACGATATCAGAGTACGCAATTTAGATCAGCCATATAAATGAGGAGTTAAAGAGAGCCAAATATCAGATACCGAGGGTACAAAGCAAGATGTAAATCTTGTTAAGTTCATCTAGGCCATGTAAATGCAGAAACATAGTAACCCAAAATGATAAGTACTGCGGATGCAATGTAATATGCGGTGCGAATGTAATGACCATGCTGGAGTGTGAAGTCGGGATAATAGTACGTAGTATCGCAGACTACGGGGTCCACCACAAAGGACTTCTATCCAAACCAGTCTCATACCTAAATTTAGATAGTCAGACTCATTGT